>NC_141067.1:48189520-49389520 GCF_041138505.1 Cibotium barometz
ACCACCGGGAGAGTCCTAGATTACAATAAACACTTTTGTTGCTTTTGTTGTTGCTGCTATTGTATAAGTATTGGCTTTCAACTTTCGGCATTGGACTTTTGCGTCCGTTGATTTTCCCCGGTTAGCCATTTAGCATTTCTTTCAACAAAGGACTTTTGCGTCCGCGTTGTTCCGGGAAAAAAATAATGAGCATATCCTATGCTCAATGTAGAGATGTGTTGGTGAACCAATTTTTGATAAAAGGTAGGGTCTATAGGAATTTTTGGCAAATCTTTGAAAATTTTGAAGATATATGCTCACTTTTAGTGTATATTTGAGGATTTTTCTCTAAACTTTATCCAAAAATGTTACCTTGGGCTAATATATTTTTTTCTAGCCTAAAATATCCCAAGACTTTTTTAAGACCCTTGAAAAATAGCATTTGGACAAAGTTTATCTCCTAATTTTTTCCCTCCCGTCAATTTTGCTCGGCCAGCCATTCAACTGCATCCGTTAACTTTTTTTAGTCAACAATTCAGCCTTTGGCTTTCCTCATTCATCATTTGACTTTAGCATTCACACGATTAGTATTCAACTTCAGTTTTGCTCAATCGGTATTCAGCCATTCAGTTACATTATTGGTTTTGCTTAGTCATCCTTTTAGTACTCGGCTATGATTAGTATTCAACGTCAGTTTTGCTCAATCGGTAATCAGCCATTCAGTTACATTATTGGTTTTGCTTAGTCATCCTTTTAGTACTCGGCTTTTTTCTTTCAATGGTCAGCTTTCAACACTCGCTTTCTGCATTCAGCGGGGTTGGCTTTTAGCTTTCAGCTTTCAGCCTTCAATTTTTGGCATTCAATACGAGGTTTACCAATCACCTTTCCGCATTTGGCCTTCCACTTTGGTGTTTCACATTTGGCATTCAAGCATTTGACACATGACACTTGTCATTCCACATATGGCCTTCAACATTTGGTGGTTGGGTTTCAACTTTTATCATTCAACGAACTAATTCCATGTCTCCGTCAGTTGATTTAGTGCCCGTCCAGTCAAACCAATTTAGATTTCCTTTGTCAACTGATTTCATGCTCATCCATTAGTTGATTCAGCATCCATTCATTAGTCAATTCAAATTCTATCCACGCCCGTCTCTGTCAACTGGTTCAATGTCCATCCAGTTAGCTGGTTTAGCGACTGTCCGTTAGTTGGTTCAATGTCCATCCATTAGCTGATTCCACGTCCTTCTTCCATCAGCTAATTCTAACCTAATGCCTCTGCCTTGATCTTCCAACCTATTGATTCCACGGCAGCTAGTGCTGACTTGCTGATTTCACATCCACTTTCGACCTGCTCGGTCCACACTAGATTTCGAGACCTATTGATTCCACATCAGCTTCCAACGTGTTGAGTCCATGTCACCTTGTGGTGATGCGATGATTCCACGTCACTCAATTCCACCCTCCACTTGCTAATTCCACATCGGCCGATTTCACCTGCATCTTTCAACCGACCAATTGTTGATTTGATGAGTTTGCAAATACATGGAGCAAACATTTGAGGTACTCTGAGTCACTTGAAGGTACTACTTGTGTCAGATATACTTCAAATTGCACACATTTAAGTGGCTAAACCGAAAGTGCCATAAGTCAACGACGAGGAGAGTGCGAAGAGTTTGTAGATACCATTCTCCACACTGCCTTCCCAAACAACTTGGCTAGTCTCGCGGTCCCGTAGAGCAACTGAATGCTCCTCAAACTCCACTCGGAAGCTAGTCTTTCATACCTCATGCACTTACAATAGATGAAAACCAAGTGCTGGGACGTAAAGAACACGAGAGGAATGCTTACCCCCCTTGCCGTCGAGAATGATCTCCATCCGGCCCTCACTGCGTATCGGAATTGTGGAATTATCACCAATGCAAATGCGACCTAACTACCATTTTAGATCCAAAAAGAAGTCACGTGATCATTTTACATCCATTCACATCATTTCACATCCATTCTTATCTAAGCGAATTATATTTATAATCATTTCCATAATTCATCTAGAAAATTTGTGCATAACCTTCTTTATTTTTTAGGCAAATGAATAATGCTCAAAACTCCACTTTTAGCATAAAATTTATTATGCAAAAATTCATTCTCTAAAGATATAAATTTTTCCATAGCTTCCCCACATTTCTAAGAAATGATAATACTCAAAATTCCACTTTTGATATAAAAATTAATTATGCATAAAATTTATTTTTTAATAATAAAATTTTTACCATAATTTCTCCGCATTTTCTACGAAATGAGAATACTCAAAAGTTCTTTTTTAATATAAAAATTAGTTTATGAAAATCCTTCATTTTCTAATGATAAAATTTTGCCATAGCATCCCCACATTTACTATGAAATGAGAATATTGAAAGTTCACTTTTAATATAAAAATTAGTTTATGCAAATCCTTCATTTTCTAATTATAAAATTTTGCCATAGCTTCCCCTCATTTACTATGAAATGAGAATACTCAAAAGTTCACTTTTAGCATAAAATTTAATTTATGCAAAAACCTTCATTTTCTATTGATAAAATTTTTCTATAGTTTCCCCGCATTTACTATGAAATGATAATGCTAAAAATTCCACTTTTAATATAAAAGTTAGTTTATGCATAATCATCCTAGGAATCTAACATGCACGTTGAAAACCTTTTTAGGTTTACATCTCTTCCTAACATTTAGCAATTTTATTTCTCATAACCTTAGCAACATTTATATGTCTCAAGACTATAATCCCCTTCATCACTTATTTTCTAACATTTAGCAGTTTAGCAGTTTTATTTCTCATAACCTTAGCAACATTTATATGTCTCAAGACTATAATCCCCTTCATCACTTGTTTTCTAACACTCCCCCATCCCTATCATCATACATGTATTGGGTCTACACTCTTACTCATTTTCTAGAGTAGTCCACTTCACTTTGAATCTTGGCTACAATGTTGACGTTGACTTGAAACTTTACACTATAGGCAGGAATAGGGTTATAAGTATGGGCGAGAGTCATGCTCTAACTACTCTCTTGTAAAAGAGAGTATATGAGTCTTGACTCCCTTCCTAAGAAGCAATAATAACGTGTCTATTTCGTCTCAAAGTCCATACCAAGAGTCCTTTTCTATACATTAGAACATTTCAGAGGTCATTTGAAGGGCCTTTTAGAAGAGAGAGAAAATAGGTGCCAACAACCAATGAGCAAGCAGGCAATGTAACGTTAAAAATTAGCTATATTTATTTAAAATTTCTTTAAAAAAATTTATGTATATTCCAAAAACAATCGTATTCATCTTAAATATATAACTTTTTGGGAGAATCTGATAGCAATTGCATGAAGACGCCTGCCCAAGTACAGATGGAGAATTTTTCATCCTTGATATCTTTTCTTTACTTGTATTCTTCTTCTCTCTTTTCTCTCTTCATTCTCCTAGCTATGCACTGCTTTCCTTCATCCTTCTACTCTAATCTTTCAGTTATGTATATTTTCTAAACAATGGCTACAAACCATCAGTTCATATCATGTCGGTCATACCCTGCATCGGAGGACATTGACGAAACACTTCAAAGGCCAAGGAGACCTAGATCATCAGTGTTTTCTGTACTTATCTCCACCAACATAGCCAATGAACAGAACCAATGGACATAAGTTCAAATAACCAAGGGAACCTGGGTGCTTATGCAACCAAGAAAGCAAAAACATACAAGCAGCAGGAACATTTTCATAACGTCATGGAAGGGTAGAATCAAAGACTTCAAGATAGAGAGTGGAAGAACAACTATAAGGAGGTGCTTGTGCAACACGTCTACATGCACAACGAGCTTGTACTTAGCAGCTTGTACTTAGCAGAGAGGATCAATCATCCTTGCAACCACATAAAATAAATTGGAATCCTCTTAACCTCAAAGCAATTCATTATTGTTATCAGTATTAATACCATTGATAATTGAATTATTGTTCTCATTTTTAGGTTCAATTGTTTGTGTATGCAGATGTGTATCCCTCATCATATGAAGAGTGGCAACCAATTGAGTGCATGATTGGGATCATGACTGTGGTACATGCACACATTGGGCAGCTGCAGTATGAGGGGAGGACTAAAAGAAGTCTTGCTGATGCAGGTATTTTTTTTAATGACTACTTTACTATTTGTTGGGACAAAGCCAATACCCATGGACGCTTGGAAAAGTTGCCTCTCCAAGCAGATAGGAACCACATAGATTGGCCAATTCCTGATTCATGCATTATAGAACCTGTTAAGAGTAAGCTTTACAAAGACGTGCAACGATCACTACGAGGGGGTAGTCCCACACGGATAGTGAAAATTGTGCTCTACCTACCAATAGCTATTTTTGTGGAGCTTTTCAATGTCTGTGAGGTTAAAATTGAAAATACTATGCTCATTTGCAAAAATCAAATATCTACATTCTTGGCAACTTTACTTGACAAGAGCTGGGATAGGAAAGTGCATGAAGAGGTCCATTGTGGCATTCCACAAGAGGGGAAAGGATCCTCCTTTCAATAGTGAGAGTGCATTAAAGGTTGGATGACACTTTCAGTACTTATTAGGAGTGCATTGAATTTAAATGATTGGAGGTTACTTTTGAATGTGATCACTTGATACTATGTGTATTTCAATTTGTAGGTGGGAAATATTTTGCAGCAGGACCTCTCTTGTGAGATTATTGGTCATTACTTACCTTCAAGCAATAGAGCATGACGTGGTGGAAAAAGTGGTAGTTGGCAAGGGATTCTAGAGAGGAGTCCCTCTCATATGCTTATGTTTACTGAGGCTCTTTGCCCACGAACAGGTACAATATTGGAGTTGGGGGCTGGGACAGGGCCTATATTAAAGGCATCTATGCACACCGGCCGTGGTTGCTTGGTCATTGATAATGATGAGGAGATATGCAAGGATTACCTTTCACCATATATAGAGGAGATCTATGGCACAAAAAAGGTGGCAGACCTTGGAGAAAGTGACACATCCTCTGGTGATTATGAAGTGCATGATGCACCATCCGACTAGTAAGTAAAACATGCATGTCTTTCTATTACATTTTTCTTTTCTCTTTTTCTTTGATGTTGTCATGGAAGTTTAAAGTGAGTTACCATGTTATGCAGAGGCAATGGCAATACACATGACAAGCACCACTGTGGATGATCGATCATTGGGACAGGAGAAACGTAGGAGAAGGTGTATTTTTCTTAATGATGAAGCAAATGAGAAGTAGTCTTTTGCATAGCGCTATTTTTGGATTATGTGGATTCATGCTTTCCTGTCCCCCCACACAGACTCATAGCTTCATTTTTTGAGCTTGATAGATGATGTATTACTTGACTCTTGTATTAGGTGGATTGCAGGTCTATGCCATAAAGGATTCACAAGCCATTCTCTTGTTTTGTTGGTACTTTTTGTAGCTTGATGATTAATGTTTTTCTGTAGCTTCATAAGATACATGAGTATGTTTGAGGCTAGAGATGTTAGAACCCTGAAATCATGCACATCGCATGAATTTGGTTCTCACTTGAACTAAAGAACAATGAACCTTCTTGTTGGAAACTTAGATGATTTAATATCACATTCATGGACCTTTACTAAAATTGCACATAGTCCTAGACATGATGACATTTGCCCAATATATCTCTTAAATCCATCTATAATACTTTTGTTGATGATGCGTTTTTCAAAATTTTTCTCTGTGTTGACTACAAACATGTAACAAGGACCTAATTGTTTGCCTATTTATTTCCTTTGATGCATCTTCCATGTGCACCTTGGTTGAGGGTGTCACACTTTGCACTGGCTCCATCTTTTCATGCATTGGATCATGTTGCTCTCTTGGACAATCCTATAGCCCCCTCTTCCCCCTTGGACTAGTCCATCACGTAGACTCACAAATTGGACTACCCTCTTTTTCAAGCTTCTTGTTTGTGCCACCTTACACTTTCTTATTGTCTTAAATACATATGACCTTAATTATTGATAGATGATGTCTTCTTCTTAAATTCAAACCCTCCTTATCATTCATAGTAAAACTCAGCTTTTATCTTCTCATGAAGGAGCACTTCTTGAGTTTGGATATATGCAAGCTTTATGCATAAGTCTACCTATATGTGTGAGTAAGGTGTATATGTGAGATCCCATGTATCTAAGAATATTTAAAATGATGCTTTGGACAATCTTTAACAAACTAACCTTGTTGCATTCCAGTTCTATGTCATGACATGCCATTTTGCATTCTTCTTTATTGTTATTAAACAACTCCAAGCAGCCAACCAGTTAAAGCATATTCTTGTGGCTCCTATTTTAGGAGGTATTGTATTTCATAGGGAAATAAGGTTTTATTATTATCTCGGAATTTTTGCTCATAAAATACCCTTGCTCGCAACGCTCACTGGTTTACGCTCATTGTATTGACGCACCCCTTTTGCAACCAACCTGCACTTGTCTTTGAAATCTTCAACATAACACCCATCAGGGTTAAACCGAACCTGCAAACCCTGCTCAATCATTTAGCCAACTGAAACCAGATTCTTTGTTATGTTTGGTACATGAAGTACATCTGCAAGGTACTTCACTTTGCCATCCTGCATAGACAATGGCACATCTCCAACGTGGGCAATTGGATGAGCAGTGTCATCCCCTGTTTCCACAAAACCTGGTCTTTCTGGGTTTTTCATCTCCTTGAACCACTCCCCATGACTCGTCATGTGGTTTGAAGCACCTGAATCCACATACCATACATTATCTTTTTGTGCTGCATCAATATTTTCAGACATGGCATTCACGACATGCTGCATAACAAACAACCTTTCATTATCCTCATTATTTCTGCTTGAGGATGCATAGTTGTTTTGCTGCACTTTCCCATTTTGCATGTCAGCCTGCTTCTTATAACATTGTGCTTGCACATGTCCAGGCTTACCACAATAATAGCATTCACGTGCATCATTATATTGCCTTTGCCAATTTCCACAGCCTCTTTGACTCCCCCTGCCTCTGAATTGGCCTCTTCCACCTGTGTGTTGTTGTTGTTGTTGTTGATTCTGGGACTGTTGTTGTTGTTGTTGCTGCTGGCCATAATTCTGATTACCTGTTCGGCCACCTCCTTGACCGCGTCCACGGCCTCCTCTACCTCGTCCTCTTCCTGAACTCGTGTAGAAGGCCTGTTGCTCTGAACTGTTTTTGCTTTGTGAAGATTGTTGGTCTTAACCCAAGCTTTTCTCTTCGATAATCAGCATAGACACCAAAACTGTAAAGTTGGGAATGTTTTCCCGAGTCTGAATAGACGTCTTGAACGTCTTGTATTGTGGCCCGAGACCACGTAGACAGACTTCCACCTTGTCATCATCATCTACTGACACACCAATAGATGCAAGGGATTCCACAATACCCTTTATCTTCAGCGCATAGTCATTCACAGACATGCTCTTTTTCTCCACAGTATGAAGTTCATTCTTCAACTGTATCTTACGTGCCTTGGTGTTTGTTTCATAGAGCTTTACCAAGGTGTCCCACGCCTCCTTGGGGGACTTGGCATCCTGAATGTGCCCAATCATGGTGTCCTGTATACTAATGGAAAGCCAATACATAACCTTCCTGGCTCCTTGGTTCCAGTCTTTAAACTCTTTCACATCTGCAGCAGTCGGATTTATATCCGGTATCTCCGGTGCCTCTTCATGCTCACCTTCTATGTAGTCCCAATAGCCTTTTCCCATCAGGAAATTTGTCAACTTGAACCTCCAAGCATGGAAGTTATTCTTATCTAGCTTCTCAGCCACAATCTGTGTTATGCCATCATTAGACATCTTGCCAAACACACAGTTTTACCAAAAACTGCACTCTGGTTTTTCCTGCATAAATGCTGTATTTTCTGCAGCGGTACTGTAGTACTCTCAAATGTCACAACTAGTGACTTCAATGTGCATACATACACCCAATGGCAACTGTAGACCTCTTTGCAGCACCCACAGTGTCTGCACAGTCAATCTGTCTTCCTGCAGTTCTTAAAACAGAGTTTTGCAGAGAATCGATGACTTACCCGCAGTGCTCGAAATCGCCTGCTTTCTGAAAAACGGAGGTCCAGACGCGCCCAAAACGCGTTTTCGGCCCAAAATTTCAGTCCGATAGGACTGTATAGTTGCCCTAATGAAATACCCTGTGCAGAGGTTTACCTATGATGGTTATGTGGCACATCACTATGCATATATGGCAAAGGTTGTGCAGGTTGTAGAGCCCACATGCATTGATGAGGCTGTTGGAAATGTGTGTTGGGAGAAAGCTATGGATGAGGAGATAGATGCACTATATGGAAATGAGACTTGGGATTTAGTGCAATTGCCTGAAGGCAAGAAAGCCATTGGATACAAGTGGGTGTACAAAGTAAAACATAACAGTGATGGAAGCATAAACAGGTATAAGGATACACTGGTAGCCAAAGGATATGCGCAGACATATGGCATTGACTATGAGGAAACTTTCAGCCCAGTTGCTAAGATGGTAACAGTGAGAGTTGTGATAGCAGTGGCTGCATCCAAAGCAATGGTCTTTACATCATATGGATGTAAAGAATGCATTCTTGCATGGGGATTTGCAAGAAGAGGTGTATATGTTGCAGCCACCTGGTTATGAGGATGTGAGTCACCCCGAGCATGTTTGCAGGTTGAAGAAAGCCTTGTATGGCTTAAAACAAGCACCAAGAGCATGGTCTAACAAGATTTCTGAATATCTTGTCACTATTGGCTTTCATGTAGCCAATGCAGATTTCTCGTTGTATGTGAGACATGGTGATAGAGGGGTTGTGCTTGTTGTCATCTATGTAGATGACTTGATCATTACGGGGGACCATGATGCAGAGATCTTTGATGTAAAGATCTGGAGAGACGGAAAAACTCTCTCACTTGTAGCAAGAGTAGTATGATCCACACTTAGCTCAATCCAATGGGATTTGCATCCCTTTCGGAGCTAGGGATTCAACCCATACCGGTGCACAAAAGCTTATCCATTTGATGGAGAGAATGCTAGGAATACTACTACTATTGACATAGACTTAACACACACACAAGCTCAATCTTGCTATTGCTCACTCAACTCCACATTCCACTCATCCATACATCCAAACAAGAAGAAAGCTTAGCTATTGCTTACACAAGATCAAAGCATTCTTCATTCTCAAATACTCATTTCCCTAGCATGCACACAACCCTTGAAGCTATCAATAAGAAACATGCACACTAGAGAATTGACATGAGAAGAGAGACAAATATCAACTCATTGCATTGAATTAACAAAAGAATAGAACTTACAACAATGTAGATGGGGAGAGAGAAGAGCTTGCACCTCTATGGAAGAAGAGGGAGAGCTAGTCTCAAGAGAGCTCAAACATGAGTTTTTCCAATGTGTCCTTAAGCTCTCAAATGAGCCACTTTTTATACAAAAACTCTAAAACTCCCAAAAGTTCCCATGTGGGAACCCACTCCCACACTCATCCACAACTTGGAACTCTTTTCAAGAGTCCTAAGTGTCTTTTTTGTTGCATCCTTGTATTGATCTTCATTCGTCATGCAACAGTCCCCCCTTCCTATTTTGCGCACGTCCTCGAGCGCGGTAGTAGCAAGAGCTGCAACAAAAATAGAATGGATACAAGTAAAGTCTCTTATTGAAAAAAAGAAAAGAAAAGAAAAACCAGCAATGATAATTTCACACTTGAGCATACAAGTGCAAGGCTGATTAAAGTTTTAATGAGTACTAAAATAGGTGAGTAAAGACTAGTCAAAGTGAGACTTAAGTGGTAGATAATGCTATGCAAAGGCAAGTGTGCTTTGTACACCGCCGGTTATGACCGCAGTCTCAATGTCCTACAAGTATGTAAGTTATTCCTAAGTGGTAAACCTACTCCTAAATATGAGCAAAGGTGATTGGAACTCTTTTTTTTTTTTTATGTGTGTGTAGAAGGTGATAAAGATTAAGGTTCCATCCCAAAGAGACCCAAGCAATGGCCAAGAGACCTCCGCCAAGAGAATCTAAAGACCGCTAAGTATCTCAAGGGCGACAGACGCTTTTTCTTTCTTTTATGACATAAGGAGTACCCCTTGAAGATGAGGGCATCGGTCTCGAGGGCCCATAGTGTACCCCAGAGTCCTACCAACATCCATCAAGGCGATAGATTCCGCAAAGGTCTTTTTCTGAGGCTTTTAGACATCAGTGTTCACCCCATAGAAACCAAGGCATCGGCCCCAAGGTGCGAAGACAACCCCAGGTCCTACCAAGCATTTCTCATGGCTGTAGGCACGTCATGTCTCAATTTACTTTGTACATATTTTTTTTTAAGGGTATAATTTTTATAAATTATTATTACTCCTAGCACCTAGCTCATATCTAAGAGGTAGCTACCACTAGGGATAACTAATATACCTTGAAAGCATAAGAACTTGGCATACTCCCTTGGTATATATCCTACACTGGCTTTAGATAGAAATATCTTTTACTAAGTCTTCTAAGACTCTAGAATTCACTCACCATATTTTAACAACTAATCAAAAACTTAAACCAGCCAACATTGTGTGAACATGCAAACCATATATTCGAAAGATAAGAGCACATAAAGAAATAAAGATTAAGATTTGAATACACCTGTTGTAGTGCCCTGTTGATGTTGTTCGTTTGCATTGATGCATTGCTGATTTTGTGCAGATTGCTCCTCCTTGATCTTTGTAAGCGTAGCATGTCTCCCCCTTCCTAATTTGTTTGCACGATAGGTGGACTATTGGGGCGTGTTTGATGCTCTTGTTTTTTTCAGAGATCTCTGTAAAATTTTTATTAACAAACAAGAAAAGAAAAGAAAAGAATAAAATTTGCCATTAGTGCCAAACACCGAATATAGCCGAGGGGAAAAACCCAGTGGGAGAAAAGTGCCCTGGCTTGTCGATCTTATTGTGGAGTCGTTGAATTTACCCTTGCGCTGGTGGTGGATCCGTGTCCTTGTCTGCTGGAAAGATGGTATCAATTTCCTCAGGATGCAGAGACAACCCCTCACAAAAACCTGCCGGTAGAGGAAGGAGTGCTTCCTCACTAAAATATGGCATTGGTTCTATGGGAAGGTTAATCAGACAGTTTCGATTTTGGAACTGCGCAATATAGGTACTCATATTTATCCAATATTGACATGTTGAGGCTTGGGGAAGGAGGGCTTGCAAGATCGGTGGTTGCAACTCATTTAGGCTTGTATCCCTCCATTGTTGTGCTTAAACCTCCTCAGGTAATCTACGTTGATTTGGTCCTCTCTCTGGTATTCTCACATTAAGAAGATTATGGCGTTGGGATGTAACTCCCACAATTTGCTTCATTAAGCCCGTGCCATATCGTCTAAAGTAAGAGTGGCATATCCAACAAATATGTGAAGCTTCTTCTAATACAAGCCGTGCACACTCTTGACAATGTGGAAATGGGTGATGCTGTTGATAGAATAACGTGACAAAGTGATGCCCACAGCAATTTTCACCTAAGGGAGCATAGAATTACCTAGAATGTGTTTGAAACGGAGGAGCACTATAACCCCCGCGATGATTTGGTCGAGTACTATCAGGGTCAATGCATGGTGGACATGTATCTCGCCAAATATCCATCAGGAGTTATCTAGACGTAGAACAATGAAATTTAGAACACTCATATCCATCATGACAATTTCAATCAAAAACAAGATTATCTCAAAGAGAACACATCTTCTAAAGGCATAAGGAACTACATTATTCAAACATTGATTTACCAAAGAGCTTTAATTGTAGTGTTAATGCCTTATCTTTAGTTTTTGGTATATCCTTTTTAAGGGGTGGAAACTTTAGCAATTGTCTTGGAATTTGAGCAAGATAAGAGGATTTAGGCATTGAAATGCTAGAATCTATGCTCAAATGAGACTCATTTGGACTAGGTACACAAGTTGATGGTTGAATTGTGTAACAAGGAGAAATCGGGACAACCAGTGTTTCAATACATGTTTTAGAAAGATCAACACAAGTAGTTTTGTAGGTGCTATCACAGCCACCTTTCCTTTCTTGAAGAGTTTGTGTTGATTTCTTTTGCACCCACTGATATGGACAATCAAGGGTGGCTTTTGGCACCTTTCGGAAACACTCTTTTACCCCTAGCAAAGCATGGCATTTTGGAAGCCAAATTGCTGTTGCACCCTCATAATAGCCTTGTGCTTTAAGAACATGTTTTGGGACCCATCGATTAACAATCCGAGGTTTAGGCTTGGAAATGATGTGCTTCTTAGGAGGCTTAGCAACTGGACTAGATGGTACAAGTTTGTACGCATCTTTGGGTAGCCACATTGATAATTCCTTCTTACCTGGCCTTCTTTGAGCAGCAACTAGAGTAGTTGGAACATGCCAGCCATGGCCCTCACTTGAGTACTCATCAATTATCCACATCATTTGTTTTGGAGCTTCAAGAGCAGATTTTGATTGTGGGTTGGTTAAGATAGAAACATCACCCCTTTGACATGATAAAGCTCGTGGAGTAGCAGATCCCAAGATGCAATCAGAATCAATTTGCAACTTGTATTGTCTATTCTTCCAATCTAATGAGCAATTGGTAGCACTTAACCACGATCTACCGAGAACAACCTCTACTACTGCCTTGGACTTACGTGCCACATAAAAGGGCACTGACATCTGGTGATCCTGAATGGTCATCATAATGACACCTTTTCCCTCTATAGGGTTATCTTCTCCTGAGAAGCTTCGTAGGTCCACAGGAATTTGCAAAAGTGGTGGTTGACCCAAGGCTATCCAGGTGTCAAATGAGAGAACATTATAATCTGCACCAGAGTCAATTAAGGCAGAGACAAAGTAGGTAGTCTCATGAAGATGAAGGCACACTTGAATATTGAATGGTTCGACATATGGCTCATCAGTAGCCAACTGTATGGCTAACATAGAAGCTTTGCGACGCTCCTTGGCTTTTGCAACTCTAGCTTTAGCCTCCTCTTGAGCCTGACGTTTAAGTAGGTCAAGTGCTTCTTTCTGTGTTTGTGCAGCATGCATCTGTTGAAGCATGGCTTCACTTAATGGTTCATTGTATTTCTTGAGACGACTTCCATTAATGAAGTTAGGCATTTGCTCACCGTCTAGTGTCTCTAAACACACTGCACCACTTGGAGTAAGCTCATTAATCACAAACGGTCCTAGGCCACGTTTTTTGAGCTTTCTCTTATGCTTCTTAAGTGTGTACAAGAGCACCAGGTCTCCTTTTTTGAATCGGCCAGTTGTTACATTTCTATCATACCATTGCTTTTGTCTCCTCTTCTCGGCATACATCCCCATTACCGCCAATAAGCGGGTCTCATCAAGCTTTTCCAATTCGTCAACGCGTTGTGAAAGCTCATGACCAGTCCAATCCAATTGTTTAGCTACTCGTAGAGTAGGTACAAGAAATTCAATGGGAAGAATTGCATCTAGCCCAAAAGCAAGTTCAAATGGGGTTGTTCCCACAGATGTTTTATAGGCTGTCCTATATGCCCAAAGAACTGAGTGCAACTTTTGCTCCCAATCAGTCCTATGTCCCTCAACAATCTTTGTGAGTGTTGTGCAGAGAATCTTATTAGTACTCTCGGCTTGTCCATTGGTCTGGGGATGATAGGGTGCCGAACGCTTGTGAATTACCATAAATTCTTGAAGCAAAAATTCTATGACTTCATTTACAAAGTGTACACCTTGATCACTAACGATCTCAATTGGTAAGCCATAGCGTGTAAACACGTACTCATACAAGAACTTGGCTGTGGTTCTGGCATCATTTTTGACTGTTGCCTTTGCCTCTACCCATTTGGTCAAATAGTCAGTTGCGACTATAATATATTCTGCATGCGTGTTACGAGCTGGAGGTTTAATGGGACCGACAAAATCAATACCCCATTTTGCAAAAGCACGTGTGCTTAACATAGGTCGCAATGGCATATTGTCCTTTGTGATGGGAGGTTTGGTCCTTTGACAATCGTCACAACGTTTCACATATTCTTCGGCATACATTTGTAAGGTTGGCCACCAAAGCCCAGACCACCTAATCAACTTGGCTGTGGTATTGCCCGAAAAGTGTCCACCCCCAACACCTGCATGTGCATGAGTTAAGATTTTCAGATAGTCAGCTTCACATACACATATGCGTAAGTTGCCATCCTTGCCCCTCTTGTAGAGTTGGCCCTCTATTAGCATATAGTTTGCTGCTTCAATTTTAATAGCCTGCTTTCGATGTTTAGGAATTGTTTGATCCAAATGACCATGCTGAAGATAGTCCACAATATACTTACTCCAACTTGGTGTAGTTGAAATTTGGAATAATGTGACATTATGAATTGGCTTCTGAATTTTACAAGAAGCACAGTTACGAACAAATGTTTCAGCATCTGCATGCATGGTAGGCCACCATTGCCCATCTTGAGATATACGTCGCACACAAGTAGTAGCTGATGCATGGATTCCATCGATACCCGCATGTGCCCATTCCAAGATCTCCTCATATTGGTCGGGGTTAGGTATAAGCCTCAACACTCCATCATTACCCTGACGATATAATCTCCCTGAGATTAACTTGAATGGTCGCCATAGGTCCACATTAGGACCCGCTAGTTGTATTTGCCCACTTGTCAAAATTTCTAAAATGGATTCAGACCATCTAGGAGCTGTCTCTACAAGGAAGAGTGTTGAATCTAACATATCATCATCCACACCCACAGGAGCTTCGCCAGAGGTGATTCGAGACAAATGATCTGCCCTTAGATGAGTTGTTCCTTTTCGAACTGCCACTTCAAAATCAAACTCAAGAAGGATGATAAACCACCTCACAATCCTTCCAGTTGCACAAGGCTTATTTACCAAATATAGCAATGCTTGATGGTCCACAAAAAATATGAATTTGTTTGCCAAAAGGTAATGGCGAAACTTTTTCACTACATATATCATGGACAATCCTTCTCTTTCTGTTGTGGTGTAATTCTTCTCAGCATTGTTCAACTGTCGACTAGCATATGAGATTGGGAAATCCTTATTGTGTTCTCCCGATTGAGCCAAAATACATCCAATTGCAAAGTTGGAAGCATCAATATGGACATGAAAGATTTGGTTCCAATCTGGTGCTGATAAAATGGGTGCAGTCACTAATGCTTGCTTTAACTTTTCAAAGGATTCCTCACACTCATCCGTCCAATTAAACTTTACAAGAAGAGCATATAACGGTCTGGCTAGGACAGCATACATGTAGATGAATCTACGGTAATAGCCACAATGTCCCATGAATGTTTGTACCCCTTTAGGGTTGATAGGCCGAGGTAATGAGACAATGACATCAATTTTATCCATATCTGTTGAAATCCCATTGCGAGAAACAATATGGCCCAAAATTTTTCCTTGTCTTACCATGAATTTGCACTTGTCAGGGTTCAAGCATATACGATAAAGTTGACACTTTTGAAACACAAGTCTCAGGTGTTCTATATGATCATCACACTCTTGTGAGTGAACACATAAATCATCCATGAAAATCTCAAGAAATTGCCTAAGGTACTCCTTGAATACATGACTCATTAACCGCTGAAAGGTTGCTGGTGCATTTGTTAGACCAAATGGCATAACACGATAGGCAAAGATGCCATCTTCAGTAGCAAAGGTTGTCTTGTGTTGATCCTTTGGATCAATTGATACTTGATTATAACCGGAGAATCCATCCAAGAAACTATATGCCTTTTTCCCTGCAACTCGTTCCAGAACATGATCCGTGATTGGAAGTGGGTAATGATCACGCACAGTAGCTACATTTACCTTCTTGAGGTTTACACATACTCGAAGTTTTCCATTTTTCTTGGGCACCACTACAATAGGGGAGACCCATTCAGTGTGTTCAATCTCATAGATAAATTCTGCCTCTAAGAGCTTGTCTATTTCTTCCTTTATCTTCCGTGCAAAATTTTCATTGTAGGTATAAGGACGTTGCTTGGAGGGTTTTGCATCCTCTCGCAATGGAATTGTATGCTGACATATGCTTGGATCAACTCCTTTGAGGTCTTTATAACTCCAAGCAAAAACATCGCGATACTCCTTTATTGTTTGTATTAATAACTTCTCCTCATCTAAGGACAAGTCTGTGGCAATCCACACATAGCGAGGCTCTTCTCCTGGCTTAGCAATATCAATCTTTTTTGCATCTTCTGGACCATCGTATGAAACCCCTGGCACGCTTGGTTTTTCTCGCATGGGCTGTTGAAGAACAATCTTCCGATCTTGAAGAGTGTACTGTGTGAAATTGGGAGGAACATTGAGACCTTGTTCTTGTCCACTTGAGTCTTCACTCATTGAAGACCATGCGGTTTTGAGCTCTCCTTTGCCATCTTGCATCGGATTTTTTTGTTCAACCGTTGTCTTTGCACTTCCCACACTCTTTTTTGAATCGGTTTTAGACGTGAGTTTTGGTTTTTGTTTCTTCGTTTTTTTACAATTTTTGCTAACAATTGTTAGCTTTTCCCCTGCTTGGAATCCATCTGATCGTCTTATTTGGTCTTTGATACTATCTTGTGCTTGGACATAGTATAGATATCCGTTCTTTCCTGAGAAGTGAGGTGGTGGTCGAGAGTTTTCACTCTTAGACTCCTCCTTTTCTTTTTGTAGTCTCTCACGTTGTTCACGCTCATCTTGTCTACGGATTCTTTTATGGCTCTTACAGCATTTACGTTTAGGTCGGCTTTGAGGGATCTCTACCTGAACCTCCCTTTCTCTCAAGAGTAGGCGTGCCTTTCCTAACTCTTCCTCAGGGATTGTCACATCATTATTAAAATCAGAGTCCCATCCATCTTCCTTATCAGCATCATTAGCAGATTCGAGTGTTAAGTCCTCTACTGAGACTTCCTCGACATGCATAGCTGTTGTGGATGTATCTTTATAATACAAATCATCTAGAAGGGCACGTGGTTGTACCATTCGTATAGGAATAATATCATATCCATCTGAGTCACAAAATTGAATTGGCTTCGGTAAAGAACATGTCGATAATGTTGCAAGGACATGACTCCATTCTAATGGATCAATTAAATGCTCAGGGAAGGGTTGTGGAATGTATGCCTCGTCTAATGATACACTTCGATTACCCTTAAGTCTCTCAGTGTTGAACTCCCTACATGAGGCTCCGCACATCCATAGATCTTCTCGTCCATCGGACAATGTAACTCTTGAGCCCTCAGATGAAGCAGAATCAAACTCATCTATTGGAGACCTTGTTACATCACGATATGAGTGATTCCTTAGGTTGACCCTTGTGATGACAGAATCATGTCGGAGGTACAAATAATTGTATTCCCAATCTTGAATCATTTGAAATTGTCGCATGAATGGTCTACCCAATATCACTTCGTAGTTTGGATGTTTTCCAAAATCCACTACTGCAAAGGTGTGCTCATATTCAATCCCACATGTGGTGACCAATATGTTCTCAAGCAGTCCAAGGGGATGTTCTAAGCTTCCATCTGCTAGCTGCAAGCACATCCTGGTACTCCTAATAGCTGGTTTGCCCCACTTTTCCCAAATGGACCTTGTCACAATGCCCACTCTTGCGCCACTATCAAGTATTGCAGTTGAAGATACTTTTCGCACTTCTAATGGGAGGGTAGCATTTCCCTGATCGTCCTCACAAAATTTTCCTACTTTTTTGATAGGAACTGGCATTACATGCTTTGTCTCAGGGTGTATAGTACACTCATGGTGACCGTTTTGTAGCAATACCTGCTCTGACAAACATGTGGCAATATCATTCCACAACTCAGGTCGAATTTTTATCAAATCAAGCAAAGGTAAGGTACAAGCCACTGCTGGTGCTGACAAAATAGCTTGCACCATACTCATATCTTTCTCCTTCGTCAACCTTTTATGCATGGAGGGTATCCTCAAGGTTTGAGAACAGTTCTCATATTCTCCTAGATATGATGGTAAGGTTTTCATTGTATGCTTACTTCTAGGAGAAACAATTGTTTGAACGTCCTCCCGGATGCTTGGGCATTTAAATTTGTTTCCCGTGCTCCTGGTAAAATCCACCTCAGAGAATGGAGGCGAACTAATAGAAGACATGTTCTCATTAACTTTCTCATGATTTGCAGCCCACATCTCATTTGCCATGTCCTCATTAGCATCAATAACTTCATCATTGCATGGGAAGACAAGGTTAGGTGGTGGCAGATTACCCCCTTTCAATTGGGTGTCAATTGGTGTAGACCTTTTGCTATGAGCTTGTGAAATGAGCTCACTTTTCATTTCCCGACTTGATGACACTTCTGGTATGGTTTCTAATGTTGGCTTAAGAGAGGTTGGGCCCCGAGGAATAGGTGGTGGTGGTCCCTCAAGTATTGACTGAGCTTCCCTAATGAGTTGCTGATGTACAGCTAGATTGATCTTCTCCTCACGAGGGTTTGGGTATTCTTGAAGCTTCTTGGGTAGCTCAGATAAAGCTGCAATGCGACTTCTATGAGCATCAATGATGGCCTCTAGAGTCTCATTCACTTTATCCACAAAAACAGAACCCCCAGAACTAACCTCAGTCGTACTAGCCTCATCTTGTTTAGCACTAGGTTGAGGTTGATGTTCCTCATGCACTTCTTGGGATGTAAAAGTTTTATCCCTCATGTTTGTTTAGAGGCTTCTTGAGAACCAGTGGATGTACTTTTAGTTTGCTTGTTTCGGTTCTTCTTCCTCCTAGTGGTCTTTTTTCTATTGTACTCTAGGGTCTTGTCCACTAGATTTGTTTTTGCATCCCTAGTTCGAGGTGTCTCATCAGTCTGTATTTTGGCATTTCGTGTCTGTGATCTAGTCATGACTCTAAGTGGCACGACATCCTCATTCTCAGATGAAGGTGGTGATGGAACTGCCCCTACAAGGTTGAGTGAGACCTTTAGTTGAGAGGTGCCCTCCTCATGTGGTTTCAGTAGACAATCCTTTGGGAAGTGTTCTACACAACACCCTAGACAATATCTTTCAATTGGTGGAAACTGTTGTACTGTTGTATTGCATTGAGATGCTTGCCTTGAGCGATGTGGACAATCACGAGCCCAATGGGGTTCTCCGCATTCATAACAGGGGCCCATTGGTTTGGCCTCTACTTTCCTTGGTTGCCATTGACCTGAGGGGCCTGGAGTCCTAGGTTGGTAGCCGCCTAGCAACATTAAAGAGTTTTGTTCCCCTGGTTGAGCGTCTAGTGCTGGGCTTGGGTATGTGGGACTTTCAAAGATATTTTCTTTGGATGAATATGATACATATTCCTCCTTCACATAGCCTAGGTTTACCAAGTCTCTACACATATTTGAATTGTCGTAGTCGACAACCCTCACAGGAGCAGTCCCTGGAGCAGGAGGTTGAGCACCAAGAACAGGTCGTGCTTGCTCTTGTGCCATCGGTGGCTTACGTTCAAAATTAGTATACTGTTGATACATTTGTGGAGCCACTCCACCCCTTGGTTGCTCACGTTCCTGTCTCATTCTCGCAATGCGAGTACATTCCTGTGTGGTATGGGTAAAGTTCCAAGCACAGGCTTGGCACCACTTTTTTGTGGGTTGGTTTGTGACTAGAGGAGAAAAGGTATTACATTCCTCTGTTTTATGGTTACCGCCACATGCTCCACAAAGATGAGGACCTGTAGGAAGTACACTCCTCATTCTCTGCTGCTGTTGTTGTGGCTGCATGGGTGGACGATAGGTCTGTCCCAATCTCCGTAGTACTAGGTTAGCTATCTGGTCTGGATTTACTAGCACGCTAGACCCTGAACTTTGGTCATCACCCCACTGATCTCTAGGTTTCCCCTCTGGGCCAGAACCATCTTGGAACTTGAAGTTATCGGTGAAATCCATAGCATCATGGCAACACTCATTGAAATTTGTATGCTTCTTCGCATAGAGATGTGTATGCAGTGTTGAATTTTTGAGTCCTTTTAAGAAGAGAGAAATTAATCGACTTTGGGCGGGCTTCTCATCTTCTGGGCAACGATTAATGTACTGCTTCATTCTATTTACACAGTCTCTAACACTCTCATTCTCGCCTTGCTTGAAAGAGTAGATGTGTGCTACCGTGTCATGTTGAATTCCCATCAAGGAAAAAGCAACAATGAATCTCTCTTCCAAAACTCGTAAAGAAGATTTGTCTGAAGCCTCTAATGCCTGAAACCAAGCCAGGGCTTTTCCCTCAAGAGTGAGTCCAAATCCTTCAATTTGAGTATGCTTATCAGCCACTTGCTCAGCTCGAACTGCTTGCCTAAATGCTACTACATGGTCGTATGGATCTCTCGACCCTTCATACGTCTTTACCAGTTTCTGAAGAGTTGATGGCCTTACTTGTCTTGAATACTCATCATAGGGCCTACGGCCTCTTACTCTCAGTGGGAATTGTTCCTCTCTTTGGAAAGATGGTCCACATGTTTCCAAAATTGGTGTGGGTACCCTATTACTAGCCTCACCAAACCCCTCCAAAGATCTTGTCACCCGTATTTCAAGAGGTGCATTAATGGGAGGCCGAGTTAGCTCCCCTACCCTCCGATTGTTATAGTGAGAAAGATGTTGTTGTGGTGTGACAGGTGGTCGCACATTTGGTGTAGGACGATATCTTGGTGCTAGAGTTGGGCTACTAGCAGTGGTCCACTTGGATGTTGAAGGTCCCTCTCTAGTGAACTCTCGTAGGGAAGGAGCAATAGTTTCTCCAAGAAAGGCTGTCTCTCCTGGTTTGGCTGTATTTGTTGAGAACACTTCCATGAATAATGGCTGTCCTTTCCACGTGAGTTCCCGAATCTCTTTCCAATCTAAGGTTCGGTATTCATTGGCCCATTTATCAATTATTCTGTTCATGTGTCCTTCAAGCTTCTCAACTACCACCACATGAGCTAGAGGAAGATCCAGCTGTGGCAATCTAGTTGTGGCATAATATCCCTCTAACGAGTCCTTATAGACCTCTTGAAGTGGGTCATCCTGTAAGACCTTTGTCACTAGAATTTGTCGTACCAACTCCCATTGGTTTTCAGCCCCCTGATCCATTTTACTCTTGCCTTTCCTATCCCTTTCCAAATTTAGATCTACAAGAAGTAAATCATCTATGGATGGTTTTGAGGACTGTGGAGGGTCCAGGCATGTCCGGCTCAATGAGCCAGTCATCTCTAGACTCCCTTGCTCTGGAAAGTTCTGATAAGTCTAAGAACTCGGTTTTAGAGAGCTCCCCTAATTTGTCTACCTTTTTTGGATGGTAGGTGACTTCGTAGCGAACACCATCTCCACCCATGTACATGTTACCCTGGTCATTGACTAGAGGTGCTCTATAAAGTTCTGAGAAAATGTCTGCGATCTTAACAAGATACCGTTGTTGTGGATCCCTAAAGATCTCAGCTCCTTGAGCATTTGTGTAGACATATTGGAGTCTCACATTGAGTGTTAACCCCATGGTGTCGGCTTCAAATGGATTAAAAGATCTTGTGGGTGTCCTATTTGGGACTAAGGGATGACTATTTGACGGCCCTAGATTGTCCATGGACAATGAGCTAGTTGTTCTGGAGGAAAGGGTATCGGATTGGGATTCAGAAAGGGTTTCAGCAATATCTGCCAAATTGCCTACCGATTGGGTCCCACTTTCTTGCGTAGGTACTCTAGAAGGTGCCCTAGACCCTATGGCAGAATCTACAAGACGTCTCGACCGCAAGTGCATAAGGTCAAATTTTTTTTGTTTTTTTATGTGTTTTTGTTTTGTTTTGTTTTGTTTTGTTTTTTTTTAAATAAAAAATATATATATATATGTATATATATATATATATTTTTAACCTACCTAATCCCTAAATGCAACTAAAATGAGTATGTGTGGCATAACTATCTATCCTTTTTTTTATTTTTATTTAATTATGATTTTTTTAAAGGATTTTATGTTTTTTATGTTTTTATTTTTTTAAATTTACACAAAAATTATGAATCACACTAAAAAAATACTAATTATGCACAAAGTTATAAAAATTAAAAAATGCAAGAAAATACCAAATTATGCAAAAAAATTAAATGAAGAATTACAAAATATGCACAAAGGTAGACTCCTAAAAACACTTAAAATTTTATTTTTATTTTTATTTTTTTAACTTTTCTTTTGTTTTCTTTTGTTTTTTTCTCCTTTTGTTGGTTTTTTTAAATTGTTTGTTTGTTTGTTTGTTTGTTTGTTTTTTTTTTTTTTTAAACTAATAAATTTTGTGCCTAATTACAAAAGATATAAATCTACTAATTATGCATCATTTACAAAAATTCTATAAAAAAAAATGCAAGCTACTTTAATTATGAAAAATTTAAAAAAAAAATTAAATAATGAACAATATATATTTTTTTAAAAAAAAAACCCGCCTCAGCACAATTCTTTCAGCCGCCGTCTAACTGTCCTTCGAACTGCTACAAGAGCTTGCCTTCGCACCAGCCTTCAACGGCTGAGTGGTATTTTTTTTGTTTTTATTTTTTTAATTTTGCAGACCGCTTTCAAGAGCTACTAGAAGCTAGCACTTCCTTTTAAATATCTCTTGGGCTTGGCCTTGAGTGCCGTGGATACAGTGCTCTTTACACAAGCCTCTATAGTATAATAGCCTAATTAATGAACACATGCCTTGCAACCTTAATATATTACGCACTTTTTAAAATGCAAAGGTCGGTGCCTACGTGAAAAAGGAAAGGCTGAATGCCCCTCGCTTAGCAACTCTCTCCACTCTTTTTTTTTTCCTTTCTCCCTTCTCTTTCTCTCTCTCCTCTCTTCCTTAAGCGGGCTTCACGCTTGGGAGCCTATGGAGCTTGCATAAGCTATGGAAGAGCTTAGCAACGCACCTCTTTTCTTTTTATTTATTTATACTAATTACATGTTAACGAAGAGCATGAAAGCATTAAATGGCAAAAAAAAACAATGAATGTAAGCATACTGACGGTACTTGAAAAGCAATAAAACATAAAAAACAATGCGGGAGAAACCTCAACCTTCAATGGTTTTTTTTTCTTATCCTAACCATATCCACTCACACCGAGATCACACACCCGAACTTAACCTAATCACTCAATGGTTTTGCAACCAAAAGAGGAAATAGTGGTGGTTTCCACACACTCTCAACCGGATTTGAGTCTTCTCCCCGGCAGCGGCGCCAATGGAGAGACGAAAAAACTCTCTCACTTGTAGCAAGAGTAGTATGATCCACACTTAGCTCAATCCAATGGGATTTGCATCCCTTTCGGAGCTAGGGATTCAACCCGTACCGGTGCACAAAAGCTTATCCATTTGATGGAGAGAATGCTAGGAATACTACTACTATTGACATAGACTTAACACACACACAAGCTCAATCTTGCTATTGCTCACTCAACTCCACATTCCACTCATCCATACATCCAAACAAGAAGAAAGCTTAGCTATTGCTTACACAAGATCAAAGCATTCTTCATTCTCAAATACTCATTTCCCTAGCATGCACACAACCCTTGAAGCTATCAATAAGAAACATGCACACTAGAGAATTGACATGAGAAGAGAGACAAATATCAACTCATTGCATTGAATTAACAAAAGAATAGAACTTACAACAATGTAGATGGGGAGAGAGAAGAGCTTGCACCTCTATGGAAGAAGAGGGAGAGCTAGTCTCAAGAGAGCTCAAACATGAGTTTTCCCAATGTGTCCTTAAGCTCTCAAATGAGCCACTTTTTATACAAAAACTCTAAAACTCCCAAAAGTTCCCATGTGATTTGGGGGAGCTCAGATATTTCTTGGGCATTGAGGTGATTAGGTCACCACATAGTATTGGATTACTGCAGAGACAGTATGGCTTGGACATGTTGTCCAAGTATGGTATGACAGGCTCTAAGCCTATTTCTGTGCCATTGGATCAGAATGGCAAGTTGAGTGCAGATTCAGGAGAGATCTTGGAGGATCCTACTATGTATAGGCGCATAGTAGGAAGCTTGATCTACATGACAATCACCAGACCAGATTTGAGCTATGCAGTTGGGTTGGTGAGTCAGTTTATGCAGGTTCCACGGAAACCGCATTTGGATGCATTGAGATGCATACTGAGGTATGTGAGGTCTACTTTTCATTGTGGACTATTTTATGAGACTGGGACAGAGATATGTGTACATGGGTACACAGATGCTGATTGGGCTGGTAGCATCTCAGATAGAAGATCTACTAGTGGATTCATGTTTTCTTTGGGGAGTGCTGCTGTGACCTGGAGCAGCAAGAAGCAGCCTACGGTTGCTCTATCTAGTATACAGAGGCCGAGTACAAAGGAGCTGCTATGGCAGCATGTGAGGTAGCTTGGTTCAGAAAGCTACTTGCAGATTTGGGTCTATCAGTGGATAGACAAGTTGTCATTTTTTGTGACAACATTAGCAGTATACAGTTGGTCAAGAACCCAGTTTTTCATGCTCGTACGAAGCATATAGAGGTCCACTACCATTTTGTCAGAGAGAAGGTCTTGGAAGCAGGAGACCTCTACCTTGTTTATGTCAGCACAGAGGATCAGGTAGCTGACATCTTCACCAAAGCATTGGGTACAGAGAAGCTCCGCAAATTCAGAGCTTCACTTGGTGTACATGAGATGGAGTTGAGCTCGAGGGGGTGTTGAGATATCGAGCTCGTCTAGTGAGGCGGTGGACACTGATTGGGGGATAGGCCCCACACTTACACCACTGGCATGGTTGGTGAGATCTTGGGTGATATGCGACCAGTGGGATGACAGGCTGTGTGACAGCCATTCTAGAGACTGGCATAGTTATAGCGCCAGCTCATTTAGTTGGGTTCACACTATAGAGAACCCTTGTATGTATTTGGTTGAGTACCTTTCATATTATGTGTACTCTTATCTTTGTATATGGTGTGTTGAGTGTTGAGTGAAGGAGAAGAAGATTTTAGCCTCTCACCTTGTGTGTTCTCTATTAGGGTTTTGTGAGTGTGTGTGTGCTTGCAAGAGCTCAAGCTCTCTTCCCCCTGCATCTTTTCATCGCATCTGCGTTGTGAGAGAGAAGAGTGCTAGATAAAAATATTAACAATGAGATGGCTAGCTCGAGCGCTACTTTGTCCAAACACCAAGGCTCCCTCTTGCTCTTGAATCAGTAACCCCAACTCTCTACACAATGCATCTTCTTCTCTCTAGATGGTAACTTGTTTTCCTTGGCCGAGTGTCCTACATATGCCTCAATTTCTCTTTCCTCCTAGACTGCAAGGGCATTTGTAGCTCAAACCCATGTACCTCCTCATTGTAACTGCTAATTATGCCCATAAGGCAAACCCACACTTTCTCGTATGTATAAGAGCAACACAACATGTCCATTAAAGCAAGAACA
Organism: Cibotium barometz; assembly: GCF_041138505.1. NCBI lineage: Eukaryota > Viridiplantae > Streptophyta > Polypodiopsida > Cyatheales > Cibotiaceae > Cibotium > Cibotium barometz. The sequence continues at coordinate 48,214,895 of NC_141067.1, forward strand.
CACAAGATCTACTCCTCAGTCTCCTTCAATACGAGGAAGGGAGGAGAGGGTGCGTATTCATCAAAATCGAGAGAGGAGAGGATGTGTACAACACAACATGTCCATTAAAGCAATACCACACACATGATCTACTTCTCAATCTCCTTCGATACAACAAAGGGGGAGGAGGGGGTGCGTATGCATCAAAATCGAGAGAGGAGAGGAGGTGTACAAACTTGAAACATCGTGAAACTAACCTAGCCCTCATTTCTTGGTTTCTTTGTTTCTCAACCTTAGTCAGACTGATTTAATAGTCTCCCTCTTCCTCTAACACTACTAGAGCTTGAGGTCATACCGACGTTAAAATACCGACGCAAATGTCGAACGTCGGTATGCCCGTCGTAATCTTGGAGGAGACAAGTCGGGCGGGGTAATTTTAAATTTTCGTATACCGACGCGTGTACCGAAGCACATACCGAAGCATATACCGTTGCTGATACCGACGCACATTCCGAAGAATATACCGGTGCTGATACCGACGCACATACCGACGCTTGTAAGTTTTTTACAACCGAGAGCGTATTTTCTCTGTTTTTCGCAGAGTTGCAGAGAAGGTATGCGTCGTCTCTTTTCTCCTCTTCTCCTCTTTTCTCCTCTCTCCTCTTTTCTCCTTCTTTCCTCTTCTCTCCTCTTCTCCTTCTCCACTTTTACTAATATGCTCTTGCTTTTGCTTTTTAATTTAGGATATAGGACGTTTAGGGTTTTGTGTTTTTTTGGCTCTCTATGCATGTTGAGAGCTCTCTATGTATGCATAGATCTCTTAATGCATGCATAGAGATTTTAGGGTTTTGTATTACTTTGTATTAGTTCTTATTCTTGTGTTGAATTTACTAATTATTTTGTTTAATATTTTGTTTTGCAGCTCTTTCACCAATCTTTCACCAATCCTCTCCTTCAGCTTCGCAAAAAAGAGGTAGACCCTCTTTCGATTTTCCTTGTTTATGCTTTTTTCTACGTATTATTGCATCCCTGTTTTATGGTTTAGGGTTAGTTTAGGGTTCTTGTAAGCTTATACATAGGATTAATTCAAGATCTATGCATAAAACCTATCATAAGCTTGCAATCTCTATGCATAGCCTTCTTGCAAGCTTTATGCATAAGCTCTATTCATAGAGCTTGCGAGCTTGTGAAATCTTTATGCATCAGCTCTATGCATAGGCTTTATGCATAGAGTTTGCAAGCTTATAAAATCTCTATGCATAGGTTTCTTGAAAGCTTGCATGGACATTGTACATAGAGCTTGCATAGCCTTCTTGTTGAAAGCTCTATGCATAGCCTTCTTGTAAAAGCTTAATGCATATGCTCTATGTATAGGCTTTATACATAGAGGTTGTAAGATTATGAAAGCTCTATACATAGGGCTTGTAAGCTTATGCAAGCTCTATACATAGAGTTTATGCATAGAGCTATATGAATCTAGCTGAATGCATGAATTAAGATCTATGCATAAAGCTTAATACATAATGTTTTATGTATAAATCTTATGGATGAGCTTTATGCATAAGGCTTCATATGCGTTCTGTTTTTATGCATAAAGCTTTTTTTGATGTAGAGTGCCTTGCATGGATGGAGAGCATAAGATTTTTGAATGTTTTTACTCTCAATATTGGTTTGCCCTGAGTTTTCTAAGCCTTTCACTATACGGGTTGATGCAAGTGGGAGAGGAATTGGTGCCATGCTATATCAAGAACATGGGGTAATTGCTTATGAGAGCAGAAAGCTTACTGAGAAGGACAGGGAGCTTCATGTGTATGATCAAGAAATGTTGGCTATTTTTCATGCCATAAAGAAGTGGCATCACTATTTGTATGGTGGGCATTTCAAAGTGAGGACCGATCACATCGAGTACTCCAATTTTTCCTCACCCAAGAAAACCTTTCTCCCAAGCAAAAGAGATGGCTTGCTACCTTGCAAAATTATGATTTTGAGATCTCTTACACCGCAGGAAAGGATAATGTTGTGGTGGATGCACTTTCTAGAATGTGGACTTGCACTCTACATGCCATTTTGAAGGTGCATTATGATTGGATTCCTGTCTCGGTAAAGGTTCTTAGGCACTTTCCAATCATCCCAAGAATAAAAAGCATGTTCAGGTGCAAATCTATAGCAAGCTTGATGACATGCCACAACTCGATTCACAGATGAAGTGATATTCACTTGTATATTTCAACATTACGCACCTTGTGGAATGGAATTGAAGTGAAGGACATGTCAAAGCAGCAGAGTGGCCAAAGACTTACAACTGTGCAAGGTATTCTCATGTGGACAATGCATGATTGGCCTGGCTATGGAGAATGCTCAGGTTTGTCTATATCGGGTTACAATGCATGTCCTGTATGTGGTCCTCGACTTGATTCAAGATACTCAAAAGCATTACGAAAGAATGTCTACCAAGGACATGTTAGGTATCTTCCAGAAAATCATGAATTGCGGGATGGTAATCTAGGAAGACCTCCTCCAAGTGCATTGAAGGCAAGCGATTGGAAGATCAAATGGGAGGAATGTGGCAACTTGGCATGTCCTGGGATGAAGAGGCTCTCTATCTTTCACCAACTCCCCTATTGGGGTGATCTCCTTATAAACCATTTGCTTGACCCGATGCATATTTTCAAGAATGTAGCTGACATTCTGTGGAAGACCATGACAGGAAAAAAAGAGACTAAAGGCCAAAGGGATGACTTGTGTTTGCTGAGCCTGGTCCCCCTAGCACCTCCATGTGCTTGACCCGTATCCAGGACCTCATCCACACGCTCCAGACCCCACCCACTTTCGTGTCCACAAGCTCCCGATCTTGCCATCACCTGCTGCCACTTGCACTGGGACCTTAGGCTTCTTACACACCTACACACTCGACCCGCTCCCTCCACAGTCTCAAACCTACCTCCTCCACGCTTTTAAAATTTAAAATTTTATTTATTCTTTTGGTATTATTATTTTATTAGCTTGATTTTATTTTTATTACTATTATTTATTATTTCATTTACATTGAATTACTATTATTAAAAAGAACTAGTATTTGATTAAATATTAATTAGCAAAAATTTATTGTAGTTTTAGTTTTACTATTAGTTTAATTTAAATTTATTCAAATGTAAGTTATAAAAAAAGGAAAATTTATTAGTTTATTCAATAAAGTAATTTCTAGATACATACATATATATATATATATATATATATATATATCCTTTTAAAGAAATTTATATATAGGTTTGCATAAATATATAATAGGGTTTTAAAAGTTAAATAATTACCAAATTAATAATTAAAAAAATTAAAATCAAAACTAAAAAACGTAAAAATTTAGAAACACCAGTTCAACCGTTCGAAGTCTATTTTGATTATTGTTACTTTTTATTTTATTCTATTTCTCCTAATTCTTTCTCTTTCTCTTTTTCCTTTATATATATATACATATACATACATACATACATACATACATACATACATACATATATATATGTATGTATGTATGCATGCATGCATGCATGTATGTGTGTGTGTGTGTGTGTGTGTATAGGTATGTATATGTATATGTATATAAAAACACACAAAAAATAGCAAAATATTTTTATTTTTTTTAAAGAGAAAACACAAAAATACCTTTGCCTGCTATCAAAAATTCTTGAAGAAGGTGACGCAGAGGAACCTCAAAGAGGGGAAAACTAGAGAGCTAAGCCAAGTAACACCTCAAGCCACACGTGAAGAGGACAATACTCCACAGACCACCTATTCTAGGAAAAAGGTAAGGAGCACTTCATGATGCACCACCGATATTAGGGAGAGTCCTAGACTACGATAAAAAAGAATGTAGTGCCTCATACATACTTACATACATACACACACACACACACATATATATATATAGGTATGTATATATGTGTATATATATATATATATATATATATATGTATGTATGTATGTATGTATGTATACATACATACATATATATATATATATATATATATATATATAGGTATGTATATGCATATGTATATAAAAACACACAAAAAAACAATAAACAATTTTTAAAAAAAAAGAGAAAACACAAAAACACCTTTGCCTACTACTAGAAAATCTTGAAGAAGGTAACGCAGAAGAACCTCAAAGAGGGAAAAACCAAAGAGCTAAGCCAAGCAACACCCCAAGCCGCATGCGAAGAGGACGATACTCCACGGACAACCAAATCTAGGAAAACTGTAAGGAGCACTTCATGATGCACCACCGAGAGAGTCCTAGATTACGATAAACAAGACTTTAGTGCCTCCAAAACATGTTGCCTCTGATTCCCAGAGCATCAAGCCCCACCAAACAACTAGTACCCTTAGGGGGTGCACTACTAAGAAACCCTATGTATCACGTGCATTCAAGGGGTATTTAAAAAACCCCATACCTATGAATATTTAATGAATAAAATGAACCCTTTTTTCTTTATGGACTTATGGGTTTTTTTTAATCGATTAAAAACCCCCCTTCTATAAATGTATTTCTATACATTTACCTTAAATTTTTGAATTTAAAAACCCCTTCATTTGAACTCATGTGCTAAACTTACAAATTTTTAGGTGAAACCTCTGAGCTAGTACCCAAAAATGTGCCCTTCTTTTGAAACAGTAACTGTCAATTGAGTCTACTTCTTCCAGTGAAGAATCTTTGTACGACATGAGTTAACCAAACTCAGATCTCTAGAAGGAGGATTGGTGGACCAATCCGAAATGGAAAGTGCCAAGATCCAACAGGCACCAAATTCACCCACCAATGTCGTGAAAAGAGCTTCCACTTGCCCTATGTTTGGGAGAAGTTCTAGTGTGTCTATAGGAATTTTTGGCAAATCTTTGAAAATTTTGAAGATATATGCTCACTTTTAGTGTATATTTGACGATTTTTCTCTAAACTTTATCCAAAAATGTTACCTTGGGCTAATATATTTTTTTCTAGCCTAAAATATCCCGACTTGACCCTTGAGAAATAGCATTTGGACTAAATTTAGCCCCTAATTTTTTCCCTGCCGTCAATTTTGCTCGGCCAGCCATTCAACTACATCCGTTAACTTTTTTTAGTCAACAATTCAGCCTTTGGCTTTCCTCATTCATCATTCGACTTTAGCATTCACACGATTAGTATTCAACTTCAGGTTTGCTCAATCAGTAATCAGCCATTCAGTTACATTATTGGTTTTGATTAGTCATCCTTTTAGTACTCGGCTTTTTTCTTTCAATGGTCAGCATTCAGCACTCGCTTTCTGCATTCAGCGGTTGGCTTTTAGCTTTCAGCTTTCAGCCTTCAACTTATGCACTCAACACTTGGCTTGGTTTACTTTCTTTGTGAGGTTTATCAATCGCCTTTCCGCATTTGGCCTTCCACTTCGGTGTTTCACGTTTGGCATTCAGGCATTTGACATATGACACTTGTCATTCCACATATGGCCTTCAGCATTTGGTGGTTGGGTTTCAACTTTTATCATTCAACGAACTAATTCCATGTCTATCCGCCGTCAGTCGATTTAGCGCCTGTCCAGTCAAACCAATTTAGATTTCCTTTATCAATTGATTTCATGCTCATCCATTAGTTGATTCAACATCCATTAGTTGATTCAGCATCCATTCATGAGTCCATTCCTTTGTCAACTAATTTTATGTCATCCATTAGTTGATTCAGCATCCATTCATCAGTCAATTCAAATTCTATCCACGCCCGTCTTTGTCAAAAACTGGTTCAATGTCCATCCAATTAGCTAGTTTAGCAACTGTCCGTTAGCTCGTTCAACGTCCATCCATTAGCCGATTCCATGTCCTTCTTCCATCAGCTAATTCTAACCTAATGCCTCTGCCTTGATCTTCCGACCTGTTGATTCCACGGCGACTTGCTGATTTCACGTCCACTTTGGACCTCACTAGATTTCGAGACCTATTGATTCCACATCAGCTTCCAACGTGTTGAGTCCACGTCACCTTGTGGTGACGCGCTAATTCCACGTCACTCAATTCCACCCTCCACTTGCTAATTCCACATCGCGGCCGATTTCACCTGCATCTTTCAACTAACAAATTGTTGATTTGATGAGTTTGCAAATACATGGAGCAAACATTTGACATTAGGGCCAAAAACGGCTAGAAAAGGGCTGTTTGTTAATCTAAGGACTAAGAAATTATCCAATTGTGAATTGACACGTATACAAAAGTATGGCATTCTTGTCTCCTCCAAATGTCTTCTTAACGGTTCTATTTTAGTGGCGAACGGCTAAAACGGCTAAATTTAGACGTTTACGATGGCTAACATTGAAGTTTGGGTCCAAAATAGTGACATCTTGTTCCATTTTTTATTTCAAAAAATCAAGCATGAAGATACGGAATCCTCTTTTCAGGCCTTGAAAATAACGCTATTAATGACAAAACACCAAATTTTTTCAAACGTCTACTTTCCACCTTCCCTTCATTTTGGCATATGGTTTATTCTCCTTTCTTTGCACTTTCAAAAGATTCACTATTCAAAAGATTCCCTATTTTTCTCTTATCTGTGAGCTTCTATGGCGTCCTCACGTTGTCCTTCTCATAATATAACTTCTTGTGATTTTCATAACACGAGAGAAGATGGTGTTTGGAAACCCATGTCTTTTCGTGTGAATGATTGGGTAACAATGCTTCCCTCTTGCAAAGGTGCTCACAGGGTGAAAAGAACCAAGCGAAATGAAGTGAAATCCCATTGGAAAGGTCGTGTTCTTGCATTCAAAGTGACCGACAATGGCTGGCTTGCAAAAGTTCAACATGTCTACATGGCCAAAGACATGGTGTTGAACTTGGATGAACATCCAATTCTCCATTCTTACTGTAATTCAACAAAACTTTATCTATTTGATACAACACAATATTTCTCTTTCTGATATATTTGTTGTTTGTTTCATTTCAGTTATCTTTCCGTCAACAGCTATGGAGTGGCAGCTTGTTGAGAGCTTAAGTGGCACATTCAAAGTAATTCACAAGGAGATTGCAGATGTCATGTACGCAGACAAACCACCTTCATTTTACAAATCAGTGGATTTATTTGTGTATTTTGTAGAATACAGGGTTCCATCAAGAGAAGGTGTTCATGGAGAATTATATGACATACCTATTTCCACATTAATGTCACTAGAATGGGAAGTTCCTGATCCAAATACCATAACAAGATTCAAATCCAAAATCAAAGATGATATTCTTAAAGCTATGTCTCCTGGAAGGATTTCAAGAAGGATAAAAATTCAATGGTTCTTGCCTATACATGTCTTTGTGGCATTTTTCAAAACAATGGAATTGGAGAGAACAAGAACGATGTGGCTTAATAGAAGACTATCTCTGACTGATCTGGACACTGTACTTGGAGAAGGATGGAGTACCAAGGAAACTTTTCATATGGGGGACAATATCAGTTGTAGAGTAAGCCCAAATTCTTTGTCTATCTCATACCAACTGTGTCGCCAATCCCTAGTTTTGGGCTATGACTATAGGAGATGGAAAAGCAAGCTTGGTAGTTGGGTCCCTTTGGATTCTGAAGAGAATTGTCCAGAGTTTGAATTTAACATCATAGTCCATCCATTCATAGATCCCAGGAAACTCATAGTAACATCAAACTGGCGACTACAACATGTTAGAGAGTCACTTGAGTTTTTGGACGAAATATCACCTGAATATAGATTCAAAGTAGATGATATTGTTGTCAGTACAAGGATGGAGAGTCTAACCTCATGCATCACATGTCTCCCCCCAAAAAGAGTTGTATTTGAGCCACTTGCAAGGGCAAGTTTGTATAGTTGAAAAGGATTTCTCCAATAATGTAATCAATATATTCTGCTAGATTTCGTCTTGACTTCTTCACAAAAATGGTTAACAAATTGTTTGCAATACAGAACAAGGTTTAACAGTTGAATATCAAATTATTGATACTGAATTTAAGTACAGAATATTGTCCCAAAAAGGGTGTGTTCAAAACAAAAGCCAATATGTGGAATCACTCTACAAAATCAACTTTCCTTTTGGCATGAGATGACCCTGCATCTTTAGAGAATCTTTCTCTCTTCTGTTTGCTTCGATCAAATTTTGCTGATTGAGGTTCAAGTTCTGGAGTTTTCAGCACTTAAGGTGTTGGAGAGAAAGACTTTAGAGTGAATTCCTCTAATGGTGGTAAGTTGGGCTCCTCTCTGAGACCTTCAGGTGTTGGCGAGGGAGATTTGGCAGTGGGGTCTGGTTTTGGAGAAGGTTCTTTGGAGGTTGGCCTTGGAGACTTGGCAGTCTTCTTGGGGAACTTGAAAAAGAAATTTAATGGAGAGCCAACATTTGCCCTCTTACTACCTTTGTTGGATAAACGACGCTTCTGAATTTTAAATTTCACTGGTGAGTGAAAAGGAAGACCTTTAGTAGCACTCCTCTGTTTGACAAGGGTCTTCTCTTTGATAGGTGTCTTCTCTTGAGCTGGAGAAGAGCTCTTCTCTTTGGCAGGAGGACTAGGGATCTTCTCTTTGATAGGAGTCTTCCCTTGAGCTGGTGAAGAGCTCATCTCTTTGGCAGGAGGGCTAGGGGTCTTCTCTTTAGCAAGAGGGCTAGGGCTCTTCTCTTTAGCAGGAGGGGTAGGGATCTTCTCTGTAGCCTGAGGGATCTTTCCTTTAGAATGGGTCTTCTCTTTAGAATGGCTCTTTTTCCCCTTGGAAGATCTGCTCTTAGTAGGGCTCTTCTTTCTTTTCTTCTTCTCTTTGGCAGCGGTCTTTTCCTTTTTGAATGAGTCATCCTTATCTTTGCTTTCCTTCTTCTCCCTTTTCCTTTTCTTTGAAGTTGTATCCTTGGCTCCTTTATTAGGTGGAAAGGGAGAATCAGGATCATATGGATTGATGGATCTGCTCAAAACCATGGACACTGCCTTCTCCCTTACCCAACTTACCCAAGAATCTGGATACTCATGCAACTAAGACAAAAGAAAATAAGAAAGTAAGAAAATAGGTCACTAAATGTATTCACTAAATCAATCAATGGTTTTCATTCATGAACTTACAGTAAGTGTTGTCATTCTAAATCTTGACTCAAGATATCTCCAAGCATTAGCAAGTACCATCCATCCACAAGATGTTGAGTCTTTCTGCAAAGGAACTTCTTGATTGAAGTACTTAAAATCTTCAAGTTTGTAGTCTACATAGGTAGAACTTAGAAAACTCAAGATAAGTTTGGCAGCACTGCAAGCATAAAATATTGAGGGTCAACCAAATAATTGAAAACATGCAAGAAATTGTTCTGGAACATAAACCATGGAAAAGTTGATTCTTACATTTTACTTCTCCCATGAATGGATGCCAAAGAGTTCATAAAGATCACATCTCTATCCAATAAATTGAAGATAATAAGACTCCAATGGCCTCTGTGATAATATGAATACTGCAATTAGTTATGAATATTGTAATGTCTATTATAGGCAAAAGATAATTGAGTATGAGTCTTACACTTCAACATAAGGGTATACAATGTAATTGCAGGTAAGCATATCAAAGTCTTTGAGAAAACTTGCAAGATCCCCTTGCCTATTTTAAAAGGCACTGTGTAACAAGGGGATCAAGAATGGTCACTTGCACAGCCATTGATTCATGAAGATCCCTCATAAGACATCTGGAGACACAAACAAAACATGTCAACAAAAGCAAGAAAACATCTGAGAAATTCATCAAGAAAACAAAAGCAAATCCACACAAACCTCAGACAGATGAAGAGGACTGTGTCAGATATCTCAATATTGTGATTCACAAGCATACTTGTGTCTTCAGGGGCAATGTCACAATAAACCTCATCCTCTCCATGCATGGACACATCTACTATCATTTGACCTGTCACATTCTGATAAAGCTCTGAATTGGATGCATGGAGAATTTCAGCTTGCTGAGAAAGAATGGCATCCTCTAAAATCTTCTCCTGCTCTCTCTCTTTTTCAACTTCTTCTTTGATATCCTGAGCTTTTCTTGTATCATAAGTATGAGAAATATCTTCAATAACAACTAATTGTTTGGGTTGCCTTGCTGGAGGAATATTAAGAATTTCAAAAGCCCTCATATCTTGACTTGGAATGGGCTCCAAAGCTTTGTCAAACTTATATCTAAGTCTGGACACAAGCACAAAATCTTTGCTCATAAGAGTGATCCTATGAGCAAATGCAGCAGCTATGTAGCCATCATTCATAAAGTCGATTAAAAAATCTTCAGCAGCCTCTTGAAGACACATGAGGGCCTGGGTCTCCCATCGCACTTTCTGAAGATTTGTGTTTCTCATTTTGCCAACTAACCTTTCTGATATGTCCCTGACAACCCGAGTAAATGGCAGTCAAGGGATGAGAAGACTAGTAGATTTCTGTGCTGCTCTTATCTCTCTTAAGGACTTCACCTGATAATTTAATCTCTTTCTTGCTGTCGCCCTCGCACGAGGCTTTGGAGGAGGCTTTTCTTGTTTGGAAGGTCCGGCTTTGTCCTCAGCTTTTTCAGTCTCCAAAGGTGGGTAGACTTTCCTTGCAGTCTGTTTTGTCCTTGCCATTGAAGCTTAAAAAAAGAGACCAGATAAAGAGATTTGTATAATAGGACAAAAAAATAAGGTGGCCCGAATGAAGCGATAGAGCGAATCCAAAGATAATGGAAAGTGATAATCGCTTGATTCAGGAAATAACAAAAGTAGAAGTCCCGAACGAAGCGATGAGACAAATCCAAAAATCTTGGATGAGCGTAATCGCTTGATTCGGGCAATCAAGAAATGGACAGAACGAAGCGATTAAAGGATTCTGAATGTCCTAGAAAGGTGCAATCGCTTGATATGGGAAAGAAATGAAAAAGTAGGTTTGGGGAAATAAGGTAGCCTGTTCTCGCTTGATTCAGTGTCGGAAAAAAATATGAATATTTTCAACAAAATTAACTTTTTATACCTCGGATTTGTCGTACAAAGGACCGTTGGATACACGTGTCATGTAATCATTATTGCCACGTGGCATAAACGGTCACTATTTAAGGTGTTTTAATCACGCTACATATATTTTTCAAAACTCTCTTTCAATTTTTCCCCAGTTTTGGACCACTTATTTGCGTCAAATCAAGCTGTGCACCGTATTGTCTTCCTAGCCCTATTTTGCAAAACTCAATATTTATTTTGGGACCTTGGAATTGCCAAAGCCCGCACCAAGCGATAGAGGAATTCTAATTTTTTTGGACCTTTCATTTTCGCTTCGTTCGGGCTCATCAGAATTATTCAAGCATTTTTCTCAAATATCTCAATGAGTAAAAGTGTTGCGGGTCGACATGAACTTGTTGAAGAAAGCCCAAGTGAGAAACTCTTGAATGCTATTTTGCAAGATGGTCATGATATGAAGATATACGTTGATGCAGTGGAGATATTCAATCCAAGGTTTTCTCTTTCAGATGTTTTTTTTAAGCTTAAGGACATTCTTGAAGATGAGTACAAGCAATTTGAAATGTCAATTCAAGCTCATTGTTTTCGTATCGGAGACCATGATTTTTGTCACCTTACAGATTTTACACAGCTGTCTATGAAGAAAGCCAAAGTTACAAAGAGGTTCAGTAGATTTTCAAATAGAACCTCTTTCACATGCCCTTCATCCATTTCTTGTCCAATCCATAAAAAGCATTGCAACCTTGTCCCCAAGGATGTCTCCTTTCTTTTCTTCCTATTTTTGAAAGCAGAAATACAGGATAAAGAGCAACAACCAGAAATTGATGCAGAGAATGAGGAAGAAAACTTAAATGTCACCACAGTCTCAAAGTTAGAGAAAAGTGAGATTTTAGAAGAGGAAGAAATTGATGTTCAAGCTGAGGAGAGAGAAAGTGCCAATCTTGATGTTGCAGAATTTAGGGCTTTCACTATTACTGAAGAGCCCTCAGAGGAAGCAAGCATATCTGAATCCTCTGTTACTCTTCCAAACCTTCCTTTCTTCTATATCAATGAGAAAGATTTTATTCCTCTAATGTCTCTTCAATATCAGAGAAGACTACTGTATTGGAGCAATTTCAGAAGCTTGTGAAGTGGCCAAAGACTTTATTGATATAGAAGTAGAGTCAAAGGAAGAGTTTTTGGCACTTGATTTGCTAACATTTGACCACTCATTTATCCCTGCCTACTGATGCACTTGCCTTGTGCCTTAAAAAAGTGGAAGAGGGGAAACCTTCCTTGAGTGATGAGGATTTTGAGAACAGGCTTATTGAGTTAGGTATTGAGTCTTTTGGCAGAGATTTCAAGCTTCAGGCAGATTCTGATAAAGTGGAAAGGGCTAGCTCATGCAACTTGATGAAAGACAAAGTAGTAATTGAGGATGAGTTGCAGAAGGTAGCTTCCATTTTATCTTTTGTAAAATGTTATTGTGATTGTAATTTTTTTAAATTGAGGTTTTTGTCTTGCAGATTGAATTGCTTGATAAGGATGATTTTCTAGGAAGAGCTAGAGGCAGCAGAGTGAAATCTACAGACACTAGGTCAAGAAGGCCTTCATCTGCTCTCATGCACTACTTGCCTACATTGGATAAGGCTGTGTTCTGTGCATTCCACATGAACTTCTCTGAAGATGCTGAGTTGCCAATATTTGCCTTGAAGGTGTTGTCAAGGTTCATGGGATATACTCCCCTTCAAATGAATGCTAACAAGGTTTTGCTTCTGGAGAGAGCTGCTGCTCTTAGAATCTTTGGATATGCTGCAGGTTTCAATGCCTCAAGAGCAGGATACTTTATTTGCTACTCTAGCTATGCAGCTGCAGAGCTGAGGTGTCAGATATCAATCTTCTTGGAGGTTATAGAAGGAGAAAATTTTTGAGATACAGAGGTGACATGCCAAGTAGTCCCAAGAGAATCAAGAACTAATGTACACAATATTTTGCAAGGACCGATTATATTTCAGCAAATATTTTGTTAGAGGTACAAATGTGTTAGTAATCATTAGTCTCTTTCTTGAGGTGTTGGTGTAGTTTCAGATTGCTGGGTCTTTGATCTCATCCTTTGTAATTGCCTCCTGTAGAACCAATTGAATAATTCTTTAAGTGCATTGCTTCTTCTTTGACCACCTCCTCCTCTTCTGGTACATCTAAAAAAGGAAGTTCTCACTTGATAATGAGACTTTTCCATTCCTTGTGTATTCCATGTTGCAAGTGGTCCTTCTGTAGCAAAATATGGTCCATGCAAGTAAAGAATATGCTACAAAGATAATTTTTGTTAGTACATTTAAGAAATTACAAGTAATAAGTCTGGACACACCAATTTATAACTGTTTTGATAAGTCTGAACACTCACCAAGTGATAAGTTATGTCTTTTTCTCCCCAGGCATCTATGATAGCTTTGATCAAAAGCTTTATTGCTTTTTTGAAATCATCTGCATAAGTATTTGAACCAACTTGTTGTCTAAGGACTTTGAAAAAATTGTTGAGTTTTTTCCAAACTTCCATACGTTTGTTGGCTACATCTGGTCTACTTTTGACATTTGTGGTGATGACACATAGCTGTTTCCAACAGTTCCACATTGCGTTGACTTGTTTGGTGTCATGGTTGCTCAAAAATCTTCTCGCTTTTGCTCCTCCCATTGAAACATCTTGCAGAACATCACCTGTACCTCCAGAAAGAACAGGATCTTTTTTAAGATGCACTTCCCCACCATGAAAACCCATTTGAGAGAGCAAGGCTTCGCACTTTTCTATGCACTCATCTGCAAGTTTAGTCGGCTTAATAGAATATGCATAGTCCAGATGAAGTCTGAGCAATTTGTCCAAGATTCTTATCTCTGCATGCAATATACATATATGCACATTTTTCAAATGTATTGGTAGAATTGGATCCCATATTTTAATAGAAGTTGGATAATCGACAACATTCACATTATTTCTGGATGGTGGTTTTCCAATCTCATTTTTTGCAAGCCATTCTCTTGTCCCTATGCTTGCCATGCAATAAAGACATGGATATTTGGTATTTGCTCCTCCACATACACCAAACATACACTTCAACGCCTTGAGGTCGGCACTCAAATGCCATTCCACAATGAAATCACCTATGTCGTCTACATGAAGGTGTATTTTGGCTCTAAATAACTGAAGGAATGTCTATTTGTGAGAAGAGCCACTTTAATGTTTCATGACTCTCTACTGGTACCTGAGCTGATCCAATCCACCATAGCTCCATTTCTGATTGAGTTTTGTGGTATGGAGAATCAAGCTTACCTTGACTATAGTCCAATGCTTTATTCATTAGGGATATAGATATTCTTTCCATTTTTTGACATTTTTGGATTTGAGCTTCATTAATTTTAAAACAAATACAAGTTTTCCTTCGCAATCTATTTCTCTTATGTTGTAATATCTCACCATAAAAGATTGGACTTTTCTAATGTTCATCCAAATATTATTATAAACGTTGTATTCAAAAGATGATTTTTTTTTTGTCTCTCATATGGCATTGTTTCCTCAATATGGAAATACTCTCCGAAATGTTTAGAAATTTCCTCATTTAACAGAGTTCTATATTTTCCAACATTGTGAGGTCTAGGCAACCCAAAAGCTTTGATTTTGTAATACTTAAGGACCCTAAACCAGGTTTTAGAGATGGCTCTGTATCCCTTTCTACTCACTCCCACTGTTTCACAAACTTCTTGCATTTGGGAAGGCTAGACTAATGAGTCCATATCTTTTAATAGATGTTGAAAGACCAGTTTTTTTTGAGTTTGATTTTCAGAAAGTTCCAAAAGTTTCAAGATATCCGACCTATTCATAAGCTCATTCAAAAATCTTACCCTTTCCTGAGCATTAGACATGTCAAATCCTAGAAGGTTAGTAACATGATCTCTTACAAGTTTTAACCTTTTTTTTCTTTGTCCAGATCTCTCTGTTAAGTTAACTACATCCCGCATTCGTTTTACTCGTGCTCTTAACCCTATTGGAGTTTCTTTTAAGGTTTTCAATTGATCATTTTCTTGTTTCAAAGACACTATTTTGTTTTCAAGTTCTATAATTTTTGTTGCATTCAAAGATGAAGTATTTTGAAGATATGTAGTATATTCTGCATAATTAATATGTGATTGAGATAGTCTTGAACTATAACCAAGTAAGCCATCCACCCCATCACCAACAAATCTAATCAAATCATGTGGTGTGTGAAAAGAAGGATACCTTCCTGTTTTGGGATCCGGTGGATATAGACTTCCATCTGTCCATAGGTCAATATGCTTCTTTCCTTCATTGCGAAGATGTTGAGCTTCATTTGCACATGAAAGGGATCTTTGGTAGACACTCCGTGTAGTTGCATACTCTTGGTTGAGCTTGATATTCAAATGAAACTTACGATTAGATGTATCACTCATTACTAACAGAGCTAAAAATATAAGCAGAGCTATTAGAACATGAGAGACACAGAAGAATGAGAATGAGATGTAGCTTGTGAAATTTTTAGAGAAGCAGAGGAGTGAAATTTTTTTGGAGAATGGATAAGAGCGCGTTTGGAGGGAATGGTCATTTTGCCGCGTAGTCACTAAAAGAGGACAAATTTCGAGACGAGCCATTAAAGAGTAGCATGAAAACGATATATTTTTTTAGATTTTAAAATATGCACTTAGATACGTATTCAATCAGATAGATACGCTTTAAATATCCAAAACGGCTAAATTTGGAGCTGTTTTGACCGTCAACATTCTACAAATTAGCAAGTTAGCGAAATTCCTTACACAGCCCATTTTGAGACGGTTTTGGCCCTAATGAGGTACTTTGAGTCAGTTGAAGCTACGGCAGCTATTGTGTGGTGCTGACTTGCTGATTTCACGTCCACTTTGGACCTCACTAGATTTCGAGACCTATTGATTCCACATCAGCTTCCAACGTGATCTTCCGACCTGTTGATTCCACGGCAGCTACTATGTGGTGCTGACTTGCTGATTTCACGTCCACCTTAGACCTCACTAGATTTCGAGCCCTATTGATTCCACATCAGCTTCCAACGTGTTGAGTCCACGTCACCTTGTGGTGATGCGCTGATTCCACGTCACTCAATTCCACCCTCCACATGCTAATTCCACATCGCGGCCGATTTCACCTGCATCTTTCAACTAACAAATTGTTGATTTGATGAGTTTGCAAATACATGGAGCAAACATTTGAGGTACTTTGAGTCACTTGAAGCTACTACTTGTGTCAGATATACTTTAGTTTGCACACATTTAAGTGGCTAAACCGAAAGTGCCATAAGTCACCAACCTAAGAACCTGTCAACGAGGAGAGTGCGAAGAGTTTGTAGATACCATTCTCCACACCGCCTTCCCAAACAATGACCAATGAAAATGCAACCTGACTACCATTTTAGATCCAAAAAGAAGTCACGTGATCATTTTACATCCATTCACATCCATTTTACATCCATTCACATAATTTCACATCCATTCTTATCTAAGTGAATTATATTTATAATCATTTTCATAATTCATCTAGAAAATTTGTGCATAACCTTCTTTATTTTTCAGGCAAATGAATAATGCTCAAAACTCCACTTTTAGCATAAAATTTATTATGCAAAAATTCATTCTCTAAAGATATAAATTTTTCCATAGCTTCCCCACATTTCTAAGAAATGATAATACTCAAAATTTCACTTTTGATATAAAAATTAATTATGCATAAAATTTATTTTTTTTTAAATAAAATTTTTGCCATAGTTTCCCCGCATTTTCTACGAAATGAGAATACTCAAAAGTACACTTTTAATATAAAATTAGTTTATGAAAATCCTTCATTTTCTAATGAAATAAAATTTTGCCATAGCTTCCCCACATTTACTATGAAATGAGAATACTGAAAGTTCACTTTTAATATAAAAATTAGTTTATGCAAATCCTTCATTTTCGAATTATAAAATTTTGCCATATCTTGCCCTCATTTACTATGAAATGAGAATACTCAAAAGTTCACTTAGCATAAAATTTAATTTATGCAAAAACCTTCATTTTCTATTGATAAAAATTTTATATACTTTCCCCGTATTTACTATGAAATGATAATGCTAAAAATTCCACTTTTAATATAAAAGTTAGTTTATACATAATCATCCTAGGAATCTAACATGCACGTTGAAAACCTTTTTAGGTTTACATTGCTTCCTAACATTTACTAGTTTTATTTCTCATAACCTTAGCAACATTTCTATGTCTCAAGTCTATAATCCCCTTCATCACTTATTTTCTAACACTCCCCCATCCCTATCATCATACATGTATTGGGTCTACACTCTTACTCATTTTCTAGAGTAGTCCACTTCACTTTGAATCTTGGCTACAATGTTGACGTTGACTTGAATCTTTACACTATAGGCAAGAATAGGGTTACAAGTATGGGCGAGAGTCATGCTCTAATTACTCTCTTGTAAAAGAGAGTATATGAGTCTTGACTCCCTTCCTAAGAAGTAATAATAACGTGTCTATTTCGGCTCAAAGTCCATACCAAGAGTCCTTTTCTATACATTAGAACGTTTCGAAGGTCATTTGGAGGGCCTTTTAGAAGAGAGAGAAAATAGCTACCAACAACCAATGAGCAAGCAAGCAATGTAACGTTTAAAATTAGCTATATTTATTTAAAAATTCTCAAAAAGTTTTTATGTATATTCCAAAAACAATCGTATTCATCTTAAATATATAACTTTTTTGGAGAATTTGATAGCAATTGCATGAAGACGCCTGCCCAAGTACAGATGGAGAATTTTTCATCCTTGATATCTTGTCTTTACTTGTTGAGGAGGGAAATTTTAAAGTGAACTACCTTCGTATGTATTCTTCTTCTCGCTTTTCTCTCTTCATTCTCCTAGCTATACACTGCTTTCCTTCATCCTTCTACTCTAATCTTTCAGTTCTGTATATTTTCTAAACAATGGCTACAAACCATTAGTTCATATCATGTCAGTCATACCCTACATCGGAGGACATTGACGAAACACTTCAAAGGCCAAGGAGACCTAGATCATCAGTGTTTTTTGTACTTATCTCCAACATAGTCAATGAACAGAACCAATGGACATAAGTTCAAATAACCAAGGGAACCTAGGTGCTTATGTAACCAAGAAAGCGAAAACATACAAGCAGCAAGAACATTTTCATAACGTCATGGAAGGGTAGAATCAAAGACTTCAAGATAGAGAGCGGAAGGATAACTATAAGGAGGTGCTTATGCAACATGTCTACATGCACAACGAGCTTGTACTTAGCAGAGAGGATCAATCATCCTTGCAACCACATAAAATAAATTGTAATCATTGGAACCTCAAAGCAATTCATTATCGTTATCAGTATTAATACCATTGATAATTGAATTATTGTTCTCATTTTTAGGTTCAATTGTTTGTGTATGCAGATGTGTATCCCTCATCATATGAAGAGTGGTAACCAATTGAGTGCATGATTGGGATCATGACTATGGTACATGCACACATTGGGCAGCTGCAATATGAGGGGAGGACTAAAAGAAGTCTTGCTGATGTAGGTATTTTTTTTAATGACTACTTTTACTATTTGCTGGGACAAAGCCAATACCCATGGACGCTTGGAAAAGTTGCCTCTCCAAGCAGATTGGAACCACATAGATTGGCCAATTCCTGATTCATGCATTATAAAATCTGTTAAGAGTAAGCTTTACAAAGACGTGCAACGATCACTATCGAGACGGTAGTCCCACACGAATAGTGAAAATTGTGCTCTACCTACCAATACTTGTTTTTGTGGAGCTTTTCAATGTCTGTGAGGTTAAAATTGCAAATACTATGCTCATTTGCAAAAATCAAGATTCTACATTCTTGGCAACTTTACTTGACAAGAGCTGGGACAGGAAAGTGCATGAAGAGATCCATTGCCAGATTGCATCAGAGACAGTGAATGTTAAGTACAATGATAGCAACACAAACATTCATCATGTCATATTGGTGCAAACGGTCTCGTTACATCAAAGGAGAGCTAGTTTCAATGGATCAGGAAGCGGCCAATTTAGAGGACAATAACGTTTGTAGATATTGAAGTACATGATGCAGACTCAACCTTGCTCACAGTCATTTCAGTGTGGGAGCTATGCAGTCTACAACATTTGAGGAAAGATATCATAGATGAATGCATAAATGAAATGCGAGCAGAGTTTTCTTTCTTTCACAATGGAAGAAAGGTGCAATAGAGAAGAGAAAAGACAATTATTTACAGAGATTTGCTGAACAAAGTAATTATCATTCCTATGTAACTTCAATTACCCATGTACTTTTGATCCAAGACAATGTACTTTTTTATATTATCAACAATTTTGATTGCAAGACAATGTACATCATTTTTATATTATTAGTACTTATTTTTTATATTAGTAATGAAAGAAAGCTTGCAATGTATACGAGTCATCACTCTGATTTATAAGAAATTACTTCAATTAAATGGATTATTTTTTACATATTCTGGAACTGTGCCAAAAAAATTGTACAAGACTTTTAAATAAGGAATTAGTGTTTGTTCCAAAAACCTATCATCTACATCTCCCTCAAAAGGTAGGGGTAATATACAAGTGTGCTCTAGATTAAATATCCCCTTCTCAAGGGTATCATCTATCAACAAAGTATTATATATGTCAATAGGTAGATGGATAATGGCAAAGGGCTTAGTGTACAACGGCACTCCCTCTTTGCTTGGATGAAACATACTGGGATGCACTTCACAAGCCCTTTGATCATTGATAAAATAAAAGTCTCTTGGCTCAAAACTTGTTTCTGTGCAAACCACTCTGATCATAGGTTCCAAGTTCTACGAAGCCATTGAGGACCAAATGGCAGCCCAAAAAAATAGAGCATAAACTTGACAAAATCTGCCACTCCTGGCCTCAGCATTATTTGCATATACCCTACACGAAATGTTCTCACCCCGCTAATATTGAAAGGAACATATATCCTTCTGAGAAGAAGACCATTTACGTCTAGAATTATCAGTCTCTCAATTCAAAAAACATTCCAATTAGTTTGATAAGAAATGTTACAAACCTTCACTACTTAAAATTGTAGTGGGCATGTCTTTAAAGAATGTTACAAATAAATTGTCTACTGGCTCACATCAATATTTTGAGGTGTATGTTCCACATCTTCATTTGTGTCCTTGAGCTCAACTCCCTCCTCCTCTTCCAACTCGTTGTTCTGGTCTTCTGAAACATTCTCATCCTTCTTCTCCTCCTCACCTATATTCTCCACCTCGCACTTATCTTCCCTCCTTCTCACCCTTCTCTTACCTGCCCTCCTCAACCTCCTCTTCTCTGCCCTCCTCCTCCTCCTCACCCTTCTCTTCTCTACCCTCCTCCTCCTTCTCTCCTTTTCTGTCCTCACCGTACTTGTCTTGCTCAGAACACTCTCCTCCTCCTTCCCCTGGTTGGTTGTGGGCTCTGGCTGAACAGTTCCATACTTGATGAGAACCTCAACCTCATCTCGAAAAGTAGGTTTGTTCTGTGGGGTCTTCTCCTTAGCACGTGTTAAGATCATCCATATCATGGTTACTCTATAGCACTCCACAAAGAGGTTGTCGTATCTTTCAATATTTGACTGCAGTGAAAGGGAAAAAAATCATCAAGTTTAGTAGAGCATAAATTTATGATTGCTGAGGGAGAAATTATCAACAAGTTTTATTACCTTGGTCCATGTAGGGTTATGTTGAAACAGGCTGTCTAGTAGGTACTCTACATGTATAATAGTTCTCCAACCACACAAATAGCCATCTGTTTGATATGGCACAGATATTTCCTTGATTGCATAATCAAAAATGCCTTCAACAAGGCAAATAGGGCCAATAGTAGCTGCTGCAAGCATTCTCTTAATACAACTATCAAGGCATACAAAATTAATAAGACACTAGAAATTGCAGAAGGACTTGGTAATTTAGAGTAACATAAATGAGAAAGACTTACAGTCTCAATTCAGGGTGTGTGCCTGGTATGGAATTCAAAGTCCAAACAATCTTCTTTTCTACCTCCAAACAGACAAGGCTCCAATGATTGCTGAAACATTAAAAACCAGAGTTAAAAACAAGACATTAAATCAATCAAAATTTTAAATAATATAAAAAAATATGTATATTTATCTAGTTGATTCATATGGAAAAATAATCGTGGTAACTTCCTTGAAGTTGCAGTAGGTAAACCATCTTCTTATGTTATCTGGTGGAGTACTTTTGATCCTTATTAGCAGAGGAGCCAATTGAGAATTAAGAATAAAAACTTCAGTCTGGGGGACTCTGCAGGGATCTTACACTTTACCTGCCAAATAAAAAAATAAACATTAACACCAGAAATTATCAAAGTTGAAGCAAACAAATACATTAGACTCAGATGAAGAAGAACTTACTTTAGACAAACATACAAAATAGAGTCAGATATCTGATCTCTCTCTTGCTTCAGTATATTTAGGTCCACCAAGTCAAGACTAACTTGTCTCTCTCCCCATCGTCCAGGGCTACAAAGACAATTCTAAAATTTTAACAATTCATGTAAAACAGCATCTAATTCTGCAGTTTCTTCCTGGTACAACTTGTCCCTTGAAAGCTCAACCTATCTAGGCTTCTCCATGGCCATTGCATTCTTCTACTTAAGTGCTTCTTCCTGCTGTAATCTGGCCTCCTGTGTTCAGCCCTGGCACTTGTATTAACTTCATGTGTAACCTCTGTGATCTTTATGTCATCGCTCTGCTTCCTAAATAGGGGGTATCATAAGAATATCTCTCATTTTACGATCAATTATTTCGGCGAGGCAGGAAACAGAAGCTTCTCGGATCTCCATCTAACTCTCTTCAGAGTCTCTAAATCTTTAACCATGATGGTGATTTTGTGTGCGTGTGCAACAACTATACATATATCATTGAAATATTCTAGAATAAAATCTTCGGTTGCCTACTGAAGACAAAGCAAGCCTGTTCTCTTCCACCTCATCTGAAGAGACCATTGATCACAAACTGATCTCAATTAACCTCTGGAAAGGAGCCTTAGGAATACAGAGCTCAATACATTTTTGAGCTTTTCTAATCTACCTTAAAATAGTTACCCTTTGAGAAAATCTACTACACCTGGCCTGTTTCAAAGTATGCATAGGCTTTCTGTTTATCCTCTATTTAGCAGCAGCTTTCATACCAACATCGGGACCCTTGCCTTGCCTACGGGCAGTTCTCTTAGTCCTCGCATATACAAAACTGCACATTTGAAAACATATCCATGGACCATAAGCATATACATATATATATATATATACACACTTTATACACAAACACACACACACACACACACATACACATATACACTTTACATTTCTATATAAACATAGGTACAAGCATATGAGCAATTGGTCATGATAGCCTAAAGACGCGATATCCCGTTTGCAAACCTCTTAGATTTTCATATTCGCATCAAGTGGCTACAAAGGTGCAAGCATGAAAATATATGTATATAAGAATAAATATATATATATATATATATATATATATATATATGTATATGTATATAAATAGATACGTATATATACGTACACATATATATATATATATATATATATATATATAGATACTTATGCTTGTGCCTTCGTAGCCATTTGACGATGCGAATATGAAAATCTAAGAAGTTTGTAAATGGGATATCGTGTCTTTTGGCTAATATGGCCAAATTCTCGTGTGTGTGGGTGTGTGTCTCTATATACACATACACAACTATATTTGCAGGTAGAATCATATAGAAATATGGTGCATATAGCCGAAAGACGCGATATTCACTTTAAGTAGCTACTAATTTAGGATCTTTTAATTTTGAATATTCACTTAGAGTAGCTAGAATATATGCATCTAATAGCCATTTAATGCGAATAAGAAAAAATCAGAACACTCGAAACGAGATATCGTGCCTTTCGACTATCATAAATATTTTGGTATATATATATAAATAGATACGTATATATATATATGTGTGTGTGTGTGTGTTTGTGTGCATGTGTGTGTGTGTGTGCGTATATATACCTATGCTTGCGCCTTCATAGCCATTTGATGCGAATATAAAAATCTAAGAGGTTTGCAAATGGGATATCACGTCTTTCGACTATCATGACCAAATTCTCATGTGTGTGTGGGTGTGTGTCTCTATATACACATACACAACTATATTCATAGGTAGAATCGTATAGAAATATGGTGCATATAACTGAAAAATGCGATATTCACTTTGAGTAGCTACTAATTTAGGATCTTACATATATGTATGTAGTAAACATACATATATTTTTAAGTACAAGGACTACTGTATTGTCAAATTTTAAAAGGAACGAGCATAAATAATGACTTCTTCACTCGATAGGTGTTACCCTTAAGAAATAAGGAAACAGATGCGCTTTCCATGCATTCTGGTTTTTAAAAGGTATATTTAATGTTGTTTTTGTGATGGTAATATGATCTCGAATAGGTACATGGTAAGAGATTTCATTGAGAGCTGAAGCATTGGTCGTGAGAGGCAGATGGAGTATTGTCATGAGGCTGCTAGAGCGGGGTTCATGAGCTAGAGCATTGGAGGCTGAGCTGGCTTTTGAGACAAAAAACCAAACACGCGTTGTCGTGCCATGGCACGTCTATGGTGTGAAACCATGCATGTGAGGTCATCAAATGCAAATCCAGATGCATGGGGTTAAGTGCCATGACGAGTCATTATATGATGCCTGAGTATATATGTTCATATTGTAAATAAGGTTCAATAAGACGAGCGGAGGCTGAGCCAGGTCTCGAAGCCTCTGTACATGAGTGTGGTATAAATTATGGAGTTTTATGCATATGGTAGACCTTGTAGTAGGGAACACCCTTCTTAACATATATGGAAATGCAAAAAAAGACTTTAAGCTTGGAGAGAGTGAAAATGTTTTTCATATGCTCGGCAGAATGATAGGGGAAGGTATCAAGCCAAATCTAGTTACATTCGGTAGTGTTCTAAATGCATGCAGTCATGCAGGTCTAATGGAAAAAGGTCAGTTGTACCTTGAGGCCATTAGCAATGACTATGGTATCATCCCAACTCTTGAGCATTACACTTGCATTGTTGATGTCCTTGGCCGGGCAGGCCATGTTGACAAGGCGGTAGCTTTGATCAAGAAGATGCCATTTCATCCTGGTATTGTGAATTGGCATACTGTGTTGGGTGCTTGTTGAACATGGGGCAATGCCGAGCTTGGACGCCATGTCTTCGAACATGCAGCTAGAAGATCTTTCACTCAAAGTGGCAAAAGAAGGATATGTCTCAGGTTTGCATTGGGTGTCACACAGCATTTCAGATGATGTAAAGAGAGAGTTGTTGTGTAGGCACAGTGAGTTGTTGGCTCTTGCGTGTGCCTTGATTAATACACCCAAGGGGACATCCATATATGTGGTAACAGAAGCACAAGAAGTGTTTGAGAAGCTTCCCAAAGCGCCAGCTGGAAACGTATATACAA
Source organism: Cibotium barometz (assembly GCF_041138505.1). Lineage (NCBI taxonomy): Eukaryota > Viridiplantae > Streptophyta > Polypodiopsida > Cyatheales > Cibotiaceae > Cibotium > Cibotium barometz. The sequence goes on from NC_141067.1 coordinate 48,239,396, forward strand.
GGTGGCGGGTGGCGGCTTGCGTGGATATAAGCAGGCGCAGTATTTCAAATTGGAAATTAGCGATTTTTGGGCTGCAAAAGGTGGTGGGGCGCCCGATTTCCTTGCGGGAAAATGAGGAAAAACCAGAGAACGAGGGGAGCGCATATATGAGAAATCTGGTCTGCAGAAAAAAGGGAACCAGTGCGCCAACTAACCAGAGAAAATAAAATCAAGGAGGCTGCTACTGTTCGTGGCATGTAGGAGTTTGAATTGAAGAGAAAAATGAGTGTTAACTAGTGATAGGATTTTCCATCATATACATGTGTTCTGCTTCCCGCGGTCTGCAACGAAGCCGCCATAGAAGATATAGAGAAAATCAATAAAAATCATGCCTTGCTCTACTTACAGTTAAGTGGGTTTTTTTTTATTTTGAATATTATAATCAACGATTTGGAAAATCGTTTGTTTTATAAACCTTTAAAGGTTTTGGAGAATGGAAAGTTCTTGGGACTTGGAGAATTGTGGAAATAAAGCATCAAAAATACTTCAAGGCTCCAAAAAGTGGGTTTACTTCCTACTCGATCAGATTTTGGAAATGAAGTCATGGAGTTTTCTAAATTTCATGAGCATGTTATAGCTATGCCGTATGCCATCTTTTGTTTGTGAGATGTTAGAATTTAAAAGCAAGTTTTCAGGTGATAAAGAACATAATGAGATGATGGAATTGATGTTACTTGATGTATGGAATGTAAATGGTCACATGTATGTGGGTAATATTTGAAGAATTTGATATGCCTACATGTGATTGGTTTGAGGGATTTGGAAAAAGGAGCCAGTGAATCTATGCTTGGAAAGGGACAAGCTCTTGGAACACAATTTATGTGCAATCATCAGGTTGAATTCAAGGATGTATTGAGGTGAATTGACACATATGTCCTATGCTCCTTGGAGAATTATGTGTGTGAGTTTCCTTGTGGAGTTTGGTACCTACTCTCACACCTAGAAGTCTCGTACTTTCCCAGCAACACCGCCCACGTCACGACAGCTCTTTGGTGAACCCGACGTGAAACTGCTGGGATGAGAGTGTGGTGAAATACACAGGGAAGCTATGGCTGAGAATCCTGAGGGTCAGGGGGTTCATTTTGACCCCGGGGTTATGCAAATGTTTCAGATGTTTTCTATGTATATGAAACAGCAGCAAGCTGCTGAGAGGGGACAAATTTCCACGACCAAAGCACTGCAATCAATTGTGAAAAAGGTGGATCAATTTGATGGAAAGGATATCACAAAGTACCTGCGCAATTACATAAAGGAAATGGAGCTAAACAGGGTGACTGAGGAGGATATGGTTTGAAGCTTTGAGCTGGTATGTGTTCCTGAAATAAGAGAGCGCATAAGAGGATTGCAGACAGCACATGGTGGCAGAAATTGGGAGGAGTTCAAGCTTGCTTTAAAGGATGAATATTTCATGGAGGATTCTGAGCGAGTGACCAAACGAACTTTCTTGGAATGGGTCACAAAACCCAAAATGGGAATTTCTGCCACCACAGAGCTGCTAAGAGAGTTTGAGAAGCGCTATGCCCAGCTGTCAAGGATAGAGCGTACAACTTTGGACAAAGAAAAAACAGAGCTCTTCTTTACAAGTAGCTGGGAAAGATCTCCAAGAAAAGCTGGAAATTCTCCTTGAGGATAAGAATACAGAGCAAGGACTAAAGAGTGATTGGAATGATGTTGAGGATGCGGTCACTATGCTAGCAAAGCGGCAACGAAGGAGGGATGAAATGGTGATGAGCTCGGGAACTCCTATAACTACTGTTACCCCTGAGAATCTACCAAAACCAGCTGCTGCAATCCCAAAGGTAGAAGGGCCGATGGAAGAACTTATTAAGGGTATGCGAGACCTAAAATTGAAGATGTCCAGGATTGAAGAAAAGGGGCTACCTTTGCATCTGTATGTAAACCCTCCTTTGCTTTGAGGCCTTTAAGGCCTCAAAGCAAAGAAGGGTTTACATACAGATGCATATGGTGTGATGACCCAGAACATGCAAAGAAAGATTGTGCTAGCTATAAAGAAGCCCTTAAAAATCAACTTGTGTTTTTCAAAGATGGGAAAATCCACCTTACAGAGACTGGTCTTCCATTAAGTACAAACTTTGGGAAAGGAGGGATGAAAAAGCTGGTTGAGGATATGGCTGCTAGTCATGCCATCTCTATGTTTGAGGCAGCAACCTATGGATTAAAGGTTGGTCAATCAAAGCAGCGATTTGAGAATGATGAAGATTATGAGAATGAGGATTTTTGGCCATCAACAATGGAATTAATTGCGTCAAAGAAGGTGTCTAAGCAAGCTTTGCATGAGGCAAGTGACTGTATACGTCTTGAGACTGGCTGGGAGGAGCCTGTGGATTCTTTATCTGTTCATGCCTACATTGCTAAATGCCAAAATAATGAGGCACAGGTAGAGGAGAAGCGTAAAAGGGAAAATGAGGAAGGAGGGCCATCAAAAAGAGTTACATGTGGAAGTGAAAAGAAGGATCCTGGGCCATCACATATGCCTCCACCGCATAGCAGACCTCCACAAGAAGTATCAATGGAAGAAGTGCCAGCAAAAATGAAGCATGAGAAGGAGAAGGGTAAAGGGAAAAGTCCACTCTACAAGCTTCAATCTGATATTGAAGCTGCAACAGATCTCAAAAAGGTGCTTGAAGAGAGGATTCTAAACAGCAGGGTGGAATTTACACTTGGGGATTGCAAAGAAAGAATTTCATGATGAGATAATTGATATTATACGAAGGAAAAGGCAGTCTATAATTGAATCTATTCCATCACAAGGGGAGGCAAGCACTTCCAAGACTCATGGAGTACAGGTACAGCAAAAGGAAGAGAGAGAAAATGTGGTGGAATGTAATCACTCTGCTGATGGGGCACGACAAGTGCGCTTTGTGGAAGAGGATGATGAAAAAGAAGTTCTTACAAAGAGTCATTACTCCAGGAGCCATTGGGCAAGAGCAACCACTGAAACCCTTGTCAAGATAGGTGATTTGGAAGAGCCATATGTCGCTCTAATTGATCATGGGTCTGAAATAAATCTTATGGCTAAAAATCTCTATAACAAATGTAAGTGGCCAATGGATGTGGATCATGGTTGGATGATTAAAGCAGCTAATAACTCATCTGGAGAGCTCTATGCAGCATGTCCAAATGTAAGGGTAACTATAGGGGATGTGAAAGATGATCAGAACTTCTTTGTTTAGGAGATGTCATCGTATCCCCTTATCCTTGGGCAACCCTACATTACAGCTGTAAGGATGGAAACAAAGGTTTTGGATGATGGCTCGGCATATGCGAGAATAAGGAGTAAAGATGGCAAGAAAGCTGTTGAGTTCTTGACAGTTTGCATTAACCATGAAAGGAATCGTGAGTCTCTTCGAGCACAGTCACTCCCAAAGATAAATAGAGAATTCATGAATTACAGGGAGATGAGGGATTTTGGCCAGGTGCCATTGTAAAGCGGGATTCCAATGGTACAAGGGAAAATGAGTTCTCACAGGACTCAATCAATGTAAATAACTTTTCAGCAAATTTTCAGGGATTCTCTAGCTATGGGTCACTGGTCTTTGTAAAAAGCAAGGATTTGAAGCGTGGCATGCATAGACATCTACAAAATGAACAACAAAGTCTTGAGCAATGTGGTCTTTTGGAGAAGAATGAGTTTATTTTAGGGGTGCTTGATGAGGTGTCATTTGTAGATACTATGGATGTGCTTTTTGATATGGGAAGAGCATGCTTACAGAGTGGAAATGAGATGATAGAGGTGTCATCTGCGGAGATGTATGATATAATCCGGGAATTTGAGGGGGTGGAATGTAAAAACATGAATTGGGAGATGGATGCTCATGTTGATACAAAGTACAAAACAGTTGCAAAGAAGGTGAAACCAGTTGCCTTCCCTTTGCCACCAGGAAGCAAGGAGAAGATAGATGAAGCTTCTATGCAACCAAATCTTAAAGATCCGAAGAAAATTGGGCATAGGTTTACACAGGAAACTCTAAAAGAGCTGAAGATTGGTGAGAAGGATTTTCTGTTGCCAGTTGAAAAGAAATGCTTTGAGGAAATGCTTGTGAAACATGGGAAAGCCTTTGCTTTTCAGCCGCATGAGATAAGCTGTGTTGATCCAAGTGTAACAGCACCAATGGTGATCTTTACTGTTCCACATGTGCCCTGGAACCTGCGGCCAATTCCAGTACCAAAGGCTCTCTTGCCAAAGCTGATGGAATTACTAAAAGAAAAGATCAGGATGGGAATTTTGGAGCCATCATGCGCTCCATATTCCAACAGATGGTTTACTGTGCCAAAGAAAAATGGAACATTGCGCTTTATTCAAGACATGCAACCTATAAACAAAGTCACAATCAGGAATGTGGGAGCAGGTCCAATTGTGGATGAGTTTGCAGAAGCATTTGCAGGGAAAGCTATATACTCTATGGGTGATTTGTATTCGGGATATGATCAGTTCCAGCTGGATATACAAAGCAGGGATTTGACCACAATGAAAACTCCTTTGGGATCAGTAAGGATGTGTACCTTACCACAGGGAGCCACCAACTCAGTGGCACATATGATGAATGGAATGAATAAAGTCTTGCGAGACTTCATACCACAAATTACTATGCCTTTTTTGGATGACGTACCAATAAAAGGCTGTGATGAGAAAGACAAAGATGGGGATTTAGATTCAAAGGGGTGCCGCAAGTTTGTGGCAAATCATATAAAGGATTGTGATATGATTCTATCCAGGCTTGAAGAGGTGAATCTTACTTTATCTGGACTGAAATCAGTGTTTGGAGTTGGTGAAGTGCTAATAGTGGGACATCTTTGTAGTACTAGTGGACGCCGACCTTGTCCAGCCAAGATAGATGCAATACAAAGAATGAAAGAGACATACATTAATGTTACAGAGCTGAGGAGATTTCTTGGAGCATGTGTCTTTAATGTTATTTGGATCCCACATTATGCACATGTAGCAGATCCTCTTTATCAACTTTTGAGGAAAAATCAAAAATTTCTGTGGAGTGCAGTACATATTAAAGCTATGCGGAAGCTGAAATGTTTGCTCCAATCATCACCTACTCTGAGGAAGGCAGATTATGAGTGTGGAAGGCCTGTGATTGTTACAGTTGACACTAGTCCTACTGGGATAGGATGGGCAGTAGGGCAAGATGATGAGGATGATCACAGGTATGTAATCAGATTTGGAGCAAAGGTATTAAGCTTTCGACAACGAAAGTATCCACAGATTAAGAGAGAGTTATGGGGAATAGTCACTGCTCTAAAATGTAAAAAAGAATATCTTATTGGGGCATCTGTACTTGTGGAAACTGATTGCTTGTCACTTCTTGGGATGATAGCAAGCTGTACCACTCCAGATATTGCTATGCTTAGGTGGATTGCCTATATCAAGTCACTAAATCCTGAGTTTGAGCATATTGCAGGAAAAGATAATCCAGTTGTTGCAGATATGCTATCAAGAGCCAGGTATGAAGATGAAAAAGAGATGATTAGTGACATTGATGATGTGGGTACAAAGTTCTACACTACAGCATATCCAAAGGGGGACCATATTTGCCTATCAAATGCACTTGAGTCTTTTACTGAGGAAATGTATGAAGGAGATTAGTTGCTTATTGGTCAATACTTGAGTACTCTGACAAGACAGGAAAGTTGGTCTGATTTAGAATTTAAGAGGATCCGCAGAAAAGCATATGGTTATTTTCTAAAGGATGGGTACCTCTGGAAGCATCCTAAGCAGAGGAATGCTATGCCACAGAGAGTCATATGTGATAAAGAGACTCAAGGGAAGCTTGTGAAAGAATTCCATGAGAGTCTCTGGGCTGGACATCGAAGTGTGTGGGCCACCTTTACCAAAATATAGGAAAAATATTGGTGGAAAGGAATGTACAAAGATATTTCCCAATATGTGGAAACATGCATGGTATGTCAAATGTACTCAAATATGCGACATCGTGATGGATTGCAACCAACCTACCCGCCTGCCATGCACTACAAATGGGTAGTGGATCTAGTTACAATGCCTTTGGGAATTTGGCAGATGCGGTACATAGCACTTGCAAGAGAAGATTTGACAAATCAGGTAGAGGGGCGTGCTCTTAGAACAAAGAGTACGGAAACAGTATGCAAATTTCTCTTGGAAGATGTGATTTGTCGGCATGGTTGTGTTGGGAAAATAACAGCTGATAGGGCGAGTTAGATGTTGAAGAAGCAAGGGAATTCTTTTCTAGAATTGGCATCAAACTGTCCCTAACATGTGCTTACAATCCTGAGGGCAATGGTAAAAGTGAGCGAGGACATCCTCCAATCATTAAAGCTTTGGCTAAGGCATGCAGAGAAAAAATGCGAGAATGGCCAAGGCTGCTACCATATGCTTTGTGGGCTGACCGTACAACTCATAGTTCAATGACAGGATACATGCCTGCAGAATTAATGTATGGTCAGAAGCCAGTGATGCCAGTTAAAGAAGTAGTTCCAACTTGGAATGTATTGCCTTGGATGGAAGGATTGAGCAGGGAAGACCTCCTTGCATTGCGAATAAGACAGTTGGAGAGGAGGCCTGAAGATGTAGAGCTTGCTAAAGCTCGCTTGAAAGATGCAAGGTTGAAAAATAGCTTGGACGCCATGTCTTCGAACATGCAGCTAGAAGATCTTTCACTCAAAGTGGCAAAAGAAGGATATGTCTCAGGTTTGCATTGGGTGTCACACAGCATTTCAGATGATGTAAAGAGAGAGTTGTTGTGTAGGCACAGTGAGTTGTTGGCTCTTGCGTGTGCCTTGATTAATACACCCAAGGGGACATCCATATATGTGGTAACAGAAGCACAAGAAGTGTTTGAGAAGCTTCCCAAAGCGCCAGCTGGAAACGTATATGCAAGGTGGCGGGTGGCGGCTTGCGTGGATATAAGCAGGCGCAGTATTTCAAATTGGAAATTAGCGATTTTTGGGCTGCAAAAGGTGGTGGGGCACCCGATTTCCTTGCGAGAAAATGAGGGAAAACCAGAGAACGAGGGGAGCGCATATATGAGAAATCTGGTCTGCAAAAAAAAGGGAACTAGTGCGCCAACTAACCAGAGAAAATAAAATCAAGGAGGTTGCTATACTGTTCGTGGCATGTAGGAGTTTGAATTGAAGAGAAAAATGAGTGTTAACTAGTGATAGGATTTTCCATCATATACATGTGTTCTGCTTCCCGCGGTCTGAAGTGAAGCCGCCATAGAAGATATAGAGAAAATCAATAAAAATCACGCCTTGCTCTACTTACAGCTAAGTGGGTTTTTTTTATTTTGAATATTATAATCAACGATTTGGAAAATCGTTTGTTTTATAAACCTTTAAAGGTTTTGGAGAATGGAAAGTTCTTGGGACTTGGAGAATTGTGGAAATAAAGCATCAAAAATACTTTAAGGCTCCAAAAAGTGGGTTTACTTCCTACTCGATGAGATTTTGGAAATGAAGTCATGGAGTTTTCTAAATTTCATGAGCATGTTATAGCTATGCCGTATGCCATCTTTTGTTTGTGAGATGTTAGAATTTAATTTAGCAGGTTTTCAGGTGATAAAGAACATCATGAGATGAAATTTTTAATATAATTCTTATAATTTTTTAATCAATATTAATTATAATTTTTAATATTAATTAATAATTACTAATTAGTAAATTAGTTAAAAATTAATAGTTAATAATAATTAGTAATCTCTAATTTAATAATTAATAATATGATATTAGATAATCTTAACTTGGGCCAATGGGCCAGTGATTCAATTCCGATTAATGGGAGTGCACCAGCCTTCGACTCGTCACTCTCTCAAGTCATATTGTATACAGTTGACCCTCATAGTCACAACAGCAGCACCTTACCAAACCGCAACCACTTAGGTAGATCAAGAACAATTCTATGTTTATCTTTATGGTCAATCACCCCCTGTTTTCCAAGCATCGAGCAATTCTAAAATAATTAGGACCTGAATAATAATACCTTGATGTGAATTCAGAGGCAACAATATTGAGGCGGGGACCTCACTCCTTCCTTCGAGTTGAGTCAGTCGACCCGCCCCATTGCCGAGAGTATGCTAACTCGCTGAGTCTTTGGTCTGCTAAGTTCCTAACTCTCATCAGTCTGCTCTATGACTGCCTATGAGCAAACATCAACTTGAGTGTTGGCGGGGGCTGAGTGTTTAAGGAAGCATCGTTTCCTGCAATAAAGTAGGCAAGCCCTTCTGGTTGACGGTGCTAACATGCACTTGTTTCGTCGACAGCTACTACGGCACTGGCCCATGGCTCCAAGCTAGCCTACAGCTAACACTTGGCACACCTGATGGGTCGAATTCCCAATCCGACGACTTGAACCCACAATGTTGTTGTCTTCTCAACTGTTAGATTCCTTTTAGCTTCTGGGTGAGTTCTGATCATAGCTAATGGAGGTGTTAGTGATGACATCTAGTTCAACGCTTGTAGAGGCTAGATCGTGAATGTTGTGGTAGCATGCACATCTGCACTCGCAAAGGATGGAAAATGCCTTCCATGAGCTTAATTCTGGGGATTGCTTCCAAGAAGAAAACTTTCGAAAGAAAAAATTTGGGATAGTACTTACTTCTTCCCATCATACTTACCTTGAGTTCCTTGATGTGAGCGAGGATCTCGACGGTGCCATGGTTGTCGATTTGTTGCTGGTCTTTATCAAACATTATCATGGTGATTAGTCAATCATGCAGTTGGTCATAGTTCTTATGGAGAGCAGTGGAATAATCCTTCAGCACTTCCAACAGCTGCAGCCTTCCTATATTGATAGGTGCCTGCGAATTTAGTGTTGGCTGGTTCTATGGGGGTATCTCCACTTTCGCTGCTTTTTCTGCTTTCCTAACTTCACCACTTACTTTAGAGGGCAAAGTGATGCTCTGAGCTGAGGATGGCCCTGCCTATGCTAGTGATACCCCAACTAATATATATCGGGTAGGAGCACAGAGATGGGAGGAAGAGGAGTTGCCCATGATCCTTGAATATGAGCCCTTGTGTTTTCATGTTCCTCCTTGTTAGTATTCGTGGTAGTAACTTCAAAACACCAGACTTTATCTTTGTAAATAGTCTTCTCGTGTCATTGTTGCTGTGTCTCCATCTTCGAGAATGTTGAGTTCTTTGTCCTCTCTCACCAGAGTAAATTTCTATCATTAGAGCTATGATTGTCGTACTGGTTGTTGGCATAGCCAGGAGTGAGGTTTTGAAACCCATTCTTTGATCTCCAATGTTGCGAAGAAGGCGGTTCTCTGTGGCTATCATTGGGTTCTCCTTTTGTTGTAAGGATCTTTATTGCCACCGCGCCAGATGACTAGCCTTTGATGTAGAAATTTCTACGAGGACCTAGACACATCCGTCGTGGATGGTGGCTTCCTTTTCAAGGTAATAGTAACTTCAGCTTGTGTAAACAGAGACAGAAGAAGGAACTAGGGGATGTTGGGTTTTGGGAGTGTGTTGTTGTACATCATGGGCTATGGATGTACAGACGGGTTGTTCTTCAATTTTGGACATGGGGGTTGGATTTTCTAGGGTTAGAAGTTGGTCTTTGGGCAGATATATGGTTTTCTTCATGGCTATGTGCAAAGCATGTGTAAGGAGAGAGAAAGTGTTGAAGGTCATTGCAGGCAAAGGGTTATGGCTTGGGGCGAGAAGGGGTTCTGCATGCAAATAAATAAATAAACCAAGATTAGTTGGATTTTTTTTTTGGGGGGGGGTTTAGAGTTGCCATGTAGCATTGGCATGCAACGGTTGAAAATTCTTGATGAGACTGCGTCCTGTCGCTAAGCACTCGAGGCAAATCTTTCATGATTGTTTGGAGAGGGTCGCTATCATGATGGTGATGGATGCTTAGGTAGTGGATTGTTGGTTCTATCGCCTTAATGACGGGACTCAAGAGCATCATTGCATGGTAGGGTCACATGCGGTAGCTGGAGACTCGCTTCTAGAACTATGCCGTTGAGCATGCCGAGAAGGAAAGTGCTATCATAGAACTTTTAGATGATTCAGAACGATCAGGCTTAATCTGGAGAGTCTGCATTTTGGCCAAGCATAGTTGTAGGTGCATCAAATTTTGAGATGTTTTTCCAAAAATACTAAACTCATCAATGAATACTCTCATAAAGGTGGTCACGAAATCAACAAAATTTTCTTAGACCATGTGTTGAAATGTGGCGGGAGCATTCTTGAGGCCAAAAGTCATGACATTTGATGTAAAATCTCCCCATTTTGTGATGAATGCTATTTTCTCCCAAACTTCCGAGGCCATTTGAACTTGAATATGTCCACCGAACCCATCTAGGAATGAATACATCTCATGGCCGGCTATAGCATCAAGCATGGAATCTGTGAACGGCAAGGGAAAAGGATCTGAGATGATTGGTGCATTCAATTTCTGGTAATTTATTCAAAGCCTAAACTTTTGGTTTTTCTTGAGCAATGCTATTACGATTGGGGACAACCATGTTGCTTGATCGATCGGATATATGAATCCAACTTGTAATAGCTTATCTATTTCTTCCTTCACCCTTTTGGCATAATTTGAGTTCACTCGGTACCTTTGTTGCCGGATAGGGATGCCATCTTCTTTTAGATTGATCAAGTTTTGGTAAAAACTGGGATCAATCCCCTTCATCTTAGTGTAGCTCTCCAAGTAAAGACATCTTTGAAAGAAGTGTGCAACACATAGACTTCTTCACAGAACTCAGTTTCCAGCTTGGCATTGACCCAAACCATCTTGGGGTCATTGTCAGTCTCGAGGTTCATTTTCATCAATTCATCTTCTTTGACCCTCTTGGAGTGCCTAAGATCTTTGTCAAAAGCTTTTTTTACTATGATGAGTTGCTATAGGCTCGGAGTAGTGCCTTCCTCAGCCAAAGCCTCATAAAGATCTTCTGCTTTCTTTGAATTGTGTTCTTCCATCCATGGAGCGGACTGATCCTTGGGAACCTTTAAATCCTTGTGCCAACTTCTTGGTCAATACTACCTGTCCACTATCCAAACTACCTCAACATCAAACATGCTGATCAAATTAGCATTCTACTACAGATACTCCTGCTGCTCATCGAGGTCTAGCCCTTCCAACATGTTGACTCATTCGACTATTTGTGGTCAGGTTGGTTTCTCTAGCTTCCACGTGTTGGCAACAAAGATCTTTATTTTCTTCTTTCCACATTGATAGTAATCATATCCGCATCCCAATTTTGCTTGATCCATGCAAATGTCTTTGATATCTTCCATTGAGAGCACCACGACTGCTATCTGGAAATTGTATCTGGATACCTCTAGTGTGAGCTCCTAGATTAATCCGAGTGGCTGCACTCGTCGTCGGTGATCTGCCATTTTGACAACGAATGACATAGGCTCCCATCCACCCATGTTGCTGATAGGATATTGACTCCGAAAAACTGCCATCTAATAGAACTTTTGCTATATCCACTCCGGCCAACTTGACCTGGATCATTGGGATGGCTTAATCATAAATGGGGGCTTTCCTTGGTGGGGTACCTTTTCAATATTCAGGGCTTCCAACGGCTACAAGGGTGGCATCTCCTCTCCCTGAGGTTTCAAGTGACCAATCAGATGCTCCCAAAAACTTGGTACCAATGTGAGGAAGTGTTCCACTTACATGTGTATTGGCTGTCGCTTCAGATCTTCCCATAGATCATACAAATGGTGTTATGCTTCTGTGAGCCTTCTTGGGTAATCCACCCACTTTTGTGGTTTCGCACATTCTTCCGACCCTGGTGTCTCTGCACCTTTCATTGGCCATTGCATCTTGATTGGCCAAGCCACTTTGCCTTCTTTTCCTTCTAGGCTCATCTCTAGAAAACTGGATTGCGATTTTGGCTGACAAATTGGCCTCTGCTTTTCCAGGTGCTTTTTTCGTAGCGCTCTTTGGCCTCCTACTCCTCCAACCAAGCAAATACTTCCTTCTATACTTTGTGTTGTTCCTTCTAGGAGGGGACTCCTTTCTACTTCCCCTTCTTATCCGAGGTTGGTTCTAACACTGCCTCCGGAGCCTTGGGTTGCATGGATCTGGTCACCTCCATGGTTGATGATCCGATCGCCTATTTGGTTGGCTGGGATACTGCTTTCTCATTCAAAGCTTGGATTTCAACTGCATTCACTGCAGACTGACCGAGTATCAAAGCATGTGCTCCCTCTAGTTCTGATTTATACTTTTTTCATAGTTCACACTAACTTTTGGTGCCATTGTCCATGGAAATAAAAGCATGTAAGGACAGGCCTTGGGTCGCGAGGAGGAGGAAAGATTCCGCGGGGGTAGATTGGGGTCTGCAAAACTTGTCAGGCATAGCCATGGGTTGGGTGGCTTGGAGTGCATCCACACCACTGGAGGTTGGATTATCGGTTGTGGAGGGGCTCTCCTATCATTAAAACGGCAGGCTTTAGTTGTATTTGTGTCTGTCCTGCAGATGGCACACCAGAGTTCATTCAAGTCGCATTCATCGGTTCCATGTCCATAATTACGACATTTGACACACCAGATGTTTGACTGGATGGTAGGAGTGGGTTTTGCACCTTTACTAGCTAAGTGAGTTATGCCTACATTGTTGAAATGAGTGATGCTAGAGTGCCAAGTCACCTAGCCAAGTTATCCCACATGAGCTATCATAGCTTTGTTGTAATGTCCTCATATAAAAGAGGACCATTTCAAGTAATGAAAAATGTAGCAAGCTCTCAAGCCTCTCTATGAGTGCAAGTCTCAATCCTGTAACCTAATTGTACTTGAGTCTTAAGCTAAAATAGATTAGTTCATTCCTTATCTTTGTTATTAGGTATCATCCACCCTAGCTTAGCTTAGCACTAATCACGTGTTAATTAAATTAGGATTACGATCTAATTAGATAGCTGATTGTCAACACGGAGCTTGATCCATGAATTTCAACATGGTATCAGAGCTTGGTTTTAGCTCCCCACCATTAGCTTAGTTGTAACTCATATTAGTATAATCTCTTCATTAATCACTTAATTAGGTACTAATCTCATCTTATCCTTTCTTCCTCTTTGTGGCCCAAATTTAAAATCCTTAGCATTTCTTGTCCTCTCAACCATTTGCCAAGATCTTTTAGGAGAGTGTTGCTTAAGCCTAGGCTAATACACAGCTAAGAGGAATTAGCAAATTTCTCCCTCTACAAGTATAAAACGACGTAGATTCATCGACTAGTCTTTTCTACATTTCTCTGCCTACAGAACAAATTGTTCCAATCCCTTCTAGCCCAAGATAGGCAATGTATAAGCTTCAAGTTCACCAAAGGGCTTCTCCAATGGTGGAGTATACTAGCCGGGGTAAGCAAAAAAATAGGCGGTAGAAACCCATGATTTTTGCTCGTTTTTTGAAGATTTGAGCTATTTATTTTATAGAGGTCTCTTGGTCTTATCTAGAGCAAGAACCTCATGCAAAAAGCCTTCTCAATGGTTGCTTCCACATGCCCAATTTCATCCTCCACTTTTAAGCTCTATTAATCACAGTGATTAACACTTAATGACCATCATTAGCAATCATTTAGAAGAAATTGAGTTTAATTAAAGGCAAATTTAAAAAAGTAGAGGGCTATTCCATTGTGGAAAACTCTTTGTTGCATCAAAATTCATCTCAACCACTTGCATTGCTCAAACGTAAGTGATTCTTTCACCGCATTTATCTCTAGCATATAGTTTGCAAATCACTTGTTAAAGGGTTAGATACTTCTTGAGAACTAAAATGAAGGCTCAAGTTAAGACCCCCTTATCAAAATAGAGCATGTAGCATTTGTCTCAAGATTTAATGGTGATGGGTTTTACACATGGCAAAGCAAGACCATGTACTTGTTTGTGCGTAAGGGTCTCCATCAGAGTCTGAAGCTCAGGCGTAGGCGAGGCGAAAGCGGAAAACCTGCAAGAAACGGGCTACACACAGGAAGGCGGAAGACCGGAGGAAAAAAGAAACAAAACCCCCAGGGGGGCGGAGGTCAGCACGAAAAGGAGAGGGGGGGGTAAAAACGGCGAAGGAAAAGCATGGGGGGGGGCGGCAGCTGCATGACTGAGGGGCGGGGAGGAGAATGCTGGCGGAAGTGGGCGATGCAGAGGCGAAATGGGCGAAGAAGGGGATGGGGCGAGAAGGCGAAGAGGCGAGGAGGGAGGGGGCGAGGGGGCAAGGAGGGAGCGCAGCAACGAGGGAGGGGGGGCGCAGCAGAAAGCAGGCGAAGGGTGGCGGGCAGAGCAGGGAAGGTGGCGAAGGAACAAAAGCAGGCGGGGGGGCAAGAGCACAATGGCGGGGGGGAGCTGGTGTGCAGGTCGCGCAGGCAGGAGGCGGGGCGCAGCTTCAGCGAGCGAGATGATAAATCAACGATTTATGTTTTATTTCAAAAGTGTTATTCTCATCAATTTTGATTTTATGCATAAAAAGATGCATAAAGAAAATTATTTTTATTTCAAAAGTGTTATTGTCATCAATTTTGATTTTATGCATAGCAAGGTGCATAAAGAATTTATTTTTATTTCAAAAGAGTTATTCTCATTAAAATTGAATTTATGCATAGAAAGATGCATAAAAGATTTATTTCTATTTCGAAAGTGTTATTCTCTTTAAAATTAAAATTATGCATAAATAGATGTGTAAAGAATCTTTATATCAAAAATAAGGATTCTCTTGCATTCTAAGAATAGATGTGATGAGATGGGATGCGAATCAAATAGATAGGAATGAATGGATGGATGGATGCGATGAGAATAGGAGTGACGAGAATGTGAAGTGAATAGATGTGATGAAAAGTAATGTGAATCAGATAGATGGGAATGAATGGAAGAATGGATGTGGATGTATGTGAAGAGTAGAAGTGGGTGTATGTGATAAGTATGGATGTGAATGTATGTGAAGAATAGAAGTGGATGTATGTGAAGAATAGATGTGGATGTGTATGTGATAAGTATGGATGTGGATGTATGTGAAAGGATAGATGTGGATGTGCATGTGATAAGTATGGATGAGGATGTATGTAAAAGGATAGATGTGGATGTGTATGTGATAAGTATGGATGTGAATGTATGTGAAGAATAGAAGTGGATGTATGTGAAGAATAGATGTGGATGTGTATGTGATAAGTATGGATGTGGATGTATGTGAAAGGATAGATGTGGATGTGTATGTGATAAGTATGGATGAGGATGTATGTGAAAGGATAGATGTGGATATGTATGTGATAAGTATGGATGTGGATGTATGTGGGAGAATACATGTGGATGTAAATGTGATAGATATGAACGAGAATTGAGACGATGAGATGTGATGTAAATTGGATAGATATGAATGATAAGGGATGTGAATGAATGCGTTAGCATGTGAATCAGGATGTGAACATGTGAATCGGGATGTGAATGAATGATATAGGATGTGAATGAATGTGTTAGCACGTGAATCAGGATGTGAATAAATGATGAGGGACATGTTAATAAATGTGAAGTGATGAGATATATGGATAGATGCAAGTGGATGAGATCTGATGAAGATAAATGAGGAAATAGTTGAGCATAAATTTCTAGGTCAAAAATGCTTTTTGGGCACATCTGGACCTCTGTTTTTCAGTTCGCAGGCGTTCATGGGCACTGCGATGAGTAAGTTTCAATTCTCTACAGAACTCTATTTTTGAAACTACATGAAGGGTGATTGGTTGTGCAGACATTGTGTGTACTGCAAGAGGTTTCAAAGCTTCCATTGGGTGTATGTATGCAAATTGAGGTCACTGGTTGTGACAGTTTGGGTGCAATATAGTACCGCTCTGTAGAGAATACAACAGTTTGTGCAGGTCAAACAAGAGTGGTATTTTTGGTAAATATACATTGTAGACAAGATGTTGAATGATAGAATAAACCAGATTGTTGCAAAGTAGCTTGACCAGAACAACTTCCATGCTTGGAGGTTTATAGTGACAAATTTCCTGATGAAAAAAGGTTACTGGAAGGTGAAAATGAGGAGGCACCAGAGATACCGGAGATTAATCCAATTGCTCAGATTTAAAAGAATTCAAGGATTGGAATCAAGGAGTAAGGAAATTCATGTATTGTCTTTCTATTAGTATACAAGACACCATGATTGGGCATATACAGGATGCCAAGTCACCTAAGCAGGCATGGGACACCTTGGTGAAACTGTATGAAACCCAAACCAAGGCATGAAAGATTTAGTTGAAGAATCAGCTTCATATTGTAAGATTCCTCCCCAGCCTCTCAAAATGTCCAGCATATTTCCCTGTAATCAATTCCCTTTTCTGAAATATAAGAGATCTTGTCTCTGCCTGATAGAGAGAGAAAATATTCTAGAGAGAGAATATTCAGATTATGAATATTTTTGGATAGAAAAATAACTCATCTTATTAAAATAAGTTCCCCTGAAACAGAAATTCAAAAAGAACTTTCCAATGTGCAATTAGAATTAATTGAAAATGGATATAAGGACCTTAGCCTAAGGGTCTAGATTTTCAAAAAATTTTGGATTATGGTCCAATTAAGGTTCCTATGGGCCAATAGCATCAATCCATGTGTAGGGAGGAGATAAATCCTATTTGTAAAAGAAGACACCCAAAAATGAGTAAATGCTCACATAAGATGAAGAGTTGAATATGTACAAGGTTTTTTAGTAAAAAACTATGAGTAATATCAAAAAAATGAGATAAATTATGTATCCAAAAATGAGTAAATGCTCACATAAGATGAAGAGTTGAATATGTACAAGGTTTATTAGTAAAAAACTATGAGTAATATCAAAAAAATGAGATAAATTGAGTATCCAAAAATGCTCACATAAGATGAAGAGTTGAAAATGTACAAGGTTTATTAGTAAAAAACTATGAGCAATATTAAAAATATGAGATATTTTGGATATAATCATTCCATTTTGACACATATGTAAGGAACGGGAGTCCATTAAAGGAGGTGCATGTTTCACATACTTGAATGAGTTTTAAACTCAAAAATAATGTGATATTTTTATCTCTCCTCTCTCTTGAACCAAACCAAATCAAAAGGGAACCAAACCGAATCAAAAAGGAACCAAACTAGGTCCAAATCTAGTCCAAATTCAACCAAATTAAAATTGGAAAATTCTAGAAATCAGTTAGCTTTGGTTAGAGCCTCCCTCTCCTATAAATAGAACATAAATCCTTTGAAAAAAAGGAGGAGAATTTTACTATTCTAGAACTATGCTGAAATAATGCTAATATTTACTATTCTCTAAAATTCTCTCCAATTTGTAAGAAATTGGAGCTTCCCTCTTTCTTCAATCTCCATTGGTGGCTCCTTCAACATACTAAACCAATTGATTGGTTGGGGGCCTCTATCGTGAACAAATAATCAAGCAATTTGTAAGGTAAGTGGTGAATTTTGATCTTTTCTATAATTTCTCAATGTTTCTCTCTTCTCAACCCCTCTCAAGCTTGAGAAGCTTAATTGGAATGGTTTTTGAATGCTATTGAAGTTAATTGATGAATGGTAGTGAAGAGTTACATAATTTGATGAATGCTATTGAAGTTAATTGATTAATGATAGTTAAGAGTTACATAAATTTTCATTTATGTTTAATTCAAATGGTTTTTATGTAATTTCTCTCTCTCACTCAAGAAATGGTCATACTCATGACCCATTCTCAATCCAAATGAAGCTTTTCATAAAGTTTTTTCTTAATCCAAGATTAATCTATACTTGAGGTCAAATTAATGGCTTTTTTCTATGCTTTTAGTTTATGTATATTGATGATTCAATCCATTATGGATTAATGATCCAATTAGGGATCATTCTAATTATTTTCTTAATGATAAGCTTTATCCCTTAGAAAAATTGAGATTTATCAGTCATAGTAGCGGAGCTATGGCAAAATTTTTATAAAAATTACGCATAAAATAATTTCATTCAAAGCATAAAAAGAGGACTTCCTACCATATTCCAGGACTTATCATCCTAGATTAATTGAAAGATATTCATTGTAAGTCTAGAGAAATTGATTTTTATATTATGCATAATTGATTTTCATGCATAGAAGTATGCATAAAAGATTATTATTTTAACATAAAAGTGTTACTTTTATCATAATTGAATTTCATGAATAGAGGTATGCATAAGAGATGAATATTTTATTATAAAAGTGTTACTTTTAGCATAATTGAATTTCATGCATAAAGGTATGCATAAGAGATGGTATTCGGAGACAGTTTACATGCAGATACACTCCGTAGCAAAATGGAGTTACTGAGCGGAAAACAGGCACATTACTGAGATTGCGCGAGCATTGATGGGAGAGAAGAATATGCCCCATAGCTATTGGGCTGAGGCTATTTTCTCTACAGCAGTTTACATCATGAACAGGACTCCAACTGCAGCCATACATTGTAGCCATACATGATGTAACTCTAGAGGAGAGGTTTACTCGCAGAAAATCTGATTTGTCTCATCTAAAAGTCTAGATGCATTGCATATGTGCATGTGCCAGATGAGCTGAGAACTATGCTGGATCCAAAAGCTAAAAATGTGTGTTTATTGGGTATTCCCTTGAGCAAAAGGGATACGGGTGTTATAACCCTGCTACACGTGAGTTGAGGGTAAGCAAGGATGTTGTTTTTGATGAGATGAGCAGCTGGTATGCTGAAAAAGAGCCTATTGGGGGCTGATGTGAGTGGAAATGTGGGTGCACAAAATGCAAGTCAGCAATCACAGTCTTTGCATGGACTAGGAGAGTCCTCATCTAGTGGTTCAGTCAATAGACCATGGAGTGGCAGGCTACGTCATAATACCAGTCCTACAAATGTGATTAGTACATCACATAAAGGCAAAGAGAAAGTGGTTAAGCCCCTTTAGTATGCCTGACATTTTTGCACGGTATTCTCATGTTGATGGAGAGTCTAGTGGCTCAGAGATAAGCCTTGATGAGGATCTTCGGATACCAGCTCTATGAGAACACCTGGTGTAAAGAAGGCTATGGAAGCCATGAATGCAAAGTTACAAAGATCTGGGAGAGTGAAGAATCATGTGCAGAGGTTTACCTATGATGGTTATGTGGCACATCACTATGCATACATGGCAAAAGTTGTGCAGGTTGTAGAGCCCACATGCAGCATTGATGAGGCTATTGGAAATGTGTGTTGGGAGAAAGCTATGGGGAGATGGATGCACTATATGGAAATGAGACTTGGGATTTATTGCAATTGCCTGAAGACAAAAAAGCCATTGGATGCAAGTGGGTGTACAAAGTAAAACATAACAGTGATAGAAGCATAAGTAGGTACAAGGCTAGATTGGTAGCCAAAGGGTATGCGCAAACATATGGCATTGATTATGAGAAAACTTTCAACCCAGTTGCCAAGATGGCAACAGTGAGAGTTGTGATAGCAGTGGTTGGGTCAAAGCAATGGTCTTTACATCAGATGGATGTAAAGAATGCATTCTTGCATGGGGATTTGCAAGAAGAGGTGTATATGTTGCAGCCACCTGGTTATGAGGATGTGAGTCACCCCAAGCATGTTTGCAGGTTGAAGAAAGCCTTGTATGGCTT
Source organism: Cibotium barometz (assembly GCF_041138505.1). Lineage (NCBI taxonomy): Eukaryota > Viridiplantae > Streptophyta > Polypodiopsida > Cyatheales > Cibotiaceae > Cibotium > Cibotium barometz. The sequence continues at coordinate 48,258,993 of NC_141067.1, forward strand.
AAAACAAGCACCAAGAGCATGGTCTGACAAGATTTCTTAATATCTTGTCACTATTGGCTTTCATGTAGCCAATGCAGTTTTCTCGTTTTGTATGTGAGACATAGTGATAGAGGGGTTGTGCTTGTTGTCATCTATGTAGATGACTTGATCATTACAGGGGATCATGATGCAGAGATCTTTGATGTAAAGATCTTGCTTAGACAGAAGTTTGAGATGAAGGATTTGGGGGAGCTCAGATATTTCTTGGGCATTGAGGTGATTAGGTCACCACATGGTATTGGATTACTACAGAGCCAGTATGGCTTGGACATGTTGTCCATGTATGGTATGATAGGCTGTAAACCTATCTCAGTGCCATTGGATCAGAATGGCAAGTTGAGTGCAGATTTAGGAGAGATTTTGGAGGATCCTACTATGTATAGGCGCATAGTAGGAACCTTGGCTACATGACAATCACTAGGCCAGATTTTAGCTATGCTGTTGGGTTGGTGAGTCAGTTTATGCAGGTTCCTCGGAACCTGCATTTGGATGCATTGAGATGCATACTTAGGTATGTGAGGTCTACTTTGCATTGTCGACTATTTTATGAAACTGGGACAGAGATATGTGTACATAAGTACATAGATGCTGATTGGGCTGGAAGTATCTCAGATAGGAGATCTACTCTAGTGGCTTCATGTTTTCTTTGGGGAGTGCTCCTCTGACTTGGAGCAGCAAGAAGTAGCATACAGTTGCTCTATCCAGTACAGAGGCCCAGTACAGAGGTGATACTATGGTAGCATGTGAGGTAACTTGGTTGAGAAAGCTACTTGCAGATTTGGGTCTATCAGTGGGATAGACAAGTTGTCATTTTCTATGACAACATTAGCAGTATACAGTTGGCCAAGAACCTAGTTTTTCATGCTCGCATGAAGCATATAGAGCTCCACTACCATTTTGTCAGAGAGAAGGTTTTGGAGGAGACATTGACCTTGTTTATGTCACCACACAGGATCAGGTCGCTGACATCTTCACCAAAGCATTGGGTATAGAGAAGCTCGGCACATTCCGGGCTTTGCTTGGTGTACATGAGATGGAGTTGAGCTCTAGGGGGAGTGTTGAGATATCGATCTCATCTATAGTGAGGCGGTGGACACTTTTGACCCGCCTCTGGGGGATAGGCCCCACACTTACACCACTGGCATGGTTGGTTAGATCATGGGTGATATGCAGCAAGTGGGATGACAGGCTATGTGACAGCCATTCTAGAGACTGGCATAGTTTCAGCGCCAGCTCATTTAGTTGGGTTCACACTATAGAGAACCCTAGTATATATTTGGTTGAGTACCTTTTCATATTGTGTGTACTCTCATCTTTGTATATGGTGTGTTGAGTGTTGTGTGAAGAAGAAGAAGATTTTCAGCCTCTCACCTTGTGTATTCTCTTTTAGGGTTTTGTGAGTGTGTGCGTGCTTGCAAGAGCTCAAGCTCTCTTCTCCCCTACATCTTTTCAGTATTGTGGCCCAAGACTACGTCGACACACTTCCACCTTATCATCATCATACAAAAACACCAATTGATGTAAGGGATTCCACAATGCCCTTGATCTTCAAGGCATAATCATTCACAAACATATTTTTCTTCTCCACAATATGTGTGAGATCCCTGTTCCCACCGAGCAATAGATTCGGGGTACTAGCAGCGGAAGTAGCACTTCTCACGCGGGACAGGGGTCCCACATTCGGGGCCTCATCCACGGATATCCAGACAAGAGACTAATCTGTCGATTTTTCCAAAAACCGGACTCGGAAAAAACTTCTCTTACCCGAAAAGCACGGGCGATTCCACCAGGATAACTTTTTACTCTAACGTAGTCAAGACCATTACTCATCAAGCTGATCCGATTGTACCTATAAAGATACTCGGTCAGATCAAGGAAGAAACTTGCACTTGGATCATTGGGATCAACGCTTTTTTCCCCATCAAAGAGGCACAACCGTTGATTCCTATCCATAGAACATTTACTATCCGAGATTTACTTTATCTATCGTAATAACAAAAATTGAGTCTCGATTTATGGATCCATCAGTCCAGCCTAACCCCATCCAGTCCCATGGGTTAGCCAACCGCCCAACCACTGTAGTGATGGGATCCAATTAGGAATTTGGTTAGGTTTTGTCCCGGGTACCAAGGAAAAGAGTTCCCAGGCCCCCTAGCCGGATATTCATGTAAAAATAAAACTAGTCACACCACTTACACACCCAATTGAAATTGCCTTTTTCACAGATTCAATCAGTTTTAAAACAATCCTTTAATGAGTATCACTGATCACAATCTTCCAAATTATCCGGTTGATTCTTAATTTCCTATGATTCCTTCATCAGAGTATCTATGGCATCATTGGCAACTAGAACGCTCACCACCTGTCCACTCAGGGGCCTTTTCAATAGTTCCTAGCCCATAATACTCGGCAATATAATCACTTATAAAAATCCAGGTGGACTCTCGTTGAAGATTAGCAAGATCAACCAACAGATCCATATAAAGAGCCATGGACTCATCCATTGAAGACCAGCAAGGTCAATCAACCAGATCCATGCTCGATTTCACAAAACAACTCTTACTCCTTGTTCCAATATCTTCCTCGACGCACGCGTGGGTATCCTAGGCGACCCAGAGCCCGAGCACCGTATGGTCAGCACCCTCTAGGATCCTTCGCTCGCAGGTGACCTAGCGCTTCACTCATAGGTCGCTTCCTTGGTCCCTCATCCACCGTACCGAAAGCTCACCATTTTAATCGAACCGAGGCTGGTCAAGACCTCGGCCGACCTTGCTACGAGAGACGTCCTCCATTGACTCTCCGTCAGCAGTTGCAACTTCATCAGTTAGGTCTCCACGACCTTAATCACAAGACGGTCAAAATGCTTCCCCAACATTCTTGACATAAAATAGCCATTTACAAACATCATTTACAAACAGTTTACAAATATAGTTTCTATATTAACTCTCATTTTTCCACATTATCCCTCATCAATCCACATTGCTTATTCCACATTCCATTTATATGTGTACTCATCCCATCCCATCATTTTCCATCACATCACTTCAGACTCCTTCACATCACATATCATATATTCACATCCATACATATATCTACATCCACATCCACATTCACATCCATACATCCACATCTACATCCATGCATCTATTTTCACATCCACATCTACATGCACATTCATGCATCCTCATCCAGTACTCTCCCCCTCAATCTGACCTTAGGCACTTTACATATTTCCCCGTTTGCTTTTCAACCATAACTCTGAAATTCTGAAAATGAGTGAACACCTCACCCTTCTCCTTTATGAAGTATACCCACACTTTCCTTGTGTGGTCATCAATAAATGTCACATAATATCTGCAACCTCCCATAGACATGGTCTTCGTAGGACCCCAAATTGGCATGCTTCACATATTTTCTGCATACCTTCAACTTTAAACTTTTGCAGCCTTGTAACAATTCCTTTAGTTTGCATAGACTTCATTCTCTGCACATTCACATGTCCAATTCTTTTATGCCAAATGTCTGTGTTTGCAACAATTCATGAACCATTTGCAAACATCGCAGCACTTACTTTAGGCATGTTTACATTCAATGTAAACATTCTGTCCACTCTGTTGCCTTTTGCAACCAACCTGCACTTGTCTTTAAAGTCTTCAAATAACAACCATCGGGATTAAACTGAACCTGCAAACCCTGCTCAATCATCTGGCCAACTAAAACCAGATTCTTTGTTATGTTCAGAATATGAAGTACATCTGTAAGGTACTTCACTTTGCCATCATGCATAGACAATGGCACATCTCCAAAATAGGCAATTGGATGAGTAGTGTCATCCCGTGTTTCCACAAAACCTGGTCTTTCAAGGTTTTTCATCTCCTTGAACCACTCCCCATGACTTGTCATGTGGTTCAAAGCACTTGAATCAACATACCATACATCATCTTTATGTGCTGCTTCAACATTTTCAGACATGGCATTAAAACGACATGCTGCATAACAAACAACCTTTCATTATCCTCATGTTTTTGCTCGAGGATGCATAGTTGTTTTGCTGCAATTTCCCATTTTGCATGTCAGCCTGCTTCTTATAACAATCTTCCTGCACATGTCTAGGCTCACCACGATAAAAGCATCCACGTGTATCATTATACTGCCTTTGCCAATTTCCATGACCTCTTTGACTCCCCTTGCGTCTGAATTGGCCTCTTCCACTTGCGTGTTGTTGTTTTTGTGAATTCTGGGATTGTTGTTGTTGATGCTGCTACTGGCCATAATTTTGATTACCTGTTCGGCCACCTCCTTGGCTACGTCCATGGCCTCCTCTACCTCGTCCTCTTCCTGAACTTGTGTAGAAGGCCTGTTGCTCTAAGCTATTTTTGTTTTGTGAAGACTGTTGGTCTTCACCCAAGCTCTTCTCTTCTATAATCAACATAGATACCAAATTTGTGAAATTGGGAATGTTTTCCCGAGTCTGAATAGACGTTTTGAACGCCTTGTATTGTTGCCCGAGACCACATAGACAGACTTCCACCTTATCATCATCATCTATTGAAATGCCAATAGATGCAAGGGATTCCACAATACCCTTGATCTTCAATGCATAGTCATTCACAGACATACTCTTTTTCTCCTTTTTCTCCACAGTATGAAGTTCATTCCTCAACTGTATCTTTCGTGCCTTGGTATTCGTTTCATAGAGCTTTACCAAGGTGTCCCATGCCTCCTTGGGGGACTTGGCATCCTGTATGTGCCCAATCATGGTGTCCTGTATACTGATAGAGAGCCAATACATAACTTTTCTGGCTCCTTGGTTCCAATCCTTGAACTCTTTCACATCTGTAGCAGTTAGATTGATCCCCGGTATCTCCGGTGCCTCTTCATGCTCACCTTCTATGTAGTCCTTTTGTAACCCTTTCCCATCAAGAAATTTGTCAACCTGAACCTCCAAGCATGGAAGTTGTTCTTATCAAGCTTCTGAGCAACAATCTAGTTTATGCCATCATTTGACATCTTGCCAAACACACAAATTTACCCCAGAAATAGCACTCTGTTTGTCCTCCACAAACTGCTATATTTTCTGCAGCGATACTGTACTACACTCAAATGTCACAACCAGTGACCTCAATGTGCATACATACACCCAATGGCAACTGTTGACCTCCTTGCAGCACACACAATGTCTGCACAACCAATCTATCTTCCTGCAGTTCTTAAAAGAGAGTTCTGCATAGAAACAATGACTTACTCGCAGTGCTCGAAATCATCTGCTTTCTGAAAAACAGAGGTCCTAACTATAAGATTCCTCCCTAGCCTCTCAAGATGTTCCCCTATAATCAAATCCCTCTTTAAAAATATAAAAGATCTTGTTTTTACCAGTTTTGGCCTAGAGAGAGAAAATCTTCTAGAGAGTGGTAATTCAGTTTTTAAATATTTTTGGATAGAAAAATATCTCTTCTTATAAAAATACATTTCCTTGAAAGAGTTCAAAAAGATTTTCAGAAGGTGCATTAGAAATTAAGTATAATCTGTTCAAGAGGCATTATCCTAGGGGTCCAGATTTTCAAAAAAAATTAAATTAAGGTTCCTATGGACCAATAAGATTCATCCAAATGTAGGGAGGAGATAAATAGAAGAATTAAAAAAAAAACTCCCAAAAATGAGTAAATACTCACATAAGATGAAGAGTTGACTAAGGACAAGGTTAATAGTTAAAAAAGAGAGATATTTAGATGAAATGATGCATTTTTGATACCTTAGTATGGGGGAATTCCCCTCATGAAGGAGGCACCTATTTCATATGTGTGGGAGAGTTTTAAACTCCCAAATAATGAGATATTTTTATATCTCCTCTCTCATGTTTCCACTAGATCCAAAAAATGGACTAAACTAACCCAAAAATGGTCAAAAATTGACCAAACTGATCTGGAAAATTCTAGAATCAGTTGGCTTGGTTAGAAGCTCACTTTTTCCTATAAACACAAGCCTTCTCCTTTGTTGAAACTTAATAGTGTTTTTGCACTGTTACCCTACTTCTCCCAAGAGCAAAAAAACTACGAATTTACTCATAATTCATTAGTTTTTTGAACTTCCCTCTTCTAAAGACTGGTGGCCACTCCTGTTTTCAAACAAGAGTAGAACCCTCAAACCATCAAGCTAAAGGAAAGCTCTCAAATTCCTTCGTACGTTGGAGATTCTTCTCTTTTCTTTTCATTTTATGGTTTTTTATGATTTTTGTCTTCTCTAAATTGAAAATGATGTTATGCCTCATTGAAAAACGGCATTCCCCTCTCTTCTTTAGTAAATCCAACCATTCTTTATCCTAGATGAATGATTAATGGATAAAATAAATGTTTTTCTTAATGTTTCTCTTTGATAAGTAGAAAATGTTTACATTAGAATGATTTAAATACTCTTGGTGAACTTCTAATTAATTTTAGAGAGTTAAAATTTAAAAAATGGTCAGCCATACAAAGGAGGTTATGGCAAAATTATCTAAAATTGTGAAAAATAAGTTTTACTTTTTTATTCAAAAGAGTAATTCCCATCGTATATGTATTCTTAAAGTGTTATTTTTCATCCTAGGTATAGAAAAATTACATACTAAAAATATTTTATTAAAAAAGTGTTACTTTCTTTAGAATTAAATTCTATGCATAGAAGGAAGCATATTGAAATTTTTATTTTGATTATAAAAGTGTTATTTTTATTATAAATGATTTTTATGCATAAATGGATGCATAAAAGAAATTCTTTTATATTAAAAGAGTGATTTTCATCATAAATGATTTGTATGCATAAAAGATATTTTTTTATATTAAAAGTGTGATTTTCATCATAAATGATTTTTATGCATAAATGGATGAATAAAAGAAATTCTTTTATATTAATTGAGTGATTTTCATCATAAATGATTTGTATGCATAAACATATGCATAAAAGATATATTTTTTATATTAAAAGTGTGATTTTCATCATAAATGATTTTTATGCATAAATGGATGCATAAAAGAAATTCTTTTATATTAAAAGAGTGATTTTCATCATAAATGATTTGTATGCATAAAAGATATTCTTTATATTAAAAGTGTGATTTTCATCATAAATGATTTTTATGCATAAATGGATACATAAAAGAAATTCTTTTATATTAAAAGAGTGATTTTTATCATAAATGATTTGTATGCATAAACATATTTTTTTAATATTAAAAGTGTGATTTTCATCATAAATGATTTTTATGCATAAATGGATGCATAAAAGAAATTCTTATATTAAAAGAGTGATTTTCATCATAAATGATTTGTATGCATAAACATATGCATAAAAGATATTCTTTATATTAAAAGTGTGATTTTCATCATAAATGATTTTTATGCGTAAATGGATGCATAAAAGAAATTTTCATATTAAAAGAGTGATTTTCATGATAAATGATTTTTATGATGATAAAAATGTGACTTTCATCAGAATTAGATTTTATGCATAAATAGATGCATATAGAATTTTTATATTTAAATAAGGGTTCTCTTTAATCCTCTTTTTAAATTCCGTAAAAAATGGAAAAATAAATAAGTAGATAATCTGTGAGAGGAAATTCTACCGTTTCATATTCACTAAGATGATAATGAGAAAACTCAATTAAACTATCGAAGTCGGAGATCGAGATAAATGATTATTTTATTCCTCATAGGAAATTTATGTTTAGTTTAGAAAGCAGTAAGCAAATATTCAACGAACGAAATTTAGAGAAAGAGAAATTGAAATATTACCTTTTGAGAAAGATAGTTTAGGAAGAACCTTTCCAAACTCAAACTCTGATTCAGACTATTGACCAAGATCTACTTCCTTCGTCAATTTCAATCAATGACGATGTGCCCAGTTCAGGAAAATGCACTCAAAACACCCACTCAATCTGAAACTAAGTTAAGACTTTTGATTTTGATCTGAGGATCAAGTTAACAGAATTCAAGGAATTCTGTTTGGAATTCAGACCTCGATCTAGAAGTATTGGGATACGGAATTAAGATTATTCATGGTATTCAAACAAAATTAAAACTGAAAACTTGCATAGAAACCCTATTTTCTTAAAGGACTGTGTTACGCCAGAATGCTGGAGGGAGCATTTGGCATATGTGTTTTCTAAGGGAAGTTCGGTTGCAGTAGCTTTGCGGAGTGTTCGAGGGAAAGCTCACGCGGTAAAAACCTGCCTAGGTCTTGACCAGCCTGGGTATGGTGAAAAATGGTGTGCTTCCACTACGATGGGCGAGGGCCGACAAAGCAGTCCCTGAGTGAAGTGCCAAGACACCTAAGGAGGATCCTGGAGGGTTCTGACCAGGCGATGCACAGGCTCGCGATGCTTAGGACACCCATGCGTATGTTGTGGAAGATATATATATGTATGTTGACGGAATGATTATTGTAATCTGTTACTGGATCTCGTTGGCTGGAGAGTCTAGAGTGGTACTGTTTTTTGTGAAACAAGGGATTGAATGGAAATTTTGAATTATGAAATCTGTGACCATATCTGTTTTGTCAATGGATTATTTTTATATTAAAGTTTTAAAGAGGACCTGTTTTCTAAAGCTAAAGTTAAGAAAGGCATTTCAATTATGCATGGGTAAGTACTTGTTTGGTTCTACCGATTCCAGTGGTAGGGTGGTGGATAACCCATGGGCCGGATGGGGTTAGTGGAATCAGTGGAGTTTTAATAATCAAACTAAAAAAATCTTAGGATTACGTTAGGATTCGAGTAGTTAGTTAATTCCCTGATAAATTTCTCAATTGAGTGGATCAACGGCTGTGGTGGCTGATCTTGATTAGGAAAAAAGCGTTGAAATTACTCAGTTGATCAAATTATATCAGTGATAGTTTCCTTCTATCTAGTTTATTCAGGTGAAGGATAGTTTAGTTTCAATCTCGTTAGAAAAATTCGTTAAGAAAATTCAAAAAGGTGGAATTGTCCCCGCTTTTCGGGCATGGGAAATTTTCTCGGTTTCGGTTTTCGGAGTGACCACCAGCCTAGTCTCATGCCCGGACATTCATGGGCAAGGCCCCGAGTGAGAAACCTTGCCTCGCGCTGCATGAGGGGGTTGCTTTCGCTGGTCAGCTATCGGGAGTTCGACGCACGAAGGGGACAGAGGGATCTCACACTAACGCACACAAAATGCGTTTTTGGCCTGAAAAATTTTGTCCGATAAGAATAGTTGCCCTATAGCTTTACTCCTGCGAAGAAAGCTCCTCAATCAGAGATCGTTTGTTGCCGGTGCCTCTCGCAGAGCTCCCGAGAAAAGGGTGTAGTCGCCAAGACAAATAGGGAAGAGTAGTTGAAGCTCTTACCCTCGTACCGCTTCTTGTGCTTCTCTTGCCCTTAGCATGAACCTCTGTAGTCAATACAGAGTCTTAACGTTCCATCTTTCTTCTTTTGAAAGAGAACGGGCGCACCCCAAGGTGACACACTGGGTTTGACGAATCCCTGCTCTAACAGTTGTCTTAACTTCTCCTTAACGCTGCCATTGGCTGAGCTCTAGGGGTTAACTCGATCTCATGATCTACTTCGCGAGATGGAGGCATCTCAGTCAGCTCTTCAAGAAACACATCTGCATACTCACTTAACCACTCTGGTTCTTTAGCCTTGCATTTTATGTCTACTAGATTCATCTTAACGACATAAATAGCTTGCCTCTTTCTGAGCCCTTTTAATAATTTAGAAGCCTTGACTAATTGCAACACTAGGGATCCAAAAATTCCAGTTCCTTGAACTTTATTCCCTTGAAGGTCAATGAAAGAGATGGTTCCTTTGTGATAATGAATATTAGCTTGATTCTTATGGAGCCAATCCATTCCAAGGATTCCATCATAGACTCCCAAGGGTAGGACTCTGAACTGGCACTTTGTTATGTTTCCATTTAGACTTAACTGAATAAGGTCTCTCTCAAGGTGTGTTAAAAGAATCTTTCCACTGACCAATTCCACTTGCATAGGTTTCCCTGATTTTTGATTTAGGACTAGTTTACGCAGACATCCTGGGGAAATAAAAGAATGAGTACTACTTGAATCAATCAAAAGCTTGAATTACTTACCTTGGTACTCTGTTGGAGTCTGGAGGATTGAAAATTGATAGTTATTCCCCTGATGCTCTATTGCTGCATAGATCTTTCCTTTTTCTTAGAGAAGTTTGTAATTTGAAGAAAAATTCTAGGCGATGGGTTGTACCATTGACCAAGCTTTCGCCCACCATGACCCCCCCATCCAGAGATGTACCTAGATATTTATCAATGGTGAGGCTTTGGGGCGAGTGCCCTCTAGTGCATGAGTATGGATATGTATGCATGGAGCAGCTGCTACATTAATAAGAATAGTAAGCTATAAGCTTAACAATTATATAATGGCTATAAGATCATTGGAAAAGTGTTAATGCATGAGATGGCTTAATCTGTGATATGGCTTAACTCGTGAAAGTGTAGGTTTTTAAGCCGAGATTGTAAATTCGTGAAAGGGGTTAATCCATGAGAAGCTTAACCTATGAAAGTGCAGGGTCTTAAGCTGTGAGACTCTTAACCCGTGAGAGAAACCTGAACTCATGAGATTATAGGGTTTGACCTGTGAGATTCCAAGTTTTGACTCGTGAGATTGTAGGGTTTGACCCCGTGAAATTGTTGGTTTTGACCCATGAGATTGTAGGGTTTTGACCCACGAGATTGCAGGTTTTGACCCATGAGATTGCAGGTTTTGACTCGTGAGATTGCAAGGTTTTGACCCGTGAGATTGCAAGGTTTGACCTTGTGAAATTGCAAGTTTTGACCCGCGAGATTGCAAGGTTTTGACCCTCTGAGATTACAGGTTTTGACTTGTGAGATTGTAGGGTTTGACCCCATTGGTTTTTGATTTGGAATGATTCTATGGGTCAACTAGGGCATGACATATGAGCAATAGGTTCTTGTGCACTCATGCTTCACATCGAGAGGGGTGACAAGAGCATTGTGAGTTTGTATGTGATGTGCTCATAAGTCTCTGTTATGTAAACATGGGAATTGATTCTTGAATTTTTGGCTCAAATGTTGTCAAGGCAGTAGGTAAGATTGCTGGTTGGTTACCATTGTGGGGTTGTTTGAACACACAAGCTCTTGTGTAGGTGTTGAATGCATGAGAGTGGTTAACTGACTTGCTTGGTGTTACGTGGGCCTCCATTCTTGTCAAACTTTAGGTGAAGCTGTTGGGTTTGAAGTTTGTTTTGAGGCTTTCTTCAGTACATTGCTCAATTTTGGCAACCATATGATGGGATTACCATCATAGTATCCTTATTGTTGAAGCACATGCACCCATCTTTGATGAACATTATAAATTGGTGTGGTTGATGTGTTTGGTGATGAGGTTTTCTTCTATATGCAAGCTTAGGGGGCTTTGTGATGTGCATGGAAATCCAAGCATTGGTATTTCCTTGGTAGTACCCTTGTGCTTGTAGTAATCGCTTTGGTACTACCCACACTTGTTGACTTGGTGGAGTTCTTTAATAAGGAACTCGCATAGGTTTTTGTGGACGGTGTTGTGGAGTACTTTAATTTTTCCTTGGCCTCTGACTGCTACGTTAAGAAAGAGGCTTTGACTATCGAGGCACCCTAATTTGATTGGTGCCTTCATAGTAGCCTTGATCTACAAGTAGCTACTTCTCCGCCTACATCTTGATACCATTACGATACCTTGATTTTGGTTGTCTTGGTGGAGTTTTCTTTCCAACCATGAGAGAAAAGCATTCCTCCAAATGAGGTTTTAAGAGATTGTTTTAATTTTGTAAGTGAATTATCGAATTCCTCACGTGTTTTCTCAACCACATAATTTGTGCAATCTGTCTCAAATGATTGTAGTATGTCTTTCTCTTGAAAGGGAAAGCGGTACTCTTTTGAGCTTTGTATTTTGGTTGTTTTTTAAGGTTTGGTATTATTAGGCTCAATCACAACCGATGATTTTGTAAGACACTTGACCAATGTAAGCATGATCTCCTAAGCTTGCTTTTTGCATTCCACATATGTCATATGATCATGATTTTCCATTTGGGGTGGTTGGGTGTTTCTTCATTGGTTTACGAGGTGCACTGTGAGTGAAGAGTTAGAATTTGTTTCATCCTCACTTAGTGGTGGACGTACTAGAACTTATTTCATCTTCTAACTTTCTTTTGATCGTCAGGTTTTCTTTATGTTTTCCCATGGGACGAGATCGAATTTGCCTTTGGGTTTTTGTATCCTTTGTCCCACATATGGGTTTTGTGGTTTGTGTGGTGGCCTTTAAGGTGGATGCTTATACATCATTTGTAGCCTTTGGCTCTTTTGGGTTTATGTCCTCCACCATAGGCTCCTTTTACCTATCCTTTATTAAACCTTGGTTTTGATAGTTTGTTGTTCCTCGTTTTTCTTGAATTTTGAAGGTTTTGTTTTTTTTTTCTCTTGTAGGTTCAACTCTAGCTTTTATTTTTTGTTCTTCCTTCACCATAAGTGTAGCTTCTATGACTTAAACTTTGGATCATTAAGTTTAAATATGGCCCACCAATAGTCCAAACTCTACACTTGGCATAGTCTTTAACAGGTGCTCTTCCTTCACAATAAGTGGTGTAGCTTCTATGCATTTAAAATTTGGGTGAGAAATATTTCTCGAGCTGGCCACCAATGGCCCAAACTCTTATTAACGTGACATGATATTCAATATGTTCTCTTCACTAGGATGGCAATGTAATCTTCTTCTTCCAAGAGGGTTTTAATACTAGCTAAATGTTGCATGTTTCTCTTCATTTTATTAGCAAGTGTAAGAAAAGAAACTCTATTTGCTATTGTGCTAACTTCTTCTATACACATCAATGTGAGAGCTATGAGTGCCCCCCCCCTTTCCTTTTTGAATACCACTTACTTTTATGTCCAAACCAAAAATATATATTTTAAGGCTTATTTTGGAGTGTTTTCCCTTTGCGTGTCGGTTTGCTATTCGATGTGTGACTATGCCATGCATACTTGTAGTGTCACATTCTCGTACATTACAGATGTCCTTAGCTGCTACTGTGTAGACTCGATAACTTGTCAACAATGGGAAAGACTTGTCCATGAATTGATCTTGATCAAACCAAACTTACTCTTGGATTAGGTAGACCTTTCAAACTTTAGAAGATATTAGAGATATGTTTAGCTACCACACCACTTGTACTAGTTCAAAACAACATTCTTTGGTATTGAGACCTCATGTAAGCCTTCATCATCCCACCAAATCAAGTTCATCCTCATCTACTAGAGTGCTCTGTGATACTCTACAAAATTGCTTAAATAAAACACTAGATGCATCCTCCAATGGATTGGTAGATCTAGCTTAAAGACCACATCACTAAGCTTCTTAATAATCTTGGATTGGCCTTTCCTCTTTGGAGCTAGTTTGGAAGTAGCTTCCCCAAGCTATTTGAGCCTCTTCTTCATTATGATCAACTAAACACAATCTCTTTCTTTGAAGGTACTATCCTAATGATGTTTGTCACCCTCCAAACCCTGAACTACAAGGAATTTCAAGGTCTATGGTTCCATGGGGAAGTTTTGAGAGCTCACGTCATCATGTTAATCATCGGAGAACCACATGCCACCTTAAAAGGATAATTCTTGGTCTATGAATGCACTTAATCATTGGTGGCATGCTCCACCAATGGAAAGATCTCCTCCCAAAGAGTTTGATGCTCCTGAGAATAACACTGCAACATCATTACCATAGTATTTCTCATGCTCTCCATGTGGACATATATCTTGGAGTGAAAGGTGATATTAAAATATAAATTTATCCTTAAAATCCCATAGAACAAGGCCCTTGTCCACTATCTACCCACAAAATCCCCTCCAAGTCACATAGTTTAGATATATACATTACATGTATGACTAGCCTTATATACCACCCATTTTATTTGAAGGGTGGATATAACTACAATAGGCCCTCATAAGGACTCCCAATCACCTCTAAGGAGCAACCAAAATTATCCTGGAAATTCAACGTGCTCCTTGTTGTAGATACTCCCGCTTGATCATACAATCATGAGTGGCCTAGAATAATATCCACCTCATCCAAATGTGACACCTTGAATGTGCAACATTTCAAAAACTCCCCAAAAACCCACAGGAATCCTCTAAGGTCTTCACAACCCAAAATTTGTTCAATTACTTTTGCTTTCCTCTCATGGAAATGGCTAGGACTACACAATCTGTGTTCACTACCACACGATCTCTAATTATATCCTAAGGCTCCTTCAACAAAGAGTATGGACACCAAATGTACATGAATCATCCCTCGGCATATTGTTGTATCATGTCAGGCCAAGGACTACTTAGATGCTTCTAGACTGGGTAAGTGAAGAGAAGTTATGGTATTGCTGGGATGGTTAGGGGGACTAGATGGTGCTCGTGTCGTAGATATTAGTCTTCTCTTTGGACTTCTCCATTCCTTACCATCCTTCCTCCTTGTGTTATTAAGAGAATCCCTTCCAACATGCTTGGTGGAATCACAATTAAAGAATTTTCTAACAACTATCTTGATGCAACACTCTTTAGGGGGGGTGAGGGAAGTCACACTAAGGCTTCCCCACTTACCTTGTGCTTACGATTCTTGGACTTTGGATTGGCTACCCTAGTTGTTTCCTTCTTACCAATGTTAATGATTCCTAGACTTGGAAATCTCCTACGTGTTAAGGGTTTTATCAAGACAAACCGTATCTAAAAGTTCACGAGGCTACTGTGCATGAATGTTTACATGGAAAGATGGTTTTAATCCAATCCACAAATTTCTCCAACTTCTCTAACTGCCAAATAGTCCCTCAAGATTATGAGAAAACACTTCAAAAAATAAGCAAGATAGTCGGTTTATCAATTTGCCAGGTTTTATGTCATAAAATGCTCACATAATTTCCATGGTAATCTATAAGAATAAAGTCCAAAAGGCCACTTTGCAATCATCCAACAAGTCACGAACTCATGCCTAAGGTGTTCTTCCCCTCATACAAGACGGAACCCATCAAGGTTGTATGCATCAAAATTGGAGTTGGAAAAAAACTCAACCACCTTTTGATGATGCCAACATGGCAGCTATCTTGAGGTTTCAATTATTCAATGTGCTCAAATAAAGCCTTTAAGTATGTAGATGGACATGAAAATTGAAATTTGATTAAAAAAGTAAAACATGACTTATTTTTGAAGTCAACTTTCACATACAGCTGATTTTGACAATTCTGCTCGCGCGAGGGATTGTAGACCGCATATGTTTTGGTAATTTTAAGTACACACATGAGTAGTTTCTGATCACTGTGCACAAAGTTATACCTATTGGAGGTTTGCAATCCTAACAACAGATTTGAGAGGCTTTCCATATCTACAAATAACTCCTCCACAACTTCTAGAGAGTAGACATGAATTACCAATCAATCAAGACATCAACAAATATATTGAGAAATTACACAAACACTATTTTGATTATTTTGCTTTAAATTCTTTTGATATTAAATAAAGAAACTGATAAGTGTGTATACGAGAGAATCTGAGTCGATATAGGGCGTGCTTAATGATGAGTAATTCTTAAATTTCTTAATTATGCATGATTGCCTTAGTCTATACGACTCATAGAATAAAACTTTTGGTGGGATAAAGAATTAGAAGATAGAATATTTGACTAGTTTATGTCTAGATTTTAGGTATAACCTTCATTAGTGGCTATTTTGCGAAGAGTTTATCTTTTCGTGTATTTAGAATCAGATGTCGAGATAAACACAAATGTAAGATTCCTCCCCAGCCTCTCAAGATGTCCAGCATCTTCCCGTGTAATCAAATCCCTCTTCAGAAATATAAAAGATCTTATTTCTAAGTGTTTTAGCCTAGAGAGAGAAAATTATTCTAGAGAGAGAATATTCAAATTATGAATATTTTTGGATAGAAAAATAACTCATCCTATTAAAATAAGTTTCCCTGAAACAGAAATTCAAAAAGAATTTTCCAATGTACAATTGGAATTAATTGGAAATAGGTATAAAGGACCTTAGTCTAAGGGTCTAGATTTTCAGAAATTTTTGGATTATGGTCCAATTAAGGTTCCTATGGGCCAATAGCATCAATCCATGTGTAGGGAGGAGATAAATCCAATTTGTAAAAGAAGATACCCAAAAATGAGTAAATGCTCACATAAGATGAAGAGTTGAAAATGTACAAGGTTTATTAGTAAAAAAACTATGAGCAATATTAAAAATATGAGATATTTTGGGTATCCAAAAATGAGTAAATGCTCACATAAGATGAAGAGTTGAAAATGTACAAGGTTTATTAGTAAAAAACTATGAGCAATATTAAAATGATTCCATTATGACACATATGTAAGGAAGGGGAGTTCTTTAAAGGAGGTGCATATTTCACATAAGATGAAGAGTTGAAAATGTACAAGGTTTATTAGTAAAAAAACTATGAGCAATATTAAAATGATTCCATTATGACACATATGTAAGGAAGGGGAGTTCGTTAAAGGAGGTGCATATTTCACATAAGATGAAGAGTTGAAAATGTACAAGGTTTATTAGTAAAAAAACTATGAGCAATATTAAAATGATTCTATTATGACACATATGTAAGGAAGGGGAGTTCTTTAAAGGAGGTGCATATTTCACATGCTTGAATGAGTTTTAAACTCATAAAAATTGAGATATTTCATCTCTCCTCTCTCCTAATTCAAGTCTCGTTCCAAAAAGTTAGCTTAACTGACCTAAAAATGGTCAAAAATTGACCAAACTGATTTGGAAAATTCTAGAATCAGTTTGTTTGGTTAGGAGCTCAATTTTTCCTATAAATAGAAGCCTCCTCCTTGTTGAAAAATATATAGTGTTTATGCATCGTTACTCTACTCCACCTAAGCCAAGAACTGTGAATTCATTTAATAATTCACTAGTTTTTGGAGCTTCCCTCTTTCTTCAATCCCCATTAGTGGCTCCATCAACATACTTAACCAATTGATTGGTTGGGGGCCTCTACCGTGAACAAAGAATCAAGCAAGTTGTAAGGTAATTAGTGAATATTGATCTTTCTATGATTTCTCAATGTTTCTCTCTTCTCAACCCCTCTCAAGCTTGAGAAGCTTAATTGGTATGTTTTTTTAAAAATGCTATTGAAGTTTATTGGTGAATAGTAGTGAAGAGTTACATAATTTAATAAATGCTATTGAGATTAATTTTCATTTATGTTTAAATTCTAATGATTTTTATGTAAATTCTCTCTCTCACTCAAGAAATGGTCATACTCATGACCCATTCTCAAACCAAATCAAGCTTTTCATAAAGCTTTTCCTTAACCCAAGATTAAGCTATGCTTGAGGCCAAATTAATGGCTTTTTTCTATGCTTTTAGTTTATGTATATTGATGATCCAATCCATTATGGATTAATGATCCAATTAGAGATCATTTTAATTATTTCCTTAATAATAAGCTTTATCCCTTAGAAAAATTGAGATTTATCAGTCATAGCAGCGGAGCTATGGCAAAATTTTTATAAAAATTATGCATAAAATAATTTCATTCAAAGCATAAAAAGAGGACTTCCTACCATATTCTAGGAATTATCATCCTAGATTAATTGAAAAAAATTCATTATAATCATGGAGAAATTGAATTTTAATATCATGCATAAAGGATAAGTTTTTATATCAAAAGTGTTATTTTACCATTTTTATTTTATGCATAGAAGTATGCATAATGGTTAAAATTTTATATCAAAAGTGTTACTTTTACCATTTTTATTTTCATGCATAGAAGTATGCATAATGGATAAATTTTTATATCAAAAGTGTTATTTTATCAATTTTTATTTTCATGCATAGAAGTATGCATAATGGATAAATTTTTATATCAAAAGTGTTATTTTTATCAATTTTTATTTTCATGCATAGAAGTATGCATAAAGGATAAATTTTTATACCAAAAGTGTTATTTTTATCAATTTTTATTTTCATGCATAGAAGTATGCATAATGGATAAATTTTTATATCAAAAGTGTTATTTTTTATCAATTTTTATTTTCATGCATAGAAGTATGCATAAAGGATAAATTTTTATACCAAAAGTGTTATTTTTATCAATTTTTATTTTCATGCATAGAAGTATGCATAATGGATAAATTTTTATATCAAAAGTGTTATTTTTATCATTTTTTATTTTCATGCATATAAGTATGCATAAAGGATAAATTTTTATATCAAAAGTGTTATTTTTATCAATTTTTATTTTCATGCATAGAAGTATGCATAATGGATAAATTTTTATATCAAAAGTGTTATTTTTATCAATTTTTATTTTCATGCATATAAGTATGCATAAAGGATAAATTTTTATATCAAAAGTGTTATTTTTATCAATTTTTATTTTCATGCATAGAAGTATGCATAATGGATAAATTTTTATATTAAAAGTGTTATTTTTATCAAATTTTATTTTCATGCATAGAAGTATGCATAAAGGATAAATTTTTATATCAAAAGTGTTTTTTTATCAATTTTTATTTTCATGCATAGAAGTATGCATAATGGATAAATTTTTATATCAAAAGTGTTATTTTTATCAATTTTTATTTTCATGCATAAAAGTATGCATAAAGGATAAATTTTTATATCAAAAGTGTTATTTTTATTATTTTTATTTTCATGCATAGAAGTATGCATAAAGGATAAAATTTTATATCAAAAGTATTACTTTTATCATTTTTATTTCATGCATAGAAGTATGCATAATGGTTAAATTTTTATATCAAAAGTGTTACTTTTATCATTTTTATTTTCATACATAAGAGTATGTATAAAGATATATTTTTATTATAAAAGTGTTACTTTTATAAAAATTGATTTTAATGTATAGGGGTATTTAAAAAAAAGATAAATTTTAATCGGAGATCGACGTAAATGAATATTCCTCGAGAAATCCATGTTTTGAAATTGTAAATAAATATTCATTGTAGGAAATTTTAGAAAAAGAGAAACTAAGATAGTACCTTTCGAGAAGATAAATTTAGAGAGAACCTTTCAGACCTAAACTCGGACTCAGATTATTGATCAAGACCTAATTCCTTCGTGAGTTTCAATCAATGACGATGTGCCCAGTTCGGGGAAAATGTATTCAATCATCCATCGAATCAAAAACTAAGTTCAGACTTGTGACTTGATCTAAGAATCAAGTTAACAGAATTTGAAGAATTCTGTTTGGAATTGAAAATTGGATCTAGCGATTTATGATATACTCATGGTATTCAAACAAAAATCAAAACTATAAACTTGCATAGAAACCCTGCCTTCTTAAAAGACTGTCTTACGCCAGAATGCTGGAGGGAGCATTTGGCATATATGTTTATCTAAGGGAAGTTCGGTTGCAATAGCTGGCGGGGAGTGTTCGAGGGACAGCTCACGCGGCAAGGCTTGCCGAGGTCTTGACCAGCCTCGGTATGGTTAAAATGGTGCGCTTCCGGTACGATGAAAGAGGGCCGACGAAGCGGTCCCTGAGTGAAGTGCCAGGACACCTAAGGAGGATCCTGGAGGGTTCTGACCAGGTGATGCACGGGCTCGCGGTGCCGAGGACATCCATGCGTATGTCGAGGAAGATATTATATGATGGACCTATGTTTTTTTTTATAATCTATCACTGGATCTCGTTGTTGACTTGCTGGTCTCAACGGAGAGTCCAGAGTGATACTGTTTTGTTGAGAAACAAGGACTCAATGAAAATTTTGAAGTATGACATGTATAAATCGTAAATTGTTTATCAAGGATTGTTTTTATTAAAGTTTTAATAAAGAGGAGTGCGTGCGTATCTGTTTTCTAAAGCTAAAGTTAAAAAAGGCAATTCAATTATGGGTGGGTGAGTACTTATTTGGTTCCACCGATTCCAGTGGTAGGGTGGTGGCTAACCCATGGGCCGGATGGGGTTAGGCTGGAATCAGTGGAGTTTTAATAATCAAATTGCAAAATCTTAGGATTATGCTAAGATTCGAGTAGTTAAATAATCTCCTGATAAATTTTTCAATAAGTAGATCAACGGCTGTGCCTGACCTGGATCAGGAAAAAAGCGTTGAATTTACTAAAATGATCAAATTATATCAGTGATAGTTTCCTTCTATCTGGTTTATCCAGTTAAAGGATAACTTAGAATTGATCACGTTAGAAAAATTCGTTTAAAAAAAAAAATTCATAATGGCGGAATCGCCCCCGCGCTTTCCGGGCATGGGAATTTTTCCCGGTTTCGGTTTTTGGAGTGACCACCAGCCTAGTCTCGTGCCCGGACATTCGAGAGCGAGACCCCGAGTGAGAAACCCCGCCCCGCGCATGTGGGGGCTGCGTCCGTTGTTCGGCTACCGAGAGTCCGGCGCGCAGAGGGGGCGGAGGGATCCCAGAGTTGGTATCAGAGCAAAATTGAAAGCTAATAAAGATAATTAAATTCTTATCTGAAATTGGTAAAAAAAATTCAGAAACAGCATTTTCATAATGTATTTTCATTCCGTAAGTTTCTTTAATGAAGAAATTTTAATCAAAGAAATTGTTTTTATAGATGGAAGTTCCCCATTTATCTGGTATTCCCGACCTCACCCAGTCTCAAGATATGATTGCATTTGCCTTCGAGCATCTCATCTCTTCCGCTTCAACTCGAATAAGCCGAACAAGACTCGCGCGCCATTTCGAGGATTTATATTTTCCTACCCCAGCGGAGAGAATTCAGCATAAGTGGTTTGCAGGGCAATATGTCCACGCCTCTTGCGACCGCCGTGCAATGCTGTGGGAGAACCTCTCATTGGCTATGATCTTGTTAAAGTTGAAAATCGTACGTGGCGTCATTTTGTATCATTCAACGCCTCGAAATTTCAGGCTTGCATGCCAAGTCTACAGACTTCTTAGTTGTTTTATTCCTAAATGGAATATAATAGCTCCCTTGTCAGTAAGTGGACATTTGTATCAGGGCATGGCTATGGCCCAATACCGTCGTCATATGCGTTTCCTGAGGAGATTTTGAATTCTGGAGCCGAGCTGCTCTATGTACATAATGCAACTTTTATATAAATAAAAAAATGTTTTCCGGAAAAAAAAATTTCCTGTTGTATAAATGATCGTTTACAGCAGCGGACGATCTGCTGACAAAGAAAAATCTATTATCGGACATATGTCATAGATCTCCAATAAGATCTTGTCTTGTTTAAGAAATTGTTTTTTTTTAACTCTTAAGTCATAGGATCTTATGAATAATATCAAAATAAAAATTTATTAATATATAAATTTGGCAGAATCATGAGACGAGGAAACCGTGGTCGTCAGCCAGACCCTGTCTCTGAAGATGACGAGCTTGACCTTGATGTTCGCAAGGCTCTTCATAGGACTCAGCCAGGACCCTTCAAAGGAGAAGGGGAGAACTTGGGCGAGGCTGTGGAGAAATGGGTGGAAGCCATGGAAGAGTATTTTGACGTCACAGGATACAATCAGCGGAGCAAAATGGCTCTTGGCCGGCTGAAAATAGTGGAAACAGCCAGGGTAGCATGGAGGAACCACTGTGACACCAATCATCTGGACAGAAATACTCAATCCTGGAATGATCTAAAAACCTATCTAAGAAAGAGATTTTGCCCTCCTGGATTTTTAGAAACCAAAATGAACGAATTCTTAGAACTAAAGCAGGAGAGCAAAACCATCGAGGAATATCACCAGGCCTTTGCCCTTCTACTCAAATATTCACCACCTCTTGATGAAGAGCAACTCATGGCCAGGTTCATTCGAGGAATGAACGAACCCTTGGACACACTGGTCAAAAATGCCAAGCCAGTGTCCATGGCTGAAGCAGTAAGAATGGCAAAAGATTTTGCCAAAGCTTTT
Organism: Cibotium barometz; assembly: GCF_041138505.1. Taxonomy (NCBI): domain Eukaryota; kingdom Viridiplantae; phylum Streptophyta; class Polypodiopsida; order Cyatheales; family Cibotiaceae; genus Cibotium; species Cibotium barometz. The sequence goes on from NC_141067.1 coordinate 48,280,909, forward strand.
GTAGTAAAGGTCCCACCAAAACCTGCACCCTCTAACTTTAAGAGATTCCAAGCCCAGGGAAGTACTTCCAACTTTCCACCCCCAAAGAGGCAGCAAGGCCTGAATCAGAATCAGGATGCAGGAAGATTCAGAAGTGAAGGAAGACCCTTCCCCTAGAGTAATTTCTTAGGAACCTCACCACTTTCAAAAAATCAAAAGGATGAGCTCAGAACTGAAAATCGATGTTTTGGATGCCAGGGTTTTGGTCACCAGTTAAAAGACTGCCCGACTCCTACCATGTCAAGGGGACAGGGAAGTCAAGAACCCCGAATTCAGAGACCAACCCCTTGATTCCAGTCTAATCAGGGTCCGTCTCGCCCTAGCCAGGGAAACCCCAGAAGAATTCCAGCCCAGCCATCTGCCTCTATCCAGAGTAATCTCAGAACTCCTTCCCAGAATTGGAACAACAAAAGAGAAAGAGTTCTACCTCAGACTGCAACAGCCAGAGCAGTCACAATTTCAGATGTAGTAGAAGAGGAGAAAGGGCAGATCTATGCTGCAATTGAAAATCAAGGGCCTAACCAGCAGTTCTCAGTCATCCATACTCCAGCAGAGTATCAGGGTAAGTCTTTCAAGCTTTTGATTGATTCAGGCAGTTCTCATTCATTCATTTCCCCTGGATGCTTGCGTAAGCTAGTCTTAGAACAGAAATCAAGGAAACCTATGCAAGTTGAATTGGCCAGTGGGAAGACTCTTTTCACTCACCATGAGACAGATCTTATCCAGTTCAATCTAGATGGTAATGTAACCGACTGTCAATTCAAAGTCTTACCTCTAGGAGTTTTTGATGGAATCCTTGGAATGGATTGGCTCCACAAATATCAAGCTGACATACACTGTCACAATGGAACCATTTCCTTCCATGACCTTCACGGGAACAAAGTCCATGGAACTGGAGTTTCCGGATCCCCAAACCTTCAGTTAGTAAAAGCTTCCAGGTTACTGAAAGGACTTAGGAAGAAGCAGCAAATTTATGTTGTCAAAATGAACCCAGTAGACTCAAAACTTAAAGCTAAAGAACCAGAATGGTTAAGTGAATTTGATGATCTATTCCCAGCAGAGCTAACTGAAATGCCTCCAATTCGGGAATTAGATCATGTGATTGAATTGACCCCCGGAGCTCAACCAGTAGCCCTACGCTCTTACAAAATGCCAGTTCCTGAAGCCATCGAACTCAAGGAATAGCTTAGGCAGCTGTTAGAACAAGGGTTTGTAAGACCCAGTGTTTCGCCTTGGGGTGCGCCAGTTCTCTTTCAGAAAAAGAAAGATGGAACACTTAGACTCTGTGTGGACTACAGAGGTCTAAATCAGCTGACAGTTAAGAATAAGTATCCTATCCCGAGGATTGATGAGCTTTTGGACAGGCTAAATGGAGCCCAGATCTTCACAAAAATAGATCTCAAATCCGGGTATTACCAGATCAGGATCAATGATCCAGATATACCAAAAACAGCCATCAATACTCGCTATGGGCATTATGAATTTACTGTCATGCCGTTCGGATTAACTAATGCCCCAGCTACATTCAATCGCCTAATGCAGGACATCCTCAGAGAATACTTGGATGACTTTGTTCTAGTTTTCTTTGATGACATTCTGATTTACTCAAGAAATGCAGCCGACCATGAGACTCATGTCCGAAAAGTTCTTGAGGTTCTAAGGAAGCATCAACTCTTTGCCAAAAAGAGCAAATGCACTTTCTCTGCCGACCACGTTGAATACTTGGGTTTCCTAGTATCCAGAGATGGAATTTCTCCAGATTTCGCAAAAATCCAAGCTGTCATAGATTGGCCCGAACCAAAGACAGTGAAAGAAGTCAGAGGATTCTTGGGATTGACTGGTTTGTATAGAATTTTTATACCAAAATATGCTCTCATAGCTTCCCCCCTGACTAACCTTCTCAAAAAGAATATCCCATTTCAATGGTCTGCCAAGTGCCAAAGTGCTTTTGATAAGCTGAAGACCGCCTTGGTAACCAGTCCCATTCTGAAACTGCCAGATTTCTCTCTACCCTTTGAGGTAGTAACTGATGCAAGTGGTTTTGCCCTGGGAGGTGCACTCATGCAGGAAGGTCATGGAGTGGCCTATGAATCCCGAAAGCTCAGAACACATGAGAGGAATTATGCTGTCCACGACTTGGAATTGCTTTCAGTAGTCTATGCCTTAAAGTTGTGGAGACATTACCTACTGGGTAAAAGGTTTACTTTGATGACAGATCATCAGAGCTTAAAGTGGATCTTTACTCAGAAGGACCTCAACATGCGCCAAAGAAGGTGGATGCAGACCTTGCAGGAATTTGATTTTGAAATCAAGTACCGCCCAGGCAAAGAGAATGTGGTAGCAGATGCTCTCAGCAGAAAAACCTCCTTGCTTGCAATTACTGTAATATCAAATCCTTTGATTACTCAAGCAAGTGAGAAGATCATGCAAGATAGATTCTTTGGCCCTATTGCTACCCTACTTATGCAGGAAAGCAAAACTCCGCAAGAGTTGAACAGAGTTCAAGGGTACAGCCTAGATGATGGCATTATGTATTATAACCGCAGGTTATGCATTCCCAATGATGAGGGAACCAAGAACCAAATTTTGAATGAAGCCCACGACAGCCTTATTGCAGGACATCCAGGTTTCATTAAGACCTACATGTCCGTAAAGAAAAGTTTCTTTTGGCCTGGTTTGAAAAAGGATGTGATGAATCATGTACATCAATGTCTGACATGCCAAAAAGTCAAAGCTGAAAGAGTAAAAATGCCTGGGAAGTTACATCCATTGGACATCCCCCAGATGAAGTGGGAATGTATCAGTATGGACTTCATTACTGGATTACCTTCGGTGCAATCAGGTTACAACTCCATCTTCGTGGTAGTCGACAGACTAACCAAAGTTGCCCATCTGATTCCAGTAAAAGAAACCTACACTGCAGTGGATGTGGCCAGAATGTTCCTCAAAGAAATCTTCAGATTGCATGGCCTACCGAGGAGAATAGTAAGTGACCGAGATCCCAAATTTACTTCAAGGTTTTGGACTGCATTTTTTGAAGCAGTGGGAACTTTCTTGGATCTCAGCACAGCTTATCACCCTGAGACCGATGGTCAAACTGAAAGGGTAAACCAAGTAATTGAAGATATACTTCGGACATGCTGTGGTAGGGAACCCAAGAAGTGGCTAAGCTATCTGCATCTAGTCGAGTTCGCCTACAATGCTTCTTATCACCGAAGTATCGGGATGAGCCCTTTTAAAGCTCTGTATGGACAAGATTGCTTAACTCCATTAACTTGGTCTGACCCATTGATTAAGGTCGAGATGTCCAGACAGATGCTTGACGACATGGAGCAACAGATGCAGTCAATTCGTAAAGATATTCGGATAAGAAGAGGACAAATAGAGAATTCAAAGAAGCAGATATGGTCTTCATTCGAGTACGGCCCAAAAGAAGTTCCTTATCTCTTGGGAAGTACAAGAAGTTATCACCCAGATATTGTGGGCCATATCTGATTACAAAGAAAGTAGGTGACTTAGCCTACGAGCTTCTTCTGCCTCCTCATCTCAAAATTCATAATGTATTTCATGTAAGCCTTCTAAAGGAATATGTGCCAAACTCAAATCATATGCTTGATGATGAAATCCTAACCTCTTCAACCCAAGGACAGATGGAACTCCAACCAGAAAAAATTCTCGATGTTCGAGAAAAGCTTCTCAGGAACAGAATTCTCAGAGAATTATTAGTAAAATGGAAGTTCTATCCTTTTGAAGATGCCACCTGGGAGAATGAAGCCGATCTGTTGCGGGATTATCCCCAGTTTGCGAGATGAGGACATCTCGTGTTTTTCAAGTGGGAGAGAATGTAAGATTCCTCCCCAGCCTCTCAAGATGTCCAGCATCTTCCCGTGTAATCAAATCCCTCTTCAGAAATATAAAAGATCTTATTACTAAGTGTTTTAGCCTAGAGAGAGAAAATTATTCTAGAGAGAGAATATTCAGATTATGAATATTTTTGGATAGAAAAATAACTCATCCTATTAAAATAAGTTTCCCTGAAACAGAAATTCAAAAAGAATTTTCCAATGTACGATTGGAATTAATTGGAAATAGGTATAAAGGACCTTAGTCTAAGGGTCTAGATTTTCAGAAATTTTTGGATTATGGTCCAATTAAGGTTCCTATGGGCCAATAGCATCAATCCATGTGTAGGGAGGAGATAAATCCAATTTGTAAAAGAAGATACCCAAAAATGAGTAAATGCTCACATAAGATGAAGAGTTGAAAATGTACAAGGTTTATTAGTAAAAAAACTATGAGCAATATTAAAAATATGAGATATTTTGGGTATCCAAAAATGAGTAAATGCTCACATAAGATGAAGAGTTGAAAATGTACAAGGTTTATTAGTAAAAAACTATGAGCAATATTAAAATGATTCCATTATGACACATATGTAAGGAAGGGGAGTTCTTTAAAGGAGGTGCATATTTCACATAAGATGAAGAGTTGAAAATGTACAAGGTTTATTAGTAAAAAAACTATGAGCAATATTAAAATGATTCCATTATGACACATATGTAAGGAAGGGGAGTTCTTTAAAGGAGGTGCATATTTCACATGCTTGAATGAGTTTTAAACTCATAAAAATTGAGATATTTCATCTCTCCTCTCTCCTAATTCAAGTCTCGTTCCAAAAAGTTAGCTTAACTGACCTAAAAATGGTCAAAAATTGACCAAACTGATTTGGAAAATTCTAGAATCAGTTTGTTTGGTTAGGAGCTCAATTTTTCCTATAAATAGAAGCCTCCCCCTTGTTGAAAAATATATAGTGTTTATGCATCGTTACTCTACTCCACCTAAGCCAAGAACTATGAATTCATTTAATAATTCACTAGTTTTTGGAGCTTCCCTCTTTCTTCAATCCCCATTAGTGGCTCCATCAACATACTTAACCAATTGATTGGTTGGGGGCCTCTACCGTGAACAAAGAATCAAGCAAGTTGTAAGGTAATTAGTGAATATTGATCTTTCTATGATTTCTCAATGTTTCTCTCTTCTCAACCCCTCTCAAGCTTGAGAAGCTTAATTGGTATGTTTTTTTTAAAATGCTATTGAAGTTTATTGGTGAATAGTAGTGAAGAGTTACATAATTTAATAAATGCTATTGAGGTTAATTTTCATTTATGTTTAAATTCTAATGATTTTTATGTAAATTCTCTCTCTCACTCAAGAAATGGTCATACTCATGACCCATAAATTTTTATCAATTTTTATGTTCATGCATAGAAGTATGCATAATGGATAAATTTTTATATCAAAAGTGTTATTTTTATCAATTTTTATTTTCATGCATAGAAGTATGCATAAAGGATAATTTTTATACCAAAAGTGTTATTTTTATCAATTTTTATTTTCATGCATAGAAGTATGCATAATGGATAAATTTTTATATCAAAAGTGTTATTTTTTATCAATTTTTATTTTCATGCATAGAAGTATGCATAAAGGATAAATTTTTATACCAAAAGTGTTATTTTTATCAATTTTTATTTTCATGCATAGAAGTATGCATAATGGATAAATTTTTATATCAAAAGTGTTATTTTTATCATTTTTTATTTTCATGCATATAAGTATGCATAAAGGATAAATTTTTATATCAAAAGTGTTATTTTTATCAATTTTTATTTTCATGCATAGAAGTATGCATAATGGATAAATTTTTATATCAAAAGTGTTATTTTTATCAATTTTTATTTTCATGCATATAAGTATGCATAAAGGATAAATTTTTATATCAAAAGTGTTATTTTTATCAATTTTTATTTTCATGCATAGAAGTATGCATAATGGATAAATTTTTATATTAAAAGTGTTATTTTTATCAAATTTTATTTTCATGCATAGAAGTATGCATAAAGGATAAATTTTTATATCAAAAGTGTTTTTTTTATCAATTTTTATTTTCATGCATAGAAGTATACATAATGGATAAATTTTTATATCAAAAGTGTTATTTTTATCAATTTTTATTTTCATGCATAGAAGTATGCATAAAGGATAAATTTTTATATCAAAAGTGTTATTTTTATTATTTTTATTTTCATGCATAGAAGTATGCATAAAGGATAAAATTTTATATCAAAAGTATTACTTTTATCATTTTTATTTCATGCATAGAAGTATGCATAATGGTTAAATTTTTATATCAAAAGTGTTACTTTTATCATTTTTATTTTCATACATAAGAGTATGTATAAAGATATATTTTTATTATAAAAGTGTTACTTTTATAAAAATTGATTTTAATGTATAGAGGTATTAAAAAAAAAGGATAAATTTTAATCGGAGATCGACGTAAATGAATATTCCTTGAGAAATCCATGTTTTGAAATTGTAAATAAATATTCATGTAGGAAATTTTAGAAAAAGAGAAACTAAGATAGTGCCTTTCGAGAAGATAAATTTAGAGAGAACCTTTCAGACCTAAACTCAGACTCAGAATATTGATCAAGACCTAATTCCTTCGTGAGTTTCAATTAATGACGATGTGCCCAGTTCGGGGAAAATGTATTCAATCATCCATCGAATCAAAAACTAAGTTAAGACTTGTGACTTGATCTAAGAATCAAGTTAACAGAATTTGAAGAATTCTGTTTGGAATTGAAAATTGGATCTAGGGATTTATGATATACTCATGGTATTCAAACAAAAATCAAAACTATAAACTTGCATAGAAACCCTGCCTTCTTAAAAGACTGTCTTACGCCAGAATGCTGGAGGGAGCATTCGGCATATATGTTTACCTAAGGGAAGTTCGGTTGCAACAGCTGGCGAGGAGTGTTCGAGGGACAGCTCACGCGGCAAGGCTTGCCGAGGTCTTGACCAGCCTCGGTATGGTTAAAATGGTGCGCTTCCGGTACGATGGACGAGGGCCGACGAAGCGGTCCCTGAGTGAAGTGCCAGGACACCTAAGGAGGATCCTGGAGGGTTCTGACCAGGCGATGCACGGGCTCGCGGTGCCGAGGACATCCATGCGTATGTCGAGGAAGATATTATATGATGGACCTATGTTTTTTTTTATAATCTATCACCGGATCTCGTTGTTGACTTGCTGGTCTCAACGGAGAGTCCAGAGTGATACTGTTTTGTTGAGAAACAAGGACTCAATGAAAATTTTGAAGTATGACATGTATTAATCGTAAATTGTTTATCAAGGATTGTTTTTATTAAAGTTTTAATAAAGAGGAGTGCGTGCGTATCTGTTTTCTAAAGCTAAAGTTAAGAAAGGCAATTCAATTATGGGTGGGTGAGTACTTATTTGGTTCCACCGATTCCAGTGGTAGGGTGGTGGCTAACCCATGGGCCGGATGGGGTTAGGCTGGAATCAGTGGAGTTTTAATAATCAAATTGCAAAATCTTAGGATTACGCTAAGATTTGAGTAGTTAAATAATCTCCTGATAAATTTTTCAATAAGTAGATCAACGGCTGTGCCTGACCTGGATCAGGAAAAAAGCGTTGAATTTACTAAAATGATCAAATTATATCAGTGATAGTTTCCTTCTATCTGGTTTATCCAGTTAAAGGATAACTTAGAATTGATCATGTTAGAAAAATTCGTTTTAAAAAAAAAATTCATAATGGCGGAAACGCCCCCGCGCTTTCCGGGCATGGGAATTTTTCCCGGTTTCGGTTTTTGGAGTGACCACCAGCCTAGTCTCGTCCCCGGACATTCGAGAGCGAGACCCCGAGTGAGAAACCCCGCCCCGCGCATGTGGGGGCTGCTTCCGCTGTTCGGCTACCGAGAGTCCGGTGCGCGGAGGGGGCGGAGGGATCCCACAACAAATTTTTTAGAGGACAAGAAACTCAACAAGAGTGTATGAGAATCCAGAAAACCAAATCCCTTTTATTTTTAAGTTATTCGAGTGTAAAGTGGGACACTTGGCTATTTTTTACAGTTTTATGTTGAAAACACAACTTTGGCCATTATGAATACTCTCAAAGAGACCTTTGAAGTCATTTTTAGAGAACCATCATCACTGAGAGAAGATTACCAAAAACCGAGCACGGAAAAACCGAGCGAGGACCCAAACCGAGCGAGGACCCAAACCGAGCGGCAAGAGACCGAGCAAGCTGTTTTGACAGTGTCATTTAGAACTCGTAGTCATATCTTAAAGTTTTAGATTCTCAAAGAAAGTGCATACACAAGCCTAGTAATGGAATTCTCCCTCACAAGAACAACACAACAACAACTTACAACACAGCAACAACTTATTGACATTAGCAAAAGAAACTTATATTGTCTCAATCAAGAAAGCGCAAACATAATTCAAAATGCAACTCTGTTTTAATGAACCGAAAAAGGTATGACAACATATAACCATCTATAAGACACTAGAAGAAGAAATTACAGATGTCCCAAAAGTTACTGACTTATCTATGACGCAAACCTAATTTCTTGCTTTACATAATTTCTTGCTTGCCTGCAATTTTCGCATTTTCGCAATGGATCAAAAAATCCAACCAAATGCCAAACATCCCTTATATGTTCCTTCTATATAACACTAGTAGAAGGAATATTGCGGTGTCCCGAGACTGCTTGACTAAGCTCTAACTTTGTAATTGCAGCTTGGTGCATAAATTTGTGTATTGTAGGTTGCAAACCAAACACCCTAATGAACACAAAATATATATGCTCTAATGGCAGGTACGACTCTTTTTTCAGATCCCTCAAAGCAAACTCTGGACAAGAGCACCTTGGAAATTCGCATACATTAACCGCAAAGGAGATTCCAGATTTCTTTGAATCAGTTGTTGAAATCCAAAAAATGTGTGACTCTGCTTGACTGACAACTGTCTCATGCACTACCTCTCCTTCCATTATAAGTACTCTGTTAATGCAATCTTGGCTTGCCTTGCTTATCGTCTCCTTCCATCTTACAATGCGGCCATCACCTTTGCTCGTTGGGTGAACATTGCATGGTGTTGTCTGAATAGTGGAAACACTGTGTTTTACACCCTCCAAAATAAAATCCGCATTGATGAGTTTGGTTGTCTCTTCCGCAGACAAACATGTGCCTCTAGCAACCTTCCAAAGAAGAGGAGCTGACCCACAAGACTTCTGAATCTGCTCATCCACTCTAGCTAGATGAATTACACTCGATGGAGAAAAGTAGAACATCTGCCAACTCACCTTATCCTTATACTGTCGACATCCGTTGAAGCAAGGTGCAGGAATACCCTTCAGTGGCTCTTCCTTCTTGTCAAGAACAAAAGCTCCACAGCGTTTGGCTCTCCCTTCCAAAATACCCCAGCATGTAGATTGACATTTGGGTGGTGTTCTCCGGATAGCCCATTCTTTCACATCAACCTCACTCTCTTTTGGGGTCCCATGAATGCACGAAGCACCCCCTTTTGGTCTCGGAGCATGAATAGTAACGTTCTCATATTATGGCCAATGACTATCTGTATCAAGTATAATTTTTGCATCCATTTTTCTTCTCTTGCGCATCACACTTTTCAGGATTGTCCTCTGAACATCTAGAGCAACAATATCTTGTTCCTCCAACACTGTTGATGCAAGGTCCACAATTTTTTTTTTCGCTCGAACCCCTTCGTCTCCAGACATAAATCTTTTCTTAATTTGATTTAAACGCGGCCCAGACCCCTCATGTCTTCTTGTCAAGTAGGGCTTATAATGGGCACTTTGCAAGACTAACATGGCAAGGTCAGCTGAAGCAGAGAACAAGCTAACTTGTTGAGCGTATCCCAAAGCTACTCGCATGGATGCATGCTTAGACTCTGAGAGATTAACTGTAGGCACAAATGGACCTCCACCCCCTTGTGTCAATACCCATTTTGCCCAGTGAAATCCCCGCACCTCCCACCAAGATAACCATGTCTCTAATGAATGTAGCTCTCTCTCATGCGCATGTCCCAAACTCGAAAATGTAACAAGTTTGTCCTTTGCTGATGCGGCTGACACTTCACTTGGTGCATCTCTCCACCGTCGATACAAATCCTTATGCTCTTCTTGAAATTGTGGTTTGATACAAACGAGCGTTCTTTGAACATCATCACATTCCTTTTACCTTTATTCAAAATAGTACGCACTGTAAGCCAATTTGCTTGTGCCTCATCAGCCATGAAACTTGCAAACTCTGCACTCTCAAATCCACATTGTTGTAACCTTTCATTCATCAAAGTCCAAAATAAAACCTGTGCATTTGTATTCTCCACCTTGAACTCACCTACTGCAATTGTAAGCAATTCTCTGACAAAAGGGTAGCGGGCCTCATTTGATTAACCAAGTCAATCCCACTTCCAGGACCCACAGAGGACATCTTATATACATGAGGCTCCACATTGCTTGCCAGCTGGTTTGGAAATAAGAGGCTATAAAAGAAAGGGTATCGCCTATTTGTTTTCTCCTTAAGATATAGTAATGCTTCGAGCCCAAGAACCGATCCCTTCACATTTTGACAGGAAATATCCATGGATCTCTGAATCCTAATAAAATACCAAAAGTCAACCATTGCAACATGTGAGTTTCAAAAAAATGTAAACAAAGTTTAGACCTAACCTTTTTCTTTGTACAAGAGGTGTAACTCTTTCCAGAAGCTGCTCAACCCCCAAATCTCCCATATCAGGAGTGATATCAGTGTCATCAAAGAGCATGTCCATAATTATATCTTGAGCTACACCTGTCTCAACCTTTTTACACTTTGCATAAAGGTCATGGGAAGCTCTATCTTGCACCAAAGTATACACAAAAGTCTCATTTGTTTTCGACACCCCAATTGCCACTGGATGCGTATGACTACCTTGATGTATGACACATCTTGTTGTAGTAGTTCTATCTATAGGGTAGCAATAATAAATAGAAGACTCACACATAGCCAAGCATTTCGGTAAAGTAGAGCAATGTCGACAAACTAAAGTGCTGGTTTCAGAACTTAAAAACCCAATTCTGGGCACCTGTTTAAGTTTTCCCTTCCATTGAGATTGATTGCTTCCCTTCATCCGCTCATAATATGGGCACTCCACATTACAACATCTTAGATGGCCCCCACAAGAACTACGCCTAACAACACCATCAAAACATTCCTTTGTACATGTGTTATACTCCACCCACACATGACCATCATTTCTTTGCTCCATCCCAGCCATTGGCTTACCTTGTGGTGCAATAGGGAGCTCAAAAACAATATCCCCATCGTACTATGGTGGAAGTTCATCAACTTTCCTAACTTCAGATGCATTCATTAAAGCATTGAGAAGAGTGTCATTAACAGGCAATCGTCTAATCAGAGACAAGATACTGAGAACTTTATTTTCTATGGGTGTCCCTAAACTAGATAGATAGGGTTCAAGGATTGATGGAGTTCCCAAACAGGAAAAAGAGGGATTTTTTATTGATGAGAATATATGCCCACCATCATCTCTACCATGTACAACATCCTTGGAATGTAGAGATAAAGTAGACACAGTGCATTCCCTTGGCATTGTTGCAGCATATTCTCATAAAACTGAGGGGTCGTCTCCCGCCAACACCTCTTCGCTCTGCTCTTCTTCTTTTGCCTCCGCCAAGCCTCTTCTTGCTCTTTTCTCAGCTGCACAGCCTGATTGTTTCCCTCTTCCTTTGTGTTCGCACCCCGGTTGTTGCTGCAGTGCTGCTCGACAAAACTGGCATTTACATGTAATTTTACCAGCTGGATTTCAGAAAAACCGGCTTCCTCTTCCGCGAACCCCTTCTGCACGGCCGTGGCCCCTTCTTCTGCACTGTCGCGGCCCCTTCTTCTCCGTGTTATGCACTCCCCTTAGCTCCTTCCCACCAAGGGCAAGAAAGCCCATACGCTGGCATATGGGCTTTCTTGCCCTTGGTGGCAAGGGGCTAAGGTCTCATGACAGCAGACTCGCCTACCAACTTCCGGCACACGACTCACACATTGTCATCGTTTCTCTCTCCATGCGGCTGCTGGTGGCGCTATTTGTGGGTGCAGTTTCTTGATGTATGGTGCTTCCGCTAGTTGCCTTGCCGGTTGCACAGTAGACGAGTTGCCGGTGGTTGTAACCTTCTCTCCTTGCTGGCTACACATTTGACGACTTGGCTGTGGTTGACTTCTTGGGCAGTGCGTGGGGGTAAGAACTCTCTCCTTCAAACCTTGTATATGCGCCCCCCACCTTCCCTCCTTGCCAGCTGGCAGTAGACGATGAGAGAGAGAGAGAGAGAGAGAGAGATCTCTTCTAGTGTATGCGCCCCACCGTTCCAACAACGAGATGGAGAGAGATATCCCCTCAATCTTCCATAGTCAAGGCTGCTTTCTGCTCCTCCACCCTTGCCACCAAGGGCAAGAAAGCCCATACGCCAGCGTATGGGCTTTCTTGCCCTTGGTGGGAAGGAGCTAAGACCCTGTGCTTGGTTTGAGAGTTGCATACCCATATAGAGTTGGATTGGATCAATGATTTCTCATTCCACTAGTGAGAACTACTTATAATTGGATAGTGCTTGTGTTTCTTATCTCTAGCAAGAAATAACCCATAGAGGCTACATCTACTTACGTTTATAGGGTAACCTTCTCTACTATAGTAGATTGTGTATGGACATGCATGCTACTTCATGATCTCCTACTAGCTCAAGACACTCCTATGACTATCTACATTGATAGTCAAATAGCACTTGTAGTTGCAAAAGCCCCAGTATTTCATGCTCAAACTAAATGCATAGTAATGCATTATCACTATGTGTGAGAGATGATTCTAGCAAGGGAGATACATTTAGCATATTGTCCAACACAAGATAATGTGTCAAACATCTTTACAGAAGTCTTACCTTGATCCAAGTTTGAAGCTTTCAACAAAGATTTAGGGCATGGTTTCCTTATTGCCACCAAGGGCAAGAAAGCCCACACGCCAGCATATGGGCTTTCTTGCCCATGGTGGCAAGTTGCTAAGGCCACAGACAATGAGACCTTAGCCCCTTGCCACAAAGGGCAAGAAAGCCCATACGCCAGCGTATGGGCTTTCTTGCCCTTGGTGGCAAGAAGCTAAGGCCACAGACAATGAGACCTTAGCCCCTTGCCACCAAGGGCAAGAAAGCCCATATGCCAGCGTATGGGCTTTCTTGCCCTTGGTGGTGGGAAGGAGCTAAGGCCACAGACAATGTTATGATAGAAGGGTTCAATCTTATGATAGGGATAGAAGTGAGTAGAGGAGTTTAGGATGCTTGCCACAATGACTATGATCTTGATTACCTCATGGCCATTTTGTGGCCATGATCCTAATTTTTTGACACTAATATAATCTTATGTGAAATGTTAGGGAATAATCATGCCTCCACGAAAGAGAAAAAGAGCAAAAAAACATAGGGAGTTCGGGTCTCTTACAGTAAGATTTTACATTCAATTGTTGCAGCTTTGATTTCTTAATATTTCAGTGTGAACTAATGATTTATATTTCAGCCAACGAGCAAGGAGAAAGTAGTGTGTGCATCTAGTCCTACAGCAGATGAGAGTGGCAGCGATGATTTCTCTCCTATCCAGGTTCTTGTTTGTATGCTTTTTCTAGGGAATATTTTATGTTGCTTATATTGAGTTTGCCAGTTTCTAAGTTCTATGTTTCAAATGTTGTTTGTTTTGTGTTTGATTAATGTCTTCCTAGGTTTTTAAAAGAAGACAAAAAGAACAAGTATTGTCTCAACCGCTAGCAGCCCTATGCACTCCATGTGTAGTGAGAAGAGCAAGGGGAAATTGAGGTGGTGGAAATTATGAAAGGTGGAGATGTATTGGCTAAATGTAGGGTTTTAGATGTTTCAAGGTGCCCACCCATTCCCCTTTGTAGGATGTTTCCATACCCTAGGGTTCGAGGTTTGAGAAGTGACACTTCACTACTCAAAATAGCGTGAGGGTGAAACTTACTATCCAGAGAAGGGTCTTTTTATTGGACTCTCTGTTGTCTCCCCTTTGGGTGTTGCAATTCCGGTGACAAGTGAGATGAGGGCTTCATGGGGGATGCCCACTGGCGGGCTATAGATAAAGAGTTTGAGAATGAGTTGAGAACCAAGAAGGGGTTGTCTTTTCTTTCCCATAAAATGTTCTATGTGTGGGAGAGGAACCATCGCACAGTGGCTTGGATGGAGCTCATTACAAAGAAATATAAAGATGATAAAGAATGGCATTTGAGGGTCTTTAGCACTGTTGTTGATCCAACTAGACTCAGTGAAGTCTCCTTGCTTGCTGGCTTTCTTCGCATGAATGAGTAAGTTCCTCTCAAAACACAATGCGCATGTGATCCTTCTCATTAAATGCATATGTATTAAATTTTTATTTTTTTTGGAAGCTTGAATGAGCATGCAGTCATAGTCACAAATCTGAAGGATACATTGGTCAATGCTGCAAATATTTGTGAGTGTGACATTAAATCCTATTTGCGAGAGCAACCTGCTAATGTGGCGAAAACCTTGGAAGCCAAAAAGAAGCTTGAATCAAAGACTTTACCCCCATGGTATCCACTAGCTAGAGAGGATTTATTCTTAGGATTGATGAACTTCTAGATCAGTTAAGTGGGACACAAATGTTCACAAAGATAGATATCAAATCCGGGTACTACCAGATCAGAATCAAGGAGCAAGACATCCCAAAGACATCATTCAATATTTGCTATCGGCATTATGAGTTCAGAGTCATGCCGTTTGGATTGACTAATGTACCAGCGACATTTAATCGTCTTATGTAGGATATTCTCAGAGAATACTTGGATGATTTTGTTCTTGTCTTCTTTGATGATATCTTGGTATACTCAAAGAATGGTGCAGATCATGAAGATCATGTGCGCAAGGTCCTGGAAATCCTAAGGAAACACTAACTCTTTGCAAAAAAAAAGCAAGTGTTCTTTCTCTGTTTACCAGGTGGATTATTTGGGATTCATAGTATCAAAGGATGGGATTTCTCCTGACCCCGCAAAGATCCAAGCAGTCGTAGAATGGCCAAAACCCAAGACGATAAAGGAAGTCAGAGGATTCCTAGGATTAACCGGATGGTATAGGATCTTTATACCCATGTATGCTCAGATAGCATCCCCTTTAGCTAGCCTTCTCAAGAAGAGTACACTTTTTCAATGGACTGCAATGTGTCAAAGTGCCTTTGTTGATAAGCTGAAGACAGCCTTAGTAACCAACCCCATCCTTAAGTTACTAGATTTTACCAAACCCTTTGAGGTAGTTACTGATGCCAGTGGGTTTGCCTTAGGCGGTGCTCTTATGCAGGAAGGTCATGCAATGGTCTATGAATCCAAGAAACTCTAAACACATGAGAGAAATTATGCTGTCCATGACTTCGAGTTACTCTCACTAGTTTATGCTCTGCAGTTGTGGAGAAATTATCTCTTGGGACAAAGGTTCACCTTTATGATAGATCATCAAAGTTTGAAGTGGATCTTCACCCAAAGGGATCTCAACATGCGTCAAAGGAGATGGATGCAGACCCTACAGGAATTCGATTTTGAAATCAAGTATCGGTTGGGGAAAGAAAATGTGGTCACAAATGCGCTCAGCAAAAAAGCCTCCTTGCTTGCAATTACAGTGGTGTCAAATCCATTGATCAGTGAAGCAAAGACTCCTCAGGAAATGAGTTGAGTTCTTGGGTACAAATTGGATGAAGGATGCATGTATTATAATAATCGGCTATGTATCCCCAATGATGAGGGAATAAACAAGAGAATTCTGAGAGAAGCCCATGATAGCCTGATAGCTGGACATCCAAGTTTTATAAAAACCTATATGTCTATGAAGAAAAGTTTCTTCTAGCCAGGACTTAAAAAGGATGTACTTGATCATGTGCGGAAATGCTTAATGTATCAAAGAGTCAAGGCAGAGAGAGTGAAGATGCCAGGAAAACTGCAGCCTCTAGACATTCCACAGATGAAGTGGGAATGTATCAGTATGGACCTTGTCACTATATTACCTTCAGTGCAATCAGGTTACAACTCCATTTTTGTGGTAGTTGACAGACTAACCAAAGTTACCCATCTGATTCTAGTGAAAGAAACATACACTACAGTGGATGTTGCCAGAGTTTTCCTTAAAGAGAACTTCAGATTGCATGGCTTACTCAGGAGGATAGTAAGTGACAGAGATCCCAAATTCACATCGAAATTCTGAACTGCATTCTTCGAAGTAGTAGGAACTTTCTTGGATCTCAGCACAGCCTATCACCCTAAAACAAATGGCCAGATTGAAAGAGTAAACTAGGTAATAGAAGATATCCTTCAATCATGCTGCGGTAGGGAACCCAAAAAGTGGTTAAGCCATTTGCATCTGGTCAAATTTTCTTACAGCGCTTCTTATCATCGAAGAATTGGGATAAGTCCTTTCAAAGCTTTGTATGGACAAGATTGCCTTACACCGTTGACTTGGTTTGACCCATTGATCAGAGTTGAAATGTCTAGACAAATGCTTGATGACATGGACCAGCAAATGCAATCAATCTGTAAAGATATAAAGACCGCCCAAGATAGGCAAAAGCACTATGTAGATAAAAAAGATTAGAGAGAGAGTTTGAAGAATCAGATATGATCTTCATTCAAGTACGACCAAAAAGAAGTTCCTTATCCTTAGGGAAGTACAAGAAGCTCTCTCCCAGATACTCTGGGCCATATGCTCTCATAAAGAAAGTGGGCGATCTAGCCTATAAACTTCTTCTACCTCCCCATCTCAAGGTACATAATGTATTCCATGTCAGTTTGCTTAAGAAATATGTACCCAGCAGCCCAAGTCACTTGCTTGATGATGAACAATTGATCTCTTTGACTCTCAAGGGACCAGATGGTACTCCAACCCTGAGGAAATCCTTAACGTTTGGGAGAAGATTCTCAGGAGCAGAGTCCTCAGTAGTAAAGTGGAAGTTCTTCCCTCTAGAAGATGCCACCTGGGAGAAAGAAGAAGAGTTGGCGAAAGATTACCCCCATTTTGCGAGATGAGGACATCTCGTGTTTTTCAAGTGGGAGAGGATGTAAGATTCCTCCTCAGCCTAAATAATGAAAAGGCTCTACTTCAATCCCTTGTAATCATTCCCTGTTTCTAAATACAAGAAAATATTATTTTTACCTAGTGAGATAAAAATTTCTAGAGAGTGGTAATTCAATATTGAGATATTTTTGGATATATAAATTCTACAAATATCAAAAATATGTTTTCTTGAAATAGAATATCAAAATAAATTTTCCAAGGTGCATTAGGAATCAATTAAAATGATTTAAAAGACCTTAGCCTAAGAGTCAAGATTTTCTGAAATTTTTGGATTATGTCCAATTAAGGTTCCTATGGACCAATAAGAGTATGCTACTCATGATGTCACAATAAATGAAAACTGCCCTATCCATGGGCTCACCCATATCACCAAGTAGCTTCTAAAACCAAGCTACCTCACAAGCTACCATAGTAGCACCCCTATGCTCTGCCTCTGTACTCAACAAGGCAACTGTTGGCTACTTCTTACTACTCCAACTCACAACAACACTCCCAAATGAGAACATAAAACCATTAGTAGATCTCCTTTCTGTAACACTATTTGCCCAATCAATCAGCATCTCTATATACATGTAGCTGTATCTCTATACTAGCCTCATAGAAAAGTCTATAATATTGTGGACTTTATGTACCTCAGAATCCATCTAGTCGCATCCAAGTGTGGCTTCCTAGGGGCTTGCATAAAGTGGCTCACAAGTCCAACAACATAACTCAAGTCTGGCCTAGTAATGGTCATGTAGATCAAGCTACCCACTATGCGTCTGTATGTAGTGGGGTTCTCCAAAAGCTCACCTATATTTGCAGAAAGCTTTACATTCTGCTCTAATGGCACTGCAATAGGCTTATAGCCTATTATCTTAAACAACATGCCCAAGCCATATTGCCTATGCGAATAACAAAATGCCATGAGGTGATCTCACCACCTTTATGCCTAAAAAATATCACAGCTCACCCAAACCCTTCATCTCAAACTTTTGCTTCAAAAGCCTCCTAACATCATGTTCAGTTGCAATGGGTGTCTTGTTCATACTATACATAGCGGTTGTTACTGCTTCTACCCAAAAATAATGTGGCATATTCTTTTCAGCCATCCCCATCAAGGCACATGCCACTTCTATAATGTGCTTGTTTTTTCTTTCTGCAACACCATTCTGTTGTTGTTGCAAAGTGTACCTGCATGTAAAATATCTCTTGATTCCGTGCTTCCTTAGGAAATCGTTGAACTTATTGGAGAAATATTCTCCCCCACCATCTGATCTCAGGCATTTGATTCACATGCCTTTTTCTTTCTCTACCAAGGCTTTAAATCTATGAAAGTGAGAAAACACCTCACTTTTCTTCTTCATGAAGTAATTCCACACTTTCCTACTATGGTCATCAATACGTGTAACATAACACCTGCAACCTATAATTGTTGCAGTCTTGGTCAGTCCCCATACATCTAAATGTATTACATCTAATGGCCTTGCACACTGACATGCTTTTTATGTGGGAAAGCATGTTTGGCCTGCTTCACATACTTTGTGCATACCATCAACCTTAAACTTTGGCAAACCTACAAGAATATTTTGGGCTTGCATAGACTTCAGTCACTGTACATTCACATGACCAATGCCCTTGTGCCATATATCAACACCTGTAATGACACCTGCTCCATGTGCAAACATGGCTGCCTTTACTTTAGGCATATTCACATCTAAAGTAAAAATCCTATCGGATGCGTATATCATCACACATGTTTCTACATAACCTAGGTTTTTCATTTTTTGCATGTCTCTAAACTACTCAGCATGACTAGTCATGTGGTTAGAGGTGCCAAAATCCACATACAATGTATCTTGAGATCTTGACACATCTCCTCTTATGGAATTGAGCATGGTGGTACATCACAAATAGCTGCTCACTTTTGTCATCTCCTCCATGTTTAGTAGATGATGCATAGTTGCCTTGCTACAACTTTCCACTTTTAATGTCATTCTGCTTTTTATAGCAGCCCTTTGCCATGTGCCCTAGTTTGCAACAATAATAGCACTCTACGTTATTTGCATTCTTATTTCTTTGCCAACCACTTCAGCCTCTTTGGCGCCCCGTGCCTCTAGACTAGCCTCTTCCACCTATGTATGATTGTTGCTAATGAATCATTGCATATTGTTGTCTAGAATTCTGATTTCCTTGTCAGCCACCACCTTGGCCTCAACCACAACCTCTACCTTTGCCTCTACCTGAAGTAGAGTAAAAGGCATGTTTCGATATGTTCTTGCTTTGTGAACCTAGTTACTTTTCCTCTATTATCAGCATAGACACCAAGTCCTCCGTGGGGCTGCAACGGAGGTCTTGAATGGCTTGTACTCTTTGCCAAGCCCATTTAAACAGACACTCACCAAATCATCACCATCCACTGATACATTGATGTATCCAAGGGTTTCAACAATGCCCTTGATCTTTAAAGCATACTCATTGATAGACATGCTTTGCTTTAGCTACAATTTCCTTGCATTTGTGTTGGTCTGGAACATCTGCACCAGGTTCTACTATACCTGAAGTGTTGGCATCTTGTATATGTCCTATCATTGTGTCTATGACACTAATTGAAAGCCAATACATTACTTTCCTTGCAGCCTGGTTCCAATCCTTGAATGCCTTTATGTCTGCTTGAGTGGCATCTCTTCAGACAACTCAGGAGACTTTCCTTGCGTACTAGTTTCAATCCTTGAATGTCTTTATGTCTGCTGGAGTTTCATTCTCTTCAGACAACTCAGGAGGCTCCTCATTGTCTGCTTTGACATAGTCCCAAAATCCTTTACCCATAAGAAAATTGGCCATTCTGAACTTCCAGGCATGGAAGTTGTTCTTGTCCATCTTCTCACTCACAATCTGATTGATTCCATCACTAAACATGTTTTCTTGCAACAATCAAAAATCTACATAGAAAATTTTTGTATGCAACCTGTAACATAATAGTATCTTATGTGACTACTATAGCAGGGGTATTTCAGCACAACCTGTAGGGGGTCACCAGATCTGACCAGAGTACATGTAAATACACCCAATGTCAACAATACATGTGCAAACACTGTCTACACTCCCAAAAGTTTAGTACCTCCAAGCCTGTGAGACGAGGACAGCTCCTCAATAGCGATGTGTAGCTTCTGGAGCTACCAAGGGGTGTTGTATACCTAAACCAAGAAGGGAAAGAGATGATGATGACCTTACCCCCGTGTACTGCTTCCTTGCTTGCTTGTTCTTGCCCCTTGCTTTCCTCCTTGGCTCTCACACAAACTAGAGCTCTGATACCATAAAGATAATGTGAGGGAGAGAGAGAGAGCTTGTGTAAGATTCCTCCCTCCGGCTTTTGAGATGTGCAGGTGTAAAAACCTCCCCTTCTAATCTTATAATTATTCCCCTCTCTGAAATAAAAGAAAGATCCTGTTTTGGCCTAGAGAGAGAAAATGTCTAGAGGGAGGTAATTCAAAATTGAGATATTTTGGGATTAAAAAATCCTCCTAGTGTCTAAAATGGTTTCCCCTGAAACAGATATTCAAAAAGAAATTTCAAATGTGCAATTGGAATAATTGAAATCAGGTAAAAAGGACCTTAGCCTGAGGGTCCAGATTTTCTGAAATTATTGAATTAAGGTTCTTATGGACCAATTAGATTATTCCAAATGTAGGGGGGAGGAGATAAATTGAAGAATAAAAGAAAATTTCCCCAAAAATAAGTAAATACTCACATAAGATGAAGAGTTGACTAAGGACAAGGTTATTAGTTAAAAAAGAAGAGATATTTAGAAGAAATGATGCATTTTTGACACCTCAGTGTGGGGGAATTTCCCTCATGAAGGAGGCGCCTATTTCACATGTGTGGTTGAGTTTTAAACTCACAAATAATGAGATATTTTCATCTCTCCTGCTTCAACTAGATCCAAGAAGTAAGCTAAACTGACCTAAAAATTGACCAAACTGATCTGGAAAATTCTAGAATCAGTTTGCTTGGTTAGAGGCTCACTTTTTCCTATAAATGAAGCCTCCCTCTTTGTAAATGGTTAATAGTGTTTTATGCACTGTTACTCCACTCCTCCCTAGAGCCAAAAACAGTGAATTTATTGATAATTCATTAGTTTTTGACCATTTCCTCTTCAAAAGAATTGGTGGCCACTCTTGTTGCAAACAAGAGTAGATCCCTCAAACTATCAAGCCAAAGGAAAGCTCACAAAAATTCATGTAAGCTAGAAATCCTACTTTTTCTTTATTCCATTTAATGGTTTTCTAATTTTTATTTTCTTTAAAATGAAAAATGATGCTATGCCTTGATGGAAAGGCTTTCCTCCTCTCTTCATTCTTGAATTCAGCCTTTCTTTATCCTAGATGTGTAATCAAATTGTTAGAATTAAACTTTTCATATTGTTTCTCTTTAAAAAGTGGAATTTGATTAGTTTAGAATGCTTTAAACCAATTGGGATAATTCCTAGTAACGTGAGAATGAAAAAAATTGAAAAATGGTCAGCCATACAAAAGAAGGTTATGGCAAAATTTTCTTAAATTTTGTGAAATAAATTTTTTCTTTTATTATTCAAAAAGAGTAACCCCCCACCGCTTGTGTATTCTAAAAGTGTTATTTTTATTCAATGCATAGAAAAATGCATATTAGAAATATTTTTATAATAAAAGTGTTATTTTCATTAGAATTAATTTCTATGCATAGAAAGATGCATATTGGTAATATTTTGATTATAAAAGTGTTACTTTTAGCAAAATTAATTTTTATGCATAAATAGATGCATAAAAGATTTTTTTATTATAAAAGTGTTACTTTCATTAACATTGAGTTTATGCCTAAATAGATGCATAAAAGAATTTTTTTAATAAAAGCGTTACTTTCATCAAATTTTGATTTTATGCACAGAAAGATACATAAAGAAATTTATTTTTATTTCAAAAGAGTTATTCTCATTAATTCTGACTTTATGCACAAAAAGATGTATAAAGAAATTTATTTTTATTTCAAAAGAGTTATTCTCATTAAATTATATTTTATGCACAAAAAGATGCATAAAGAATTTTTTTTAATTTCAAAAGACTTATTCTCATTAATTTTGATTTTATGTACTGAAAGATGCATAAAGAAATTTATTTTTGTTTCATTCATTTTGATTTTATGCACTGAAAGATGCATAAAGAAATTTATTTTTGTTTCAAAAGAGTTATTCTCATTAATTTTGATTTCATGCACTGAAAGATGCATAAAGAAATTTTTTTTGTTTCAAAAGAGTTATTCTCATTAATTTTGATTTTATGCACTGAAAGATGTATAAAGAAATTTATTTTTGTTTCAAAACAGTTATTCTCATTATTTTTATTTTATGCACTACAAGATGCATAAAGAAATTTATTTCTCTTTCAAAACAGTTATTCTCATTATTTTTATTTTATGCATTGAAAGATGCATAAAGAATTTTTTTTATTTCAAAACAGTTATTCTCATTAATTTTGATTTTATGCATAGAAAGATGCATAAAGAAATTTATTTTTATTTCAATAGAGTTTATCTCATTAATTTTGATTTTATGCATAGAAAGATGCATAAAAGAATTTATTTTTATTTCAAAAGAGTTATGCTCATTAATTTTGATTTTATGCATAGAAAGATGCATAAAGAAATTTATTTTTATTTCAAAAGAGTTATGCTCATTAATTTTGATTTTATGCATAGAAAGATGCATAAAGAAATTTATTTTTATTTCAAAAGAGTTATTCTCATTAAAATTGAATTTATGCATAAAAGATTTATTTTTATTTTGAAAGTGTTATTCTCCTTAAAATTGAATTTATGCATAAATAGATGCATAAACGGATTTTTATAAAAGTGTTATTTTCCACCAAAGTTGTTCTTATGCATAAACGGATTTTTATAAAAGTGTTATTTCCCATTGAAGTTGTTCTTATGCATAAATAGATGCGTAAAAAATCTTTATATCAAAAATAAGAATTCTCTTACATTCTATAAATAGATGTGATATGAATCAGATAGATGAGAATGAAAAGAGGATAGTTTTATAAAAGTGTTATTTCCCACTGAAGTTGTTCTTATGCATAAATAGATGCGTAAAGAATCTTTATATCAAAAAAAAGAATTCTCTTACATTCTATAAATAGATGTGATATGAATTAGATGGATGAGAATGAATAGAGGATGGATGTGATGAGAATAGATGTGATGAGAATGAAAGGTAGATAGATGTGATGATATGTGATGCGAATCAGATAGATGGGAATGAATGGATGGATGGATGTGATGAGAATAGAAGTGATGAGAATGAGAGGTAAATAGATGTGATGAGATGGGATGCGAATCAGATAGATGGGAATGAATGGATGGATGGATGTGATGAGAATAGAAGTGATGATAATGAGAGGTAAAATAGATGTGATGAGATGGGATGCGAATCAAATAGATGGGAATGAATGGATGGATGGATGTGATGAGAATAGAAGTGATGAGAATGAGAGGTAAATAGATGTGATGATATGTGATGCAAATCTGATAGATGGGAATGAATGGATGGATGGATGCGATGAGAATAGGAGTGACGAGAATGTGAGGTGAATAGATGTGATGAGATGTAATGCGAATCAGATAGATGGAAAAGAATGGATGGATGAATGTGATGAGAATAGAAATGAGAATAAAAGGTAAATAGATGTGATGATATGTGATGCGAATTAGATAAATGTGAATGAATAGATGAGATGTGATGTCATGTGAATCAGGATGTAAATGAACGATATAGGATGTGAATGAATGTGATAACATGTGAAACGAGATGTGAAAGAATGATAAGGGACGTGAATGAATGTGTTAGCATGTGAGTCAGGATGTAAATGAATGATATAGGATGTGAATGAATGTGATAACATGTGAATCGGGATGTGGATGAATGATAAGGGACGTGAATGAATGCGTTAGCATGTGCATTAGGAACTCAATGGAGTCTTTTTGGGCCCTTTAATTTGCCATGAGGTTATGGAAACGTTTAACTTTTTGACAAATAGGAGCCCGCCATGTAAGCAAAAACCAATGGTTTGTAAGAGAGGTGTAAGAGTGGTCAAAGGGTGCACTTTTTTCCCCAAAAGGGGGGGGGACAATTTTACAATTTTCGGACCTCCATAACTTCTACATACAAGCTCCGATTTGAGTGGAGATTACAGATCCGCGATCTACGCATCAAGAGCTTTCCATAGATATGTTACATGATATGGTTTTATCCGCTAGATTTTAAATTCCATTTTTCCCCCAAAATTCAAATTCGAATAAAGTAGCCGTTTTGAAGCTTCAAATTAGAAAACGTTTCTTCTTAAGAGAAAAGGTTTGACTCCCTTAAACTGCCAAATAAAAGGGCCCAAGAAGACTCCATTGAGTTCCTAATGGAATCAGGATGTGAATGAATGAGATGTGATGTGAAATGGATGTGATAAGATGCGATATAAACTGGATAGATGTTAATGTATGTGAAGTGATGAGATATATGGGTAGATGCAAGTAGATGTGATCTGATGAGGATAAATGAGGAAATAAGTGATGAGATAGAAAAAGATGTGATTAGATGAGAATGGGAATACTTATGAAATGAATGTGGATTGATGTGGATTGATGTGTGGGTAATGTGGACTCAGGGGGGTCACTATATGTAAATCCTCTATATCACGTGCGTTCAAGGCCTATTTAAAAAGTCCCTTATCTGTGAATTTTTTAGTGAATATAATGTATTCTTTTTCTATTCAAATCTGTAATTTTTTTTAAAATACAATAAATAAATCCCCTCTGTAAATATATTTCTGTAAGTTTTAAATATTTCAAATGTCCTTCTGTTGAACCCACGTGATACTTACATACTTATACGAGTGACCCCCCCGAGAATGTGGATTGATGTGGATGGATGAGTGGATAATGTGGATTGATGTGAATGATGTGGATGGATGTATGGATGATGTGGATTGATGTGTGGGTAATGGGGATTGATGTATGGATTGATGTGGGTGGATGTATGGAAGATGTGGATGGATGTGTGGATAATGTGGAGTGATGTGGATGGATGCGTGGATAATGTGGAGTGATGTGGATGGATGTGTGGATAATGTGGATTGATGTAGATGGATGAGTGGATAATGTGGATTGATGTGGATGATGTGGATGGATGTATGGATGATGTGGATTGATGTGTGGGTAATGTGGATTGACGTATGGATTGATGTGGATGGATGTATGGAAGATGTGGATGGATGTGTGGATAATGTGTATTGATGTGGATGGATGTATGGATGATGTGGATTGACGTGTGGATTGATGTGGATGGATGTATGGATGATATGGATTGGTGTGGATGATACGATTGGATGTGATTTGATGTGGGAATGATGTGATGTGATAGGGATCGATGAAAAAAAATCATGGGAAGATGAGAAAAGATGGGGACTAATGTGAAAGGATGTGGAATCATGAGAAAAAATGGAAATATTGTTGGAAGTGTATTTGTATGTGAAATCTGTTTTTAAATGACTGTTTTACGTCAAGAATGCTCGGGAAGCATTTTGACTATCTTGTGAATGAGGTCATGGAGACATATCTATTAAAGTTGCAACTGCTAGACGGAGAGTCGGAGGACATCTCGCATAGCAACGTCGGCCCAGCCTCGGTTTGATTTAAATGGTGAGCTTCCGGTACAGTGAATGAGGGACCAAGGAAGCGGCCTATGAGTGAAGCGCTAGGTGAACTGCGAAGGATCCTAGCATTAGGACCTCAATGGAAGGGTTCTTGGGCCCTTTTATTTGGCAGTTTAAGGGAGTCAAACCTTTTCTCTTAAGAAGAAACGTTTTCTAATTAGAAGCTTCAAAACGGCTACTTTATTCGAATTTGAATTTTGGGAAAAAAATGGAATTTAAAATCTAGCGGATAAAACCATATCATGTAACATATCTATGGAAAGCTCTTGATGCGTAGATCACGGATCTGTAATCTCCGCTCAAATCGGAGCTTGTATGTAGAAGTTATGGAGGTCCGAAAATTGTAAAATTACCCTCCCTCCCTTTTTGGGGAAAAAAGTGCACCCTTTGACCACTCTTACACCTCTCTTAAAAACCCAACATTTCAGTCCACATGGCAACCCCCCATTTGGCTATTCCTTAATCACCTTGATTAGGGTGGGACAAATTAAAGGGCCCAAGAAGACCCCATTCACTTCCTAATTGAGGGTGCTAACCATACGGTGCTCGGGCTCTGGGTCACCGAAGATACCCACACGTACGTCGGGGAAGATATTGGAACAAGGAGTAAGAGTTATTTTTTGAATTCGAGCATGGATCTGGTTGGTTGACCTTGCTGGTCCTCAACGGATGAGTCCATGGCTCTTTTATATAGATCCGTTGGTTGATCTTGCTGATCTTTCAACAGAGATTCCATTTTGAAATGTGAATATATTGCCGGTTACTATGAGCTAGGAACTATTAAGAAGGCCCCTGAGTGAACAGGTGGTGAGCGTTCTAGTTGCCAATGATGCCATAGGTACACCGATGAAGGAATGAGTGGAAATAAGGATTCAACCAAAGATTTTGAGAGGATTTTGATCAGTGACATAATGGTTTTATTAAATGATTGTTTTAAAGATAGCTGATGCTGAGAAAAAGGTAATTTCATATTGGGTGTGTAAGTCGTGTGACTAGTTTTAAGTTTGCATGAATATCGGGCTAGGGGGCCTGGGAACTCTTTTCCCTGGTACGTGAGACAAAACCTAACCAAATTCTTAATTGGATCCTATCACTATAGTGGTTGGGTGGTTGGCTAACCCACGGGACTGGATGGGGTTAGGCTAGACTGATGGATCCTTAAATTGAGACTCAATTCTATTATGGTACGATAGATGAAGTAAATCCCGGATTAAAATTGTTCTATGGAAAAGAATCAACGGCTGTGCCTCTCAATGAGGAAAAAAGCATTGGTCTCTATGATCCAAGTGCAAGCTTTTCCTTGATCTGATTTGGGACTTACGAGTTCGATCAGATCAGTTCAATTAGTTAAGGCTTTTGACTACGTTAGAGAAAAGTTATCCTGGAGGAATTGCCCGTGCTTTCTAGGCAAGGGAAGTTTTTTCGGGAACGGTTTTGGAAGAACCGATGGATTCTAGTCTCTTGTCCGAATATCCGTGGGTGAGGCCTCGAGTGTGAGACCCTACCCCACGCAGCAAGAAGTGCTACTTCCACTGCTAGAACCCTTGAAATCGTTGTGTGGTGGGGATAGGGACCTCACAGCTTGAGTTCCTTGTAAGCAAAACACACACACACACACACACACACACACACAAGAGAGTGCAAGACACAAGAGAGAGATGGATGACTGAATTTTCTTATATCTTCTTCTCTTCTCTACAACCATAATCTCAGCAACCATGCTAATGGCATAAGTGTTTAAGCTGTCACTCAGGTGGGTCATCAATGTCCTCCGTAGCACTAGTTGAGCTCAATATCTCAAAACAATGTTGCCAAATCCATCCCCGCCAAAAAGTCCTCTGGATCCTCTCTAGCATGCCCATAGAACATCGGATATGAAAGTATAGCTACCATCTACTCTATTGATAACTCTCTAGACATATAAAAAACCATCTCCAGACTCAATGAGGGGGCCACCAAAACAATGATGTGTCCAAAAGAACCTACCCATATAGCCCGTCTGAAGCACACCACCATGAGAAGGAACTATCGCCAACACCACAACAACAAAAGAAGGAAACAGTACACCCCCAAAGCTGATGTCCCCTAATCCTTAGATGACTTAATGGTACACCTCAACAATCCTCAACCTCCATGTCTAGCCAACTGCTTACTTCAATTATCCTCTTAGGTTAGTAGTGACCCCTCCAACACCTCTAATGTCAGACCCCTCTGCTCCCTTTGCGCACCGGATTCCCGGGTAGCTCCCTCTTGCGCGTGGCAGGGTTTCCCACTCGGGGCCTCGCCCTCGAATGTTCAGACACGAGACTAATCTGGTGGTCATTCCGAAAACCGAAATCGAGAAAATTTCCCATGCCTGAAAAACGGGGATGACTCCACCTTTTTGATTTTCTTAACAAATTTTCTAACGGGGTCAAGAGACTAAACTATCCTTCACCTGAATAATCAAGATAGAAGGAAAAACTATCACTCACATAATTTGATCATCTGAGGAAATCAACGCTTTTTTCCTAACCAAAATCAGTCATAACCGTTGATCTACTCATTTGGGAAATTCTTCAGGGTTTTATTTAACTACTCGAATTCTAAGCATAATCCTATTATTTCAATTTAATTATTAAAACTCTACTGATTCAGTCCATCCGACCCATGGGTTAGCCACCACCAACCACTCGAATTGGTAGAGCCAGACAATTACTCACTCATCCACCCATAATTGAATGCCTTTCTGAACTTTTGCTTTAGAATACAGATACGCACACACTCCTGTTTAAAACTTTAACATAAAAATAATCCATTGACAAATAGTTATTGGTTATAGATATCATAACTCAAAATTTCCATCCAGTCCCTTACCACTCTGGACTCTCTGTTGAGACCCACTGGTCAACAAGGAGATCCACTAATATTACAATAATCATTTCGTCCATCAAACGTATCTTCCATGACATACGCATGGGTGTCCTAGGCAACACCACGAGCCTGTGCATCGCCTAGTCAGAACCCTCCAGGATCCTCCTTAGGTGTCTTGGCACTTCACTCAGGGACCGCTTCGTCGGCCCTCGCCCATCATACCGGAAGCACACCATTTTTCAACCATACTGAGGCTGGTAAAGACCTGGGCAGGTTTTTGCCCCGTGACCCGTCCTTTGAACACTCCCTGCCAGCTGTTGCAACCAAACTTCCCTTAGAAAAACATAAATACCAAATTCTCCCTCCAGCATTCTGGCATAAGACAATCCTTTAAGAAAACAGGGTTTCTACGCAAGTTTTCAGCTTGATTTTCTTTTGAATACAAGGAATATTTCTCGAGTCAGTATCCCAAAACTCTTGATCGGCATTCAGAATTTCTACCAGAATTCCTCGAATTCTGTAACCTTGATCCACAGATCAATTTGAAGGGTCTCAAACTTAGTTTCAGATTTGGCGGGAGTTTTAAGAGTATTTTCCTAAAAGTGGTCACACCTTCTTTCCTTGAAACAGGCGAAAGGTTTTGGTCTTGGTCATAGTTTGATTCACGATTCGAGTCTGATAAGATTTTTCCTGAACTTAACTTTCTCGAAAAGGTTTTGTATTTCAATTACCATTTTATCGAATTTCTTTCTTTAAAAATACACTTAACTGATTTCTAAAGTAGTTATGAATTCCAATGAAGAATAAAATGATCATTAATCCGAATATTTTGATCTCGATAGATTTCTTGAATTTTCCATTTACAAACCGTGTGAATATAAAACGAAAGAATTTAAGTCAATATTAGGTAATTTGGAAAAAATCTCACATTTTAGGAATCAATTACTCCATATAGTTTTGGACATATCTTTAACATACTAACTCCAAATTTGTCGGAGATCATAGATTTAGATTCTACTCTTCAAGATGATATGTCACATGAGGGGGTTTGGCAAACTTTTGGACAAGTTCACCATGCTCCCATTTTTCAAATGGGAATGGGATTTTTTCCAAATTATCTAATATGGTGTTATTTTCTCTCTTAAAGTATTTAATTACTCATTTACTAAATACTCATAGAATTTAAACATAGAAATTAAGCGAATTTAGATTTTGATTTAAAATTTCTTTATGCATCTATTTATGCATAAAAATCAATTCTAATGAAAGTAACACTTTTATAATGAAAAAAAATTCCTTTATGCATAAAAATCAATTCTGATGAAAGTAACACTTTTATATAATAAAAAAATTTCCTTTATGCATAAAAATCAATTCTGATGAAAGCAATACTTTTATTAAAAAAATTTCTTTATGCATCTTTCTATGCATAAAAATCAATTCTGATGACAGTAAAACTTTTATAATGAAAAAATTTTCTTTATGCATCTTTCCAAGCATAGAAATTAAATTCAATGAAAATAACACTTTTATAATAAAAATTTCCATTATGCATCTTTCTAAGCATAGAAATTAAATTCAATGAAAATAACACTTTTATAATAAAAATTCCCATTATGCATCTTTCTATGCATAGAAATTAAATTCAGTGAAAATAACACTTTTGTAATAAAAATTCCCATTATGCATCTTTCTAAGCATAGAAATTAAATTCAATGAAAATAACAATTTTATAATAAAAATTTCTATTATGCATCTTTCTATGCATAGAAATTAAATTCAATGAAAATAACACTTTTATAATAGAAATTTCCATTATGCATCTTTCTAAGCATAGAAATTAAATTCAATGAAAATAACACCTTTATAATAGAAATTTCCATTATGCATCTTTCTAAGCATAGAAATTAAATTCAATGAAAATAGCACTTTTATAATAGAAATTTCCATTATGCATCTTTCTAAGCATAGAAATTAATATCAATGAAAATAGCACTTTTATAATAAAAATTTCCATTATGCATCGTTCTAAGCATAGAAATTAAATTCAATGAAAATAACACTTTTATAATAAAAATTTCCATTATGCATCGTTCTCTGCATAGAAATTAAACTCAATGAAAATAACACTTTTATAATAAAAATTTCCATTATGCATCTTTCTATGCATAGAAATTAATTTTAATAATTAATATCAGTGATATCCATGCATAATCATAGGTGAATATGTACATGGAGTAAATTAGAATATTTCTTTTAGAATGCACAAACGGTGGGAACTACTCTTTTAGAATAACATAAAAATAAACTTCCTTTTTCACAAAATTTAAGAAAATTTTATCATAACCTCCTTTGTATGGCTGACCATTATTAAATTTTTAACATGCTATTTTTAATTTATATTAACCCCAATTAGATATAAAGGACTCTAATCTACACAATTTTCAATTTTCAAGAGATAAACAATAAGAAAAGTTTAATCAATCTATTTGTTAATCATTCCAGGATAAAGAAAGGCTAAATTATAAAGAGGAGAAGGGGTGGCCTTTCCATCAAGGCATAGCATCAGATTTTAATCTAATCAACTATAAAAAAATATGAAAATCAGAAAACCATAGATTTGAAATTAAAAAGTAGAAATTTTAGCTTACATGGAGTTTGTAAGCTTTCCTTTAGCTTGAGGGATTGAGGGTTCTACTCTTGTTTGGATCAAGAGTGGCCACCAATTACTTTGGAGAGGATTAAGTCAAAAACAATTGAATTATCAAGAAAATTCAATGTAATTGGCTCTGGGTAGGAGTAGAGTAACAGTGCATAAACACTATTAAGCTTTTACAAAAGTGGGAGGCTTCTATTTATAGGAAAAAGTGAGCCTCTAGCCAAGCAAAGTGATTCTAGAATTTTCCAGATCAGTTTGGTCAATTTTTGATCATTTTTGGGTCAGTTCAGCTTACTTTTGGGATCCAGTTTTGAAATAGGAGAGAGGAGAGATGAAATATCTATTTTATTGATTTAAAAGTGGGAATCAATGAAGAGAAAAAGGTGCCTACTTCATGGGGGGAGATCCCCACTCTAAGGTGTCAAAAATCAGTTTTTTAACTATTTTCCTCCTTGGTCCTTAGTCCACTCTTCATCTTATGTGAACATTCACTCATTTTTGGGGGGTTTTTCTTTTATTCTTCAATTTATCTCCTCCCTACATTTGGATTAATCTTATTGGTCCATAGGAACCTTAATCTAAATTTTTAGAAAATCTGGACCCTTAGGCTAATGTCTTTTGTGTAGATTATAAATTATTTCTAATGCACCTTAGGAATTTCTTTTTGAACTTATGTTTCGGGGGAGTTTATTCTAATAACAAGGGATTTTTTTCCATCAAAAAATATCTAAAAATTAAATCATCTCTCTCTATAATATTTTCTCTCTCTAGGTTAAAACACGTAGAAACAAAATCTTTTATTATTCTGAAGAGGGGATTGATTACAGGGGAAGAAACTGGACATTTTGAGGGGCTAGGGAGGAATCTTACATTCCCTTCCACTTGAAAAACGTGAGATGTCCTCATCTTGCAAAATGGGAGTAATCCCGCATCAGTTCGGCTTCTTTCTCCCAAGTGGCGTCTTCAAAAGAATAGAACTTCCATTTGACTAGAATTTCTCTCAGAATTCTATTATTGAGAACCTTCTCTTGAGCATCAAGGTTTTCTTCAAGTTGGAGTTCCATTTGCCCTTGGGTTGAAGAAGTTAAGAGTTCATCATTGAGAACATGATTCGGGCTTGGTACATACTTATCAAGTAGGCTGACATGAAATACATTATGTACCTTGAGATGAGGAGGCAGAAGAAGTTCGTATGCTAAGTCACCTACTTTCTTTGTAATCAGATATGGCCCACAATATCTCGGGGATAACTTCTTGTACTTCCCAAGAGATAGAGAACTTCTTTTGGGGCGTACTTGAATGAAGACCATATCTGCTTCTTCGAATTTTCTGTCTCACCTCTTCTTATCTGCATACTACTTTTGTCTATCCTGGGGAGGCTTTTATATCTTTGCGGATTGACTGCATTTGCTACTCCATGTTGTCAAGCATCTGTCTGGACATGTTGACCCTAATCAAATGGGTCAGACCAAGTTAATGGTGTTAAGCAGTCTTGTCCACATAGAGCTTTGAAAGGGCTCATCTTGATACTTTGGTGATAAGAAGCATTGTAGGTGAATTCAACTAGGTGCAGATAGCTTAGCCACTTCTTAGGTTCCCTACCACAGCATGACTAAAGTATATCTTCGATTACTTGGTTCACCCTTTCTGTTTGACCATCGGTCTCGGGGTGGTAAGCTGTCCTGAGATCCAAGAAAGTTCCTATTGCTTCGAAGAATGCAGTCCAGAATCTTGACGTGAACTTGGTTTCTAGGAAGCCCGGAGGACAAAACCTCTTCCTAAGGTAAGCTTTAAGATCTGACCAGATCTCGGTATTTCAATTGAGACGGTTTGTCTCGCAATGGTTCCTCCATGCAACCTTGGCCGTTTCCACAATTTTTAATTTGGCGAGAGCCATCTTGCTTCTCTCGTTATAGCCGGTTACATCATCATCATCAAAGTACTCATCCAATACCTCTGTCCATTTTTCTACGACTTCTCCTAACTGTTCCCCTTCACCCTTGAAGGGACCAGGCTGGGATGTTTGCAGGGCTTTACGAACCCTCCCGGATCTAACTCTTCATCATGGAGCGATACTGCGATGGAGACATGCCATGATATACACGATTCATCACTGATAAAGGTGTTGTAATTCTACTCCTAGGAAGAAAGCGGCTAAGAAGTCTTAAAATATGACAAGAAATTCTAAAATTCCGGGGTGAATGATTATAGAGTTGTACATAATTACAACTCCTAGGCTCTAGCCTTATCAAGATCATGGCTAGCGAGATATTCTATCTCAGTCTCCGACGACGTTGATTAGCGTTGACGTTAATACATCGCCCTCCAGAGAACCACATATACTGACGTCGCTCTATTGGATCAAGAAAGTACAGATCCTCAAAGTGACGTCGCTCTATTGGATCAAGAAAGTACAAATCCTCAAAGTGACGAGTGAATCTCACTCTGCTTACTCGGGTTGTAGCGGAGTTGATGAGATTTTTGAATGCAAAGGCGATCCTATCCTTACTCTGGGAGAGTCCAGGAATGTTAGACAGATTTGGGATATCCATCTAAAAATCCAATTCATTTTATGAGTTTTCAGTTTTTGAAGTTCATTTCAAATAACAAGTGAAGACATTATTTCTTAGATTTACTTTAAAATTTTAAGCAATTTCTGCTCCTGTTTTGTAAGTTTACAACAGTGCTCTAATACCAACTGTGAGACCTCTCTGTCCCCTCAGTGCATCGGATTCTCGGTTGCTAGCAGCGGAAGTAGCTCCCTCTTGCATGGGGCACCCACTCAGGGCCTTGCCCTCGAATGCCCTGACACAAGACTAAGCTGGTGGTCATTTTGAAAACCAAAACTAGGAAGATTTTCCATGCCCAAAAAATGGGGACGATTCCACCTTTCTTATTTTCTTAACGAATTTTCTAACAGGGTCAAGAGACTAAACTATCCTTCACTTGAATAAACTAGATAGAAGGAAAAACTATCACTAACATAATTTGATCATCTGAGGAAATCAATGCTTTTTTTCTAACCAAAATCAGGCACAGCCGTTGATCTACTCATTTGAGAAATTCTTTAGGGTTTTATTTAACTACTCGAATTCTAAGCATAATCCTATTATTTCAATTTAATTATTAAAACTCTACTGATTCCAGCCTAACCCCATCCGGCCCATGGGTTAGCCACCACCTAACCATTGGAATTGAAAGAACCAGACAATTACTCACCCACCCATAATTGAATAACTTTCTTAACTTTTGCTTTAGAATACAGATACGCACACACTCCTCTTTAAAACTTTAACATAAAAATAATCCATTGATAAACTGTTATTGGTTACAAATATCATAACTCAAAATTTCCATCCAGTCCCTTGTTTCTTAAACATAGTATCACTCTAGACTCTCTATTAAGACCCACTGGTCAGCAAAACGAGATCCAGTAATATTTCAATAATCATTTCGTCCATCATGCATATCTTCCACGATATATGCATGGGTGTCCTAGGCACCGCAAGCCCGTGCATCGCCTGGTCAGAACCCTCTAGGATCCTCCTTAGGTGTCCTAGCACTTCACTCAGGGACCGCTTCGTGTCTACGAGCGACGTCCCTTGATGACTTCCCGCTAGCTGTTCCAAAAACAAACCTCCTCTTAGAAAAATATAAGCCAAATGCTTCCTCCAGCATTGTGGCATAAAACAGTCCTTTGAATGAAAAAACAGAGGTTCCAATGCAAGTAAAATTCCAATTTGAGATCAGTTCCAAAAACCCTTTTTCCATAATTCCCAGTTTCATAATGAGGATTCTTGATCTCTCATGAGGGTAATCTATGTTAAGAAAACGTGGTGCTTATGCTAGATCAAGTTGAGTGGAGGAGAGAGACCCAAAAGATACAAGAAAAAATCTTGTTTATTAAGTTGTTGATGCATACCACTTGGCCTTTGCCCCCAGAAATGCCTTCTAGCTTTGCCTTTAAATAGGTGAGCTAGTGGATCATAAGTCCATTCACACACACACCCTTCTCCTACCCTTTTACATGACCTTAGTCTTTTAATACCCCCCCTCAATACCAACTATGAAAAAATTTAGAATAGGTGGTATTGGACATAGGTTGCCTTTATAACATTAGGCGTACAAGGTTAGGAATTATATAGGTGTTGTTACATTTGAGATTTAAAACAATTTCTCAATGGAGTTAGAGGCTGATGCAAAGTTAGCCTCTGACTCTTTGTTAGCCTCTGACTCTTTAATAGGACATTTAGAAGTGATATTCCCCATTTGTTTACACTTGTTACATTTCATCTTGTTGGGATATTTGATCCAGCAATTATTTGCCAAATGACCCACCTTTTTGCAATGGACACGCCTTACTTTGCTCACTTGATGTGATAAAGCTTGTTCGATATTCAATGGAGTCGATGTATTTGAAGATTCAGCTCCTCCCTTTGGCCTCTTTTCTACATCAAGACAAGATTGAATGACTCCTTCAAGTGTGGGATTATGTATGTTCTTCAGGGTGGTGACTAAGGTGGGATACACCTTCTTGACTACTTTTAACAAAACAGCAATTGCATCATCTTCATCCATTCTCGCATTCACTGATGCAAGTTGAGCCATAAGGCCCTTCAAATGAGAGATAA
The DNA here is from genome assembly GCF_041138505.1 of Cibotium barometz. Taxonomy (NCBI): domain Eukaryota; kingdom Viridiplantae; phylum Streptophyta; class Polypodiopsida; order Cyatheales; family Cibotiaceae; genus Cibotium; species Cibotium barometz. The sequence goes on from NC_141067.1 coordinate 48,316,814, forward strand.
AGGCTCTAATGCCATCTCCCTCTTTGAGCTCCAAGCTGAAAAATTCAATTTTAAGTGAGATCTTGGAATTCTTACCATGAGCTCCATAGTGCTTGTCAAGCTCATCCCATTTCTCCTTTGCAGTTGGAAGCTGGTCCACATGGTGAATAAGAGCCTCATCAAGATGGAGCATGATGATGGCTTGTGCCCTCTCATCATCTTCAATATCTTCAGCCTTCGTTTGATGAATAACCTTAGTGTCAGAGATGAATGGCCAAAAAGCTTTGGACATCATCTTGTACTTGACAAGAGCTTGCCAAGTGTGGAAGCCCTCTCCTGTGAGAACTTCTTAATTTGGGTGTTTTCCTTTGACATTGGGTATTGAAGGGGGATTACAAGAGTGTAATGGGCTGATTTATGAAGAAGAAAACCAGAAAATTTGTGATGTTTTGGCTTAACTACAAAGAGAATGGCTTATAAGAGTGCAACAATCCTTAATCAAGCCAAGGATGTTGCATAAAAAGAGATTAAGATGATGAAGCTTATGATTTAGCACTTAGGGTTTGTGCCCAACCACTAACTCTGATGGAGATGAGCTTCATTAGTGTCAAAGAACACTTTCTTTGGTGATTAAGATTCACCATTAGTGTTTAGCAACACTAATGAGTGTTTAGCAACACTATTAGTGCTTAAGGGCACATTTTTAGCGTCTAATGACACTTGCATTGGTGATTAGATTCACCATTAGTGTTTAAGAACACTCTTAGTGCTTATAAACACTCTTGTAAGATTCCTCCCCCAACCCCTTTTTGATGTCTAGTATATTCCCTTGTAATCAATTCCTTTTCTGAAATATAAGAGATCTTGTTTGTGGCTGTTTTAACCTAGAGAGAGAAAATATGCTAGAGAGAGAATATTCAGATTATGAATATTTTTGGATAGAAAATTAACTCATCTTATTAAAATAAGTTCCCCTGAAATAGAAATTCAAAAAGAATTTTCCAATGTGCAATTGGAATTAAATGGAAATAAGTATAAAGAACCTTAGTCTAAGGGTCTAGATTTTCAGAAATTTTTAGATTATGGTCCAATTAAGGTTCCTATGGGCCAATAGCATCAATCCATGTGTAGGGAGGAGATAAATCCAATTTGTAAAAGAAGATACCCAAAAATGAGTAAATGCTCACATAAGATGAAGAGTTGAAAATGTACAAGGTTTATTAGTAAATAAACACATATGTAAGGAAGGGGAGTTCTTTAAAGGAGGTGCATATTTCACATAAGATGAAGAGTTGAAAATGTACAAGGTTTATTAGTAAATAAACACATATGTAAGGAAGGGGAGTTCTTTAAAGGAGGTGCATATTTCACATAAGATGAAGAGTTGAAAATGTACAAGGCTTATTAGTAAAAAAACTATGACACATATGTAAGGAAGAGGAGTTCTTTAAAGGAGGTGCATATTTCACATAAGATGAAGAGTTGAAAATGTACAAGGTTTATTAGTAAAAAACTATGAGCAATAAAATTTTGACACATATGTAAGGAAGGGGAATTCTTTAAAGGAGGTGCATATTTCACATGCTTGAATGAGTTTTAAACTCAAAAATAATGTGATATTTTTATCTCTCATCTCTCTTGAACCAAACCAAATCAAAATGGAACCAAACCGAATCAAAAAGTAACCAAACTAGGTCCAAATCTAGTCCAAATTCAACCAAACTGACTTGGAAAATTCTAGAATCAGTTTGTTTGGTTAGGAGCTCAAATTTTCCTATAAATAGAAGCCTCCCCTTGTTGAAAAAAATATAATGTCTTATGCATTGTTACTCTACTCCACCTAAGCCAAAATATAGAGTCTTATGCTTTGTTACTCTACTCCACCTAAGCCAAAATATAGAATCTTATGCCTTGTTACTCTACTCCATCTAAGCCAAAATATATAGTGTCTTATGCTATGTTACTCCACCTAAGCCAAGAACTGTGAATTCTTTAATAATTCACTAGTTTTTGACACTTCTCTCTTTCTTCAATCCCCATTGGTGGCTCCATCAACCTACTAAACCAATTGATTGGTTGGGGGCCTCTACCGTGAATAAAGAATCAAGCAAATCATAAGGTAAGTATATTAAATTTTGATCTTTCTATGATTTCTCAATGATTCTCTCTTCTCAACCCCTCTCAAGCTTGAGAAGTTTAATTGGTATGGTTTTTTTAAATGCTATTGAAGTTAATTGGTGAATAGTAGTGAAGAGTTACATAATTTAATAAATGCTATAGAAGTTAATTTCCACTTATATTTAAATTCTAATGGTTTTTATAATTTCTCTCTCTCACTCAAGAAATGGTCATACTCATGATCCATTCTCAATCCAAATGAAGCTTTTCATAAAGCTTTTCCTTAATCCAAGATTAAGCTATGCTTGAGGCCAAATTAATGGCTTTTGCTATGCTTTTAGGTTATGCACATTGATGATTCAATCCATTATGGATTGATGACCCAATTAGAGACCATTCTAATTGTTTTCTTAATGATCCAATTAGAGACCATTATGGATTGATGATCCAATTAGAGACCATTCTAATTATTTTCTTAATGATCCAATTAGAGGCCATTATGGATTGATGAGACCATTCTAATTATTTCTTTAATAATGAGCTTTATCCCTTAGAAAAAAATTGAGATTTATCAGTCATAGTAGCGGAGCTATGGCAAAATTTTTATAGAAATTACGCATAAAATAAATTCATCCAAAGTATAAAAAGAGGAATTCCTACCATATTCTAGGAACTATCATCCTAGATTAATTAAAAGAATCTTATTATGCATGGAGATGTGGATGCTGCATGTAGATGTAGATGTATGGATGTGAGTGTGAATGTGGAGGTGGATGTATGCATAGGATGTGGATGTATGCATGTAGAAATAGATGTGTAGATGAGGATGTAAATGGAGATGTGGATGGATGCATGTAGATGTAGAGGTATAGATGTAGATGTGGATGGAGATGTGGATGTATACATGTAGATGTAGATGTATAGATGTAGATGTGGATGTGGAGGTGGATGGATGCATGTAGATGTAGATGTATAGATGTAGATGGGAATGGAGATATGGATGTATGCATGTAGATGTAGTTGTGAATGGAGATGTATATGTATACATGTAGATGTAGATGTATAGATGTAGATGTGGATGTGGATGGGGATGTATGCATGTAGATGTAGGTGTATAGACGTAGATGTGGATGTAGAGGTGGATGTATGCATGTAGATGTAGGTGTATAGACGTAGATGTGGATGTAGAGGTGGATGTATGCATGTAGATGTAGATGTATAGATGTGGATGTGAATGTGGAGTGGATGTATGCATGTAGATGTAGACGTATGGAGGTGAATGTGAATGTGGATGTGGATGTATGCATAGGGATGTAGATGTATGCATGTAGATGTGAATGTACGCATGTAGTTGTGGATGTATGGATGTGAATATACGATTGTGATGTGAGGGAATCTGAAGTGATGAGATAGAAATGATGTGATGGGATGAGTATACATATAAATGGAATATGGAATAAGTAATGTAGATTGAGGAGGGATAATGTGGAAAAATGGAAGTTAAAATAGAAATTGTATTGTAAACTATTTGTAAATGCTGTCTGTAAATGATTGTTTTATGTCAAGAATGCTGGGGGGAGCATTTTGACCGTCTTGTGATTAAGGTCGTGATGAGAAAGTTGCAACTGCTGACGGGGAGTCAATGAAGGACGTCTCGCGTAGCAAGGTCGGCCGAGGTCTTGACCAGCCTCGGTGCGATTAAAATGGTGAGCTTCCGGTACGGTGGATGAGGGGCCAAGGAAGCGGCCTATGCGTGAAGCGCTAGGTTACCTGCGAAGGATCCTAGAGGGTGCTGACCATACGGTGCTCGGGCTCTGGGTTGCCTAGGATACCCACGCGTGCGTCGAGGAAGATATTGGAACAGAGTTGGAGTGTTTTCTGAAATCGAGCATGGATCTGGTTGATTGACCTTGCTGGTCTTCAATGGATGAGTCCATGGCTCCTTATATGGATCTGTTGGTTGATCTTGCTGATCTTCAACGAGAGTCCATCTTGTTAAGTGATTATATTTGCCAAGTATTATGGGCTAAGAACTATCGAAACGGCTCCTGAGCGTTCTAGTTGCCAATGATGCCATAGATACTCTGATGAAGGAATGATGGGAAATTAAGAATCAATTGGATAAATTGGAAGATGGTGATCAATGATACTATGGTTTTATTAAAGGATTGTTTTAAACTGGTTGAATCTGGTTGAAAAAGGGCAATTTCATATTGGGTGTGTGAGTGGTGTGACTAGTTTTATTTTGCATGAACATCCGGCTAGGGGGCCTTGGAACTCTTTTCCTTGGTACCCGGGACAAAACCTAACCAAATTTTTAATTGGATCCCATCACTACAGTGGTTGGGCGGTTGGCTAACCCATGGGATTGGATGGGGTTAGGCTGGACTGATGGATCCGTAAATCGAGACTCAAACTTTTGTTTTTACGATAGAAAAAAAAATAAATCCCGGACAGAAACTGTTCTATGGATAGGAATCAACGGCTGTGCCTCTTGAATGGGGAAAAAAGCGTTGATCCCAATGATCCAAGTGCAAGTTTCTTCCTTGAACTGACTAAGTATCTTATAGATGTAATCGGATCATCTCGATCAGAAATGATCTTGACTACGTTAGAGTAAAAAGTTATCCTGGTGGAATCGCCCGTGCTTTCCGGTAGAGGAAGTTTTTCCGGGTTCGGTTTTGGAACAACCGACGGATTAGTCTCTTATCCGGATATCCGTGGGCGAGGCCCCGAGTGTGGGACCCCTGTCCCGCGCGAGAAGCGCTACTTCCGCTGCCAGTACCCTGAATCCGTTGCTCGGTGGGAACAGGGATCTTACAGTTGGTATCAGAGCATTTGGTTAATAAAGATCAACTGAGAAGACAAATATGTCAAAAAATTATCAAGAAACACCAAAAGGTTATAATTGTGTGATATAATTCATACAATTTGATATTCAAACTGAAATTCATAATTTGGTAATCGGTTCTTCAGATGGAAGTACCGCAATTATATAGAATCCCTGACTTGCTTGAGGCCTAGACATGATAGTATTTACCTTATAATTCCAAGGACCGTGACTACCCGTATATACCGAGAGTATACTGCAGCTCTTTACTGACAGTATATACGAGTAAATCTAAGACTTGAAATTATAACCGTTAATGCTATCCAGATGATGATTTTGCATGTGATTGATATGATTTTTAATTCTGTTTGAGAATGGATGAATTGATTTGGATTCTGATTGAAAATGCTGATTGAAAATGCTGATTGAAAAATGTTGATTTTTAAAAAATTAGTTGAAATATAATGAAACCACAATGAGGGGGAATGGGACGAATCCCTGTGATGATATTCATAACTAGAATGATGATAACGAATTCAGCAAATCACTATGAGATTAGTGGGTTGTGCTGTCAGATTGCTACTGTTAATACTTGACCGGTAGATCGAGTTAAGGGATGTCAAATTGAGAACTTGCTTGACTGAAATTTCCGTGGAGGAATGTTCCGAAGGAAACTTTTGGGTCTAATGGACCATTATCATGTTAAAGATATGAATGACATGATCTGAATGAATTGTTATTTAATGATGAGTTCTATATAAGGGATATTTATCCCAGTGTTCTGTTGGGTTGACCAGAATATAAGGAACCCCAGAATAAAATTGGATCTTAAGAAAAAGAGCTGTCCCCTACCTTGCGAGATGAGGACATCTCGCACTTTTTAAGTGGGGTAGAATGTAAGATTCCTCCCCAACATTCGAAGCATACAGGGGTAAGAATCTTCCTTTCTGATCTTATAATTATTCCCTCTCTAAAATAAAAGAAAGTTTCTGTTTAAAAAAGGAAGACCCTTTCCCTAGAATACTTCTCAGGAGTCCCACCTGTTTTAAGGCTTTAGAACAATGAGTCCAGAAGTGAGAATCGGTGTTTTGGATACCAAGGTTTTGGTTTTCATTCGAGTACGGCCCAAAAGAAGTTCTTTATCTTTTGGGGAGTATAAGAAGTTATTTCCCAGATATTGTGACCCTTATATCTGAATTCAATGAAAGTAGGTGACTTAGCCTACAAGCTTCTTTTATCTCCTCATCTCAAAATTCTTAATACCTTCTATAGAAAAATGTGTCAAACACAAATCATGGAAAGACGGTAAAACTTCAGTGGCAAGTTACCGTGTGGCTTCTAGGTTACGCTAGCTCCTTCCTTTATATAAGTCGTAACTTTTACTTGTCACTCACAGTAATCTTACTCCCATCAATCTCCTTTCTTTCTTAATCTCCTTCATGGCTTGGCAACAGGAATTAGTTTTATCCCTGATGATTTCTCACCTTCAAGACGCAAGAGAGTCTGTGAAGAAAGACTTTATAGAACAGTATGAGCGCTCACTTTTTCCTCACCTAGGAACTTCTGTAGCGCAGACCAAATGGCGGACCTATCAAAACATAACTAGGGTAACACCCTGGGGTCAGCAACACTTTCGTAACAATGTCCGCTTGGCCATGGTTATTGAAGCTTTGGGTTTGGGTCCCCGATACTACTGTGTCATGAGATCAAGGCATCTTGGGTTTTCTGAGCGGGTCTTCTTACTGGCATGTTTCCTTCCTCATGAGAAGATATGCCTTTACCCCGTTTTTGGCTTGCCTCTCAGAGGTCCTTTTGTTAGATCACCTCATACCACTGAGATAGGTGCGGCAATAACCAGCAGAATCATTCCCATAGATGAGTTACCCTATACTTGTGCAGCTTGTGAGGACTGCTTTTGTGACCACATGATGGACGGGCTTATGGAAGTGTAAAGAGTTCTTCTATCTTACTGTATAAGTTCCGAGAATGAATAAAGTTTAAATCTTGTTCTTATTTTGAATCTTGCTCTCTTTAAGACTTTTCTTGGTGGTTAATCTTGATTAAAATTTTCCTCTAAGTCTCATATTCGTTCACCTTGCGAAATTATCCCAAGTTGCGAGATGAGGACATCTCGCGTTTTTTAAGTGGGGTAGAATGTAAGATTCCTCCCCCAACCCCTTTTTGATGTCTAGTATATTCCCTTGTAATCAATTCCTTTTCTGAAATATAAGAGATCTTGTTTGTGGCTGTTTTAACCTAGAGAGAGAAAATATGCTAGAGAGAGAATATTCAGATTATGAATATTTTTGGATAGAAAATTAACTCATCTTATTAAAATAAGTTCCCCTGAAATAGAAATTCAAAAAGAATTTTCCAATGTGCAATTGGAATTAAATGGAAATAAGTATAAAGAACCTTAGTCTAAGGGTCTAGATTTTCAGAAATTTTTAGATTATGGTCCAATTAAGGTTCCTATGGGCCAATAGCATCAATCCATGTGTAGGAAGGAGATAAATCCAATTTGTAAAAGAAGATACCCAAAAATGAGTAAATGCTCACATAAGATGAAGAGTTGAAAATGTACAAGGTTTATTAGTAAATAAACACATATGTAAGGAAGGGGAGTTCTTTAAAGGAGGTGCATATTTCACATAAGATGAAGAGTTGAAAATGTACAAGGTTTATTAGTAAATAAACACATATGTAAGGAAGGGGAGTTCTTTAAAGGAGGTGCATATTTCACATAAGATGAAGAGTTGAAAATGTACAAGGCTTATTAGTAAAAAAACTATGACACATATGTAAGGAAGAGGAGTTCTTTAAAGGAGGTGCATATTTCACATAAGATGAAGAGTTGAAAATGTACAAGGTTTATTAGTAAAAAACTATGAGCAATAAAATTTTGACACATATGTAAGGAAGGGGAATTCTTTAAAGGAGGTGCATATTTCACATGCTTGAATGAGTTTTAAACTCAAAAATAATGTGATATTTTTATCTCTCATCTCTCTTGAACCAAACCAAATCAAAATGGAACCAAACCGAATCAAAAAGTAACCAAACTAGGTCCAAATCTAGTCCAAATTCAACCAAACTGACTTGGAAAATTCTAGAATCAGTTTGTTTGGTTAGGAGCTCAAATTTTCCTATAAATAGAAGCCTCCCCTTGTTGAAAAAAATATAATGTCTTATGCATTGTTACTCTACTCCACCTAAGCCAAAATATAGAGTCTTATGCTTTGTTACTCTACTCCACCTAAGCCAAAATATAGAATCTTATGCCTTGTTACTCTACTCCATCTAAGCCAAAATATATAGTGTCTTATGCTATGTTACTCCACCTAAGCCAAGAACTGTGAATTCTTTAATAATTCACTAGTTTTTGACACTTCTCTCTTTCTTCAATCCCCATTGGTGGCTCCATCAACCTACTAAACCAATTGATTGGTTGGGGGCCTCTACCGTGAATAAAGAATCAAGCAAATCATAAGGTAAGTATATTAAATTTTGATCTTTCTATGATTTCTCAATGATTCTCTCTTCTCAACCCCTCTCAAGCTTGAGAAGTTTAATTGGTATGGTTTTTTTAAATGCTATTGAAGTTAATTGGTGAATAGTAGTGAAGAGTTACATAATTTAATAAATGCTATAGAAGTTAATTTCCACTTATATTTAAATTCTAATGGTTTTTATAATTTCTCTCTCTCACTCAAGAAATGGTCATACTCATGATCCATTCTCAATCCAAATGAAGCTTTTCATAAAGCTTTTCCTTAATCCAAGATTAAGCTATGCTTGAGGCCAAATTAATGGCTTTTGCTATGCTTTTAGGTTATGCACATTGATGATTCAATCCATTATGGATTGATGACCCAATTAGAGACCATTCTAATTGTTTTCTTAATGATCCAATTAGAGACCATTATGGATTGATGATCCAATTAGAGACCATTCTAATTATTTTCTTAATGATCCAATTAGAGGCCATTATGGATTGATGAGACCATTCTAATTATTTCTTTAATAATGAGCTTTATCCCTTAGAAAAAAATTGAGATTTATCAGTCATAGTAGCGGAGCTATGGCAAAATTTTTATAGAAATTACGCATAAAATAAATTCATCCAAAGTATAAAAAGAGGAATTCCTACCATATTCTAGGAACTATCATCCTAGATTAATTAAAAGAATCTTATTATGCATGGAGATGTGGATGCTGCATGTAGATGTAGATGTATGGATGTGAGTGTGAATGTGGAGGTGGATGTATGCATAGGATGTGGATGTATGCATGTAGAAATAGATGTGTAGATGAGGATGTAAATGGAGATGTGGATGGATGCATGTAGATGTAGAGGTATAGATGTAGATGTGGATGGAGATGTGGATGTATACATGTAGATGTAGATGTATAGATGTAGATGTGGATGTGGAGGTGGATGGATGCATGTAGATGTAGATGTATAGATGTAGATGGGAATGGAGATATGGATGTATGCATGTAGATGTAGTTGTGAATGGAGATGTATATGTATACATGTAGATGTAGATGTATAGATGTAGATGTGGATGTGGATGGGGATGTATGCATGTAGATGTAGGTGTATAGACGTAGATGTGGATGTAGAGGTGGATGTATGCATGTAGATGTAGGTGTATAGACGTAGATGTGGATGTAGAGGTGGATGTATGCATGTAGATGTAGATGTATAGATGTGGATGTGAATGTGGAGTGGATGTATGCATGTAGATGTAGATGTATGGAGGTGAATGTGAATGTGGATGTGGATGTATGCATAGGGATGTAGATGTATGCATGTAGATGTGAATGTACGCATATAGTTGTGGATGTATGGATGTGAATATACGATTGTGATGTGAGGGAATCTGAAGTGATGAGATAGAAATGATGTGATGGGATGAGTATACATATAAATGGAATATGGAATAAGTAATGTAGATTGAGGAGGGATAATGTGGAAAAATGGAAGTTAAAATAGAAATTGTATTGTAAACTGTTTGTAAATGCTGTCTGTAAATGATTGTTTTATGTCAAGAATGCTGGGGGGAGCATTTTGACCGTCTTGTGATTAAGGTCGTGATGAGAAAGTTGCAACTGCTGACGGGGAGTCAATGAAGGACGTCTCGCGTAGCAAGGTCGGCCGAGGTCTTGACCAGCCTCGGTGCGATTAAAATGGTGAGCTTCCGGTACGGTGGATGAGGGGCCAAGGAAGCGGCCTATGCGTGAAGCGCTAGGTTACCTGCGAAGGATCCTAGAGGGTGCTGACCATACGGTGCTCGGGCTCTGGGTTGCCTAGGATACCCACGCGTGCGTCGAGGAAGATATTGGAACAGAGTTGGAGTGTTTTCTGAAATCGAGCATGGATCTGGTTGATTGACCTTGCTGGTCTTCAATGGATGAGTCCATGGCTCCTTATATGGATCTGTTGGTTGATCTTGCTGATCTTCAACGAGAGTCCATCTTGTTAAGTGATTATATTTGCCAAGTATTATGGGCTAAGAACTATCGAAACGGCTCCTGAGCGTTCTAGTTGCCAATGATGCCATAGATACTCTGATGAAGGAATGATGGGAAATTAAGAATCAATTGGATAAATTGGAAGATGGTGATCAATGATACTATGGTTTTATTAAAGGATTGTTTTAAACTGGTTGAATCTGGTTGAAAAAGGGCAATTTCATATTGGGTGTGTGAGTGGTGTGACTAGTTTTATTTTGCATGAACATCCGGCTAGGGGGCCTTGGAACTCTTTTCCTTGGTACCCGGGACAAAACCTAACCAAATTTTTAATTGGATCCCATCACTACAGTGGTTGGGCGGTTGGCTAACCCATGGGATTGGATGGGGTTAGGCTGGACTGATGGATCCGTAAATCGAGACTCAAACTTTTGTTTTTACGATAGAAAAAAAAATAAATCCCGGACAGAAACTGTTCTATGGATAGGAATCAACGGCTGTGCCTCTTGAATGGGGAAAAAAGCGTTGATCCCAATGATCCAAGTGCAAGTTTCTTCCTTGAACTGACTAAGTATCTTATAGATGTAATCGGATCATCTCGATCAGAAATGATCTTGACTACGTTAGAGTAAAAAGTTATCCTGGTGGAATCGCCCGTGCTTTCCGGTAGAGGAAGTTTTTCCGGGTTCGGTTTTGGAACAACCGACGGATTAGTCTCTTATCCGGATATCCGTGGGCGAGGCCCCGAGTGTGGGACCCCTGTCCCGCGCGAGAAGCGCTACTTCCGCTGCCAGTACCCTGAATCCGTTGCTCGGTGGGAACAGGGATCTTACAACTCTAAAATGGCTCCCCTTTGCTGGATTAGTTACATCATTAGTGTTAATTAACACTATTAGTGTTTATGAACACTATTAGTGTTTATGAACACTATTATCAAGCTTGTGAAGAAGCTTTCATGGAAAAAACAGGAGCAGCCTGGTCTTTTGCTTCTAGTGCGCACGACGAGCAACCATTGAGGCTGATTTCTTAGTTGTAGAACCTTGAGGCTTAGGGCTTCAAAATCCCTAAGCTAATGTGACTTATAGTTGCACACAGCAGGTGTATAGCTGTACAAACTCCAGTGCAATGCAGAACTGTGCACCGGCCTACTCAGAACACAATGGCGCAGCTAAGAGAGGAAAAAACCTTCAATTGACTGTACATTCCTGAGCGCTCGATGATGTGCTTCATCTTCCTAGTTAAACGAAAGCCAAGACATGGCCTCTACAAGTAGCTGGAAGGCCTCCATTGGCTGGGGCTTCATCTCCACAAGTAGTAAGTTATGGATAACCTAGTCTACACCACACAAAATGTGACCTAATCTACCCAAGCTTTAGATACCATGTTAAGAAAATGTGGTGCTTATGCTAGATCAAGTTGAGTGGAGGAGAGAGACCCAAAAAAAACAAGAAAAAATCTTGTTTATTAAGTTGCTTATGCATACAACTTGGCCTTTGTCCACACAAATGCCTTCTATCTTTGCCTTTAAATAGGTGAGCTAGTGGACCATAAGTCCATTCACACACACACCCTTCTCCTATCCTTTTACATGACCTTAGTCTTTTAATAGTATACCCATCATTTTGTCCATTTTCCAACTAGATTCTTGGTGAGTTTGGTCAAGGAGAAACTACTTTAGTTCCGGTAGTCTATTCTTTGTATTTAGAAACTGGAATTGGTCACGACGTTTTTGTCTGATTCAAATCGAGAGGACAATTGGGTTTACTGTCCGTCCCTCTTGTAGACTAACCAAACTCATTCGGTTTAGTTCTACAAGGATTCCCTTCAACTAAACATCTAGATTGGGTAAATATCAATTTAGTTATTTCACTAATTAAAATATCCAAAGATATTCCTTCTCCCACATAATTTCTCAACCTTAATTCATTAGGTAGAATTATGATGGAAATTCATCTTTTGACACTAAAATTTAATTCAAATCCATCTTTTCTTAGATATCATAGAAATTCTCCTTTTTACCAAATATCAATACCTATTTTTTTGAATAAACTTGAAATCCCTCTTTTTCTCATTTTAATGACTGCAATCCAGTTATCATGGGAATTCCTCTTTTACCACCATAAATTAAATCTCTCTAAAATTCTTCTTAAAAAAATTACATAAAAATATCCATTAATTTTGTTAAGCTAAAAATTCCACTTTTCTCATTTAAATATTTGAATTCCAATATGGTGGGAGTTCCTCTTTCATCATTTAAATTTATCTATGCAAAAAGATAAATTTAGCTTAATTTCTTTCTTAAATTTAAATAAAATCTTCATTAATTCCTTTACACTAAGAATTCCACTTTCCTCATTTAAATATTTGAATTCCAATATGATGGGAATTCCTCTTTCATCATTTAAATTTATCTATGTAAAAAGATAAAATTAACTAAATTTTCTCTTAAAATTTAAATAAAAATCTCCATTAAAATTTTTTACACTAAGAATTCTACTTTTCTCATTTAAATATTTGAATTCCAATATGGTGGAAATTCCTCTTTCATCATTTAAATTTATCTATGCAAAAAATAAATTTAACTAAAATTCTTCTTTAATTTTTTAAATAAAATAAACATTATTTTAGCATTCTAATTTTTTCTCTTATCTCATTGGAATACATGGATTTCCATTGTCATGGGGATTACTCTTTCATTCAATTAATCTAGGATGATTAATCCTAGAATATGGTAGGAAGTCCTCTTTTCATATTATAAATAAAAATGATTTATGTGTTAATTTTTCAAAAGTTTTACTGCCATAGCTAAGCTGTTATTACTGATAATTCTCAAAAATTAGAAATCATAAAGTTTAGTAATATTCCTATGATTAGAATAACCATTAATTGGATCAATATCCAATTATGGACTTGATTCTTAATTCTTCCATAAATTAAATACCATAAAGGTATTAAAAAGCCACTTAATTGGCCAATTAGACAAGCATAGAAATTACTTTTAGATTAGAGAATTGCTTCATGAGAAGCTTCATTTGAATTGAGAATAGGTCATAGGAATGACCATTCTTTGGGGGAGAGAGAGAAATGCTTTAAAAACATTATAATTTAAGCATAAATGGAAATTTATGTGTTTTTTCATTACAATACATTAAATAACTTCAATTGTATTCAAAAGCCATTCAAATTAATGCTTCTCAAGCTTTAGAGGGGTTGACAAGAGAAACATTTGGAGATTTAAGAAAAAAAAGACAATAACCCACACTTTACCTCCTAGATTGCTTGATTCTTTGATCAAAGTAGAGGCCCCCAACCAATCAATTGGTTTGGTATGTTGATGAAGTCTCCAAGGAAGATTGAAGAGAGAGAGAAGCTCTAATCTCTTCAACTTGTAGAGGGTTTTTAGAGCATAATAGAAAATAAGCTTATTTTAGAGTGATACTGGCATAGTTTAGTTCACATATGAGAATACAAAGCAATGAGGGTCTATTTATAGGTGAGGGAGGCCACTAACTGAGTCCAACTGAGTTCTAGAATTTTCCAGTTTGAGTTTGGCTGAATTTGGACAAGATTTGGACCAATTTGGCTCCCTTTTTGATTGGGTTTGATCTAGGAGAGAGGAGAGATAAAAATATCCTATTATTTTGTAGTTTAAAACTCATCCACACATGTGAAATAGGCACCTCCTTGAAGGGCCCCCTTTTCCTTACCAATGTGTCAAAAATGAATAATTACTCTAAAATATCTCATTTTTTTATTAATACTTCATGATTTTTAACTAATAAATCTAGTACTTAATCAACTGTTCATCTTATGTGGGCATTTACTCATTTTTGGGTATTTTCTTTTATTCTTTCGATTTATCTTGTCCCAACACTTGGATTAATCTTATTGGTCCATAGGAACCTTAATTGGACCATAATCAGAAAATCTAGACCCTTAGGCTAAGGTCTTTTAAATCATTTTTAATTAATTCCAATTGCACCTTGGAAAATCTATTTTGATTTTTTGTTTCAGGGAAACATTTTTTTTATATTTGTAGAATTGTTTTATCCAAAAATATCCCAATATTCATTTACCACTCTCTAGAAATTTTTATCTCACTAGGAAAAACAAGGAAAAATAATATTTTCTTGTATTCAGAAACATAGAATGATTACAAGGGATTGAAGTAGAGGCTTGATCAATATGCAGGCTGAGGAGGAATCTTACATCCTCTCCCACTTGAAAAACGTGAGATGTCCTCCTCTCACAAAGTGGGGGTAATCCTTCGCCAACTCTTCTTCTTTCTCCCAGGTGTGGCGTTTTCTAGAGGGAAGAACTTCCACTTTACTAAGAATTCTATGAGGACTCTGCTCTTGAGAATCTTCTCCCGAACGTCAAGGATTTCCTCAGGTTGGAGTACCATATGTCCTTGAGTGGGAGATATCAATTGTTCATCATCAAGCACATGACTCGGGCTAGGTACATATTTCTTAAGCAAATTGACATGGAATACATCATGTACCTTGAGATGGAGAGGCTAAATCTCCTACTTTCCTTATGACAGCATACGGCCCACAGTATTTGGGAGAGCTTCTTGTACTTCCCTAAGGATAAGGAACTTCTTTTTGGCCGTACTCGAATGAAGACCATATCTGATTCTTCAAACTCTCTCTCAGATCTCTTTTTATCTGCATACTGCTTCTGCCTGTCTTGGGCTGCCTTCATATCTTTACGGATTGATTGCATCTGTTGGTCCATGTCGTCAAGCATTTATCTGGACATTTCGACTCTGATCAATGGGTCAGACCAAGTCAACGGTGTAAGGCAATCTTGTCCATACAAAGCTTTGAAAGGACTCATTCCAATGCTCGGATGATAAGAAGCATTGTAAGCAAATTTGACTAGATGCAGATGACTTAACCACTTCTTGGGTTCCCTACTACAGCACGACCGAAAGATATCTTCCATTACTTGATTCACCCTTTCCGTCTGGCCATCTGTTTTGGGGTGATAGGCTTTGATGATCTGTCATCAAGGTGAACCTTTGTCCCAAAAGATAATGTCTCCTTAACTTCAAAGCATACATTATTGAGAGTAACTCGAAGTCATGGATGACATAATTCCTCTCATGTGTTCTGAGTTTTCTCGATTCATAGGCCACTGCATGACCTTCCTGCATTAGAGCACCGCCTAAGGCAAATCCACTGGCATCAGTAAAACTACCTCAAAGGGTTTGGTAAAATCTCACAATTTAAGGACAAGGTTGGTTACTAAGGTTGTCTTCAGCTTGTCAAAGGCACTCTGACACACATTGCAGTCCACTGAAAAAGTGTACTCTTCTTGAGAAGGTTAGTTAAAGGGGATGCTATCTGAGCATACCTAGGTATAAAAATCCTGTACCATCCAGTTAACCCTAGGAATCTTCTGACTTCCTTTACCGACTTTCGTTCTGGCCATTCAACTACTGGTTGGATCTTTGCGGGGTCAAGAGAAATCCCATCCTTTGACACTATGAATCCCAAGTATTCCACCTATCAACAGAGAAAGAACACTTGCTCTTCTTTGCAAAGAGTTGGTGTTTCCTTAGGATTTCCAAGACCTTGTGCACATGATCTACTGCATTCTTCGAGTATACTAAGATATCGTCAAAGAAGACAAGAACAAAATCATCCAAGTATTCTCTGAGAATATCCTAGATGATTGAATGTCGCTGGGACATTAGTAAATCCAAATGGCATGATTGTGAACTCATAAGGCCCATAGCGAGTAGTGAATGCTGTCTTTGGGATGTCCTCCTCCTTCATTCTGATCTGGTAGTACCCGGATTTGAGATCTATCTTTGTGAACATTTGGGTACCACTTAACCGATCCAGAAGTTCACAATCCTAGGAATAGGATGCTTATTCTTAATTGTTACTTGATTCAATCCTCTGTAGTCAATGCAGAGTCTTAATGTTCCATCTTTCTTCTTTTGAAAGAGAACAGGCGCACCCCAAGGTGAGACACTGGGTCTGATGAATCCCTACTCTAAGAGTTATCTTAACTATTCCTTAAGTTCTATGGCTTTGGGGACAAGCATTTTGTATGCACGCTGGGCTACTAGTTGAGCTCCGGGAGTTAATTCGATTTCATGATTTACTTTACGAGACGGAGGCATCTCAGTCAGCTCTTCAGGAAATACATATGCATACTCACTTAACCACTCTGATTCTTTAGCCTTGCATTTTAAGTCTACTAGATTCATTTTAATGACATACATAGCTTGCCTCTTTCTGAGCCCTTTTAATAATTTGGAAGCCTTGACTAATTATAGCACTGGGGATTCCGAAATTCCAATTCCTTAAACTTTATTCTCGTGAAGGTCAAGGAAAGAGATGGTTCCTTTGTGACAATGAATGTCAATGTGATTCTTTTGGAGCCAATCCATTCCAAGGATTCCATCATATATTCCCAGGGGTAGAACTCTGAACTTGCACTCTATTACATTACCATCTAGGCTAAATTGAATAAGGTCAGTCTCAAGGTGAGTGAAAAGAATCTTCCCACTGGTGGATAATTCCACTTGCAAAGGTTTCCCTGATTTTTGATTTAGGACTAATTTACGTAGACATCCTGGGGAAATAAAAGAATGAGTACTGCCTGAATCAATCAAAAGCTTGAATTGCTTACCCTGGTACTCTGCTGGAGTCTAGAGGACTGAGAATTGATGGTTATTCCCCTGATGCTCAATTGCTACATAGATTTGTCCTTTCTCTTCCTCCACTTCTTCAACTATGGTGACTGCTCTGGCTGCTGTGCAGTCTGAGGTGAAACTCTCTCTCTTTGGTTATTCCAATTCTGGGAGGGATTTCAAAGATTGCTTTGCATGGAGGCTGCAGGCTGAGCTGGCACTCTTCTTGGGTTACCCCCCTAATTTTGGCGTGGGGGCCCTTGATTGGACTGATATGAAGGAGTCTGTCTCGGTACTCTGGGACCCGGGCTTCCTTGGCCCATAGAAGGAGATGGGCAATCCTTGAGCTGGTGGCCAAGCCCTTAACATCTGAAGCATTCTGTTCTCGCTTCGAAGCATTCTAGAGAGAGCCGGAGTTTCTGAGAATATACTTCGGGGGAAAGGTCTTCCTTCATTTCTGAAGCTTTCCGTCTCCACATTCTGGTTAGGACCTTGATGTCTCTGTTGTTGGAGGCAGAAAGTTGAAAGAACTTCCCGGTGTCTGAAATCTTTTAAAGGATGAGGGAGCTCGCCTTGGTGGGACTTTTAATGAAGGCTTTGGCAAAGTCCTTCGCCATTCTGAGAGCTTCAGCCATGGACACTGGCTTGGCATTCTTGACCAGTGTGTCCAAGGGTTTGTTCATTCCTTGAATGAACCTGGCCATGAGTTGCTCTTCATCTAGAGGTGGTGAATATTTGAGTAGAAGAGCGAAGGCCTGGTGATATTCCTTGATGGTTTTGCTCCCTTGCTTTAGCTCTAAGAATTCGTTCATTTTGGTTTCCAAAAACCCGAGGGAACAAAATCTCTTTCTTAAAAGGTTGTAAGGTCGTTCCAGGATTGAGTATTCATGTTGAGAGACGGTTGGTGTCATAATGGTTCCTCCATGCCACCTTGGCTATTTCCACTATTTTCAGCCTGGCAAGAGCCATTTTGCTTTCTTCATTGTGGCCTGTGACATCAAAATATTCTTCCATGGCTTCCACCCATTTCTCCACAGCCTTGCCCAGGTTCTCCCCTTCTCCTTTGAAGGGTCGTGGCTAAGTTCTATGAAGAGCCTTGCGAACATCAGGGTCAAGCTCATCATTATTCATGAGAGAGAGGGTCTGGCTAACGACCACGGTTTCCTCATCTCATGATTCTGCCAAAAATGATATATTATTAAATTTCTATTTTGATATCGTCCACAAGATCCTAAGACTTAGGAGATTCAAAAAACAATTTCCTAATCAAGATAAATGATCTTATTGGAGATCTATGACATATGTTCGGTAACAGATTTTTCTTTATAAGTTCGTCCATAAACAATCACTTATACAATAGGGAGTATGGAACTTCCATCTATAAAAACCATTTCTTTGATTAAAAATTCTTCATTAATGAAGCTTACATAATGAAAATACAATATGAAAATGATTTTTGTGAGTTTTCATTTATCAATTTTAGATAAGAATTTGTTTATCCTTATTAGCTTTCAATAAAGCTGTGATACCAGCTGTGAGATCCTCCGCCCGCTCCCTGCGCGGCTCCTGCTGGCAGCGGAAGTGGCATTGGCCTCCCGCGCGGGGCGGGGATCCACACTCGGGGCCTCACCCGTGGATGTCTGGGAGATGAGAGGCTAGCCCGGGAGGTCCCTCCGAGACCTCGGCCTAGAAGACTCCCCTTGCCCGAAAGGCACGGGTGATTCTGCCATGGGAAAAATCTTCTAACAGGGAAATTACTCTAACAAGTCAAAGTCATAACTAGCTAAACTGATCTAGCCAAACCTGAAGTCACATGGTCAGATCAAGAAGATACTTGCACTTGGTCCATGGAATCACCACTTTTTTCCTCATTTATGAGGCACAACCAATGATCCCCTCCCACACAGAACAAGGTCTTCTCAGGATTTAAAACTAAATAACGTAACTAATTGTATCTAGTTATTTTACCCCTTGGGTTAGCCAACCACCCAACCACTATATTGGTGGGATTCTTTTATAAAGATTTAGTTGTGTTTTTGCCCGGGTACCAAGGAAAAGAATTCCCAGGCCCCCTAGTAGCCGGCGGGCGTGGGACAAGAGACTAATCCGTCGTTTTTTCCAAAACCGAACCCGAAAAAACTTCCTTCACCCGGAAAGTATGGGCGATTCCACCAGGATAACTCTTTACTCTAACGTAGTCAAGACCATTATTGAACAAGCTGATCCGCCGACTGCACCTATAAAGATACTCGGTCAGATCAGGGAAGAAACTTGCACTTGGATTATTGGGATCAACGCTTTTTTCCCCATTAAGAGGCACAGCCGTTGATTCCTATCCATAGAACAAATACTATCCGGGATTTACTTTATGTATCGTAAACAGAAATTGAGTCTCGATTTACGGATTCATCAGTCCAGCCTAACCCCATCCAGTCCCATGGGTTAGCCAACCGCCCAACCACTGTAGTGATGGGATCCAATTAAGAATTTGGTTAGGTTTTGTCCCGGGTACCAAGGAGAAGAGTTCCAAGGCCCCCTAGTCGGAAGTTCATGCAAACATAAAACTAGTCACACCACTTACACACCCAATATGAAATTGCCTTTTTCTTAGCATCAGCTAACTTTAAAACAATCCTTTAATGAAACCATTATGTCACTGATGACAATCCTCATAGTCTCTGGTTGAATCCTTATTTCCAGTCATTCATTCATCGGTATACTTATGGCATCATTGGCAACCAGAACGCTCACCACCTGCTCACTCAGGGGCCTTTTCCATAGTTCCTAGCTCATAGTAACCGGCCATATATTCATATAACAGAATGGAATCTCCATGGAAGATCAGCAAGATCAACCCACAGATCCATATAAAAGAGCCATGGACTCATCCGTTGAGAACCAGCAAGGTCAATCAACCAGATCCATGCCCGGTTTCAGAAAACAATTCTTATTCTTTATTCCAATATCTTCCACGACGCACGTGTGGGTATCTTCGGCGACCCAGAGCCCGAGCACCATATGGTCAGCACCCTCTAGGATCCTTCACAGGTGACCTAGCGCTTCACTCATAGGCCGCTTCCTTGGTCCCTCATCCACCGTACCGGAAGCTCACCATTTAAATCGAACCGAGGCTGGTCAAGACCTCGGTCGACCTTGCTATGCGAGACGTCCTCCATTGACTCTCCGTCAGCATTTGCAACTTTAACAGTTAGGTCTTCATGACCTTAATCCACAAGACGGTCAAAATGCTTTCCCAGCATTCTTGACACAAAATAGTCACAAAATACAATTTCTAAATTGAACTCTCGTCTTTCCACATTATCCCTCCTTAGTCCACATTACTTATTCCACATTCCATTCAATGTGTACTCATTCTCATCCATTTCCTCATATCGATGACACATTAATTCATATACACATTCACATTCACATCCATACATCCACATCTACATGCATACATCCATTTTTACATCCTCATTTATACATCCACATCCCATATCCACATTCATACATACACATCCATATCCACATCCATACATCCACATCCACATCCACAATCACATCCATAGATCCACATTTACATGCTTACCTCCATTTTCACATCCTCATTTATACATCCACATCCCATATCCACATTCATACATACACATCCATAACCACATCCATACATCCACATCCACATCCACATTCACATCCATACATCCACATTTACATGCTTACCTCCATTTTCACATCCTCATTTATACATCCACATCCCATATCCACATTCATACATACACATCCATATCCACATCCATACATCCACATCCACATGCATACATCCACTATCACGTCCTCATTCATACATCCACATCCACATACATACATACATCCATATCCACATTCCCATTCACATCTATACATCCACATCTACATCCACATACATACATACATCCACATCCACATTCCACATTCACATCTATACATCCATATCTACATCCACATTCACATACATCCACATCCACATTCCCATTCACATCTATACATCCACATCTACATCCACATTCACATCTATGCATATACATCTTCATGCATACATCTATTTTCACATTCATACATTCACACTCCCATCTCCACATCCACACATCCACATACATACATCCACACATCCACATACATACATCCATTTCCACATTCCCATTCATATAGCCCCATATGCCTTCACATCTAATCTTTTACATCACATCCATTCTCGCCCTATCACAACCCATATATACATCTTATCCTATCACATACACTTCTTACCTCATCCCATACACATCTTATCACATCTTAATTCATCTTATCACCTCCTAACTTATTTCATAAGCATCTTATCACCTCTTATCACATCTTATACACCGCTTATCACATCCTATTACATCTCATATCTATTTATAGAATACAAGAGAATTCTTATATTTGATATAAGATTTCTTTACACATTTATTTATGCATAAATTCTATTTAAGGAGATTAATACTTTCGAAGTAAAAATCAATCTTTTATGAATCTTCCTATGCATAAATTTATTTTAAATGAAAATGACAGTTTTGACTTAAATTTTAATATTTTATGCATTTTCCTATGCATAAATTCAATTTAGATGAGAATGACACTTTTAAATTTAAAATCAATCTTTTATGCATCTTCTTATGCATAAATTCAATTTGGTAGGAATTACACTTTTAGAATAAAAGAATTTCTCTTATGCATCTAAGTTATGCATAGAATCCATTTATGATGAAAATCACACTTTTAGTATAAAAAGAATATCTTTTATGCATACCTCTATGCATGAAATCTAATATGATAAAAGTAACACTTTTACAATAAAATAATCAACTTTTATGCATACCTCTATGCATGAAATTCAAATATGATAAAAGTAACACTTTTATAATAAAATAATCAACTTTTATGCATACCTCTATGCATGAAATCCAAATATGATAAAAGTAACACTTTTATAATAAAATAATCAACTTTTATGCATACCTCTATGCATGAAATTCAATTATGATAAAAGTAACACTTTTACAATAAAATAATCATCTTTTATGCATACCTCTATGCATGAAATCCAATTATGCTAAAAGTAACACTTTTGTAATAAAATAATCATCTTTTATGCATACCTCTATGCATGAATTTCAATTATGCTAAAAGTAACACTTTTGTAATAAAATAATCATCTTTTAAGCATACCTCTATGCATGAAATTCAAATATGATAAAAGTAACACTTTTATGTTAAAATAATAATCTTTTATGCATACCTCTATGCATGAAATCTAATTATGATAAAAGTAACACTTTTATGTTAAAATAATAATCTTTTATGCATACCTCTATGCATGAAATCTAATTATGATAAAAGTAACACTTTTATGTTAAAATAATAATCTTTTATGCATACCTCTATGCATGAAAATCAATTATGTATAATATAAAAATTAATTTCTCTATGATTACATGAATATCTTTTAATTAATCTAGGATGATAATTCCTAGAATATGGTAGGAAGTCCTCTTTTCATGCTTTGAATGAAATTATTTTATGCGTATTTTTATAAAAATTTTGCCATAGCTCCGCTGCTATGACTGATAAATCTCAAATTTTCTAAGGGATAAAGCTTATCATTAAGGAAATAAATAGAATGATCCCTAATTGGATCATTAATCCATAATGGATTGAATCATCAATATTCATGAAATACATAAACTAAAAGCATAGAAAAAAGCCATTAATTTGGCCTCAAGCATAGATTAATCTTGAATTAAGGAAAAGCTTTATGAAAAGCTTCATTTGGATTGAGAATGGGTCATGAGTATGACCATTTCTTGAGTGAGAGAGAGAAATTACATAAAAACCATTAGAATTAAGCATAAATAGAAATTTATGTAATTCTTAACTATCATTAATCAATTAACTTCAATAGCATTCATCAAATTATGTAACTCTTCACTACCATTCATTAATGAACTTCAATAGCATTCAAAAACCATTCCAATTAAGCTTCTCAAGCTTGAGAGGAGTTGAGAAGAGAGAAACATTGAGAAATTATAGAAAATGATCAAAATTCACTAATTACCTTACAAATTGCTTGATTCTTTGTTCACGGTAGAGGCCCCCAACCAATCAATTGGTTAAGTATGTTGATGGAGCCACCAATGGGGATTGAAGAAAGAGGGAAGCTCCAAAAACTAGTGAATTATTAATGAATTCACAGTTCTTGGCTTAGGTGGAGTAGAGTAACGATGCATAAACACTATATATTTTTCAACAAGGGGGAGGCTTCTATTTATAGAAAAAATTGACCTCCTAACCAAACAAACTAATTCTAGAATTTTCTAAATCAGTTTGGTCAATATTTGACCATTTTTAGGTCAGTTAAGCTAACTTTTTGGAATTAGACTTGAATGAGGAGAGAGGAGAGATAAAATATCTCAATTTTTATGAGTTTAAAACTCATTCAAGCATGTGAAATATGCACCTCCTTTAAAGAACTCCCCTTCCTTACATATGTGTCAAAATGGAATCATTATACCCAAAATATCTCATATTTTTAATATTGCTCATAGTTTTTTACTAATAAACCTTGTACATTTTCAACTCTTCATCTTATGTGAAATATGCACCTCCTTTAAAGAACTCCCCTTCCTTACATATGTGTCAAAATGGAATCATTATACCCAAAATATCTCATATTTTTAATATTGCTCATAGTTTTTTTACTAATAAACCTTGTACATTTTCAACTCTTCATCTTATGTGAGCATTTACTCATTTTTGGATACCCAAAATATCTCATATTTTTAATATTGCTCATAGTTTTTCACTAATAAACCTTGTACATTTTCAACTCTTCATCTTATGTGAGCATTTACTCATTTTTGGGTATGTTCTTTTACAAATTGGATTTATCTCCTCCCTACACATGGATTGATGCTATTGGCCCATAGGAACCTTAATTGGACCATAATCCAAAAATTTCTGAAAATCTAGACCCTTAGGCTAAGGTCCTTTATACCCATTTCCAATTAATTCCAATTGCACATTGGAAAGATCTTTTTGAATTTCTGTTTCAGGGGAACTTATTTTAATAAGATGAGATAATTTTCTATCCAAAAATATTAAAAATCTGAATATTCTCTCTCTAGAATATATTCTCTCTCTAGGTTAAAACAGTTTAGAAACAAGTCTTTTATATTTCTGAAGAGGGATTGATTACAGGGGAAGATGCTGGACATTTTGAGAGGCTGGGGAGGAATCTTACACACTCACTTCAGGCATGTTTACATTCAATGTAAACATTCTGTCCACTTTGTTGCCTTTTACAACCAACCTGCACTTGTCTTTGAAGTCTTCAACATAACAACGTAGCACTCACTTCAGGCATGTTTACATTCAATGTAAACATTCTGTCCACTTTGTTGCCTTTTGCAACCACAACGTAGCACTCACTTCAGGCATGTTTACATTCAATGTAAACATTCTGTCCACTTGTCTTTGAAGTCTTCAACATAACAACCATCAGGGTTAAACCGAACCTACAAACCCTGCTTAATCATCTGGCCAACTGAAACCAAATTCTTTGTTATGTTCAGAACATGAAGTACATCTGTAAGGTACTTCACTTTGCCATCCTCCATAGACAATGGCACATCTCCAACATGGGCAATTGGATGAGCAGTTTCATCCCCTGTTTCCACACAACCTTGTCTTTCAAGGTTTTCATCTCCTTGAACCACTCTCCATGACTTGTCATGTGATTCTAAGCACTTGAATCAATGTACCATACATCATCTTTATGTGCTGCTTCAACATTTTCAGACATGGCATTCACAACATGCTGCATAACAAATAACCTTTCATTATCTTCATTGTTTCTGCTTGAGGATGCATAGTTGTTCTGCTACAATTTTCCATTTTGCATGTCAGCCTTCTTCTTATAACAATCTGCCTGCACATGTCCAGGCTTACCATAATAAAAGTATCCACATGTATCATTATATTGCCTTTGCCAATTTCCATGACCTCTTTGACTCCCCCTGCCTCTTAATTGGCCTCTTCCACCTGTGTGTTGTTGTTGTTGTTGTGAATTCTGGGATTGTTGTTGTTGCTGTTGCTGGCCATAATTCTGATTACCTGTTCGGCCACCTCCTTGACCGCGTCCAAGGCCTCCTCTACCTCATCCTCTTCCTAAACTTGTGTAGAAGGCCTGTTGCTCTGAACTATTTTTGTTTTGTAAAGACTGTTGGTCTTCACCCAAGCTCTTCTCTTCTATAATCAGCATAGACACCAAATCTGTAAAATTGGAAATGTTTTCCTGAGTCTAAATAGACGTCTTGAATGCCTTGTATTATGGCCCAAGACCACGTAGACAGACTTCCACCTTATCATCATCATCTACTGACACACCAATAGATGCAAGGGATTCCACAATACGCTTTATCTTCAATGCATAGTCATTCACAAACATACTCTTTTTCTCCACAGTATGGAGTTCATTCTCTTTTTTCTCCACAGTATGGAGTTCATTCTTCAACTGTATCTTACGTGCCTTGGTATTTGTTTCATAGAGTTTTACCAAGGTGTCCCATGCCTCTTTGGGGGGACTTGGCATCCGGTATGTGCCCAATCATGGTGTCATGTATACTGATAGAGAGCCAATACATAACCATTCTGGCTCCTTGGCTCCAATCCCTAAACTCTTTCACATCTGCAGTAGTCGAATTGATATCCGGTATCTCCGGTGCCTCTTCATGCTCACCTTCTATATAGTCCCAGTAGCCCTTTCCCATCAGGAAATTCGTCAACCTGAACCTCCAAGCATGGAAGTTGTTTTTATCAAGCTTCTCAGTAAACAATCTAGGTTATGCCATCATTTGACATCTTGCCAGATACCCAAATTTACCAGAAACAGCACTCTGGTTTGTCCTGCACAAACTGTTGTATTTTTTGCAGCGGTACTATAGTACACTCAAAAGTCACAACCAGTGACCTCAATGTGCATACATACACCCAGTGGCAACTGTTGACCTCTTTGCAGCACACACAGTGTCTGCATAGCCAATTTGTCTTCCTGCAGTTCTTAAAATAAAGTTTTGCAGAGAATCGATGACTTACCCACAGTGCTCGAAATCGCCTGCTTTCTGAAAAACGGAGGTCCAGAAGCGCCTGAAATGCATTTTCAACCTTGAAAAAGTAGTCCGCTGATAGGACACTATAGTTGCTCTATAGCTTTACTCCTGCAAAGAAAGCTCCTCAATCAGAGATCGTTTGCTAGTGCCTCCCGTAGAGCTCCCGACAAGTGTGTAGTCACCAACACAAATAGGGAAGAGTAGTTGAAGCTCTTACCCTCGTACCGCTTCCTGTGGTTCTCTTGCTTGCACCTCAGCCCTTAGCATGAACCAGGCTCTGATACCATGAAAAGATGCAGGGGGGAAGAGAGCTTGAGCTATTGCAAGCACACACACACTCACAAAACCCTAATAGAGAACACACAAGGTGAGAGGCTAAAAATCTTCTTTTTCTTCACTCAACACTCAACACACCATATACAAAGATAAGAGTACACACAATATGAAAGATACTCAACCAAATACATACAAGGGTTCTCTAGAGTGAACCCAACTAAATGAGCTGGCACTATAACTATGCCAGTCTCTAGAATGGCTGTCACACAGCCTGTCATCCCACTGGCTGCATATCACCCATGATCTCACCAACCATGGCAGTGGTGTAAGTGTGGGGCCTATCCCCCAGGTGGGTCATGAGTGTCCACTGCCTCACTAGACAAGCTCAATATCTCAACATATTTATAGGTGAGGGAGGCCACTAACTGAGTCCAACTGAGTTCTAGAATTTTCCAGCTTCAGTTTGGCTGCATTTGGACCAGTTTGGCTCCCTTTCTTATTTAGTTTGATCCAGGAGAGAGGAGAGATAAAAATATCCTATTATTTTTGAGTTTGAAACTCATCCACACATGTGAAATAGACGCCTCCTTGAAGGGCCAATTTTTCCTTACCAATGTGTCAAAAATGAATGATTACTCCAAAATATCTCATTTTTTTATTTTAATACTTCATGATTTTTAACTAATAAATCTAGTACTTAATCAACTCTTCATCTTATGTGGTGGGCATTTACTCATTTTTGAGTATTTTCTTTTATTCTTTGGATTTATCTTGTCCCAACACTTGGATTAATCTTATTGGTCCATAGGAAGCTTAATTGGACCATAATCAAAAATTTTCAAAAACTCTAGACCCTTAGGCTAAGGTCTTCTAAATAAATTTTAATTAATTCCAATTGCACCTTGAAAAATTTATTTTGATTTTCTGTTCTAGAGAAACATTTTTTTGATATTTGTAGAATTTATTTATCCAAAAATATCCCAATATTGATTTACCACCCTCTATAAATTTTTATCTGACTAGGCAAAACAAGGAAAAATAATATTTTTTTTGTATTCAGAAACATAGAATGATTACAAAGGATTGAAGTAGAGGCTTAATCAATATTCAGGCTAAGGAGGAATCTTACATGAAGAGCCTTCAATCTCCTCAAGTTTCTCCTCTTCCTCTATCACCTCTAAGAGGATATTTAACAATGGAGAAAACTATAAAGGCAACAGCTTTGACCATTCTCCTACAACCTTTTGGATGAGAGTAGCATTCTACATTTTTTAATAAAACCTTTGAAGTTTGTACATACTACACCTCTTTGTAAATGTTTGTCTCTCTGGTGGATAGAGGAGGTTCCCACAGGGATATCAATCAAGATAGAAGGCCTTGTAGTCTCCTCAAATTCATCAAAGTCATCCTTGATAAATGCCATGGCATGATTAATAATCATTGAGACATCAACTTCTGGATTGAAAATATTCTTCGAAATTGAGAAGAAAGAGGCCTCAATTCCACTTTCAATAAGAAAATCCAACATTCTCTCTGTAGGAGACACCACTACTATCTCAAAAAGACCACGAGCCTTGCGTGGTGATGACTTAAACTTCTTTGATGCCATAGGACCTGCCTTTGGTGACTTTGTAAGCATTCCACGTGCTTTAGATACACTTAACTTTGATTGGGTATCTAGTGCACTAAGAGAAGGACTAGAGGGCCCAGTAGGCTTTGTTGGAGAGGGTTTGGTTGTTTTCTTCACTTTCTTTGATGACTTTGTAACTTCTATAGGAGATATATAAAGCCGTCTCTTTTTCGAAACATTGGATATGGATGGAGATACCCTTGAAGACTGCAAACCAATAGGTTTTTTTGGTGAAGGCTTTGAACCACCCACCATGGGGGATGGTGACCTCGATGAGGCAGGTGTTGCTGATTGAGAAGAAGCCATTCTAGAACGGTGCGATAGTAGAGAGATTCAACTGCTAAAAATTGAGAGGTCGCGGAGGATACATTATTGGAAAAAAAAATGAGAGAAAACGTTTATATACATCCATACCTTGTGTGACATCGAATCACAAAATGCCATGTGGAAGGTACCATTTATGAACGATCCAGTGAGAACGGGCCACCTATCACTAGCCATTGGAGACAAGGAATAGAATTATGCCATGTGTCCAACGGTTTGTTAGGTATATAAAGAGATATGGGACCACATTATCCATTTTCGACTTCCATAGACCTCCGTCCTTGCGTGCGACCCACGACATTCCCAGGGCTAGTTTCTACTTGCCTTCGAGTGATCCAGTGCATCCTTCTTGCTTCTGTATAATGGCGCGAAGCGATTGATATCAATGTGAGGTTTTGCCTCTATCGTGCCGTCGGTCAACAAGGTAGGTGTGAGTCGACAATGTAATGGGACCTTCCTTGAGTTTGTATAGAAATTACAATACAACTCATTTTGTATGTGGCCACCGTCTCCGATCTTTGCTTTTTACATTCCGTGTACGACGCGATTGTATCCAAAGCATAATGCCATTTTACGCCCTTGTGCACCGTGGACATCGTTCTATGGGTGACACATCCAGTTCTTTAAGCATACTCTTGTTAGGCCCGGTAGTAAATAGTGGGTTTGGAAAGAAGGACTCATCAAGTATGCGTAGTGTCATTGATAGCACTATCGGATAGTCCATGGGGACTGACATAGGTATAGATTTGATAAAGTTCTCAAGCCACTTCCCAGCACTAGGGCCTTTGATATCCTTACAATTCCTCCCAAGAGGTCCCACAAAGCTGAAGGGCCTACTATTGAAGATATTACACATGAGTATAAAACAAGAAAAGCACTTGACCAAAGAGAGATGCTTTTCGAGATGGAGGATAATTTTTATAAAGAGGAAGTTAAGAGACTTGATGGTATGAATTATGATAGAATGGGCAAGGTATATGGTCAAATGATTATAATTGTCTCCTCTAACCCTGATGTGAGGTCCTCGCCTGCCGCTCCGGTGGTGGAAGCGGCGTCGGTCTCCCGTGCGCGGGGCGGAGGTCCTGCACACTCGGGGCCTCGCCCGCGGATGTCCAGGGACGAGAGGCTAGCCCGGGGGGCCGTCCCTTCGAGACCGGGCCCGGAAGACTCCCCTCGCCCGCCGAAAGGCACGGGCGATTTTGCCAGGAATGGGAAAAAATATTTTAACTAGGAGATTACTCTAACGAGTCAAGTCTTGACTAAATTCAACTGATCTGACCAAACCTAAAGTCACATGGTCAGATCAAGAAGAGACTTGCCCTTGGTCCATGGAATAACTGGTTTTTTCCTCATTTTTGAGGCATAGCCGATGATCCCCTCCCATAGAACAAGGTCTTCTCACATTACAAAAATGCATCCTCTGAACTCTTCGTTGAAGACCAGCTGGCCAACCAATGAGATCCAGTATCAAATTTTCGTTCCCAAAAACCTTTACTTTTTGTCCATCAGATATCTTCCTCGACGTACGCCTGGGTGTCCTAGCAACCACGAGCCCGTGCATCGCCTGGTCAGAACTCTCTAGGATCCTCCTTAGGTGTCCTAGCACTTCACTCAGGGACCGCTTTGTCAGTCCTCACCCATCGTACTGGAAGCGCACCATTTTAACCGTACCGAGGCTGGTAAAGACCTCAGCAGGCTTTGCCGCGGGCGACATCCCTTGACAACTCCCCGCCAGCTGCTCCAACAAACCTCCTCTTAGAAAAACATAAGCCAAATGCTTCCTCGAGCATTCTGGCGTAAAACAGTCCTTTGAATGAAAAACAGAGTTTCCAATGCAAGTGAGATCCCAGTTTGATATCGGCTCCAAAGACCCTTTTTCCAATAATTCCCAGTTTCATAATGAGAATCCTTGATCTCTCATGAGGGTAATCTACCCGTCATTTTATCCATTTATCCAACTAAATTCTTGGTGAGATTGGTCACGAAAAAACTAGATTAGTTCCGGTAATCTATTCTTTAGTAACTAGAATTGGTCACAAAGTTTTTGTCTGATGCAGTTTGAGAGAGAAGAACAATTAGGTTTACTGTCTGACCTCATGTAGTCTAACTAAATTCATTCAGTTTAGTTCTACGAGGATTCCTTTCAACTAAACATCTAGTTTTTGGGTAGATATCCATTTAGTGACTTTACCAATTCAAATATCCAAGATATTCTTTTTTCCACATAAATTATCAACCTTAATTCATTAGGTAGAATTATGATGGAAATTCATCTTTTGACATTAGAATTTAATTCAAATCCATCTTTTCTCAAATATCATGGAAATTCATCTTTTAACTAAAATATCAATACTTTTTTTTTTTGAATAAACTTGAAATCCTTCTTTTTCTCATTTCAAAGAGTGCAATCCAATTATCATGGAAATTTCTCTTTTTCATAAATTAAATCTATCAAATTTATTCTTAAAATTACATAAAAATAACCATTAATTCCTTTAAGCTTAAAATTCCACTTTTCTCATCTAAACATTTGAATTCCAATATAGTGGGATTTCCTCTTTTATCATTTAAACTTATTGTGCAAAAAGATAAATTTACCTAAATTTTTCTCTTAAAATCTAAATAAAAATATCCATTAATTCCTTTGCACTAGGAATTACACTTTCTTCATTTAATTAATTGGATTCCAATATGGTGGGAATTCCTCTTTCATCATAAAAAATTATCTATACAAAATGATAAATTTAACTATATTTTTTCTTAAAAATAAATAAGAATCTTCATTAATTCCTTTGCACTAGGAATTATACTTTCTTTATTTAAATATTTAAATTTCAATATGGTGGGAATTCCTCTTTCATCATAAAAATTTATCTATACAAAAAGATAAATTCAACTAAAATCTTTCATAAAATATACATTGTTTTAGCATTCTAATTTTTTTAATCTAAATCATTGGAATACATGGATTTCCAATGTCATGGGGATTACTCTTTTAACATAAAAATAAATTACTAGAAATTTCTCTTTTTTATCTAATTTACCAATTATGCATAAACATAAAAATCAATCTCTCCATGATTACAATGAGAATCGTTCAATTAATCTAGGATGATAATTCCTAGAATATGGTAGGAAGTCCTCTTTTCATATTATGAATGAAAATATTTTGTGTTTATTTTATAGAAATTTTACCATAGCTCCGCTCCTATTACTGATAATTCTCAATTTAATTGAAAGAATGAAGCTTAATATTATTGATATGATTAGAATGACCACTAATTGGATCAATATCCAATTATGGATTGATTCATAATTTCTCTACTATAAAATAAATATCATAAAAGCATTAAAAAGCCATTATTTTGGCCTCCAATTAGACAAGCATAGAAACTACTTTTAGATTAGATAATTGCTTCATTTGAATTGAGAATAGGTTATAGGAATGACCATTCTTTGGGGGAGAGAGAGAAATGCTTTAAAAACATTATAATTTAAGCATAAATGGAAATTTATTTATTTTTTCATTACAATGCATTAAAGAACTTCAATTTTATTCAAAAGCCATTCATATTAATGCTTCTCAAGCTTGAGAGGGGTTGAGAAGAGAAACATTTGGAGATTTTTTTAAAAAAAAGACAATAACCTACACTTTACCTCCTAGATTGCTTGATTCTTTGATCAAAGTAGAGGCCCCCAACCAATCAATTAGTTTGGTATGTTGATGAAGTCTCCAAGGAAGATTGAAGAGAGAGAGAAGCTCCAATCTCTTTAATTTTGTAGAGGTTTTTCGAGGATAATAGAAATTTTGCTAAGTTTAAAGTAATACCAGCATAGTTTAGTTCATAGATAATAATACAAAGGATTGAGGGTCTATTTATAGGAGAGGGAGGCCAGTAACTGAGTCCAACTGAGTTCTATAATTTTCTAGCTTCAGTTTGGCTGAATTTGGACAAGTTTCGGACCAGTTTGGCTCCCTTTTTTATTTGGTTTGATCCAGGAGAGAGGAGAGATAAAAATATCCTATTATTTTTGAGTTTTAAACTCATTCAAGCATGTGAAGTAGGCACCTCCTTGCATGCAATCTGAAGATCTCCTTAAGGAAAACTTTGGCAACATCCACTGCAAAGTATGTTTCTTGCACTCGAATCAGATGGGAAACTTTGGTTAGCCTATCAACTACCACAAAAATGGACTTGTAACCTTATTCCACCGAAGGTAATCTAGTGACAAAGTCCATACTGATGCATTCCCACTTCATCTATGGAATGTCTAGAGGCTGCAGTTTCCCTGGCATCTTGACTCTTTCTGCCTTGACCCTTTCGCACATCAAGCATTTCCGCACATGATCAAGTACATCCTTTTTGAGTCCTGGCCCAAGAAGAAGCTTTTCTTCACAGATATATAGGTTTTTATAAACCCTAGATGTCCAACTATCACGCTATCATGGGCTTCTCTTAGAATTCTTTCCTTTATTCCCGTATCATTGGGTATCCAAGAACTCGACTCATTTCCTAAGGAGTCTTGCTTTCCTGCATCAGAAGGGTAGCAATAGGGGCAAAGAATTTGTCCTGCATGATTTTCTCCTTTGCTTCATTGATCAATGGAATTGACACCACTGTAATTGCAAGCAAGGAGGCTTTTCTGTTGAGCGCATCTACAACCACATTTTCTTTCTCTCGATCGATACTTTTTTCAAAATCAAAGTCTTGCAGGGTCTGCATCCATCTCCTTTGACACATGTTGAGATCCCTTTGGGTGAAGATCCACTTCAGACCTTGATGATCTCTCATCAAGGTGAATCTTTATCCCAAAAGATAATGTCTCCATAACTTTAGAGCATACACTACTGAGAGTAACTCCAAGTCATGGACGGCATAATTCCTCTCATGTGTTGTGAGTTTTCTGGATTCACATGCCACTGCATGACTTTCCTGCATTAGAGCACCGCCTAAGGAAAATTCACTAGCACCAATAACTACCTCAAAGGGTTTGGTAAAATCTAGTAATTTAAGGACAGGATTGGTTACTAAGGCTGTCTTCAACTTGTCAAAGGCACTCTGACATATTGTAGTCCATTGAAAAAAATTGAAAAAGTGTACTTTTCTTGAGAAGGTTAGTTAACTACTGCTTAGATCTTTGCGGGGTCAGGAGAAATCCCATCCTTTGACACTATGAATTCCAAGTATTCCACTTGGTCAACAAAGAAGGAACACTTGCTCTTCTTTGCAAAGAGTTGGTGTTTCCTTAGGATTTCCAGGACTTTGCGCACATGATCGCAACATTCTTTGAGTATGCTAACATATCATCAAAGAAGGCAAGAACAAAATCATCCAAGTATTCTCTGAGAATATCTTGCATAAGATAATTGAATGTCGACGGGGCATTAGTCAATCGAGAGCACATGACTGTGAACTCATAATGCCCATAGCGAGTATTGAATGCTGTCTCTGGCATGTCCTACTCCTTCATTCTGATCTGGTAGTACCGGGATTTGAGATCTATCTTTGTAAACATTTGGGTACCACTTAACCGATCCAGAAGTTCATCAATCCTAGGAATAGGATACTTATTCTTAATTGTTAATTGATTCAGTCCTCTGTAGTCAATACAGAGTCTTAACGCACCCCAAGGTGAGACACTGGGTCTGACAAATCCCTGCTGTAACAATTGTCTTAACTGTTCCTTAAGTTCTATGGCTTCAGGGACTGGCATTTTGTATGCACGCTGGGCTACTGGCTGAGGGGGTTAATTCCATCTCATGATCTACTTCACGATACGGAGGCATCTCAGTCAGCTCTTCAGGAAATACATCTACATACTCACTTAACCACTCTGATTCTTTAGGCTTGCATTTTATGTCTACTGGATTCATTTTAACAACATTGCCTTTTTCTGAGCCGTTTTAATAATTTGGAAGCCTTGACTAATTACAGCACTGGGGATCTGAAAATTCCAATTCCTTGAACTTTATTCCCGTGAAGGTCTAGGAAAGAGATGGTTTCTTTGTGATAACGAATGTCAGCCTAATTCTTTTGGAGCCAATCCATTCCAAGGATTCCGTCATATATTCCCAAGGGTAGGACTCTGAACTTGTAAGATCCCTGTTCCCACCGAGCAACGGATTCAGGATACTGGCAGCGGAAGTAGCACTTCTCACGTGGGACAGGGGTCCCACATTCGGGGCCTCGCCCACGGATATCCGGACAAAAGACTAATTTGCCGGTTTTTCCAAAACCAAACCCAGAAAAACTTCCCTTATCCGGAAAGCACGGGCGATTCCACTAGGATACTCTTTACTCTAACGTAGTCAAGACCATTACTGATCAAGTTAATCCGATTGTATCTAAAAAGATACTCGGTCAGATCAAGAAAAAAACTTGCACTTGGATCATTGGGATCAACGCTTTTTTCCCCATCAAAGAGGCACAGCCGTTGATTCTTATCCATCGAACAATTACTATCTGGGATTTACTTCATCTATCGTAATAACAGAAATTGAGTCTCGATTTACGGATCCATCAGTCCAGCCTAACCCCATCCGATCCCATGGGTTAGCCAACCGCCCAACCACTGTAGTGATGGGATCCAATTAATAATTTGGTTAGGTTTTGTCCCGGGTACCAAGGAAAAGAGTTCCGAGGCCCCCTAGCCGAATGTTCATGCAAAATAAAACTAGCCACACCACTCACACACCCAATATGAAATTGCCTTTTCACAGATTCAACCAGTTTAAAACAATCCTTTAATAAAACCATAGTATCACTGATCACCATCTTCCAATTTATCCAGTTGATTCTTAATTTTTCCATCATTCCTTCATCAGAGTATCTATGGCATCATTGGCAACTAGGACGCTCACCACCTATCCACTCAGGGGCCGTTTCCTAATCCCTAGCCCATAATACTCGGCAATATAATCACTTATCAAGATGGACTCTCGTTGAAGATCAGCAAGATCAACCAACAGATCCATATAAAGAGCCATGGACTCATCCATTGAAGACCAGCAAGGTCAATCAACCAGATCCATGCCCGATTTCAGAAAACAACTCTAACTTTGTTCCAATATCTTCCTCGATGCACGCGTGGGTATCCTAGGCGACCCAGAGCCCGAGCACCGTATGGTCAGCATCCTCTAGGATCCTTCGCAGGTGACCTAGCGCTTCACTCATAGGCCGCTTCCTTGGCCCCTCATCCACCGTACCGGAAGCTCACCATTTTAATCGCACCGAGGCTGGTCAAGACCTCGGCCGACCTTGCTACGCGAGACGTCCTTCATTGACTCTCTGTTTAGCAGTTGCAACTTTTTCAGTTAGGTCTCCACGACCTTAATCACAAGATGGTCACAATTCTTTCCCAGCAATCTTGACATAAAACAGTCATTTACAAACAGCATTTACAAACAGTCACAAAATACAGTTTCTAAATTAACTCTCATTTTTCCACATTATCCCTCATCAATCCACATTGCTTATTCCACATTCCAGTTATATGTGTACTCATCTCATCACATCATTTTCCATCTCATCACTTCAGATTCCTTCACATCACATATCATATATTCACATCCATACATATATCTACATCCACATCCACATTCACATCCATACATCCACATCTACTTCCATACATCTATTTTCACATCCACATCTACATGCACATTCATGCATCCACATCCATACATCCACATCTACATGCACATTCACATCCATACATCCACATCTATATGCGTACATTCACATCTACATGCATACATCCACATCTCTATGCATACATCCACATCCACATTCACATTCACCTCCATACATCTACATCTACATGCATATCCACCTCCACATTCACATCCACATCTATACATCTACATCTACATGCATACATCCACATCTACATCTATACACCTACATCTACATGCATACATCCACATCTCCATTCACGTCTACATCTTTACATCTACATCTACATCTACATGCATCCATCCACCTCCACATCCACATCTACATCTATACATCTACATCTACATGTATACATCCACATCTCCATTCACATCTACATCTATACATCTACTTCTACATGCATCCATCCACCTCCACATCCACATCTACATCTATACACCTACATCTTCATGCATCCATCCACCTCCACATCCACATCTACATCTATACATCTACATCTACATGTATACATCCACATCTCCTTTCACATCTACATCTATACATCTACTTCTACATACATCCATCCACATCTCCATTTACATCCTCATCTACACATCTATTTCTACATGCATACATCCACATCTCCATGCATACATCCACATCCACCTCCACATTCACACTCACATCCATACCTCTACATCTACATGCAAACATCCATATCTCCATGCATAATAATATTCTTTTAAATAATCTAGGATGATAGTTCCTAGAATATGGTAGGAAGTCCTCTTTTTATGCTTTGAATGAAATTATTTTATGCGTAATTTCTATAAAAATTTTACCATAGCTCCGCTACTATGACTGATAAATCTTTTTTTTTTCTAAGGGATAAGGCTCATTATTAAAGAAATAATTAGAATGGTCTCTAATTGGATCATCAATCCATAATGGATTGAATCATCAATATACATAAACTAAAAGCATAGAAAAAAGACATTAATTTGGCCTCAAGCATAGCTTAATCTTGGATTAAGGAAAAGCCTTATGAAAAGCTTCATTTGGATTGAAGAGGGTCATGAGTATGACCATTTCTTAAGTGAGAAAGAGAGAAAAACCATTAGAATTAAATATAAATAGAATTTTATGTAATTCTTTACTATCATTAATTAATTAACTTCAATAGCATTTCAAAAACCATACCAATTAAGCTTCTCAAGCTTGAGAGGGGTTGAGAAGAGAGAATCATTGAGAAATTATAGAAAAGATCATAATTCACTATACTTATCTTATAATTTGCTTGATTCTTTGTTCACGGTAGAGGCCCCCAACCAATCAATTGGTTTAGTATGTTGATGGAGCCACCAATGGGGATTGAAGAAAGAGAGAAGTATCAAAAACTAGTGAATTATTAAAGAATTCACAGTTCTTAGCTTAGGTAGAGTAGAGTAACAATGCATAAGACATTATATTTTTTTCAACAAGGGGAGGCTTCTATTTATAGGAAAATTTGAGCTCCTAACCAAACAAACTGATTCTAGAATTTTTCAAGTCAGTTAGGTCACTTTTTGACCATTTTTAGGTCAATTAAGCAAACTTTTTGGAACTAGACTTGAATGAGGAGAGAGGAGAGATGAAATATCTCAATTTTTATGAGTTTAAAACTCATTCAAGCATGTGAAATATGCACCTCCTTTAAAGAACTCTCCTTCCTTACATATGTGTCATAGTTTTTTTTTACTAATAAACCTTGTACATTTTCAACTCTTCATCTTATGTGAAATATGCACCTCCTTTAAAGAACTCCCCTTCCTTACATATGTGTTTTTTTTACTAATAAACCTTGTACATTTTCAACTCTTCATCTTATGTGAGCATTTACTCATTTTTTGATACCCAAAATATCTCATATTTTTAATATTGCTCATAGTTTTTTACTAATAAACCTTGTACATTTTCAACTCTTCACCTTATGTGAGCATTTACTCATTTTTGGGTATCTTCTTTTTACAAATTGGATTTATCTCCTCCCTACATATGTATTGATGCTATTGGCCCATAGGAACCTTAATTGGACCATAGTCTAAAGATTTCTGAAAATCTAGACCCTTAGACTAAGGTTCTTTATACCTATTTCCAATTAATTCCAATTGCACATTTGAAAATTCTTTTTGAATTTCTGTTTCAGGGGAATTCATCTTAATTATATGAGATATTTTTCTATCCAAAAATATTCAAAATCTGAATATTCTCTCTCTAGAATATTTTCTCTCTCTAGGTTAAAACAGTTAGAAACAAGGTCTTTATATTTCTGAAGAGGGATTGATTACAGGGGAAGATACTAGACATCAAAAAGGGGGTTGGGGGAGGAATCTTACATTCTATCCCACTTAAAAAACGCGAGATGTCCTCATCTCGCAACTTGTGATAAATTCGCAAGATGCACGAATATGAGACTTAGAGAAAAAATTTAATCAAGATTAACCACCAAGAAAAGTCTTAAAGAGAGCAAGATTCAAAATAAGAACAAGATTTAAACTTTATTCATTCTCGGAACTTATACAGTAAAGATAGAAGAACTCTTTACACTTCCATAAGCCCGTCCATCATATGGTCACAAAAGCAGTGCTCACAAGCTGCACAAGTATAGGGTAACTCATCTATGGGAATGATTCTGCTGGTTATTGCCACACCTATCTCAGTGCTATGAGGTGATCTAACAAAAGGACCTCTGAGAGGCAAGCCAAAAACGGGGTAAAGGCATATCTTCTCATGAGGAAGAAAACACGCCAGTAAGAAGACCCGCTCAGAAAACCCAAGATGCCTTGATCTCATGACGCAGTAGTATCGGGGACCCAAACCCAAGGCTTCAATAACCATGGCCAAGCGGACATTATTACGAAAGTGCTGCTGACCCTAGGGTGTTACCCTAGTTATGTCTTGATAGGTCCGCCATTTGGTCTGCGCTACAGAAGTTCCCAAGTGAGGGAAAAGTGAGCGCTCATACTATTCTATAAAATCTTTCTTCACAGACTCTCTTGCGTCTTGAAGGTGAGAAATCATCATGGATAAAACTAATTCCTGTTGCCAAGCCATGAAGGAGATTAAGAAAGAAAGGAGATTGATGGGAGTAAGATTACTGTGAGCGACAAGTAAAAGTTATGACTTATATAAAGGAAGGAGCTAGCGTAACCTAGAAGCCAACGGTAACTTGCCACTGAAGTTTTACCGTCTTTCCATGATTTGTGTTTGACACATTTTTCTATAGAAGGCATTAAGAATTTTGAGATGAGGAGATAAACGAAGCTTGTAGGCTAAGTCACCTACTTTCATATTGAATTCAGATATAAGGGTCACAATATCTGGGGGATGACTTCTTATACTCCCCAAGAGATAAAGAACTTCTTTTGGGCCGTACTCGAATGAAAACCAAAACCTTGGTATTCAAAACACCGATTCTCCCTTCTGAACTCATTGCTCTAAATCCTTAAAATAGGTGGGACTCCTGAGAAGTATTCTAGGAAAAGGGTCTTCCTTTTTTTAAACAGAAACTTTCTTTTATTTTAGAGAGGGAATAATTATAAGATCAGAAAGGGAGATTCTTACTCCTGTATACCTCGAAGGCTGGGGAGGAATCTTATATTCTACCCCACTTAAAAAGTGCGAGATGTCCTCATCTCGCAAGGTAGAGGACAGCTCTTATTCTTAAGATCCAATTTTATTCTGGGGTTCCTTATATTCTGGTCAACCCAACAGAACACTGGGATAAATATCCCTTATATAGAACTCATCATTAAATAACAATTCATTCAGATTATATCATTCATATCTTTAACATGATAATGGTCCATTAGACCGAAAAGTTTCCTTCGGAATATTCCTCCACAAAAATTTCAATCAAGCAAGTTCTCAATTTGACATCCCTTAACTTGATCTACCGGTCAAGTATTAACAGTAGCAATCTGACAGCACAACCCACTAATCTCATAGTGATTTGCTGAATTCGTTATCATCATTCTAGTTATGAATATCATCACAGGGACTCGTCCCATTCCCCCTCATTGTGGTTTCATTATATTTCAACTAATTTTTAAAATCAACATTTTTCAATCAGCATTTTCAATCAGAATCCAAATCAATTCATCAATTCTCAAACAGAATTAAAAATCATATCAATCACATTCGAAATCATCATCTGGATAGCATTAACACTTATAATTTCAAGTCTTAGATTTACTCGTATATACTGTCAGTAAAGAGCTGCAGTATACTCTCGGTATATACGGGTAGTCACGGCCCTTGGCATTATAAGGCAAATACCATCATGTCTAGGCCTCAAGCAAGTCAGGGATTCTATATAATTGCGGCACTTCCATCTGAAGACCCAATTACCAAATTACGAATTTCAGTTTGAATATCAAATTGTATGAATTATCTCACACAATTATAACCTTTTTGGTGTTTCTTGATAAATTTTTGATATATTTGTCTTCTCAGTTGATCTTTATTAACCAAAGGCTCTGATACCAACTATAAGATCCCTGTTCCCACCGAGCAACGGATTCACGATACTGGCAGCGAAAGTAGCACTTCTCGCGTGGGACAGGGGTCCCACATTCGGGGCCTCGCCCACGGATATCCGGACAAAAGACTAATCCGTCGGTTTTTCCAAGACCGAACCCAGAAAAACTTCCCTTATCCGGAAAGCACGGGCAATTCCACCAGGATACTCTTTACTCTAACGTAGTCAAGACCATTACTGATCAAGTTAATCCGATTGTACCTAAAAAGATACTCGGTCAGATCAAGGAAGAAACTTGCACTTGGATCATTGGGATCAACGCTTTTTTCCCCATCAAAGAGGCACAGTCATTGATTCTTATCCATAGAACAATTACTATCCGGGATTTACTTCATCTATCGTAATAACAGAAATTGAGTCTCGATTTACAGATCCATCAGTCCAGCCTAACCCCATCCGATCCCATGGGTTAGCCAACCGCCCAACCACTGTAGTGATGGGATCCAATTAATAATTTGGTTGGGTTTTGTCCCGGGTACCAAGGAAAAGAGTTCCGAGGCCCCCTAGCCGGATGTTCATGCAAAATAAAACTAGTCACACCACTCACACACCCAATATGAAATTGCCTTTTCACAGATTCAACCAGTTTAAAACAATCCTTTAATAAAACCATAGTATCACTGATCACCATCTTCCAATTTATCCAGTTGATTCTTAATTTTTTCATCATTCCTTCATCAGAGTATCTATGGCATCATTGGCAACTAGGACGCTCACCACCTGTCCACTCAGGGGCCGTTTCCTAATCCCTAGCCCATAATACTCGGCAATATAATCACTTATCAAGATGGACTCTCGTTGAAGATCAGCAAGATCAACCAACAGATCCATATAAAGAGCCATGGACTCATCCATTGAAGACCAGCAAGGTCAATCAACCAGATCCATGCCCGATTTCAGAAAACAACTCCAACTCTGTTCCAATATCTTCCTCGATGCACGCGTGGGTATCCTAGGCGACCCAGAGCCCGAGCACCGTATGGTCAGCACCCTCTAGGATCCTTCGCAGGTGACCTAGCGCTTCACTCATAGGCCGCTTCCTTGGCCCCTCATCCACCGTACCGGAAGCTCACCATTTTAATCGCACCGAGGCTGGTCAAGACCTCGGCCGACCTTGCTATGCGAGACGTCCTTCATTGACTCTCCGTCAGCAGTTGCAACTTTTTCAGTTAGGTCTCCACGACCTTAATCACAAGATGGTCACAATGCTTTCCCAGCAATCTTGACATAAAACAGTCATTTACAAACAACATTTACAAACAGTCACAAAATACAGTTTCTATATTAACTCTCATTTTTCCACATTATCCCTCATCAATCCACATTGCTTATTCCACATTCCAGTTATATGTGTACTCATCCCATCACATCATTTTCCATCTCACCACTTCAGATTCCTTCACATCACATATCATATATTCACATCCATACATATATCTACATCCACATCCACATTCACATCCATACATCCACATCTACATCCATACATCTATTTTCACATCCACATCTACATGCACATTCACATCCATACATCCACATCTATATGCGTACATTCACATCTACATGCATACATCCACATCTCTATGCATACATCCACATCCACATTCACATTCACCTCCATACATCTACATCTACATGCATATCCACCTCCACATTCACATCCACATCTATACATCTACATCTACATGCATACATCCACATCTACATCTATACACCTACATCTACATGCATACATCCATATCTCCATTCACATCTACATCTTTACATCTACATCTACATGCATCCATCCACCTCCACATCCACATCTACATCTATACATCTACATCTACATGTATACATCCACATCTCCATTCACATCTACATCTATACATCTACTTCTATATGCATCCATCCACCTCCACATCCACATCTACATCTATACACCTACATCTTCATGCATCCATCCACCTCCACATCCACATCTACATCTATACATCTACATCTACATGTATACATCCACATCTCCATTCACATCTACATCTATACATCTACTTCTACATGCATCCATCCACATCTCCATTTACATCCTCATCTACACATCTATTTCTACATGCATACATCCACATCTCCATGCATACATCCACCTCCACATTCACACTCACATCCATACCTCTACATCTACATGCAAACATCCATATCTCCATGCATAATAATATTCTTTTAATTAATCTAGGATGATAGTTCCTAGAATATGGTAATAAGTCCTCTTTTTATGCTTTGAATGAAATTATTTTATGCGTAATTTCTATAAAAATTTTACCATAGCTCCACTACTATGACTGATAAATCTTTTTTTTTTCTAAGGGATAAGGCTCATTATTAAAGAAATAATTAGAATGGTCTCTAATTGGATCATCAATCCATAATGGATTGAATCATCAATATACATAAACTAAAAGCATAGAAAAAAGACATTAATTTGGCCTCAAGCATAGCTTAATCTTGGATTAAGGAAAAGCCTTATGAAAAGCTTCATTTGGATTGAAGAGGGTCATGAGTATGACCATTTCTTAAGTGAGAAAGAGAGAAAAACCATTAGAATTAAATATAAATAGAATTTTATGTAATTCTTTACTATCATTAATTAATTAACTTCAATAGCATTTCAAAAACCATACCAATTAAGCTTCTCAAGCTTGAGAGGGGTTGAGAAGAGAGAATCATTGAGAAATTATAGAAAAGATCATAATTCACTATACTTATCTTATAATTTGCTTGATTCTTTGTTCACGGTAGAGGCCCCCAACCAATCAATTGGTTTAGTATGTTGATGGAGCCACCAATGGGGATTGAAGAAAGAGAGAAGTATCAAAAACTAGTGAATTATTAAAGAATTCACAGTTCTTGGCTTAGGTAGAGTAGAGTAACAATGCATAAGACATTATATTTTTTTCAACAAGGGGAGGCTTCTATTTATAGGAAAATTTGAGCTCCTAACCAAACAAACTGATTCTAGAATTTTCCAAGTCAGTTAGGTCACTTTTTGACCATTTTTAGGTCAATTAAGCAAACTTTTTGGAACTAGACTTGAATGAGGAGAGAGGAGAGATGAAATATCTCAATTTTTATGAGTTTAAAACTCATTCAAGCATGTGAAATATGCACCTCCTTTAAAGAACTCTCCTTCCTTACATATGTGTCATAGTTTTTTTTTACTAATAAACCTTGTACATTTTCAACTCTTCATCTTATGTGAAATATGCACCTCCTTTAAAGAACTCCCCTTCCTTACATATGTGTTTTTTTTACTAATAAACCTTGTACATTTTCAACTCTTCATCTTATGTGAGCATTTACTCATTTTTTGATACCCAAAATATCTCATATTTTTAATATTGCTCATAG
This sequence comes from Cibotium barometz, assembly GCF_041138505.1. NCBI lineage: Eukaryota > Viridiplantae > Streptophyta > Polypodiopsida > Cyatheales > Cibotiaceae > Cibotium > Cibotium barometz. The sequence goes on from NC_141067.1 coordinate 48,360,883, forward strand.
TTTTTTACTAATAAACCTTGTACATTTTCAACTCTTCACCTTATGTGAGCATTTACTCATTTTTGGGTATCTTCTTTTTACAAATTGGATTTATCTCCTCCCTACACATGTATTGATGCTATTGGCCCATAGGAACCTTAATTGGACCATAGTCTAAAGATTTCTGAAAATCTAGACCCTTAGACTAAGGTTCTTTATACCTATTTCCAATTAATTCCAATTGCACATTTGAAAATTCTTTTTGAATTTCTGTTTCAGGGGAATTCATCTTAATTATATGAGATATTTTTCTATCCAAAAATATTCAAAATCTGAATATTCTCTCTCTAGAATATTTTCTCTCTCTAGGTTAAAACAGTTAGAAACAAGGTCTTTATATTTTTGAAGAGGGATTGATTACAGGGGAAGATACTAGACATCAAAAAGGGGGTTGGGGGAGGAATCTTACAGAACTGGCACTTTGTTACGTTCCCATCTCAGCTAAACTGAATAAGGTCAGTCTCAAGGTGAGTGAAAAGAATCTTCCCACTGGCTAATTCCACTTGCATAGGTTTCCTTGATTTTTGATTTAGGACTAATTTATGCAGACATCCTAGGGAAATAAAAGAATGAGTACTGCTTGAATCAATCAAAATCTTGAAGAGTTTTCAATAAACAATTAGAGTAGATAAGAGGTGTGATTTTGGTTCTATAGTGGTTGAATTCTATCACTTCTCTTCGTGTTGCTCTTTTTTATTGCTCTGCTCGGTCTTTGCATGCTCGGTTTCTGTCTCTGCTCGGTTCATGCATGCTCGGTTTAAAGTTAAACTCCACTGAGATATGTTTTATAGAGACTTATAAAGTACTAAAACTTTATAGTTTTAACTTTTCTCTAATTCCAAATAGATTGGAAGATATTACTCTTCCAAAGAGACCAGTGGTCAGACTTTGCCTTAGAAATTGTCATGAAGATTGACTATCTCATCTATATAGACCACATGGACTAACACATAGACTGGATGGATTAACGCATAAGCATAGTAAAGACTTAGGTATAGTGACTAGAGATGATATCACTCGTTAGAACATGATAATTGATTATGTTAAAAATAAAGGTTCTCATGTGACTTAAAAGACTAAGAGAAGTTAAGGACTATTTGAATTAAAAGCTTGTTTTATACTTGAAGTTGATTTTAATATATTTGAATATGCATGTCTTGAAAGATTATGGATTAGATGACTTGTGATTTCTTTGCCATTGGGAATGAATGATTGATATGCATGAGATTTTGAGATTCGAGCCAGTTGTCCTTAGACAGGGAACGCCGGACAGAGAATGAGATTTATGCCCTCTGGGATCCATGTGGTAGAACCCAGAGAGAGGATGAGATTCAGAAAGAGGCATACTCGGGATAGCCGCGATGTCCAGTGTAGAGGTTGGGTGGATGGGCATTGGAGAAAGCCCTAGATTGACTGGATTTTGTTCATTATGACTAACCATGTTGTCGAGCATGGTGATGATGGTAGAATCTTTGAGATAAACACATACATGGCGATTGATTAAGATGCTATGATTTAATTGATAGAGATTTATATAATGTGAATGTTGTTTGAGGTTACATGATTCTTAGCTTATGTGATAAGAATCTTGGGTACCTATGGCATGCATGCTTGTTTCCTATTTGAGAAGGTTGATTTGATTATATTGCTATGTAGAAATAGCATGATTAAGCGAGTTTAATGTTTTCTTAGATTAAGTGGTATGATTAAGATATGGTTAGATTTGGGACCATCACAGTTGGTATCTCGCCTAGGTTGGGCAACCTGCACTTGATTGCGGATATTACAGTCTTGGATGACTAATATTATTTTTAATTTTTGTGATACAGCCAGGAGTTTCTTTCTCTTGAGAAATGTTTTACAATTTTTGATGTACAGTCACAAGATATCTGCACATCAAACAAATTCAGTAGTCAATCCAGGGCAAGAAGAGGAGCTGTTACAAGGATTATTGCGTGTGGGTGTCACTCCAGAGGAAGTTATCAAACTTATTGATAGAAATCAAGAATTAGAGGAAAGAAGGAGAGCCATGCGTTTTCGAGATTCCATGAATTTGAATGAAGAAGACAGACATAACTGAGAAGATGGAGAGATGGAAGATCGTCTGAATTTTCATAATAGAGAGGGTCAACGAGAAGGGCAAAGAGCAAGAAATTTTGACCAAGCAGCAAGAAGAACCTAGTGAAATTCCTAGAATCCCTCAACCAAGAGTTGTTGCATAGGTTGGTTTTGATCTTTCAATACATTGAGTTATTAAGGAGTTTCCGGATACAATGTAGGCCATGAAAATTGCTATGGGCACATGATTTAAATTGGTGCATGTAGATGATTTTGCCCTCATTTAAATTGGTGCATGTAGATGATTTTGCCCTCAAACAAGTTACCAAGAAAAGGTCACCACCCACGAACCTTTCATGGAAAGGGGAAGAGAAGTGAAGAAGTGGAAGAATGGTTTGAGGCGTTGAAGATTATTTTTGAACATGTAACTTTAGTGGGATGAAGCTAAGGCAAAGAGAAAAATACTTCTTTTTGAAGGTTCTGCGAAATTATGGTGGAAGTATATTATGCACAGCCAGGGACTTGAGGAATGAGGACATCACATGGCCTCTAATAAAAAGGCATATGACTCAATATTACTATCCTCCAGAATATCACATGTAGAAAATGAATGAATTTTTAAACTTGGAATAGAGGGCACTTACTGTTGTATAATATCATGATAAATTTTGGGACTTGCATGAATATTCACACTCTTTAACAAAAAAGGAAAGAGATTCTCGATTTATGAATGGCTTAAATAAGGAAATCAAATTTTTGGTTAAGGGTAACAAGCCAACTACAGTCCAAGATGCTATGCTACGTGCCATGACATATGAACTGATGGGAAAGAATGAAGAAAGATTTGGAAGTAAAAGAAAGATATCAAATCCATTTTATGATGAGAAGGATAATTTTATGTAGAATAGGAGAATTCAGACTAGGCAAGAAGAAGAATGGTAATCAGCCTTTCACATATATGTCGTCCTCTCGAGAGATGGTAGAAAAGTGTGGAATGAAGGCCTTGGTTTCCATTGTTTAAAAAAGGGCCATAGAACTTATGAGTGCAAAAACAAACCAACATCATGCGACGAATGTGAGGGATTAATTACAAGAGATCATAAAACAATGAAAACTATGCAGGAGAATGTACGCAGATTTTCAAGTACTGACAATGCTCATGGAGCAAGAGGAAAAGTTTCTACAACTATGCACGAGGACATTGAAGAATATGCACATGTCAATGTTGTTGTTCATGCAGGTATGGCTGAAAACCGAGCTTCAATTATTAATATTCCTATTAAAATTATGAATAATGTATTTCAAGTGTTGATTAACGCGGGAAGCACACATAGTTTTCAATCACTCCACGTGGTAAAACAGTCAAAAGAATCTTATAGTAGAGCTTGCTTTGGGAAAGAAATAGACATGTAAGGATTATGTCAAGAATATACCTTTCATCATAGGTGACCTCAAGTCAAAAGCTAATTTCCATGTGTTTCCTTTGGGAAGGTATGATGTCATATTATGGATGAACTGGTTAGTGCCTCTGGTGAAGTAAATATCTATTGGGAGGTTGCAAGACCATCAATAGAAAGATTATGTAACCACATTTGTTCGTAAATTTTGAAAGTGTTTCGCTTTCTAAGCTCCTTAATTGAAGAAAGAATGGAGGATTGCTCTCTTGTTGAAGAAATTTAACTAAGTCTAAAGCTGTAAGCAAAGTGAAAATAAGATTTTGCAAATCGACTAATTACTTTGAAGTTTAAGACAACACGATAATGTTTTTCATCACATTTATGATTGTTTATTAAGTTGTGATTCCAAGAAGACTTGTTTATGACATGGATAGTGATTGATTTACAAGATCAAGATACTTTGTGTAATGCCTCAAGATGTATCTAGTTTCTTATTTGGAGTTACATTTTATGGAATTAAGACGAGTTTAGGAGACCTACTAAACTCTAGCATATAAATGACTAGCTTAACATATAAAATCATTTATCCAAGATAAGATATTAGAGATATGAATGAAAGAGAGCACAATACTAAGAGAAAAGAATGTTATAGTATTGAGAGTCTAATAGATGCAGTGAATACCGAGTATGTTGATTTTATCCAAGATAGGTAAGAAATGAAGAATCAAGTTAAGCACTTTTATATCAAGTTAAGATCTTAGACAAGAAAGTTGTTCGTTCCAAGACTACTTGAAGAGATCTTAGGACAAAGATATAATTTTCTTGAAAGTGAAAAGCATACAACTTCTCAAGTACTATATCAAGTATAATAGTTGAATAAGAAAAAACTCTTAGCCTGTGGTGGTTGTGGGGCGGTAGAACTAGTGGTGGAAAAGGTGAAGCGTCTTGCACCCGAAACATCCCCCTAGGTAAGTAGGAAGAGTTGGGCTATCTCGTAGTAGTGGTGATCTGTACAAGTGGCACCGGTAAAGCCAATGGGGCTCTAAGTATTGGTAGCTGTGTAATATTTTGAAACCTTAGATATCTACACATTGAAGTGTCATGATTTCCTAACTTTACACAGTGAGCACAATAGAGTAATGGCCTCGCTCTTAACTCTGGACACTCGGTGGTGGTGTGATTTAATCTGCACATAGAGCACCACACCAATTCCTTGCGGGGGTGAAGATGATTATGCCCATGCCCAGATGTTTCTCTTCCCTTCTTGACTTTCAATTTTTCTAGTACGGCATTACTGAGCTTATCCACCGCGTCATGTTTTCGACTTTCTTGCTTCGAGTTCCAATTTTTTGGTGGCTGGAGACATGCGAAGTCGTAGTTGCTGAAGATGTTTTAACATCTTCTAGTTGTGGCAATTCCAAAATATTGTCTTCATATTCGATTGCCAATTTGCAGCATGCATCAAGAGTAGCAGGTCGGGCTAATACTAGGTAATCATGCATTTTATGGTCTCTAAACCCCCTCTGGAAACAAGGCAACAACTGATCGCCTTTCCCGAAGCTTACACCTCAAATTTAAGTGTTTCAGATGAGAAACATAGCCCCTCATCGACTCTTCTTCCTTTTGTGTAATTATGCCACAAGGCTCCACCTCTCACCACCACTACGAGAAAAACTGGGCGTAAAAACATTCTTTGGCCTTGTGAAAACCTTATCCTTAGGCTTAAGAGTTTGGAACCATTAGTGAGCTTTTCCTTCCAAGGTCAGTGTGATGAGAAGGCATGTATCATTGTCACATCACTGACCGGCCCGCAGGTTTCACATGTGGATTCAAAAATCTCTACATGTTGGATAGGATCCCCGTTCCCCAAGAATTTTTGAACAAGTTTTGAAATGATATGTGATTTCATCTGGGAAGGTTGGGATTCTAGAGTAGTACCTAGTTCTCTGACCGTCCCCCGACTCATCTCTGTTGCCATATTCAGCAGATCCGCCCTCGTGGCTACATTAAGGTCCATGTTTGGATCTATCCTAGGTCCTTGGGGAATTTCTTGTTGGCTATATATAGAATGTCTCTATATATATAGCCCTAGGATCTCCTCTATATATACTCATCTATTGTGTGTATTCCACACACCTTTGGGGATGCATATGACGTGTCTCTCTCTCTCTCTCACGTTGGTTCAACATGGTATCAGAGCGTGGTTGCTTTTTCGCTATGAAAAGCATTCGTTTTCGGCTTCGCGCGGCTCCGCGCAGCGCGCGCGCAGAAAAATCTGCAATTCTACGAAACGTAAAATCGCCATAATTTTCTGCTCCGGACTCGGAATTCAGTGTTTTTGAAGTCGTTTTGGGGGTATATGGTGCGTTTTCGAGCTGTCTAGCATATCAGATTTATCAAATTCTACACCGATTGTAATCTGCAGCAACAGACTGATAGCAATCTTTTGACCGTTGGCTATCAAAACTTCTGTCTGGACAAAAGAAGATAAGTGATTTAGTTTTCTCAATCTTTACAATGATTTATTGCTTGATTATGTGTATGTTATGCATGAGAAATTTTTTAGAGAAGATCTCGTTATCCCTTATATGTATGATGTTCGTATTAGATAGAGATTTGTGAAACTAATAAAATATTTCATGAGCATCGATTTTCATGTATAGATTGCATCATACTTGTGAAAAAGAAAATATCGTTTGTTTCTCATAGAAAATAAAGGTTTCTAGGAGAAAGAAGATCTTTCATGAGTATATGTTTGCATGTATATATTTCTTCATACTTGTGAAAGAGAATATATTGTATGTTTTTCATGGTTGCAAGATCCCCTCAAGAAGTTTTAGGTGAATTCCCTATGCATATGACGTGTCTCTCTCTCTCTCTCACGTTGGTCTTATGCAACTCATGCCATGGTCTGGTATACCTCTTATGCTACCATGATGTACTTCTACAATAATCTTGATCTTTTTGATTGCTTCATGAGCTAATATGTTGTGATCTTGTTTAAGTGCTAGCTACAGGAATCACATGATTAAGCTTGGACGTTCATAATGTATTTATTGACAATCCAAGGTATTATCACATGATGGTAATTATGCCTTTCTTTTCGATCGACTGATGTTATGTATATGGATTTTGTTCATCAATATCATGATGGTATTTGATATTGATGAGATGCATATTTGTTAGAGTTGTTTGTCCATGATAATCAACATATTTGATTCTTACTTTCATGATGTAAGTTACTAAGTAGAAGAAGATCTTTCGTATCTTATGCAACTCACATTGATCATGACTTATGCCATGGTCTGGTATAACTCTTATGCTACCATGATGTACTTCTACAATAATCTTGATCTTTTTGATTGCTTCATGAGCTAATATGTTGTGATCTTGTTTTAGTGCTAGCTACAAGAATCACATGATTAAGCTTGGACGTTCATAATGTATTTATTGACAATCCAAGGTATTATCACATGATGGTAATTATGCCTTTCTTTTCGATCGACTGATGTTATGTATATGGATTTTGTTCATCCTGCCATGGTTTTATTTTGTGATACTCATTATGATGATTTCTTTATATTCGTTGATGACGTTTCCATGGACTTTATCCATGATGTCATGGTTTTGGCTTGCTATCCTTTTGGTGTATGTCTGCTTGATATTACTTACATATCTGATGTTGGATCTTACTTTTTGAATGGTTACTCCTTCTCTAAATATCAATTCGTAGCCCTGTGCGTGTGAGCAAAAAATCCCGCATACCAAACCAAAGGTGTGCATTAGTTTGTTTGAAATAGGTTGGTTCTAATTTGTGCCCATGAAATGCTTGTGGTAAATTCAATGATCCTGACTTTAGAATCGTTACAGATACTTGCTCATGGTCATCTCGGTGATGATCTGATAGTTTTAACTCATGATTTAGGAATCGTTATAGTTACTTGCTCGTGGTCATCTCGGTGATGATCTGATTGTTTTATCTCATGACTTCAGAATCGTTACAGTTACTTGGTCATGGTCATCTTGGTGATGATCTCATTATCCTTTTATCTCGGCGGTGATGTTGATCTCTCGTTTGATTGTTCTCACAAGGAAGTTGTGTATTTGTTCTTTCTATGGCTTCGAGGAAGTTTGTCTTGTGTGTAAAGAGGACTTTATTGATGCTTAGCATGCTGTTACTACTCGAGAGGCTTTGTAAGCATGCAACTATTTCTTGAGAGCCTTTGCAAGAAATAGTTAAAGGTGCCATGTGTTCTACCTTTGCTTGTTACATTACAACCAGCCTCACGGACTTGACAATTATTATTTTAAGCATGCAAGCCTCGGTGATTCTGACAGGTTTGGTGAGTTTGTAATTTTGGTGCCTTGGTATGATGCCATGGTGGTGATGGTTACACATTTTATTGATATATGTATATGTGTTCATTGCATTGATGTAATTCACTCACTACAATCCATGATGCCATGGTGTTGTTCCATGATGATGGTTACATGTTTCGTCAATGATGGTTGACTACGTTTCCATGGATTGTATCCATGATGCCATGGTGTTGTTCTATGATGATGGTTACATGTTTCGTCAATGATGGTTGACTACGTTTCCAATGATGATGGTTACATGTTTCGTCAATGATGGTTGACTACGTTTCCATGGATTGTATCCATGATGCCATGGTGTTGTTCCATGATGATGGTTACATGTTTCGTAGATGATGATTGATTACGTTTCCATGGATTATATCCATGATGCCATGGTGTTGTTCCATGATGATGGTTATATGTTTCATTGATGTTGGTCATTCCAAGCTATATGTTTTGTTGATGTTGGTCATTCCAAGCTACATTTTTCGTTGATGTTGGTCATTCCAAGCTACATGTTTCGTTGATGTTGGTTCACTTGGCTAATCTATATTGGTTGATTATGTTTCCATGGATTTTATCCATGATGCCATGGTGTTGTTCCATGATGATGGTTACATGTTTCGTGAATGATGGTTGACTACGTTTCCATGGATTGTATCCATGACGTCATGGTGTTTGGATGCACCGTGCCTTGGCTTTGGCTCATCAGATTGACTAGGTTTATCAATGTCTTTTGTGGTCGACAATGCAACCATGCAGGTCTAAATGGCTATAATGGTGGTCAAGTCTTGGAATTCAATCTATGGCAACTAACAAGAAATTCCGTCGAGCATATTTCCCGAGAGGTTTGATTTCTCGTTCCGTCAGCTTATGAGGTTTATGTTCACGTCATGTCATCTTGACTACATGATAGAGGTTTGATTTCTTGTCCCGTCATCTTACGAGGTTGGTTTACGTTCATGTCATGTCATCCCCTGACTACATGTCAGAGGTTTGATTTCTCTTCCTGTCAGAGGTTTGATTTCTCGTCCTATCAACTTATGAGCTTTATGTTCACATCATGTCATCCTGGCTACATGCTGCTTGTGGATGTCAAAGGTTTGATTTCTTGTTCCGTCATCTTATGAGGTTTACTATCCTGATTGTGAATGTCACACGTTTGATTTCTCGGCCTATCATCTTATGAGGTTTACTTTCAAGTACGTCATGTCAGAGGTTTGCTTTTTCATCCTGTCAGAGGTGTCTACATCCTAATTATTGTTTCATGTCAGAGGTTCGCTTTTTCATCATGTCTGGTTATCCTACCTATGGACGTAAGAGGTTTGATTTCTCGTCTTGTCATCTTATGAGGTTTACTTTCATATCATGTCATCTAGGAGGTTTGATCCAAGTTATAGTTGTCTCATTATCTTGACTCATAATATTGGAGGTTTGATCTTATGTCATAGATTTTTCCCATGGCAAAGATATGATTCTAGCTTTCCATGATATCCTTACTAACTAGAATGAGTGTCATTTTCTATTTTAGTGACAGGTCAATCTTCCAAGTCAACTTCTCCAAGTAACCAGATTCCCTTACCAAATCTAGTTCATTTGCCATTGATTGGATGATCTTCCACAAGTTGACATTGCCATGCATATCCTTGCGGATGGACTATATTCCTAAGCAACCATATAATAGATACCTTTATGTCTATTTCTTTATGTACATCTTTTCGTGTACATCTCATATTTCTATAACAAAATTATGGTTTTCCATTTGTTATGGAGACTTCTTCCATATTACAGGGTTTATGGATCAGGATTGTATTGGGATATTGCTGAGCTTCAATATAGAGAAGAGACTACAAAAATATTATTTGGCATCGTCACCCCACGAAGATAGACTTGCACCCAACCTACATGAATGGATCAAGACAACATGAAAATGGATGACCTTCAAAGCCTTCGTTTGGCTATTGTATACATAAGAGTGATGAAGTATATATGGGAGTGATGTAGCTCCTTCATGGCTATTGTATATATGGGAGTGATGTAGCTCCTTCATGGATATTGTATATATGGGAGTGATGTAGCTCCTTCGCAGCCTTCATGGCTATTGTATATATGGGAGTGATGTAGCTCCTTTGAATAATACTTTGTAACTATAAAATAATTTAATATAGCGGTAGGTGTATATAGAGCTGTGGGTTTTTCCCTTGAGCCCCCAAGGTTTTTTTTCATCCACAGTTAGAGACCCTTCTTTGAGCGGGGGTGTTGGCTATATATAGAATGTCTCTATATATATAGCCCTAGGATCTCCTCTATATATACTCATCTATTGTGTGTATTCCACACACCTTTGGGGATGCATATGACGTGTCTCTCTCTCTCTCTCACGTTGGTTCAACATTTCTCCCTCCCCCCCCTTCCTAGACCACGTCCCCTACCTGTATTGACCCTTCTAGGTATTTTGGGTCCATGGGATGGTCTAGCCGTGGTATCATGGAATGACCCCCCATTCGTCGCCTCCGTACATCTTTGCAGAATCAGGAGTTCCTTGTCTTGTAGGAATGTAGGATTATTGATCATCTTCTCAATATCCTTTTTGGTGTAGAGCCGGTCCTCTACTTCAACTACCCTGCCGTCTAGGTCACCCTCCTCTTCTATGGTTGTAAATCCTTCCTCCGTTATGGATTCCTCATTTATGGGTTCCAAGTTTGGCATTTCTCCCTCACTTTTACCCATAGCTATTTCTGGTTCTTTCCCTCGTGAGTGGGTTAAGACTTCCCGTTTCCTTCTTTTCTCAGCTCTTATCCTACGAGTGTCGAGCTCTTGTTTCCATAAGCTCAACTCTCGTAGTTATCATTCCACCTCATTTTGTTTGAGGTCTAACTCTACTTCCTCGATAGTAGGGAAGAATGTCTCGTCTTATATTCGAGGGGTGCCGATATTCGACAGCCTAGAATTCAATAGTTAGAATGGCACTTCTTGTCGTGGACCGAGTCTAGGGTTGGTTGACGGACCCATGCTCGCAAGTTGCACTTCGTCCTCATGGCTGGTTTAGAGACCAAAAACTCCCTGGGTGATATCAATGATACCACTGGGACTTGGGGAGGGTGGTTTCTCCTCTTCCCCAAACCCAGCATATCTCATCCCTTCTTCCATGGACTCTTCACTACTAGTTTCAGCAGTGGTCAAGTTTCCTAAGAATCTCAGGTGTGTGCTTGCAGAATGTCATGATCCCACACTTCTTTAGTAGGAAGATCCTGGATGATTCGATGCACTATTGTCAGGCATAAAATTGTCTCTGATGAGTTTTTTGGATCTTAAGTGCATGTATATATGATTTGATAAGCTATTTGTCAACCCGATTTGATTTTACTTTTGATTTTATCTCTCTGTTTTAGATGCCGTGAAACTGCAGATCATCGTGAAACTGCTAGAACTGGTTCACATCGTGAAACTGCCAGAAATGCTTCACATTGTGAACGTTCTCCTACACTTTCATGTGCTCAAAAATTTGTGTACCCTTAAGGTTAGATTCCCTCTTTGTGGTATAATACACCTTCCTTAACTGACCCTTGTGGCCTCAATCTATCCAATCATTGGTTTTGGCCTACTCGTGAATCATTAGACAATCGTTTCACGTTGTGAAACAGTAAGGGTTTCACACCGTGAACATTCTCGGATCGTTTCACGTCGTGAAACAGTAACGGTTTCACGTCGTGAATAGCTTCAGGTCACTTCCTGTCGTGAAATAGTAAGGGTTTCACATCATGAAAGCTTTAAATTGTTTCACGTCGTGAACGTCTTCCTGAACTTTCACGTGCTCAAAAATTTTGACAGATTGCAAGGTGTCAAGGGTGTCAGGATAAGGTTTTCTATTTTTGGAAGGAGAATACCGTGATTTTTGACGTTAGTTACAGCACTGATTTCATGAACGCCTTTGTGAACTTTCACGTGCTCAAACATTTTGGTAGATTTCAAGGTGTTAGAGGTGTCAGGATAAGGTTTTCTATTTTTGGAAGAGGAATCCCATGGTTTTCGATGTTAATTACGGCACTGATTTTGTGAGCAATTCGTGGGGCATGAAACTGTAGAAAATAGTTTCACGGCATGAACAATTTTTCTCTACTTTCATTTGAAACTTCCCGCGTTGAATTTGGTGACTTTGGGTGCATAATACTTATCCAACTGATAGCAAATCGACAGTGCCACTCCTAAAGAACAAAATGCAAGTTCTTGGCACTTTCAATGGTCCCTTATGTTTTTGATTTTTTGAATGATTTTTGCTCATTCACCGCTAGTGGTTTGAAAGATGCAAATATAAAAATTAACAAGAACAAATAGTGAAGCCTTATCTTAGAAATACTTCACTACAGCCACACACAACATCATAACCAATTTCTCACAATTTTTTCTACCACACACATCTTATCCATTCATTTTCCACAACATGCACACACATCTTATCCATTCATTTTCCACAAAACATGCACTACCAAAATGCAAGGGCAATAATGAATCCTATGCAATGGGAGTTGAAACTCTAAGAGGTTGAAAGAAACAAAGGTGTTTCCCTAGCAGCGGTGCCAAAACATTATGGGCTACCACACCTCCAAGAGGGAACTCTACACATTCACCTAATGAGTGAGCAATAGATCACAACTGTCATAGGGTACTTACCAATGCTTCAATCTTGAGTCCCTTGAGGCCTCCAAGCTCGCTTCATTAAGCTCCAAACTCCAAGCTCCACCTCCATGCTATCACCATATGGAGTCGCTCACACCTTTGCATAGGATAATCACTATAAGATTCCTCCCTCCATCTTTTGAGGTGTAAAGGTGTAAGAACCTCCCCTTCTGCTCTTGTAATTATTCCCCTCTCTAAAATAGAACAAAGATCTTGTTTTACCCTATTTTGGCCTAGAGAGAGAAAATGTCTAGAGAGAGATAATTCAAAATTGAGATATCTTTGGATACAAAAATTCTCCTAGTGTCTAAAATGGATTCCCTTGAAATAGAAGTTCAAAATGAACTTTCCAATGTGCATTAGGAGTTAATTGAAAATGGTATAAGGGACCTTAGCCTAAGGGTCTACATTCTCAGAAATTTTTGGATTGGAATGGCCATGGGGCATCCAAGAATGGCCCAATAGGTGTAAGAATCTTTCTGTTCATGCACAACTGACCCCAAGGCTTCCAAGAATAGCCTTATGGCCATTCTTTCATGTAATTTTAAATTAATAATGGCCCCATAGCAGCATTCAAGAATGTCCTTGGAGCATGCTATTATTTACCTAGGACCATTCCTTATGGTGATATGCATGAAGTTATCCTTTTTAGCTCTTGTGCGTTGTTGCTTTATTTATTTTTGTAAATATATTAGAAATGTTTTTGAATTGTCTTACAAAAATCACTTTTTCATAGGAAAAGATGTCAAGCAAAAGGAAGCTTTAATTTCCCTCAAGCATTGACATGGCCAGAGTAGACACAAAGGATTGGTACCTTGATCTCTATGACCTTCAAGGAAAAAAGCTACATCAGATCCATCTCTTCATTCAGATGGAAGAGAGCAAGGAGTTTTTTGAGGGTAGGGGACAGGTCAAGGCAATCAATGTTTCTGTGGGTTAATTTGCATCAAGAAATCAAATGCATTGATGTTGAGACCCATGGGGACTCACGTACAAACTCTCTCCCACTGCATATAGGATGTAAGATCCCTGTTTCCACCGCGCAACAGATTCGGGGTGCTAGCAGAGCGGAAGTAGCCTTTCTTGCGTGGGCCATGGTCCCATCGGGGCCTCATCCACGGATATCCGGACAAGAGACTAATCCATCGGTTTTTCCAAAACCGGACTCGAAAAAACTTCCCTTACCCGGAAAGAACGGGTGATTCCACCAGGATAAATTTTTACTCTAACGTAGTCAAGACCATTACTGATCAAGCTGATTCGACTGCACCTATAAAGATACTCGGTCAGTAGAAACTTGCACTTGGATCATTGGGATCAATGCTTTTTTCCCCATCAAGAGGCACAGCCATTGATTCCTATCCATAGAACAATTACTATCCGGGATTTACTTTATCTATCGTAATAACAGAAATTGAGTGTCGATTTACGGATCCCTCAGTCCAGCCTAACCCCATCCAGTCCCATGGGTTAGCCAACCGCCCAACCACTGTAGTGATGGGATCCCATTAGGAATTTGGTTAGGTTTTGTCCCGGGTACCAGGGAAAAAGAGTTCCCAGGCCCCCTAGCCGGAAGTTCATGCAAACATAAAACTAGTCACACCACTTACACACCCCCAATATGAAATTGCCTTTTTCTCAGCATCAACTAACTTTAAAACAATCCTTTAATGAAACCATTATGTCACTGATGACAATCCTCAAAATCTCTGCTTGAATCCATATTTCCAATCATTCATTCATCGGTGTACTTATGGCATCATTGGCAACCAGAACGCTAACCACCTGTTCACTCAGGGGCCTTTTCAATAGTTCCTAGCTCATAGTACCCGACAATATTTTCACATATAAAAATCAAGATGGAATCCTCGTTGAAGATCAGCAAGATCAATCAACAGATCCATATAAGAGAGCCATGGACTCATCTATTGAGGACCAGCAAGGTTAATCAACCAGATCCATGCCCGGTTTCAAAAAACAACTCTTACTCCTTGTTCCAATATCTTCCACGACGCATGTGTGGGTATCTTCGGCGACCCAGAGCCCGAGCACCGTATGGTCAGCACCCTCTAGGATCCTTCATAGGTGACCTAGCGCTTCACTCATAGGCCGCTTCCTTGGTCCCTCATCCACCATACCGGAAGCTCACCATTAAAATCGAACTGAGGCTGGTCAAGACCTCGGTCGACCTTGCTACACGCGAGACGTCCTCCATTGACTCTCCGTCAGCAGTTGCAACTTTATCATATTGGTCTCAATGACCTTAATCCACAAGACGATCAAAATGCTTCCCCAGCATTCTTGACATAAAACAATCATTTACAAACAGGTCATAAAATATAGTTTCTATATCGAACTCTCGTCTTTCCACATTATCCCTCCTCAGTCCACATTACTTATTCCACATTCCATTCATATGTGTACTCATTCTTATCCATTCACTCATATCGACGACACATTATTTCATATACACATTCACATTCATTATTCTACATACACATCCATGCTCGTACATCCACATCATACATCCAATCCCATATCCGCATTCATATATACACATCCATACATCCACATCCACATCCACATTCACATCCATACATCCACATCTACATGCATACATCCATTTTCACATCCTCATTCATACATCCACATCCACATACATACATCCACATCCGTATCTACATCCATACATCCACATCCACATCCACATTCACATTCATACATACACATCTACATGCATACATCCATTTTCACATCCTCATTCATACATCCACATCCACATTCAAATTCATACATCCATTTTCACATTCCCATTCATATAACCACATACGCCTTCACATCTATTATTTTACATCACATCCATTCTCGTCCTATCACAACCAATATACATCTTATCCCATCACATACACTTCTTACCTCATCCCATACACATCTTATCACATCTAAACTCCTCTTATCACATCCTAACTGATCTCATATGCATCTTATCACATTATCACATCTCATACACCTCTTATCACATCCTATCACATCTCATACACATCTTATTACATCTTAACTCATCTTATCACATCCTAACTCATCTCATATGCATCTTATCACATCTTATCACATCTCATACACCTCTTATCACATCCTATCACATCTCATACACATCTTATCACATCCTATCACATCTCATATGCCTCTTATCACATCCTATCACTTCCCATATCTATTTATAGAATACAAGAGAATTCTTATATTTGATATAAGATTTCTCTACACATTTATTTATGCATAAATTCCATAAGGAGGCTAACACTTTCAAAATAAAAATCAATCTTTTATGCATCTTCCTATGCATAAATTCATTTTAAATCAAAATGACACTTTTGAATTAAAATTCAATCTTTTATGCATCTTCCTATGCAGAAACTCAATTTAGATGAGAATTGACACTTTTGAATTAAAAATCCATTCTTTTATGCATCTTCCTATGCATAAATTCAATTTGGTAGGAATTACACTTTTAGAATAAAAGAATTTCTCTTATGCATCTAAGTTATGCATAAAATCCATTTATGATGAAAATCACACTTTTAGTATAAAAAGAATATCTTTTATGCATGAAATCCAATATGATAAAAGTAACACTTTTACAATAAAATAATCAACTTTTATGCATACCTCTATGCATGAATTCAAATATGATAAAAGTAACACTTTTATAATAAAATAATCAACTTTTATGCATACTTCTATGCATGAAATTCAAATATGATAAAAGTAACACTTTTATAATAAAATAATCAACTTTTATGCATACCTCTATGCATGAAATCCAAATATGATAAAAGTAACACTTTTATATTAAAATCGTAGTCAAGAGCCGTAATTTTACCCATTGACATTCCGACCTAACACGCAGGTCACATGGCCGGGTCAAGGGAGGAACTTGCACTTAGATCATAGAGACCAAGGGTTTTTCCCTCATCAAGAGGCATAGCTATTGATTCTTTTCCATAGAACAAGGATTATCCGGGATTTTACTTCTTCAACTATGGTAACATAACAGAATTGAGTCTTATTTTAAGGATCCATCAGTCCAGTCTAACCCCATCCAATCCCATGGGCTAGCCAACCGCCCAACCATTGTATTGATAGGATCCATTTAGAAATTTGGTTATGTTTTTTCCTAGGTATACCAGGGAAAGGAGTTCCCAGGCCCAAAAGCCGGCGCTTCAAGCAAAGTTCAAGATAGTCACACCACTTACACACCCAGTATTAAGTTGCCTTTTTCATAGATTCAACAAACAATCTTTTAATGAAACCATAGTATCAGTGATCATAATCCTACAAAATATCTGGCTTGAATTCCAACTTTTAATCATCCCTTAATCGGTGTACCTATGGCTTCAATGGCAACTAGAACGCTCACCACTTGTTCACTCAGGGGCCTTTTCAATAGTTCCTAGCTCATAGTACCCGAAAATATAATAACATAAGAAAATCAAGATGGACTCTCCGTTGAAGATCATCAAGCTCAACCAATAGATCCATATAAAAGAGCCATGGACTCATCCGTTGAGGACCAGCAAGGCCAATCAACCAGATCCATGCCCGAGTTCAGAAAACAACTCCAATTCATTGTTCCATTATCTTCTCCGATGCATGCGTGGGTATCTTCGGTGACCCAGAGAGCCCGAGCACTGTATGGTCAGCACCCTCTAGGCTCCTTTGTAGGTCACCTAGCGCTTCACTCATAGGTCGCTTTCCTTGGTCCCTCATCCATCATACCGCAAGCTTACCATTTAAATGGAACCGAGGCTCGTCAAGACCTCTGTCGACCTTGCCACACGAGACGTCCTCCATTGACTCTCCGTCGGCTGTTGCAACTTTTTCACTTAGGTCTCCAATGACCTTATTCACAAGATGATCAAACTGCTTCCCTAGCATTCTTGACATAAGACAGTCTTTTAAAAACAGGTTTCATAAATACAGTTTCTAATAATGAACTCTCATCTTTCCACATTGTTCCACATCATTTCTCGTTATTCCACATTCTTCTACATCAATTCACATTGCTTATTCCACATCCAGTCATATCTATTCGCATCGTCCTTCATCCAATCACATCTCATTACATCTATCCACATCTATCCTTATCACATCACATTACATCTATCCACATCTATCCTTATCACATCACGTCACATCCATCCACATCACATCTCATCCATTCACATTTATCCAAGTCCACATCACATCTCATCCATTCACATCTACCCAGATCCACATCACATCACATTTCATCTATCCACATCATATCTCATCCATTCACATCTACCCAGATCCACATCACATCACATCACATTCATCCATATCTCATCTCATCCAATCACATCTACCCAGATCCACATCACATCACATCACATCTATCCACGTCACAACACATCCACATTACATCTCATCCATTCATATCACATCACATCCATCTACATTCATTCAGATCCACATCATATCTCATCACATCCATCCACATCACATCTCATCACATCCGTCCACTTCACATCTTATCACATCCATCCACATCACGTTGCATCCATTCACATATCATCACATCCACTCACATCTCATCACATACATTCACATCTCATCACATCCATTCACATCTCATCACATCACATTCACATCTATTCACATCTCATCGCATCCATTTACATCTCATCACATCCATTCACATCTCATCACATCACATTCACATCCATTCACATCTCATCTCATCCATTCACGTATCATCACATCACATTCACATCCATTCACATCTCATCGCATCCATTCACATATCATCACATCACATTCACATCTCATCACATTCATTCACATATCATCACATCACATTCACATCCATTCACATCTCCTCGCATTCATTCAAATCTCATCACATCACATTCACATCCATTCACATCTCATCGCATCCATTCACATCACATCACATCCATTTACATTCATTCAGATCCACATCTCATCATCACAACACATCCATCATCACATCTCATCACATCACACTCACATCCATTGACATCCATCCACATCTACATCTCATCACATTCACATCTATTTACATCTCATCAATTCACATTTATCCACATCATCACATCACACTCACATCCACATTTTCTACTTATTTACGAGAAACATTATGAAAAACTTGATTTTATCCAATAATCATTCATCTAGGATAAAGAATGGTTGGATTTACTAAAGAAGAGAGGGGAATGCCTTTTTTCAATGAGGCATAACATCATAATCATTTTAGAGAAGACAAAAATCATAAAAAACCATAAAATGAAATAGAAAAGAGAAGAATCTCCAACTTACAAGGAGAATTTGAGAGCTTTCCTTTGGCTTGATGGTTTGAGGGATCTACTCTTGTTTGAAACAAGAGTGGCCACTAATCTTTAGAAGAGGGAAAGGTCAAAAACTAATGAATTATGAGTAAATTCAGAGTTTTTGGCTCTGGGGAGAAGCAGGGTAACAGTGCAAAAAACACTATTAAGCTTTATAAAAAAGGAGGGCTTTTATTTAAAGCAAAAAGTGAGCCTCTAACCAAGAAAACTGATTCTAGAATTTTCCAGATCAATTTGGTCAATTTTTGACCATTTTTAGGTCAGTTTAGCTCAGTTTTTGGATCTAGTTGAAATAGGAGAGAGGAGAGATAAAAATATCTCATTATTTGGGAGTTTAAAACTCTCCCACACATGTGAAATAGGTACCTCCTTCATGAGGGGAATTCCCCCATACTGAGGTGTAAAAAATATATCATTTCTTCTAAATATCTCTCTTATTCACCTTGTCCTTAGTCAACTCTTCATCTTATGTGAGTATTTACTCATTTTTGGGGGGATTTTTGTTATTTCTTCCATTTATCTCCTCCACACATTTGGATGAATCTGATTGGCCCGTCAAAACCTTAATTTAAAATTTTTAAAAAATCTAGACCCCAGGATAAGGCCTTTTGAACAGATTTTAATTTATTTCGAATGCACCTTCTGAAAATCTTTTTGAACTTTTGTTTCGGGGGAACTTATTTAAATATGAAAAGATATTTTTCCATTCAAAAATATCCAAAATCTGAATAACTTCTCTCTAGAACATTTTCTCTCCCTAGGCCAAAACAAGTATAAACAAGACCTTTTATATTTTTGAAGAGGGATTTGACTACATGGGATGATACTGGACATTCTGAGAGGCTGGGGAGGAATCTTACAAAAGGGAAGGGGTTTGAGATTATAGTGGCATTCAACTTCCTGTAATCCACACAGACCCCCAGAGCTTCTTATTCTTTTTGAGAACACGATACTTCCTATTGCCACATATGAGGCATCCACGAAGACATGGAATGACAATTACCAATTAGGTGCTTGGACTACAAGCACTTGGGACAGCATAAGCTTGAGTTACCTAAATGCAAGGTTGCAATCCAAATCCAGATTGGCTTGCCTCAACTTGTTGTTTCTAGTTCAATGGCATTGGCCTGGCTCAACTTGTTGTTGGTTCAATGGCATTTTTATTTGCACCATTTGGTGGTTTAGTGGAACTGCTACGTGTGTTAGTCGATGGCAGAGCATTGCATTATGCCATCTGACTTGCCCTAAGAACCTTCTCAGCTGTTTTACTCTAGTCGTGAATTGGAGCTTTTAAATCACCTCCACCTTGGCCGGGTCTACTGCAATGCCTTCCTAAGATACTAGGTGGCCAAGGAGCATACCGCTTTAGATGAAAAAGGTACATTTTACGGGATTCAAGCTCAGTCGTCTGAAATCTCCGCATTTGGCCAAGCACATCTTGAGGTGCGTCAGATGTTGGCATGATTTTCCAAAGACACTAAAGCCATTGATGAACACCGACATGAAGCTTGTCAAATATTCAGCAAAAATCTCCTAAACCATCTGCTGGAATGTTGCCGGAGCATTCTTGAGCTCGAAGGTCATTACATTGGATGTAAAGGCTCCCCATTCGATGCTGAAGGCCATCTTTGCCCGATCTTCTAGTGCCATTTGGACTTAATTGTAAGCACTGAATCCATCCAAGAATGGATAGATCTCATGGCCGGTTACTACATCTAGCAGGGAGCCCGTGAATGGCAAAGGGAAGGGGTTTGAGATTATAGTGGCATTCAATTTCCTATAATCCACACAGACCCCCTGAGCTTCTTATTCTTTTTGAGAACAATCATGATCGGGGACAAGCACATTGTCTGATTGGTCAAATAGATGAATTCGATGTGCAGCAATTTATCTAGTTCCTCCTTGACCCTATTTGCAGAGCTGGGATTCATCCAATATCTTTGTTTGCTGGCTGGGGACTACATCTTCCCTCTTAGATTGATATAATGCTGGTAGATTGGAGGTTAATCCCTTTCATTTCGGTGTAGCTCCATGCAAAAACATCCTTGAAGGATGTGAGCAGCACCCGAATCTCTTCTTGGAATGTACCATCTAGTTTGGCACTAACTCTGACCATCTTTGGGTTGACATCTGTACCCAGATTCATCTTGATCAGTTCATCTTTTCCAACCCTTTTATATTGCTTTAGGTCTCTTTCAAAGGCTATCTCCGCTGTAATGATTTGTTGCAGACTTGATGCACTACCATCATCAGTTAAGGCTTAAAAACAATCTTCGGCCTCTTTAGAAAATTTCCCTTCACTGAGGAGATCGAGTTGATCCCTGGTGGCTTCATTCTTGTGATGACGGATTGGTCAGTATCTCTCCATGATCCGGACCACATCAACCTCAAACAGGTTGATCATATTTGTATTATGCTAGAGATATTCCTCCTCTTCATTGAGGTCCAATCCTTCAAGCATGTTTACTCCTTTGGCTACTTTCGACCGAGAAGGATTCTCAACACTGGCTTACTAAAATTCTGACTTTTTTCTTTCCTCTCCAGATAGTTATCCTATCCGCATCCCAATCTTGCTTAATTCCTACCTTCCTGAGCCATGGTCTACCCACTAGTAACATCGAGTAGGCATGTCCTCCATGTGGAAGCACCACTACTGCAATTTGGAAAGTGAATCCAGAGACTTCTAGTGTGAGCTTGTGGATTAATCCGAGTGGCTGAACTCGGTGTTGATCCATGATTTTTATCACGAACGGAGCTGGATCCCATGCGCTTGGGATAATATAAGCTTGAGTCACCTAAATGCAAGGTTTTCAATGGCATTTTTATTTGCACCATTTGGTGGTTTAGTGGAACTGCTACGTGTGCTAGTAGATGGCAGAGCATTGCACTATGCCATCTTAGCCCTAAGAATCTTCTCAGCTATTTTACTCTAGTCGTGAATTGGAGCTTTTCGAATCACCTCCACCTTGGCCGGGTCTATTGCAATGCCTTCCTAAGGTACTAGGTGGCCAAGGAGCATACCGCTTTAGATGAAAAAGGCACATTTTACGAGATTCAAGCTTAGTCTGAAACCTTGGCATTTGGACAAGCACATCTTGAGGTAGGTTAGATGTTGGCATGATTCTTTTATGCATCTATTTATGCATAAAAATCAATTTTGATGAAAGTAACACTTTTATAATAAAAAAATTCTTTTATGCATAAAAATTAACTTTGATGAAAGTAACACTTTTAGAATAAAAAAATATTCTCCAATATGCATCTTTCTATGCATAGCAATTAATTCTAATGAAAATAACACTTTTATAATAAAAATATTTTTAATATGCATTTTTCTATGCCTAGAATGAAAATAACACTTTTAGAATACACAAACGGTGGGGATTACTCTTTTTGAGCAACAAGATAAAACTTATTTCACAAAATTTAAGAAAATTTTGCCATAACCTCCTTCGTATGGCTGACCATTTTTCAATTTTTTCATTCTCAAGCTACTTAGAAATTATCCCAAAGTATTTTCAACTAATCAAATTCCACTTTTTAAAGAGAAACAGTATGAAAAGTTTAATTCTTACAATTTGATTACATATCTAGGATAAAGAAAGGCTGAATTCAAGAATGAAGAGTGGGGGAAAGCCTTTCCAACAAGGCATAGCATCATTTTTCATTTTAAAGAAAACAAGAATTAGAAAAACATTAAATGGAATAAAGAAAAAGTAGGATTTCTAGCTTACATGGATTTTTGTGAGCTTTCCTTTGGCTTGATGGTTTGAGGGATCTACTCTTGTTTGCAACAAGAGTGGCCACCAATTCTTTTGAGGAAATGGTCAAAAACTAATGAATTATCAATAAATTCACTGTTTTTGGCTCTAGGGAGGAGTACAGTCATAGTACATAAAACACTATTAAGCTTCTACAAAGGGGGAGGCTTCTATTTATAGGAAAAAGTGAGCTTCTAACCAAGGAAACCGATTCTAGAACTTTCCAGATTAGTTTGGTCAATTTTTGACCATTTTTGGGTCAGTTTAGTTCATTTCTTGGATTTAGTTTTGAATTAGGAGAGAGGAGAGATGAAATATCTAATTTTATTGATTTAAAATTCAAAAGCAATGATGGGAAAAAGGTGCCTACTTTATGAGAGGGAATCCCCACTCTGAGGTGTCAAAATTTTATTTTTTTAGTATTTCCTTTGGTCCTTAGTCCACTCTTTATCTTATGTCAGTATTTACTCATTTTTGGGGGGGATTTTCTTTATTTCTTCAATTTACCTCCTCCCTACATTTGGATTAAACTTATTGGTCCATAGGAACCTTACTTTAAATTTTTCACCTTCTAAAATTCTTTTTGAACTTCTGTTTCGGGGGAATTTATTTCAATAAGATGAGATATTTTTCCATCCAAAAATATTTAAAAATTGAATCATCTCTCTCTAGAAGATTTTCTCTCTCTAGGCCAAAACATGTAGAAACAAGATCTTTTATATTTCTGAAGAGGGATTTGATTACAAGAGAAGATACTGGACTTCTTGAGGGGATGGGGAGGAATCTTACATTCTCTCCCACTTGAAAAACGCGAGATGTGCTCGTCTCACAAACTAGGGGTAATCTCGCAACAGTTCGGCTTCTTTCTCCCAGGTGGGATCTTCAAAAGGATAGAACTTCCATTTGACCAATAATTCTCTTAGAATTCTGTTCCTGAGAACCTTTTCTCAAACATCAAGGATTTCTTCAAGTTGGAGTTCAATCTGCCCTTGGGTTGAAGAAGTTAAGATTAGTAGGCTGACATGAAATACATTATGTACTTTGAGATGAGGAGACAGAAGAAGCTTGTAGGCTAAGTCCCCTACTTTCTTCGTAATCAGATATGGCCCACAATATCTGGGAGATAACTTCTTGTACTTCCCAAGAGATAGAGAGCTTCTTTTGGGTCGTACTTGAATGAAAACCATATGTGCTTCTTCGAATTTTCTGTCTGTCCTCTTCTTATCTGCATATTGTTTCTGTCTATCCTAGGCAGCTTTTATATCTTTGCGAATTGACTGCATCTGTTGCTCCATGTTGTCAAGCATCTATCTAGACATCTTGACCCTAATCAATGGGTTGGACCAAGTTAATGAAGTTAAGCAATCTTGTCCATACAGAGCTTTGAAAGGGCTCATCCCAATCCTTCGGTGTGATAAGAAGCATTGTAGGTGAACTCGACTAGGTGCAGATAACTTAGCCACTTCTTAGGTTCCTTGCCATAGCATGACCAAAGTATATCTTCGATTACTTGGTTTACCCTTTCTATTTGACCGTCGGTCTCGAGGTGGTAAGCTGTGCTGAGATCCAAGAAGGTTCCTACTGCTTCGAAAAATGCAGTCTAGAATCTTGACATGAATTTGAGGTCTCGATCACTTACTATTCTTCTAGGTAGGCCATGCAATCTGAAGATTTCCTTGAGGAACACTCTAGACACATCCACTGCAATGTAGGTTTATTTTACTAGAATCAGATGGGCAACTTTGGTTAGTCTATCAACTACCACGAAGATGGAGTTGTAACTTGATTGCACTGAAGGTAATCCAATAATAAAATCCATACTAATGCATTCCCACTTCATCTGGGGGATGTCTAATGGATATAACTTCCCAGGCATTTTTCCTCTCTCGGGGCCTTGACTTTCTGACATGTCAAACATTGACGTACATGATTAAGTACATCCATTTTTAGTCCAGGCCAAAAGAAGCTTTTCTTCACAGACATGTAGGTTTGGATGAAACCTGGATGTCCTGCAAATAAGGTTGTCATGGGCTTCATTCAGAATTTGACCCTTAGTTCCCTCATCATTGGGAATGCATAGCCTCTGATTATAATACATAATTCCACATCCAGGCTGTACCCTTGAACTCGGTTCAACTCCTGTGAAGTTTTGCTTTCCTGCATAAGTAGGGTAGCAATAGGGCCAAAGAATCTATCCTACATGATCTTCTCTCTTGCTTCAATAATCAAAGGATTTGACACTACAGTAATTGCAAGTAAGGAGGCTTTTCTGTTGTTGCGGGCATCTGCTACCACATTTTCTTTGCCTGGGTGGTACTTGATTTCAAAATCAAATTCCTATAGGGTTTGCATCCACCTTCGTTGGCGCATGTTGAGATCCTTCTGAGTAAAGATCCACTTTAATCTCTGATGATCTGTCATCAAAGTGAATCTTTGACCCAGTAGGTAATGTCTCCACAACTTTAGGGCATATACTACTGAAAGTAGTTCTAGGTCGTAGACAGCATAATTCCTCTCATGCGTTCTAAGTTTTTGGGATTCATAGGCCACTGCATGACCTTCCTACATGAGTGCACCTCCCAGGGCAAAACACTGGCATCAGTTACTACCTCAAAGGGTAGAGAGAAATCTGGCAACTTCAAAACAAGATTGGTTACCAAGGCGGTCTTCAGCTTATCAAAAGCACTCTGGCACCTGGTAGACCATTGAAACGGGGTATTCTTCTTGAGAATATTAGTTAGGGGGAAGCTATGAGAGTATACTTTGGTATAAAAATTCTATACCAGCTAGTCAATCCCAAGAGTCCCCTAACTTCTTTCACTGTTTTTGGTTCAGGCCAATCTATACCAGCCAGTCAATCCCAAGAGTTCCCTAACTTCTTTCACTGTTTTTGGTTCAGGCCAATCTATGACTGCTTGGACTTTTGCGGAATCAAGAGAAATTCTATCTTTGGATACCAGAAAGCCCAAGTATTCAACATGGTCGACAGAGAAAGTGCATTTGCTCTTTTTTGCAAAGAGTTGGTGCTTCCTTAGAATCTCAAGAACTTTTCTGACATGAGCTTCATGGTCAGCTGCATTCTTTGAGTAAATCAGAATATCATCAAAGAAAACAAGAACAAAATCATCCAAGTATTCTCTGAGAATGTCTTGCATTAGGCGATTGAATGTAGTTGGGGCATTTGTCAATCCAAATGGCATGACAGTGAATTCATAATGCCCATATCGAGTATTGATGGCTGTCTTTGGGATATCTTGCTCATTAATACTGATCTAATAATACCCTGATTTAAGATCTATGTTTGTGAAGATCTAGGCTCCACTTAGCCTATCCAGAAGCTCATCAATTCTGGGGATAGCGGCTGATTGAGACCTCTGTAGTCCATACACAGAGTCTTAGCGTTCCATCTTTCTTTTTATGAAAGAGAACTAGCGCACCCCAAGGTGAAACACTAGGTCTTACAAATCCTTGTTCTAACAGCTGTCTAAGCTGTTCCTTGAGTTTGATGGCTTCAGGAACTAGCACTATGTACGTGCACAGGGCTACTGGCTGAGCTTCGGGGGTCAATTCTATCACATGATCTACTTCCTGAAATATTAATATGTATCATCCTCCAAAGAACCACATATACTGACGTCGCTCTACAGGATCAGGAAAGTAAAGACTCAAAATGACATGAGAGTCTCGGGTCGTAGAAGAGTTCATGAGGTGCTCAAATGCAAAGACTATCATATCTTGACTCTGGGAGAGTTCAAGAATGCTAGATAGCTTCGGGGTATCCATCTATAAATTTCCAATTCAATTTATGAGTTTTCAATTTATGAATTCATTTCAACATAATCTTAGCAAGGGAATTTTTTTTTTTTTCGCAGTTTACTTTAGAGTTTTAGGCAGTTTCTGCAATTGTTTCGTAAATTTACAATAGCGCTCTACTACCAATTGTGAGATCCCACTGCCCCCTCTGCACACCGGCCCGGATTCCCGATAGCTGGCAGAGCGAAAGCAGCTCCCTCATGTGTGGGGCAGGGTTTCCAACTTGGGGCCTTGCCCTCAAATGTCTGGGCACGAGACTAAGCTAGTGGTCATTTCGAAAACTGAAACCGGGAAAATTTCCAATGCCCGAAAAATAGGGACGATTCCACCATTTTGAATTTCTTAACGAATTTTTCTAACGAGGTCAAGATACTGAACTAACCTTCATCTGATTAAACCAGATAGAAGGAAAACTATTACAAACTTATTTTCGAGGAATCAACGCTTTTTTCCTAATTGAATCAGACACAGCCATTGATCTATTCATTTGAGAAGTCTTCAGGTTATTATTTAGCTTTTCGAGTTCCAAGCGTATACCTATTAATCAATTTTATTATTAAAACTCTACTGATTCCAGCCTAACCCCATCCGACCCATGGGTTAGCCACCGCCCAACCACTCGAATTGGTAGAACTAGACAAGTACCCACCCATAATTGAATGCCTTTATTAACTTTTGCTTTAGAATACAGATACGCACACACTCCTCGTTAAACTTTAACTTATAAAACAATCCATTGACAAATAATTATTGGTTACAGATATCATAACTCAAAATTTCCATCTAATTCCTTGTTTCTCAAAAATATGTATCACTTCGGACTGTCCGTCGAGACCAGCTAGTTAGCCAACGAGATCCAGTAATAGATTACAATAATTTTTCATCATCATACATATATATCTTCCATGATATATGCACGGGTGTCCTAAGCACCGCGAGCCCGTGCATCGCTTGGTCAGAACCCTCCAAGATCCTCCTTAGGTGTCCTAGCACTTCACTCAGGGACCGCTTCCTCGGCTCTCGCCATCATACCGGAAGCACACCATTTTTCACCATGCCAAGGCTGGTCAAGACCTAGGTAGGTTTTTGCTGCATGAGCCGTCCTTTGAGCACTCCCTGCCAGCTGCTGTTGCAACCGAACTTTCCTTAGAAAAACACATACACCAAATGCTCCCTCCAGCATTCTGGCGCCGTAAGAGCAGGGTTTCTATGTAAGTTTTCAGTTTTGAGTTTCTTTTGAATACAATGAGTATATCTTAAATCCATATCCCAAGACTTTTTGATCGCAGGTCAGAATTCCAAACAAAATTCCTCGAATTCTGTAACCTTGATCCTCATATCAAAATCAAAGGGTCTTAACTTGATTTCAGATTCGGTGGGTGATTTGAGTGAATTTTTCTGAACTGGTCACATCGTCTTTCCTTTTGAAACTGGTCACATCGTCTTTCCTTGAAACTAACAAAGGAGTTATGTCTTTGTCATAGTCTGATTAAGGGTTTGAGTCTAGAAAGGTTCTTCTGAACTATCTTTCTCAAATGGTAATATTTCAATTACTACTTTACTAAATTTCATTCATTCAGTATTTGCTTAACTGAATTCAAAACTAATCACGAATTCCTATGAGGAATAAATTATCATTTATCTAAAATTTTGACTTCGATAGTTTTTTTGAGTTTTCTCATTACCATCCTAGAGAATATGAAACGGTAGAATTTTCTCTCACAGAGTATTTACTTATTCATTTACCAATATTCATGGAATTTAAACATAGGATTAAAGAGAACACTTATTTTGATATAAAAATTCTATATGCAAAAAATCCAACTTCTATGGAAATAACACTTTTATTTTATGCATCTATTTATGCATAAAAATAAATTTTGATGAAAGTAACACTTTTATAAAAAAATTCTTTTATGCATCTATTTATGCTTAAAAATCAATTTTGATGAAAGTAACACTTTTATAATAAAAAATTTCTTTTATGCATCTATTTAGGCATAAAATCAATTTTGATGAAACTAACACTTTTATAATAAAAAAATTATTTTATGCATCTATTTATGCATAAGAATCAATTTTGATGAAAGTAACACTTTTATAATAAAAAAAAAGCTTTTATGCATCTATTTATGCATAAAAATCAATTTTGATGAATTTTGATGAGAGTAACACTTTTATAATTAAAAAAATCTTTTATGCATAAAAATCAATTTTGATAAAAGTAACACTTTTATAATAAAAAAATTCTTTTATGCATCTATTTATGCATAAAAATTAATTTTGATGAAAGTAACACTTTTAGAATAAAAAAATATTCTCCAATATGCATCTTTCTATGCATAGAAAAAAATTCTAATGCAAATAACACTTTTATAATAAAAATATTTCTAATATGCATTTTTCTATGCCTAGAATGAAAATAACACTTTTAGAATACACAAACGGTGGGGATTACTCTTTTTGAATAACAAAAGATAAAACTTATTTCACAAAATTTAAGAAAATTTTGCCATAACCTCCTTTGTATGGCTGACCATTTTTAAAATTTTTTCATTCTCAAGTTACTTAGAAATTTTCCCAAATGGTGTAAAGCATTCTAAACTAATCAAATTCCACTTTTTAAAGAGAAACAATATGAAAAGTTTAATTCTTACAATTTGATTACATATCTAGGATAAAGAAAGGCTGAATTCAAGAATGAAGAGAGGGGGAAAGCCTTTCCAACAAGGCATAACATCATTTTTCATTTTAAAGAAAACACAAACTAGAAAACCATTAAATGGAATAAAGAAAAAAAGGATTTCTAGCTTACATGAATTTTTGTGAGCTTTCCTTTGGCTTGATGGTTTGAGGGATCTACTCTTGCTTGCAACAAGAGTGGCCACCAATTCTTGTGAAGAGGAAATGGTTAAAAACTAATGAATTATCAATAAATTCACTGTTTTTGGCTCTAGAGGGAGGAGTAGAGTAACAGTGCATAAAACACTATTAAGCTTCTACAAAAGGGGAGGCTTCTATTTCTAGAAAAAAGTGAGCTTCTAACCAAGAAAACTAGTTCTAGAATTTTCCAGATCAATTTGGTCAATTTGTGACCATTTTTGGGTCAGTTTAGTTTACTTTTTGGATTCAGTTTTGAATTAGGAGAGAGGAGAGATGAAATATCTAATTTTATTGATTTAAAACTCAAAAGCAATGATAGGAAAAAGGCACCTACCTCATGAGGGGGAATCCCCACTCTAAGGTGTCAAAAAAATCATTTTTTAAGTATTTCCTTTGGTCCTTATTCCACTCTTCATCTTATGTGAGTATTTACTCATTTTTTGGGGGGATTTTCTTTATTTCTTCAATTTACCTCCTACCTACATTTCGATTAATCTTATTGGTCCATAGAGATAGAAACCTGAATTTAAAATTTTCAAAAAATCTAGACCCTTAGGTTAAGGCCTTTTGAACAAATTATAATAATTGGGGCTTCCCTCAGTGGTGTTTCTATCCTCTCAATGTGCATGGCTTCTAGAGGCTTCAAGGGTGCCATCTTATCCTCCGGGGGCATCACGTGGCATAGCAGCTACTCTCTGAAGTTTGAAACTAATGTGAGGAGTTGTTCCACTCATTTAAGGATCAGATTCCCCCTCAGATCTTCCGACAGATCATACAAAAGTGTTTCTCCTTATGTGAGCCTACTTTGGCCTTCTTTCCTTCTTTGGTGCCTCTACACCTTTCTCCGGCCATGGTGTCTCCGCACCTTTCTCTTGGTTCCCTTTGGGTCATGAGCAAGGGAACTTTACCTCCTTAATCTGGGTAGCCCTCAGGATTGAGTGTGTGTGCTGATAGGATTTGTCAAAAGCAAGGGCAAAAGCAAGAGCAAAAAGAGGTCTAAAAGGTTCGCTTCTGAATCTTCGAAAGAGGACGATGATTCTGATAACTCGTCAAAAGCAAGTGAGGAATCAAAGGAGGACAAGGAAGATTGCAAGGCATTGTCAAAGAGAAAGAAGGCAGGGAAAAATACCAAGGAACTGGCTGCAGCCATGGCTTAGTTGATCAGTGAAAGCGCGAAATCCCCTCCCAAGGTCCGGTCAGGCACTTGGTGTGCGAGGTAGTCCTCTTGTTCCTGAGGTATCCACAATGCTTAACTCGAATTCCTGAAGGATCAGCATCCATTGAGATATCTTAATTGCAGAATCTCTACTTAACAACAAGATAAAGCAAGGCAAAATGCTCCACATGAAAGGTGAACTTGTTGCGTAGCAGATAGTGGCAAAACTTGTTGACTGAGTAGATCATGCAAGGGCTTCCCTATAGGTGGTCAAGTAATTTTGATTGGCATCGGATAATCTCCACCTGGTGTAGTAGATGGGCCAAAACCATTTTTTTTTGACCTCCTACATTAAGAAACTTCCTATTGCCACATATGAGGCATCCACGAAGACATGGAATGACAATTACCAATTAGGTGCTTGGACTACAGGCGCTTGGGACAGCATAAGCTTGAGTCACCTAAATGCAAGGTTGCAATCCAAATCCACATTGGCCTACCTCAACTTGTTATTTCTAGTTCAATGGCATTGGCCTCGCTCAACTTGTTGTTGGTTCAATGGCATTTTTATTTGCACCATTTGCTGGTTTAGTGGAACTGCTACGTGTGCTAGTAGATGGGAGAGCATTGCACTATGCCATCTGACTTGCCCTAGGAACCTTCTCAGTTGTTTTACTCTAGTCGCGAATTGGAGCTTTTCGAATCACCTCCACCTTGGCAGCGTCTACTGCAATGCCTTCCTGAGATACTAGGTGGGCAAGGATCATATCGCTTTAGATGAAAAAGGCACATTTTACGGGATTCAAGCTCAGTCTAAAACATCGGCATTTGGACAAGCACATTGTGAGATCCTTGTCCCCACCGCGCAATGAATTCTGGGGTTGCTAGCAGCGGAAGTAGAACTTCTTGCACGGGGGGCACGGTCCCAAACTTGGGCCCTCGCCCACGGATATGCAGACAAGAGACTAATCTATTGATTCTTCCAGAACCAAACTCGGAAAAACTTCCCTTGCTCGGAAAGCACGGGTGATTCCTCCAGGATAACTTTTCTGTAATGTAGTCAAAAGCTTTAACTAACTAAACTGATCTGACCAACCCGTAAGTCCCATAGTCAGATCAAGGGAAAGCTTGCACTTGGATTATAGAGACCAACGCTTTTTTCCTCATTGGGAGGCAGAGCCGTTGATTCTTTTCCATAGAGCAATTTTTATCTGGGATTTACTTCATCAACAGAAATTTTAGTCTCATTTTAGGGATCCATCAGTCCAGCCTAGTCCCATGGGTTAGCCAACCGCCCAACCACTGTAGTGATGGGATCCAATTAGGAATTTGGTTAGGTTTTGTTCCAGGTACTAGGGAAAAGAGTTCCGAGGCCCCCTAGCGGGATATTCATGCAAACTTAAACTAGTCACACCACTTACACACCCAATATGAAATTGCCTTTTTCAGAGAATCAGCTATCTTTGAAAACAATCATTTAATGAAACCATGGTGTTAGTGATCATAATCCTCAAAATCTCTTGTTAAATCTTTATTTCCAAACAATCATTCCTTCATCGGTATACCTATGGCATCATTGCCAACCAGAACGCTCACCACCTGCCCACTCAGGGGCCTTTTTGCTAGCTCATAATAATTGCCAATATATTTACATATCAAAATAGAATCTCCGTTGAAGAGCAACAAGATCAACAACGGATCCATATAAAAGAGCCATGGACTCATCCGTTGAGGACCAGCAAGGTCAATCAACCATATCCATACCCAAATTAAGAAAGCAACTCTTACTCCTTGATCCAATATCTTCCACGACGCACGTGTGGGTATCTCGACGACCCAAAGCCCGAGCACCGTATCGTCAGCACCCTCTAGGATCCTTCGCAGGTGACCTAGCGCTTCACTCATAGGCCGCTTTATTGGTCCCTCATCCACCGTACCGGAAGCTCATCATTTAAATCTAATGGAGGCTGGTCAAGACTCCGCCGACCTTGCTATGCGAGACGTCCTTCGTTGACTCTCCATCTCAGGCTGTTGCAACTTTATCAGCTAGGTCTCCACGACCTAAATCCTAAGACGGTCAAAATGCTTCCCCAGCATTCTTGACATAAAACAGTCATTTAAAAACAGGCCATAAATACAATTTGTATAGCGAACTCTCGTCTTTCCACATTAATCAACATTACTTAATCCACATTCATTTCATATAAATTCCCATTCTCATCCAACCACATCATTTTCCATCTCAACACTTCTTTCCTCAATTAACCTCATCTGATCTCATCCACTCGGATTTACCTATACATCTCATCACATCACATTCATTAACATCTATCCAATTTACATCGCATCTTATCACATCCATTTCACATCACATCTCATTCATTCACATCCCGATTCACATCTCATTCATTCACATTTCACATCACATCACATCCATCTACATCCCATACCATTCATTCTCATCCCGACTCACATGCCATCACATTCATTCACATCCCTTATCATTCATTCCCTTTCCTATTCACAGGCTATCACATTCATTCACATCCCTTATCATTCATTCACATCCTGATTCACATGCTATCACATTCATTCACATCCCTTATCATTCATTCACATGCTATCACATTCAATCACATCGCATATCATTCATACCTTTCCCATTTACATCACATCTCATCGCCTCTATTCTCATTCATATCCATCACATTCACATCCACATATATTCTTCCACATACATCCTCATCCATACTTATCACATACACATCCACATCTATCCTTTCACATGCATCCACATCCATCCTTTCACATACATACATCCACATCCATTCTTTCACAGACATCCACATCCATTCTTCACATCCATTCTTTCACATACATCCACATCCATTCTTTCACATACATTTACATCCATCCCATATCATTCATTTTTTCCTCATTCACATGACATCTCATCACATCTATTCACACCACATCCATCCATCCATTCATTCACATTTATCTAATTTACATCACATCCATCCATCCATTCACATTTATCTGATTCACATCACATCTATTCATTCACATTTATCTGATTCACATCACATCTATCCATCCATTCATTCACATTTATTTGATTCACATCACATCTATCCATCCATTCATTCTTTTACAAAAATCAACTTCACTGGGAATAACACTTTTATAAAAATCCTTTTATACATCTATTTATGCATAAATTCAATTTGAAGGAAAATAACACTTTTCGAAAAAAAATAAATTCCTTTATGCATCTTTCTATGCATAAAATCAAAGTTAATGAGAATAACTCTTTTGAAATAAAAATAAATTCCTTTATGCATCTTTCTATGCATAAAATCAAAGTTAATGAGAATAATTCTTTTGAAATAAAAATAAATTCCTTTATGCATCTTCTTATGCATAAAATCAAAGTTGATGAGAATAACTCTTTTGAAATAAAAATAAATTCCTTTATGCATGTTTAGGGTTCTCAAACACAACACAACTAACTACTTCTGACACAGCAAAGACACCCCCATTAGGTAACCCTAACTTCAATTCCCACATCAGGCTAAACACAAACAGAGAATAGAGAACACAGATTGAACAGAGATTTGCTAAACTAGATAAAGAATAACAGAACAGAACTGAAATACCATGTTTTATTGATCAAGATGAATCATACATTGCTTTCTCCTTCTTCTTCTCTTGTAAAAGACGACTACAAAGCCCCTATAAATAGGCGACTTCAGACAGTTTTAGACAGTTGTAACTAGAATGTCACAAGACACTAACAGATAATATCCGACTAACCAGATCATAACAAACTCCGACTGATCAATAATCCGACTGAGTAGAATTCCGACTGAATAGAATTCCGACTAAGCAAAGATACATATATCCGACTAAGCAACTATTAGGTAACTATTAGGTATTCTATCTGTAGTTCAACACATGGCACAGCCCGGTGGTTGATTTCAAGGAAATCGGACTTGAATTCACAATCCCTTGATCAGAAAAAACCGGCCACATGACAAAATGCTGCTTCTTCAAATGTCAGGTACTACATCACTTTGCTGCTCAGCCTGCATCCCTTCAACAACTGGAACCTCCTTCAAAACTTCAGTCATCTCTGCTGATTTATCTTCCACTGAAGTCTCCACTGGCTGCTCACTCTGACTTACTGTTTGCACACTCAAATTTATAATAGGTACTTCCACCTGAACTTCTAGGTCCTGAAACATTTCCTCCACAGTCCTATCACTCTGAATCTTCACATTCTGCATCTCTTTCAATTCCTGTACCTGCTGAATCCAGTACTCACGTTCTTTCTTCAACTGTCCAACCTCTTCTACCAATCTTGCCTCATGCTGAGTTACAAACCCTGTTTTCATAACATCATAGGGATAATTTATCATTGTAGACATCCTCTCCTTGATCATTCCCCAAGAATCCTGCATAGTGCTATGCATTTGTTGCTTCAGAATCTGTACATCCCCTTGTGCCATCAGCACTCCATTTACATCCAACTCTTCATTCATCAACATCTGTTTTTCCAGCACCTGTAAAGGCTGAAGTCTCAATTGCATTATTTCATTATCAACCTTCATTTCTGCATTATCTTTAGCCAATTTGTCCAACTCGGATGTAACCCTATCATCCATTTTTGCTGTCCATTCCTTGAAGATTCCTAAAGACATCTTAACCTTAGCTATCTCCAATGCATGTTGTTCCAATAACTGAGCCTTTTCAGCAATATGCGTCTCCTTTGTCTGCTTCAATTCCTCCTCAAGCTGCTTCATCTGTGCACTTTTATCCTGGTAATCCTCTGAAGTTACTATCTCATTCAGAAGATGCT
Organism: Cibotium barometz; assembly: GCF_041138505.1. NCBI lineage: Eukaryota > Viridiplantae > Streptophyta > Polypodiopsida > Cyatheales > Cibotiaceae > Cibotium > Cibotium barometz. The sequence goes on from NC_141067.1 coordinate 48,396,279, forward strand.
GCTGCTCAATCTTCTCCTGCTGACTCTCTATGAAGTACTGAAGTGCCTTCAGATACTGCTGAGCATTACTCACATCCTTCACCACAAACCCTGGTTGATTCACCACCTGTTCTCCAAATTCAAGTTTTGCAACTAACTTGCTTCCCCCCAATTCAAGTTTCCTCTTCTTGGACAGTGTAAAACTCTTCCCCAGCATCTTGGGTGTTTGTGAACTTGATGCATCAATCAAAGTCTGCACTTCTACACCCTCAACATACGGTTTTTTCTGAGCTCCATATATCAACTTGAAGGCCTCTGTCGGACTGTACCCAACTGTAAGCATGCTCTGATACAACTCCTTCTTGTCAGGCTCCAACTCATCACATTCCAACCCCTGCTCTACAACCTTCTCAGACTGCTGCTCTTTCTCTACTTTGCTGTATTTTTCTTTATCTGGCAACACAATCTCTCCCACTTCCACTTTCTGTGCATACTGAAACATTGCAGCTAAATAAGCACTCAACCTGCTATTTGATTGTGTCTTTCTCTTGTCCGACCCAAATATTTCTCCATGAATCTTGTCAAATAACCAATGTGCCCAGCTAACCTCCTCTCCTTTCTCTGCCCAAGACAATGGTGCATAATTTTCCTTCGACATGTAATCAAATTTTATAATAGAGCACATTCTTTCAAGATACCATTTGAGCTGTTCCCTCCTAGCATAGTTGACATTCCTTAACATATAATACTGTCTACCCCCTTCTCTGGGACCAAATTCCTTCTTCAAGGCTTCATCAAGACATTTTGGAATCACAGCATCCGAAACATAAGGTAATTTAAATACTTCTGCAACCATTTCCACAGTAATACTCACCTTTGAAGAAATTGCGCCTTTTGTTTTTCTGAGTATCTCCACCTGGCTTTTAGCATAGAAGTTATTCCTCCAGTCATCCCATGGCAAGCCTGCAAACTCCTGCAAACCGACTTGCTTCAACCATGTTGCATTCCCGGGTGCTGTCTTGTCTAGCTCTACCTTGAAATCGGTGTAGGGATCCATCAGCGACTGTGTAAGTTTGCCAGTAGACAACGGTGTAGGAACCTCGTCTTCTTCCTCGGCCGCACGCTCCTCTTCCTCAGAGCTGCTAACATCAACTCTCATCGGTGCACCCTTCCTACGAAGCCTCTTCTTCAGAGCATCGCGCTGCTCGTCCTCCGCTGGTGGTTGCATGCCTGCAGAGCTCTTAGCTTTCGGCATGGTGAAAGGCGAGTGCAAGGAAAACGCAGAGAAAATGCGCGAGTGGTCTTGCATGGACGCTGGAGAGAAAGGACCTCGCACATGCTGGTACGCACGAAAAGTGCGATCAAACTCTGGTTGCCTCGAAATGATACTCTCCTTAAGTGTCCACTCACCGCTCAAATCAAGGTACCATGCAAAATTGTGAAAATTTTCAAAAACTCCGACTCTCTGAGATCCGACCCAGCAAAATCCGACTGAGTCCGAATCCGATGCAGACCCATATCCCTGTATTGTCGGACTTTCTTCTGGATCCATTTTCACCTGTTCCACCTGTATCAATGCTGAACTTGCCCAATCCAAATGTGGTGGTTTTCCTTGAAACTTTTTCAACCTGAACCCATTAATTGGTTTCTCAACCCTAGTTCCAAAAACATCAGCCACAATAAAGGTCCCTTGTCCCAGATCTTCAACAATTTGATAAGGCCCTTTGTATCTCAGTGTTAGCTTACCAGGATGAGGTCCCAACCTGGAATTGTACACCATCACCCAATCACCAACCTGAAACACCTTAAATTTGACATTCATACTCACCCAAGCCTGTCTTCTTCTTTGAATCACCTCAGTGATGTAAGAACTGACTAATCTGTCCTCTTCCAACTGCATCAAATACCTGCTCCTGTACTTCACTGACAAACTTGGAGACATTTTCTCAGCAGTTACTCTTAAACTTGGTACCACAAATTCCATAGGCACAACTGCTTCTAATCCATAGACCAACCTGAATGGTGTCATCCCTGTTGTAACTTTAAAAGCTGTTCTATGAGACCACAAAGCAGAGTCCAGCTTCAAGTCCCAATCTTTCTGGTTATCCTGCACAATCTTCTTTAGGATCCTTACCAATGTCTTGTTGGTACTCTCAGCCTGTCCATTCGCCTGGGGATGATAAGCTGTAGACTTTTTGTGCATAATCATATGAGTTCTTGTTAGTTCAGAAATTACATCATTCAGAAAGTGAGTTCCCCTATCACTTACCAGTTCTACAGGACACCCAAACCTGGTCATGATATTGTGATACAAGAACTTTGCAACACTTGCAGCCTTGTTATCCTTCAGAGCTACAGCCTCAGCCCATTTTGTACAATAATCAGTAGCAACAAGGATATACCTGTTACCTCTTTGAGTTGTTGGTTTGACAGGTCCCACAAAATCAATTCCCCAATTCTGAAATGGTTCCAAAGGCAAAATAGGATGATCTGATATTCTATCTGAATTAGCTGGCTGTCCAAGCTTTTGACAAATCACACATCTCTTGGCATATTCATGTGCATCTTTCAAAACTGTAGGCCACCACAAACCAGCCTGCAAGATTTTCTTTCCTGTAATATCCCCTGAGAAATGTCCTCCTGCTGTTCCTGAATGGGCTTCCTGAATTACTGCCTTCTGCTCATACTCAGGTACACATCTTCTTATCACCTGGTCAATTCCCTTTTTGTACAATGCTCCAGCAATCACTAAGAATGGTCTACTCTTCAAAGCAAACTTCCTTCTCTGATCTGGAGTAAATTTTACTGGCATAAATCCCTCAGTTAAAAATGTCAAAAACTGATCATACCAGGAATCCGACTCAGCAGCCTGAACTTCAAACAATGGGGCATCTGGTAGATCATCATCCACCCCACTTGGTGCTTCTCCAGTTTCCAACCTGCTAAAGTAATCAGCAATAGCATGCTCTTTTCCTGGAGTATGGACAATCACAAAGTCAAACTCCTGTAACAAAAGCATCCACCTGGCTAATCTTCCTGTCAACAATGGTTTCTTAATCAGATACAGCAGGGCTTGGTGATCCACATGAAATATTACCCTGTTCCCCAACAAATAATGCCTGAACTTATTCAAGGAATATACCATACCCAAAGCTTCTCTTTCAGTCACAGCATAATTCCTTTCTGCAGATGATAATATCCGACTGGCATAAAATACTGGCCTGTACCATCCTGTCACCCTCTCCTGCATCAGAATTGCCCCTACTGCTACATCTGAGGCATCAACAAAAATATGGAAAGGTAGAGTCCAATCTGGTGGCTGCAAAACTGGTGCAACAACTACCATCTTCTTCAACAATTGAAATGCCTTCTCTTGAGGCTCAGCCCACACAAAAGGCACATCCTTCTTAGTTAAATGTGTCAATGGTGCACAAATATTGGCTAAATATCTGAGGTACCTGGCATGCCATTTGATCTGACCCACAAACCTCATTACTTCCTTCACATTAGTAGGAGACTTTGCTGTTTGAATAGCCTCAACTTTCTTCACATCAATTGCCATGCCTTCCTGTGAGATCACATGACCCAACAAAATCCCACTCTTCACAGCAATCACACTCTTGTAAGGGTTCAAGGCCAGTCTGAACTGCCTACACCTCTCCAAACACAACTTCAGATGCATCAGATGTAAGTCCTTCTTACCAAAAACAGAGAAATCATCAACAAATACTCTCATGAAGTCTTGTAAGTGTGGCTCAAAAACCTTATGTGCCACATAATTGAAGGATGGTGGTCCATTTTTCAAACCAAAACTCATAACAGTAAAATCATATGCACCAAACTCAGTGATGAAAGCAGTTTTATGCTGATCCTCCTCAGCAACACTAATCTGATTGTAACCTGAAAAGCCATCCAGAAAGCTATACATTTCATGACCTGCTACTACAGCATCTAACACTGCATCACAAAATGGCATTGGAAAAGGATCTGTTATGGTTGCTGCATTGAGTTTCCTGTAATCAACACATACTCTCAGCTTCCCATTTTTCTTAGGCACCACAATTATTGGAGATAACCATGTCACCTGGCTCACAGGTTTAATGAACCCTACTGCCAACAACTTATCTATTTCTTCCTTCACCTGTAATGCAAAATTCGGATTCATCCTATACCTTTGCTGCACCACTGGAACTGCATCTGTTCTTAAATTAATCCGATGCTGATGTAATGCAGGATCTATACCCTTCACCTGAGAATACTCCCAAGCAAAGACATCTATATAGTCCTGTAACAACTGCAAAAGATCCTCCAAAAATTGTCCTTCCACCTGCACACTTACTTTCACCATCCTTGGTTCTGCATCTGTACCCAAATTCAGTTCCTTAAGATCATCTTCTTTAACCCGACTGGACGTGCCATACTTCTTGTCATAAATCCTTACAGCCATCTCTCCTGCCTCCTTTTGCTCTTGTTCCATCTGTTCCTTGGTAGCAATCTCTGTTTGCTGTTCCAGCAACTGTCTGAACACTGTCCCTTCAATCTCTTGACCTGGCAAGAACTCAGACTCTTCCTGATTCTGATATTCCACAAGTTGCAAGATTCTTTCTACATCAACATCAAATAGTGGCACCACTGTTGGATTAGCCATTAAAAACTGTTCCTCCTCATCATCTTCTATTTCTTCAGCAAGATTAATTGTCTGTGCAAACAATGGCTTTTCTTTAAGAGACATATTTCTCTTACCCTGCATGGTTACAGTAATCTTCTTTTTCCCCTTGGTCAGAACCACCACATTCAATCCCCAATCCTGTTTAACTTTAGCCATTCTAAACCAAGGCCTACCTAGTAACATTTCATAAGGTGATAGTGATTCTGACATTCTGATTACCACAAAATTTACCAAGAATCCCATACCTGCAACTTCAATTTCCTGCTGCTTCAAAATTCCCAATGGTTGCACCCTGGTTTGATCTGCCATTTTCACCTGAAATGGTGCTGGGGCTAAACTTGCTGCACCCATTTCTTTGTATACAATTTCAGGGAGAATGTTAACCCCTGATCCTCCATCCAAAAGAACTTCATCAAACACCCTGCCCTGGTACTCAACCTTAATGACAGGAACCACAAAGTCAACATCTGCTGGATCAATGCTATTAACTGCTGGAACCAAAGTCGGATTATCTCCTGACTGCTGATCCTGAAGTCTTTTAAGCAATCTTTCCTTAAATGTTGGAACCAAAGCTAACAACTGATCTAATGACAATTGCAAGGGAGAATTGATGAGTACCTCAAACCAATCTTTGTCCCTTTCATCCTTCATCTTCACATGGCTTTCTGACTGATGCAGAACTAACTCTTCTTCATCCTCCAACTCCGATTCTTCTTGCTTGTCCTGATGCTTCAAAATTCTTCTTTGTACCTGGTCCCTGATGCCTTTTTGTTCCTTCCAATCAATTGGTCCTTTCTGTTTAGACCTGGTAACAGCCAATACCCCAATATCCTCAATATCCTCAGTATGCTCTTTGCTTTGCTGCTCCTGTATGTTTGGACCTTGCTTTACCTGTACCTGTTCATCTTCTAATTGAATCATGATTACATTTGCTTGAGCTGCTGGTTGATTCTGTTGTTGCTGCTGCCCCTGCTGGTTATTCTGATTGTACCTAATCACTGGGACACCTCTTTCTTCTCTATGTTTCACCCATAAGGCACATCCTGGCCCTATCCAATGATCTGGTGCTGAACAATAAACACAAGGCATGACTCTTGCCTGTCTTCCTTCATTGTTTTCCTGTTCCCTCCATGGTGGTCTATCAGATCTTGCTCTCTAAAATACTCCTCTGCCCCTAGTTGGAGCAGCCTGGTTTGCTGCAACCTCACCCCTGCCTCTACCTGCATAAGGTGTAGTCTGACCCCTATTCTTGGGATTATACCAACATAAAGCTGTCGTATGCCCATCCTTGTCACAAATTTCACAGAACTTCTTTTCTTTTGGTGCTGCAACAGAATAACCTATCTTTCTCAATTTACTTACCAAATCCTCCTCTTTGGATGGCTTTGCTTTGGTCTTGTGCTTTTTCTTTGGCTTCACCTCTTCTTCCTCACTGTCGGATCCTGCGTCTGAATCCTCCTCCTCAGAATCTGATGCTGACTCTGGCTGGTCATCTGAATCCGAATCATTCTTTCTGGTGTGTTTGCCCTTGCCGCTTCCAAGTCTTTTCTCTACTCTAGCTGCTGCAATTACCAAATCATTAATTCCACCTGCAATATCAATGCTAGCCACTGCATTTTTCAGCCCACTTCTCAATCCTTTCAGAAAATAACCTGCCAGCATCTCATTGGTGGGTCTCTCATTTCCCTGTAACCTTTCAACCAGAATTCTGAATTTCTGAGCATAGTCCTCTACAAGCATCTTCTTCTGTCTGATGTCTCGGAGTTTTCTTAAAATGTCTGTTGGAGTCTTTTCCCTCCTGAATCTCTGTAAAAAGGCTGTTCTAAGATCATCATATGTTGGGAAGTGTGGTATCCCATATTGGCTAAACCAACTCATGGCCTTCCCTTCTAGAGTTGCTGCAAATTGCTGCAATTTAACTGCATCATTGTACAACACAGTATACCCATTTGCTTCCCATTTTGTCTCAAACTGAGCTACATGACAATCAGCATCCTCCTTAGATCCTCCGCTGAATTTAGCTGCTTTCACCCTAGGGTTGGGTAGTTGTTGAGCCATCGGATTTGGCTGAGGTGGTTTCCTAGGTCTTTGCCTGGTAGCCCCCCTTAATGGGTTGAACTGAAGACTCCTTCTAACTCCTGCAGACCTTCCTGTCAGGATTAGGGCGCCTAGAAGTCCCCCCACTAGCCTCCTCTCTGGTGCAACTGAACTTTCCCCCCCTTGGCCTACAACAATTTCTTCAGGGATTTGGTGTTCCTGATCATCTTCACCCTCGTCAGCATAATGAAACGGGTCAGGGTTACCAATTCGGGCTTGAGCCCTGGTATAGTAAACCCTTCCTACTCTTCTGTCCCCCTCTGACATTCATTTCCCTTCTCGTAACAGAACGGGACCAGCGGGATCGCCAATGTGTTTAGGGTTCTCAAACACAACACAACTAACTACTTCTGACACAGCAAAGACACCCCCATTAGGTAACCCTAACTTCAATTCCCACATTAGGCTAAACACAAACAGAGAATAGAGAACACGGATTGAACAGAGATTTGCTAAACTAGATAAAGAATAACAGAACAGAACTGAAATACCATGTTTTATTGATCAAGATGAATCATACATTGCTTTCTCCTTCTTCTTCTCTTGTAAAAGACGACTACAAAGCCCCTATAAATAGGCGACTTCAGACAGTTTTAGACAGTTGTAACTAGAATGTCACAAGACACTAACAGATAATATCCGACTAACTAGATCATAACAAACTCCGACTGATCAATAATCCGACTGAGTAGAATTCCGACTGAATAGAATTCCGACTGAGCAAAGATACATATATCCGACTAAGCAACTATTAGGTAACTATTAGGTATTCTATCTGTAGTTCAACAATGCATCTTTCTATGCATAAAATCAAAATTAATGAGAATAACTCTTTTGAAATAAAAATAAATTCCTTTATGCATCTTTCTATGCATAAAATCAAAATTAATGAGAATAACTCTTTTGAAATAAAAATAAATTCCTTTATGCATTCCATCCCAAAGCCAAAAACATTGAATTCATTAATAATTCACTTGTTTTTTACTATTTCCTCTACAAAGAATTGGTGGTTACTCTTAATCCAAGCAAGAGTAGAACCCTCAATCCCTCAAGCCAAAGGATAGCTCACAAAACTCCATGTAGGTTAGTAATTCTACTTTTTTCTAATTCTATTCTATGGTTTTATGATTTCTTGCTTCTTTAAAATTGAAATTGGATGTTATGCCTTGATGGAAAGGCTTCCCCCTTCTCTTCATTGAATTCAGCCCTTCTTTATCCAAGATGTGTAATCAAATAAATAGAGTTAAACTTTCCGTATTGTTTTCTCTTCAAGAATGGGAATTGATTAAATTAGAGTGCTAAACTCATCTTGGGGTAAATTCTAAGTAGATTTAGAATGTAAAAATTGAGAAATGGTCAGCCATACAAAGGAGGTTATGGCAAAAATTTGTTGAATTTTGTGAAAATAAATTTTATCTTTATGTTATTCAAAAAGGGTAATCACCTCCGTTTGTGTATTCTAAAAGTGTTATTTTCATTCTATGCATAGAAAGATGCATATTGGAAATATTTTTATTATAAAAGCGTTATTTTCCTTAGAATTGATTTCTATGCATAGAAAGATGCATATTGGAAATATTTTTATTATAAAACTATTACTTTCACCAATATTGATTTTTATGCATAAAGTGATGCATAAAAGAAATTTTTTAATTATAAAAGTGTTACTTTCACCAATATTGATTTTTATGCATAAAGTGATGCATAAAAGAAATTTTTTTATTATAAAAGTGTTACTCTCACCAATATTGATTTTTATGCATAAAGTGATGCATAAAATAATTTTCTTATTATCAAAGTGTTACTTTCATCAATATTAATTTTTATGCATAAAGTGATGCATAAAAGAATTTTTTTATTATAAAAGTGTTACTTTCATCAAAATTGATTTTATGCAACTTGACCATTTTTAGGTCAGTTTAGCTTACTTTTTGGTTCTAGTTAAAACAGGAGAGAGGAGAGATAAAATATCTCATTATTTGAGAGTTTAAAACTCCACCTTGCATGTGAAATAGGCACTTCCTTCTTCATGAGGGGAATCCCCCACACTCAAGTATGAAAAATGCATCATTTCCTCTAAATATCTCTTCTTTTTTAACTAATAACCTTGTCCTTAGTCAACTCTTCATCTTATGTGAGTATTTGCTCATTTTTGGGGGATTTTTCTTTTATTCTTGAATTTATCTCCTCCCTACATTTGGATTAATCTGATTGGCCCCTCAGAACCTTAATCTAAATTTTTTTAAAAATTTGGACCCTTAGGCTAAGGCCTTTTGAACATCTTATAATTTATTTCTAATGTACCTTTTGAAATCTTTTTTGAACTTCTGTTTCGGGGGAATTTATTTTAATAAGAAGAGATATTTTTCTCGGGTACTGAGGAAAAGAGTTCCTAGACCCCCTAGAGCCCCCTAGATCCAATTAGGAATTTGGTTGGGTTTTCTTCGGGTACCACGAGGAAAAGAGTTCCCACGTCCCCTAGAGCCGAATGTTCATGCAAACTTAAACTAGTGACACCACTTACCAATATGAAATTTCCTTTTTCACAGAATCAGCTATCTTTGAAAACAATCATTTAATGAAACCATGGTGTCACTGATCATAATCCTCAAAATCTCTAGTTAAATCCTTATTTCCAATCATTCCTTCATCGGTGTACCTATGGCATCATTGGCAACCAGAACGCTCACCACCTGTCCACTCAGGGGCATTTTCGATAGTTCCTAGGCTCATAGTAACCCGCAATATATTCACATATCAAAATGGAACCTGCAATATATTCATAGTAACCCGCAATATATTTACATATCAAAATGGAATCTCCGTTGAAGATCAACAAGATCAACCAACGGATCCATATAAAAGAGCCATGGACTCATTCGTTGAGAACCAGCAAGGTCAAGCAATCAGATCCATACCCGAATTCAGAAAAAAACAACTCTTACTCCTTGATCCAATACCTTCGATGACGCACGTGTGGGTATCGTCCGTCTCGACGACGCCCGAGAGCCCGAGCACCGTATGTTCAGCACCCTATGGTAAGCACCCTCTAGGATCCTTCGCATGTGACCTAGCGCTTCACTCATAGGCCACTTCCTTGGTCCCTCATCCCCCGTATACCGGAAGCTCACCATTTAAATCTAACTGAAGCTGGTCAAGACCTCGACCAGACCTTGCTATGCGAGACGTCCTCCATTGACTCTCTGTCAGCTATTGCAACTTTATCAGCTAGGTCCACGACCTTAATCACAAGACGGTCAAAACGCTTCCCCACCATTCTTGACATAAAACAGTCATTTAAAAACAGGTCATAAATACAATTTCTATAACGAACTCTTGTCTTTCCACATTAATCAACATTACTTAATCCACATTCATTTCATATAAATTCCCATTCTCATCTAATCACATCATTTTCCATCTCAACACTCCTTTCCTCAATTAACCTCATCAGCATCCATTTCACATCACATCTCATTTATTCACATCCCAATTCACATCCATTCACATCCCATACAATTCATTCTCATCCCGATTCACATGCCATCACATTCATTCACATCCCTATTCATAGGTTATCACATTCATTCACATCCCTTATCATTCATTGACATCTTGATTCACATGCTATCACATTCATTCACATCCCTTATCATTCATTCACATCCTGATTCACATGCTATCACATTCAATCACATCCCATATCATTCATATCTATCCAATTTACATCACATCTCATCGCCTCTATTCTCGTTCATATCCATCACATTCACATCCACATATATTCTTCCACATACATCCTCATCCATACTTATCACATACACATCCATATCTATCCTTTCACATACATCCACATCCCTCCTTTCACATGCATACATCCACATCCATTCTTTCACATACATCCACTTGCATTCTTCACATACATCCACATCCATTCTTCACATACATTCACATCCATTCTTTTACATACATCCACATCAATTCTTTCACATAAATCCACATCCATCCCATATCATTCATTTACATCGTGATTCACATGAAATCTCATCACATCTATTCACATCACATCCATCCATCCATTCATTCACATTTATCTGATGCACATCACATCCATCCATCCATTCATTCACATTTATCTGATTCACATCACATCCATCCATTCATTCTCATTTATCTGATTCACATCGCATCTATCCATCCATTCATTCACATTTATCTGATTTGCATCACATCTATCCATCCATTCATTCTTTTATAAAAATCAACTTTAGTGGGAATAACACTTTTATAAAAATCCTTTTATACATCTATTTATGCATAAATTCAATTTTAAGGAAAATAACACTTTCGAAATAAAAATAAATCCTTTATGCATCTTTCTATGAAAAAAAGTAATTTTAATGAAAATAACACTTTTTGAAATATAAATAAATTCCTTTATGCATCTTTCTATGCATAAAATCAAAAGCAATTTTAAGGAAAATAACACTTTCGAAATAAAAATAAATCCTTTATGCATCTTTCTATGCAAAGAAGTAATTTTAATGAAAATAACACTTTTCAAAATATAAATAAATTCCTTTATGCATCTTTCTATGTAAAAAAGCAATTTTAATGAAAATAACACTTTTCGAAATATAAATAAATTCCTTTATGCATCTTTCTATGCATTAATGAGAATAACTCTTTCGAAAAAAAATACCTTTATGCATCTTTTTATGGATAAAATCAAAGCTAATGCGAAAAACTCTCTTGAAAAAAAATAAATTCCTTTATGCATCTTTCTATGCATAAAATCAAAATTTAATGAGAATAACTCTTTTGAAATAAAAATAAATTCCTTTATGCATCTTTTTATGCATAAAATCAAAGTTAATGAGAATAACTCTTTTGAAATAAAAATAAATTCCTTTATGCATCTTTCTATGCATAATATCAAAATTAATGAGAATAAATCTTTTGAAATAAAAATAAATTCCTTTATGCATCTTTCTATGCATAAAATCAAAGTTAATGTGAGAATAACTCTTTTGAATTAAAAAAAATTCCTTTATGCATCTTTCTATGAATAAAATCAAAATTAATGCGAATAACTCTTTTGAAATAAAAATAAACTCCTTTATGCATCTTTCTATGCATAAAATCAAAATTAATGAGAATAACTCTTTTGAAATAAAAATAAATTCCTTTATGCATCTTTCTATGCATAAAATAAAAGTTAATGAGAATATCTCTTTTGAAATAAAAAAAAATTCTTTATGCATCTTTCTATGCATAAAATTAAAATTCATAAGAATAACTCTTTTGAAATAAAAATAAATTTCTTTTTGCATATTTCTATGCATAAAATCAATTTTGATGAAAGTAACACTTATATATATATATATATTTTTTATTTTTGCATCACTTTATGCATAAAAATTAATATTGATAAAAGTAACACTTTTATAATAAAAACTTCTTTTATTCATCCCTTTATGCATAAAAATCAATATTAGTGAAAGTAACACTTTTATAATTAAAAAAATACTTTTATGCATCACTTTATGCATAAAAATCAATATTGGTGAAAGTAACACTTTTATAATTAAAAAAAGTTCATTAATGCATCACTTTATGCATAAAAATCAATATTGGTGAAAGTAACACTTTTATAATAAAAATATGTCCAATATGCATCTTTCTATGCATAGAAATAAATTTTAATGAAAATAACGCTTTTCTAAAAAAAATATTTCCAATATACATCTTTCTATGCATAGAATGAAAATAACACTTTTAGAATACACAAACGGAGGTGATTACTCTTTTTGAATAACATAAAGATAAAACTTATTTCCACAAAATTAAACAAACTTTTGCCATAACCTCCTTTGTATGGGTGACCATTTCTCAATTTTTACATTCTAAATCTACTTAGAATTTACCCCAAGATGAATTTAGCACTCTAATTTAATCAATTCCCTTTCTTTAAGAGAAAACAATACGAAAAGTTTAACTATATTTATTTGATTACACATCTTGGATAAAGAAGGGCTGAACTCAATGAAGAGAAGGGGAAAGCCTTTCCATCAAGGCATAACATCCAATTTCAATTTAAAAGAAGCAAGAAATTATAAAACCATAGAATAGAATTAGAAAAAAGTAGAATTTCTAACCTACATGGAGTTTTGTGAGCTATCCTTTGGCTTCAGGGATTGAGGGTTCTACTCTTGCTTGGATCAAGAGTGGCAACCAATTCTTTGTAGAGGAAATAGTAAAAAACAAGTGAATTATTATTGAATTCAATGATTTTGGCTCTGGGGTGGAGTAGGGTAACAGTGCATAAAACACTATTAAGCTTTTACAAAGAGGGAGGCTTCTATTTATAGGAAAAAGTATGCCTGTAACCAAGCAAACTGATTCTAGAATTTTCCAGATCAGTTTGGCCACTTATTGACCATTTGAAGGTCAGTTTAGCTTACTTTTTGGTTCTAGTTGAAACAGGAGAGAGGACAGATAAAATATCTCATTATTTGCGAGTTTAAAACTCCACCACACATGTGAAATAGGCGCTTCCTTCATGAGGGAAATCCCCCACACTGAGGTATCAAAAATGCATCATTTCCTCTAAATATCTCTTCTTTTTTAACTAATAACCTTGTCCTTAGTCAACTCTTCATCTTATGTGAGTATTTACTCATTTTTGGGGGTTTTTTATTTTATTCTTCAATTTATCTCCTCCCTAAATTTGGATTAATCTGATTGGCCCCTCAGAACCTTAATCTAAAATTTTCAAAAAATCTGGACCCTTAGGCTAAGGCCTTTTGAACAGATTATAATTTATTTCTAATGTACCTTTGGAAATCATTTTTGAACTTCTGTTTCGAGGGAATTTATTTTAATAAGAAGAGATATTTTTCCATCCAAAAATATCTAAAAATTGAATAACCTCTCTCTATAAAATTTTCTCTCTCTTAGGTATAAACAAGATCTTTTAATATTCTGACAAGGGGAATGAGTACAGGGGGAGAAATTGGACATCTTAATGGGATGGGGGAGAAATCTTACATCCTACCCCACTTAAAAAACGCGAGATGTCCTCAGTATGATCTCTTTCATCTTCTTCTTCTTCTTCAATCACTTCCAGCGTTACAGCCTTGGATGTGGACAGCCGATTTGGGAACAACTCTCTTTGACTTCCCCTATTCTGAGGTAGAGGTCCTGTATTACTTGGGATTAAAACTCCAAGTTGGTTAGAGGGTCTACCATTGGGATTTTCTTATTTTTGGGGATAGAAACCTGATTACTCATGAAGGAAGGAGCTCGAGTTTGGAATCTTGATCCCTGATTTTTCGGCCCTGAAAACCTTGATCCAAAAGGAGTTGGACAATCCATACTGCGATGTCCAATTCTTTGACAGTTATAGCATTTCACTCCCTTGTTTAAGGGTGGAACTTCTGAAGTTGAATTCCTGGGGATTGAGTTTCAACTTTCGCGAAAAGGACATCTCTTCCATTCTAGAACTTCCCATATCCTGGGCTTGACCCTGATATCTCTTAGGCGGTGGAAGGCTGGAATCACCTTCTGGAACTAAAAACCTTTTGAAAGGTGATGGTGATGGGACCTTGACATCAAACTCCTTGGAGAAATCCTTCGCCACCATCGGCACTGCTTCAGCCATGGAAACTGGCTTGGTGTTCTTCACTAAAATATTCAAAGGTTCGTTCAGTCCCCGAATGAACCTCGCCATCAGCTATTCTTCATTCAGCGGTGGTGAGTATTTGAGGAGAAGAGTTGGTGATATATTTCAATAGTTTCGCTCCCCTGGGTAAGCTCTAAGAATTCATTCATCTTTGTTTCCAAAAAGTCGGGAGGACAGAACCTCATCCTTAGGTAAGTTTTGAGATCATTCCATGTGTGGGTATTTCGATCCAGACGGTTTGTCTCGCAGTGGTTTCTCCATGCCACTCTGGCTGTTTCTATAATCTTTAGCCTTGCAAGAGCCATTTTGCTATTCTTATTGTACCCGGTGACATTGAAGTATTCTTCCATTGCTTTGATCCACTTCTCCACAGCCTCTCCCAAGTTTTTCCCTTCACCCTTGAAAGGTCGAGGTTGCGAGCCATGAAGAGTTTTACGAACATCCAAGTCGAGCTCTTCCTCATCAAGTTGGGGGTTATCATTTCTACCAATGATCTCCATCCATGTTCCTATCAATATGAAAAATCTTGTTAAGTTCCCTTTATTTATGATTCAAATCCGATTTTTGGTTTATCTAATTCTGGGGCTCTTTAGATAGGTCAGTTCCTCACAGAATCATGGGATAAAGACACTCCCATTATCAGATAACAATTCATTTAGAACATATCATTAATATCTTTAACATAGACCAAAATTTCCATTTGAACAATACTCCATGGGGGATTTCAATTTTATAGATTTTTACTTTGTCATCCCTTAACTTGATCCACTAGGTCGAGTTAATGGTAGCAATCTGTCAGCACAATCCACTAACCTCATAGTGATTTGCTGAAGTCATTATCATCATTCCAGTTATGAACATCAACACAGGGACTCGTCCCATTCATCCTCATTGTGGTTTTGCTCAATTTATCACTTTTCAACCAAAAATTTAGGAATCATCATTTTGAAATCAGAATCCAATTCAACTCATCAGTTCTCAACCAAAGTTTTAAAATCATATCAACCACATTCGAATTCATTATGTGGAAAGAATTTTAGCTTATAATTTCAAGATCTTAGATTTACTCGTATATACTGTTAGTAAAGAGTTGCGGTTACTCGGTATATACGGGTAGTCACGGTCCTTGGAACTATAAGGTAAATACCATCATGTCTAGGCCTCAAGCAAGTCACGGATTCCATATAATTGCAGTACTTCCATATGAAGACCCAATTATCAATTTAGGAATTTCATTCTCAATATAAATTTGTATGAGTTTTATCACACAATTCCAACCTTTTACTGCTACTTCATAAATTTATGACATTTTTGGCTTCTCGGTTGATTCACTTTAGCCAAATTGCTCTGATACTAGCTGTGAGATCCCTATCCCCACCGCATAATGAATTCTGGGGTTGCTAGCAGCGGTAGTAGTACTTCTTGCACGAGGCAAGGTCCCACACTCGGGGCCTTGCCCACGGATATCGAGACAAGAGAAAAATCCATAGTTCTTCCAAAACGAAACCCGAAAAAACTTCCCTTTCCCACAAATCATGAGCGATTTCTCCACGATAACTTTTCTCCAACGTAGTCAAAAGCCTTAACTAACTGAACTTATCTAACCGAACCCGTAAGTCCCATATTCAGATCAAGGGAAAGATTGCATTTGGATCATAGAGACCAATGCTTTTTTCCTCATTGAGAGGCACAGCCATTGATTCTTTTCCATAGAACAATTTTTATCCGCTATTTACTTCATCTTCTATCATAACAATAGAAATTTTAGTCTCATTTTAGGGATCCATCAATCCAACCCAGTCCCATGGGTTAGCCAACCGCCCAACCACTGTAGTGATGGGATCCAATTAGGAATTTGGTTAGGTTTTGTCCTGGGTACTGGGGAAAAGAGTTCCCAGGTCCCCTAGAGTGGGATATTCATGCAAACTTAAACTAGTCACACCACTTACACACCCAATATGAAATTGCCTTTTTCACAGAATCAGCTATCTTTGAAAACAATCATAAATGAAAACATGGTGTCACTGATCATAACCCTCAAAATCTCTAGTTAAATCCTTATTTCCAATCATTCCTTCATTGGTGTACCTATGGCATCATTGGTAACCAGAATGCTCACCACCTGTCCACTCAGGGGTATTTTCGATAGTTCCTAGCTCATAGTAACCAGCAATATATTCACATATCAAAATGGAATTTACGTTGAAGATCAGCAAGATCAACCAACGGATCCATATAAAAGAGCCATGGACTCATCCGTTGAGGACCAGCAAGGTCAATCAACCAGATCCATACTTGAAATCATAAAACAACTCTTACTCCTTGATCCAATATCTTCCACGATGCACATGTGGGTATCGTCCGGCCACCCCCCAGAGCCCGAGCACCGTATGGTAAGCACCCTCTAGGATCCTTTGCATGTGACCTAGCACTTCACTCATAGGCCACTTCCTTGGTCCCTCATCCACCGTACCAGAAGCTCACCATTTAAATCGAACTGAGGCTGGTCAAGACCTCGGTCGGACCATGCTATGCGACACGTCCTCCATTGACTCTTCCTCAGTTGTTGCCACTTTATCAGCTAGGTCTCCACGACCTTAATCACAAGACGCTCAAAACGCTTCCCCGGCATTCTTGACATAAAACAATCATTTAAAAACAGGCCATAAATACAATTTCTATAATGAACTCTCGTCTTTCCATATTAATCAGCATTACTTAATCCACATTCATTTCATATAAATTCCCATTCTCATCCAATCACATCATTTTCCATCTCAATACTCCTTTCCTCAATTAACCTCATCAGATCTCATCCACTCGCATTTACCCATACATCTCATCACATCACCTTCATTAACATCTATCCAGTTTACATCGCATCTTATCACATCCATTTCACATCACATCTCATTTATTCACATCCCGATTCACATCACATCACATCCATTCACATCCCATACCATTCATTCTCATCCCGATTCACATGCCATCACATTCATTCACATCCCTATTCACAGGTTATCACATTCATTCACATCCCTTATCATTCATTGACATCTTGATTCACATGCTATCACATTCATTCACATCCCTTATCATTCATTCACATCCTGATTCACATGCTATCACATTCAATCACATCTCATATCATTCATATCTATCCACTTTACATCACATCTCATCGCCTCTATTCTCGTTCATATCCATCACATTCACATCCACATATATTCTTCCACATTCATCCTCATCCATACTTATCACGTACATATCCATATCTATCCTTTCACATATATCCACATCCATCCTTTCACATACATACATCCATTCTTTCACATACATCCACTTCCATTCTTCACATACATCCACATCCATTCTTCACATACATCCACATCCATTCTTTCACATACATCCATATCCATTCTTTCACATACATCCACATCCATCCCATATCATTCATTTACATCCTGATTCACATGACATCTCATCACATCTATTCACATGACATCCATTCCTTCACATTTATATGATTCACATCACATCCATCCATTCATTCTCATTTATCTGATTCACATCACATCTATCCATCCATTCATTCACATTTATCTGATTCAAATCACATCCATCCATTCATTCTCATTTCTCTGATTCACATCACATCTATCCATCCATTCATTCTTTTACAAAAATCAACTTCAGTGGGAATACCACTTTTATAAAAACCCTTTTATACATCTATTTATGCATAAATTCAATTTGAAGGAAAATAACACTTTTCGAAATAAAAATAAATTCCTTTATGCATCTTTCTATGCATAAATTCAAAGTTAATGAGAGAATAACTCTTTTTAAATAAAAGAAAAATTCCTTTAGGCATCTTTCTATGCATAAAATCAAAGTTAATGAGAATAACTCTTTTTAAATAAAAATAAATTGCTTTATGCATCTTTCTATGCATAAAATCAAAGTTAATGAGAATAATTCTTTTGAAATAAAAATAAATTCCTTTATGGATCTTTCTATGCAAAAAATCAAAATTAATGAGAATAGATCTTTTGAAATAAAAATAAATTCCTTTATGCATCATTCTATGCATAAAATCAATTTTGATCAAAGTAACACCTCAATAATAATTTTCTTTTGCATCCCTTTATGCATAAAAAATAATATTGATGAAAGTAACACTTTGATAATAAGAAAATTCTTTTATGCATAAAAATCAATATTGGTGAAAGTAACACTTTTATAATAAAAAAAATCTTTTATGCATCACTTTATGCATAAAAAACAATATTGGTGAAAGTAACACTTTTATAATTAAAAAAACTTCTTTTATGCATCACTTTATGCATAAAAATCAATATTGGTGAAAGTAACACTTTTATAATAAAAATATGTCCAATATGCATCTTTCTATGCATAGAAATTAATTCTAATGAAAATAACGCTTTTATAATAAAAATATTTCCAATATGCATCTTTCTATGCATAGAATGTAAATAACACTTTTAGAATACACAAACGGAGGTGATTACTCTTTTTGAATAACATAAAGATAAAACTTATTTCCACAAAATTTAAGAAAATTTTGGCATAACCTCCTTTGTATGGCTGACCATTTCTCAATTTTTACATTCTAAATCTACTTAGAATTTCCCCCAAGATGAAGTTAGCACTCTAATTTAATCAATTCCCATTCTTTAAGAGAAAACAATACGGAAAGTTTAACTCTCTTTATTTGATTACACATCTTGGATAAAGAAGGGCTGAGTTCAATGAAGAGAAGGGGGAAGCCTTTCCATCAAGGCATAACATCCAATTTCAATTTAAAAGAAGCAAGAAATCGTAAAACCATAGAATAGAATTAGAAAAAAGTAGAATTTCTAACCTACATGGAGTTTTGTGAGCTATCCTTTGGCTTGAGGTATTGAGGGTTCTACTCTTGCTTGGATCAAGAGTGGCCACCAATTGTTTGTAGAGAAAATAGTAAAAAACAAGTGAATTATTATTGAATTCAATGTTTTTGACTCTCGGGTGGAGTAGAGTAACAGTGCATAAAACACTATTAAGCTTTTACAAATGGGGAGGCTTCTATTTTTAGGAAAAAGTGAGCCTCTAACCAAGCAAATTGATTCTAGAGTTTTCCAGATCAGTTTGGTCACTTCTTGACCATTTTTAGGTCAGTTTAGCTTACTTTTTGGTTCTAGTTGAAACAGAAGAGATAAAATATCTCATTATTTGAGATTTTAAAACTCCACAACACATCTGAAATAGGCGCCCCCTTCATGAGGGGAATCCCCCACACTAAGGTATCAAAAATGCATCATTTCCTCTAAATATCTCTTCTTTTTTAACTAATAACCTTGTCCTTAGTCAACTTTTCATCTTATGTGAATATTCACTCATTTTTGGGAGATTTTTCTTTAACTCTTCAATTTATCTCCTCCTCCCTACATTTGGATTAATCTGATTGGCCCCTCGGAACCTTAATCTAAAAATTTTCGAAAAATCTAGACCCTTAGGCTAAGGCCTTTTGAACATATTATAATTTATTTCTAATGCACCTTTGGAAATCCTTTTTGAACTTCTGTTTTGGGGGAATTTATTTTAATAAGAAGAGATATTTTTCCATCCAAAAATATCTAAAAATTGAATAACCTCTCTCTAGAAAATTTTCTCTCTCTAAGCTAAAAATAGGTATAAACAAGATCTGTTAATATTCTGACAAGGGGAATGATTACAGGGGGAGAGATTGGACATCTTAAGGGGCTGGGGGAGAAATCTTACATCCTACCCCACTTAAAAAATGGGAGATGTCCTCAGTAGGATCTCTTTCATCTTCTTCTTCTTCTTCAATCACTTCCAGCGTTACAGCCTTGGATGTGGATACCCGATTTGGGAACAACTCTCTCTGACTTCCCCTATTCAGAGGCAGAGGTCTTGTATTACTTGGGATTGAAACTGCAGGTTGGTTAGAGGGTCTACCTCTAAAATTTCCCTGATTTTGGCGGATAGAAACCTGATTACTCTGGAAGGAAGGAGCTGGAGTCTGGAATCTTGATCCTTGACTTTCATGCCCTGAAAACTTTGATCCAAAAGGAGTTGGATAATCCATACTACGATGTCCAATTCCTTGACAGTTATAGCATTTCACTCCCTTGTTCAAGGGTGGAACTTCTGAAGTTGAATTCCAGGGGATTGAGTTTTGGGAAAAGGAAAGCTCTTCCATTCTAGAACTTCCCATATCCTGGGCTTGACCCTGATATCTCTTAGGCAGTGGGAAGCTGGAATCACCTTCTAGAACTAAAAACCTTTTGAAAGGTGATGGTGATGGGACCTTGACATTAAAGTCCTTGGAGAAATCCTTCACCATCTGCACTGCTTCGGCCATGGAAACTGGCTTGGTGTTCTTCACCAAAATATTCAAAGGTTCGTTCAGTCCCCGAATGAACCTGGCCATCAGCTGTTCTTCATTCACCGGTGGCGAGTATTTGAGGAGGAGAGCGAACGCTTGGTGATATATTTCAATAGCTCTGCTCCCCTAGGTTAGCTCTAAGAATTCGTTCATCTTTGTTTGCAAAAAGGTGGGAGGACAGAACCTCATCCTTAGGTAAATTTTGAGATCATTCCATGTGTGGGTATTTCGATCCAGATGGTTTGTCTCGCAGTGGTTTCTCCATGCCACTTTGGCTATTTCTACAATCTTAAGCCTTGCAAGAGCCATTTTGCTCTTTTCATTGTACCCGGTGACATTGAAGTATTCTTCTATTGCTTCAATCCACTTCTCCACAGCCTCTCCCAAGTTTTCCCCTTCACCCTTGAAAGGTCCAAGCTATGAGCTATGAAGAGTTTTATGAACATCCAAGTCTAGCTCTTCCTCATCAAGTTGGGGGTTATCATTTCTACCACGACGATCTCGATCCATGTTCCTATCAATACAAAAAATCTTGTTAAGTTCCCTTTATTTATGATTCAAATCCAATTTATTTATGATTCAAATCTTGTTAAGTTCCCTTTATTTATGATTCAAATCCAATTTTTGGTTCATCTGATTCTGGGGTTCTTTAGATAGGTCGGTTCCCCACAAAATCGTGGGATAAATACACTCGCATTATCAGATAACAATTCATTCAGAACATATCATTCAATCTTTAGCACAATAACGGTCTATTAGACCAAAATTTTCATCTGAACAGTACTCCATGGAGGATTTCAATTTTCTAGATTTTTAATTTGTCATCCCTTAACTTGATCCACTGGGTCAAGAGTTAATGGTAGCAATCTTTCAGCACAATCCACTAACCTCATAGTGATTTGCTAAAGTCATTATCGTCATTCCAGTTACGAACATCAACACAGGGACTCGTCCCATTCATCCTCATTGTGGTTTTGCTCAATTTATCGCTTTTCAACCAAAAATTCAGGAATCATCATTTTGCAGTCAGAATCCAATTCAACTCATGAGTTCTCAACCAGAATTTTAAAATCATATCAACCATATTTGAACTCATCATGTGGATAGCATTTTAGCTTATAATTTCAAGATCTTAGATTTACTTGTATATACTGTTAGTAAAGAGCTACAGTTATACCCTCGCTATATACGGATAGTCACGGTCCTTGGAACTATAAGGTAAATACCATCATGTCTAGGCCTCAAGCAAGTCAGGGATTCCATATAATTGCACTACTTCCATATGAAGACCCTATTATCAATTTAGGAATTTCATTCTTAATATCAATTTGTATGAGTTTCATCACACAATTCCAACCTTTTAGTGCTACTTCATAAATTTATGACATTTTTGGCTTCTCGGTTGATCCACTTTAGCCAAACTGCTCTGATACCAGCTGTGAGATCCCTGTCCCCACCGCGCAATAAGTCCTGGGGTTGCTAGCACAGCGGAAGTAGCACTTCTTGTGCGGAACAGGGTCCCACACTCGGGGCCTCGCCCACACGGACATCCAGACAAGAGACTAATCCATCGATTCTTCCAAAACTAAACCTGAAAAAACTTTCCTTTCCCCAAAAGCACGGGCAATTCCTCTAGGAGACTGATCTGACCAAACCCGTAAGTCCCATAGTCAGATCAAGGGAAAGATTGCACTTGGATCATAGAGACCAATGCTTTTTTCCTCATTGAGAGGCATAACCGTTGATTCTTTTCCATAGAACAATTTTTATCCAGGATTTACTTCGTTTATCGTACCAAATAGAAATTTTAGTCTCATTTTAGGGATCCATCAAGCTAGCCTAACCCCATCCAGTCCCATGGGTTAGCCAACTGCCCAACCACTATAGTAATGGGATCCAATTAGAAATTTGGTTAGGTTTTGTCTTGGGTACCGGGGAAAAGAGTTCCCAAGTCCCCTAGAGCTGGATATTCATGCAAACTTAAACTAGTCACACCACTTACACACTCAATATGAAATTACCTTTTTCACAGAATCAGCTATCTTTGAAAACAATAATTTAATGAAACCATGTTATCACTGATCATAATCCTTAAAATCTCTGGTTAAATCCTTATTTCCAATCATTCCTTCACATCGGTGTACCTATGGCATCATTGGCAACCAGAACGCTCACCACTTGTCCACTCAGGGGTATTTTCGATAGTTCCTAAGCTCATAGTAACCCGCAAAATAATCACATATCAAAATGGAATCTCCATTGAAGATCAGCAAGATCAACCAATGGATCCATATAAAAGAGCCATGGACTCATCCGTTGAGGACCAGCAAGGTCAATCAACCAGATCCATACCGAAATTGAGAAAAAAACAACTCTTACTCCTCGATCCAATATCTTCCACGACGCACGTGTGGGTATTGTCCGGTAACCCCCAAGGCCCGAGCATCGTATGGTCAGCACCCTCTAGGATCCTTCGCATGTGACCTAGCGCTTCACTCATAGGCCACTTTCTTGGTCCCTCATCCACCGTACCGGAAGCTCACCATTTAAATCTAACCGAGGCTGGTCAAGACCTCAGCCGACCTTGCTATGCGAGACGTCCTCCATTGACTCTCCGTTAGCTGTTGCAACTTTATCAGCTAGGTCCACAACCTTAATCACAAGATGGTCAAAACGCTTCCCCAACATTCTTGACATAAAACATTCATTTAAAAACAGGCCATAAATACAATTTCTATAACGAACTCTCATCTTTCCACATTAATCAACATTACTTAATCCACATTCATTTCATATAAATTCCCATTCTCATCCAATCACATCATTTTTCATCTCAACACTTCTTTCCTCAATTAACCTCATCAGATCTCATCCACTCGCATTTACCCATACATCTCATCACATCACATTCATTAACATCTATCCAGTCTAGATCGCATCTTATCACATCCATTTCACATCACATCTCATTTATTCACATCCCGGTTCAATCACATCACATCCATTCACATCCCATACCATTCATTCTCATCCCGATTCACATGCCATCACATTCATTCACATCCCTTATCATTCATTCACGTCCCTATTCAGAGATTTTCACATTCATTCACATCCCTTATCATTCATTCACATCTTGATTCACAAGCTATCACATTCATTCACATCCCTTATCATTCATTCACATCCTGATTCACATGCTATCACATTCAATCACATCCCATATCATTCATATCTATCCAATTTACATCACATCTCATCGCCTCTATTCTCGTTCATATCCATCACATTCACATCCACATATATTCTTCCACATGCATCCTCATCCATACTTATGACATACACATCCATATCTATCCTTTCACATACATCCACATCCATCCTTTCACATACATACACCCACATCCATTCTTTCACATACATCCGCTTCTATTTTTTACATACATCCACATCCATTCTACACATCCATTCTTTCGCATACATCCACATCCATTCTTTCACATACATCCACATCCATCCCATATCATTCATTTACATCCTGATTCACATGACATCTCATCACATCTATTCACATCACATCCATCCATTCATTCATTCACATTTATCTGATTCACATCACATCCATCCACCCATTCATTCACATTTATCTGATTCACATCACATCCATCCATTCATTGTCATTTATCTGATTCACATCGCATCTATCCATTCATTGTCATTTATCTGATTCACATCGCATCTATCCATCCATTCATTAACATTTATTTGATTCACATCACATCTATCCATCCATTCATTCACATTTATCTGATTCATTCATTCACATTTATTTGATTCACATCACATTTATCCATCCATTCATTCACATTTATCTGATTCACATCACATCCATCCATTCATTCTCATTTATCTGATTCACATCACATCTATCCATCCATCCATTCACATTTATTTGATTCACATTACACCTATCCATCCATTCATTCACATTTATCTGATTCACATCACATCCATCCATTCTTTTTCATTTATCTAATTCACATCACATCTATCCATCCATTCATTCTTTTATAAAAATCAACTTCAGTGGGAAGAACACTTTTATAAAAATCCTTTTATACATCTATTTATGCATAAATTCAATTTTAAGAAAAATAACACTTTCGAAATAAAAATAAATCCTTTATGCATCTTTCTATGCATAAAAGCAATTTTAATGAAAATAACACTTTTTGAAATAAAAAAAATTTCTTTATGCATCTTTCTAGGCATAAAATCAGAATTAAGAAGAAGAACTCTTTTGAAATAAAAATAAATATCTTTATGCATCTATTTATGCATAAAATCAAAGTTAATGAGAATAAATCTTTTGAAATCAAAATAAATTCCTTTATGCATCTCTCTATGCATAAAATCAAAATTTAATGAGAATAACTCTTTTTAAATAAAAATAAATTCCTTTATGCTTTTTTTGATGCATAAAATCAAAGTTAATGAGAATAACTCTTTTGAAATAAAAATAAATTCCTTTATGCATCTTTCTATGCATAAAATCAAAATTAATGATAATAACTCTTTTGAAATAAAAATAAATTCCTTAATGCATCTTTCTATGCATAAAATCAATTTTGATGAAAGTAACACTTTTATAATAAAAAAAATCTTTTTTGCATCACTTTCTGCATAAAAATTAATATTGATGAAAGTAACACTTTTATAATAAAAAATTCTTTTATGCATCACTTTATGCATAAAATTTAATATTGATGAAAGTAACACTTTGATAATTAAAAAAATTCTTTTATGCATCACTTTATGCATAAAAAATAATATTGGTGAAAGTAACAGTTTAATAATAATAAAAAATTCTTTTATGCATCACTTTATGCATAAAAATCAATATTGGTGAAAGTAACACTTTTATAATAAAAATATATCCAAAATGCATCTTTCTATGCATAGAAATTAATTCTAATAAAAATTACGCTTTTATAATAAAAATATTTCTAATATGTATCTTTCTATGCATGGAATGAAAATAACACTTTTAGAATACACAAACGGAGGTGATTACTCTTTTTGAATAACATAAAGATAAAACTTATTTCCACAAAATTTTTCCATAACCTCCTTTGTATGGCTGACCATTTCTCAATTTTTACATTCTAAATCTACTTAGAATTAACCCCAAGATGAACTTAGCACTCTAATTTAATCAATTCCCATTCTTTAAGAGAAAATAATACGAAAAGTTTAACTCTATTTATTTGACTACACATCTTCGATAAAGAAGGGATGAACTCAATGAAGAGAAGGGGGAAGCCTTCCCATCAAGGCATAACATCCGATTTCAACTTAAAAGAAGGAAAAAATCCTAAAACCATAGAATAGAATTGGAAAGAGGTATAATTTCTAACTTACATGGAGTTTTGTGAGCTATCCTTTGGCTTGAGGTATTGAGGGTTCTACTCTTGCTTGGATCAAGAGTGGCCACCAATTCTTTGTAGAGGAAATAGTAAAAAACAAGTGAATTATTAATGAATTCAATGTTTTTGGCTCTGGGGTGGAGTAGAGTAACAGTGCATAAAACACTATTAAGCTTTTACAAAGGGGGAGGCTTCTATTTATAGGAAAGAGTGAGCCTCTAACCAAGCAAACTGATTCTAGAATTTTCCAGATCAGTTTGGTCACTTCTTGACCATTTTTAGGTCAGTTTAGCTTACTTTTTGGTTCTAGTTGAAACAGGAGAGATGAGAGATAAAATATCTCATTTTATTTGAGAGTTTAAAACTCCACCACACATGTGAAATAGGCGCCTCCTTCATGAGGGGAATTCCCCCACACTGTGTCAAAAATGTATCATTTCCTCTAATTATCTCTTCTTTTTATACTAATAACCTTGTCCTTAGTCAACTCTTCATCTTATGTGAGTATTTACTGATTTTTAGGGGATTTTTCTTTTATTCTTCAATTTATCTCCTCCCTACATTTGGATTAATCTGATTGGCCCCTCGAAACCTTAATCTAAAATTTTCAGAAAATCTGGACCCTTAGGCTAAGGCCTTTTGATTATAATTTATTTCTAATGCACCTTCTGAAATCCTTTTTGAACTTCTGTTTTGGGGGAATTTATTTTAATAAGAAGAGATATTTTTCCATCCAAAAATATCTTAAAATTGAATAACCTCTCTCTAGAAAATTCTCTCTCCCTAAGCTAAAAATAGGTATAAACAAGATCTGTTAATATTCTTACAAGGAGAATGATTACAGGGGGAGAGATTGGACATCTTAAGGGGCTGGGGGAGGAATCTTACATCCTACTCCAATTAAAAAATGCGAGATGTCCTCATCTCGCAGGTGGAGTATGATCTCTTTCATCTTCTTCTTCTTCTTCAATCACTTCCAACATTACGGCCTTGGAAGTGGATGGCCGATTTGGGAACAACTCTCTTTGACTTTCCCTATTCTGAGGTAGATGTCTTTTATTACTTGGAATTAAAACTGTAGGTTGGTTAGAGGGTCTACCGCTGGGATTTCCCTGATTTTTGGGGATAGAAACCTAATTACTCTGGGAAGGAGCTGGAGCCTCGAATCTTGATCCTTGATTTTTCTACCCTAAAAACCTTGATCCAAAAGGAGTTGGATAATCCATACTGCGATGTCCAATTCCTTGACAGTTATAGCATTTCACTCCCTTATTCAAGGGTGGAACTTCTGAAGTTTAATTCTAGGGGATTGAGTTTCAACTTTCAGGAAAAGGACATCTCTTCCATTCTAGAACTTCCCATATCCTGGGCTTGACCCTGATATCTCTTAGGCGGTGGAAGACTGGAATCACCTTCTGGAACTAAAAACCTTTTGAAAGGTGATGGTGATGGGACCTTGACATCAAAGGCCTTGGAGAAATCCTTCACCATCGGCACTCCTTCGGCCATGGAAACTGGCTTGGTGTTCTTCACCAAAATATTCAAAGGTTTGTTCAATCCCCGAATGAACTTGGCCATCAGCTGTTCTTCATTCAGCAATGGCGAGTATTTGAGGAGGAGAGCGACCGCTTGATGATATATTGCAATAGTTTTGCTCCCCTGGGTTAGCTCTAAGAATTCGTTCATATTTGTTTTAAAAAATCCGGGAGGATAGAACCTCATCTTTAGGTAAATTTTGAGATCATTCCATCTGTGGGTATTCCGATCCAGATGGTTTTTCTCGCAGTGGTTTCTCCATGCCACTCTGGCTGTTTCTACAATCTTCAGCCTTGCAAGAGCCATTTTGCTCTTCTTATTGTACCCGGTGACATTGAAGTATTCTTCCATTGCTTCGATCCACTTCTCCACAGCCTCTCCCAAGTTTTCCCCTTCACCCTTGAAAGGTCCACACTACGAGCTATGAAGAGTTTTATGAACATCCAAGTCGAGCTCTTCCTCATCGAGTTAGGGGTTATCATTTCTACCACCCACGACGATCGCGATCCATGTTCCTATGAATACGAAAAATCTTATTAAGTTTCCTTTATTTATGATTCAAATCCAATTTTTGGTTCATCTGATTCTGGGGTTCTTTAGATAGGTCGGTTCCTCACAGAATCGTGGGATAAAGATACTCGCATTATCAGATAACAATTCATTCAGAACATATCATTCATATCTTTAACACAATAATGGTCTATTAGACCAAAATTTCCATCTGAACCGTACTCCATGGGGGATTTCAATTTTATAGATTTTTAATTTGTCATCCCTTAACTTGATCCACTGGGTCAAGAGTTAACGGTAGAAATCTGTCAGCACAATCCACTAATCTCATAGTGATTTGTTGAAGTCATTATCATTATTCCAGTTAGGAACATCAACATAGAGACTCGTCCCATTCATCCTCATTGTGGTTTTGCTCAGTTTATCGCTTTTAAACCAAAAATTCAAGAATCATCATTTTTCAATCAGAATCCAATTCAACTCCTTAGTTCTCAACCAAAATTTTAAAATCATATCAACCACATTCGAATTCATCATGTGGATAGCATTTTAGCTTATAATTTCAAGATCTTAGATTTACTCGTATATACTATTAGTAAAGAGCTACAGTTATACCCTCGGTATATATGGGTAGTCACGGTCCTTGGAACTATAAGGTAAATACCATCATGTCTAGGCCTCAAGCAAGTCAGGGATTCCATATAATTGCAGTACTTCCATATGAAGACCCAATTATAAATTTAGGAATTTCATTCTGAATATCAATTTGTATGAGTTTCATCACACAATTCCAACCTTTTACTGCTACTTCATAAATTTATGACATTTTTGGCTTCTCAGTTGATCCACTTTAGCCAAATTGCTCTGATACCAGCTGTGAGATCCCTGTCCCTACTACGCAACAAATTCTGGGGTTGCTAGTAGCGGAAGTAGCACTTCTTGCGCGAGGCAGGGTCCCACACTCGGGGCCTTGCCCATGGATATCCAGACAAGAGACTAATCCATCGGTTCTTCCAAAACCAAACCCGGAAAAACTTCCCTTGCCCGGAAAGCACGGGCGATTCCTCCAGGATAACTTTTCTCTAATGTACTCAAAAGCCTTAACTAACTGAACTGATCTGACCAAACCCGTAAGTTCCATAGTCAGATCAAGGGAAAGATTGCACTTGGATTATAGAGATCAATGCTTTTTTCCTCATTGAGAGGCATAGCCGTTGATTCTTTTCCATATAACATTTTTTATCCAGGATTTACTTCATTTATTGTACGAACAGAAATTTTAGCCTCATTTTAGGGATCCATAATTGGGGCTAACCCCATCCAGTCCCATGGGGGTTAGGCAATCACCCAACCACTGTAGTGATGGGCTCCAATTAGGAATTTGGTTAGGCTTTGTCCCGAGTACCTGGGAAACGAGTTCCCAGGTCCCCTAGCTGGATATTCATGCAAACTTAAACTAGTCACACCACTTACACACCCAATATGAAATTGCCTTTTTCACAGAATTAGCTATCTTTTAAAACAATCATTTAATGAAACCAGGTGTCACTGATCATAATCCTCAAAATCTATGGTTAAATCCTTATTTCCAATCATTCCTTCATCGGTTTACCTATGGCATCATTGGCAATAAGAACACTCACCGCTTGTCCACTTAGGGGCCTTTTCGATAGATCCTAGCTCATAGTAACCAGCAATATATTCACATATCAAAATAGAATCTCCGTTGAAGATCAGCAAGATCAACCAACAGATCCATATAAAAGAGCCATGGACTCATCCGTTGAGGACTAGCAAGGTCAATCAACCACATCCATAGCCGAATTCAGAAAACAACTCTTACTCCTTGATCCAATATCTTCCATGACGCACGTGTGAGTATCGTCGGTGACCCATAGCCCGCGCACCATATGGTTAGCACCCTCTAGGATCCTTCGCATGTGACCTAGCGCCTCACTCATAGGCCGCTTCCTTGGTCCCTCATCCACCGTACCGAAAGCTCATCATTTAAATCGAACCGAGGCTTGTCAAGACCTCGGCCGACCTTGCTATGCGATTGCAACTTTATCAGCTAGGTCTCTACGACCTTGCTATGCGAGACATCCTTCGTTGACTCTCTGTCAGCAGAGCTGTTGCAACTTTATCAGCTAGGTCTCCACGACCTTAATCACAAGACGGTCAAAATGCTTCCCCAACATTCTTGACATAAAACAGTCATTTAAAAACAGGCCATAAATACAATTTCTATAACGAACTCTCGTCTTTCCACATTAATCAACATTACTTCATCCACATTCATTCCATATAAATTCCCATTCTCCAATCACATCATTTTCCATCTCAACACTTCTTTCCTCAATTAACCTCATCAGATCTCATCCACTCACATTTACCCATACATGTCATCACAACACACTCATTAACATCTATCCAGTTTACATCGCATCTTATCACATCCATTCACATCACATCTCATTCATTCACATCCTGATTCACATCACATCACATCCATTCATAACTCATACCATTCATTCTCATCCCGATTCACATGCCATCACATTCATTCACATCCCTATTCAAAGGCTATCACATTTATTCACATCCCTTATCATTCATTCACATCTTGATTCACATGCTATCACATTCATTCACATCCCTTATCATTCATTCACATCCTGATTCACATACTGTCACATTCAATCACATCCCATATCATTTATATCTATCCAACTTACATCACATCTCATTGCCTCTATTCTCGTTTATATCCATCACATTATTCTTCCACATACATCCTCATCTATACTTATCACATACACATCCACATCTAACCTTTCACATACATCCACATCCATCCTTTCACATACATACATCCACTTCCATTATTCACATACATCCACATCCATTCTTCACATACATCCACATCCATTCTTTCACATACATCCACATCCATCCTATATCTTTCATTTACATCCTGATTCACATGACGTCTCATCACATCCATCCATCCATTCATTCACATTTATCTGATTCACATCACATCCATCCATCCATTCATTCACATTTATCTGATTCACATCACATCCATCCATTCATTCTCATTTATCTGATTCACATCACATCTATCCATCCATTCATTCACATCACATCTATCCATCCATTCATTCACATTTATCTGATTCACATCACGTCTATCCATCCATCCATTCACATTTATCTGATTCACATCACATCCATCCATTCATTCTCATTTATCTGATTCACATCACATCTATCCATCCATTCATTCTTTTATAAAAATTACCTTCAGTGTGGGAATAACACTTTTATAAAAATCCTTTTATACATCTATTTATGCAAAAATTTAATTTTAAGGAAAATAACACTTTCGAAATAAAAATAAATCCTTTATGCATCTTTCTATGCATAAAATCAGTTTTAATGGAAATAGCACTTTTCGAAATAAAAAAAAAATCCTTTATGCATCTTTCTATGCATAAAATCAATGTTAATGAGAATAACTCTTTTGAAATAAAAATAAACTCCTTTATGCGTCATTCTATGCATAAAATCAAAGTTAATGAGAATAACTATTTTGAAATAAAAATCAATTCCTTTATGCATCTTCTTATGCATAAAATCAAAGTTAATGAGAATAACTCTTTTGAAATAAAAATAAATTTGTTTATGCATCTTTCTATGCATAAAATCAAAATTAATGAGAATAAATCTTTTGAAATTAAAATAAATTCCTTTATGAATCTTTCTATGCATAAAATCAATTTTGATGAAAGTAACACTTTCATAATATGAAAATTTCTTTTATGCATCACTTTATGAATAAAAATTAATATTGATGAAAGTAACACTTTTATAATAAAAAAATTCTTTTATGCATAAAAATCACCATTGGTGAAAGTAACAATTTTATAATTAAACAAATTCTTTTATGCATCACTTTATGCATAAAAATCAATATTGGTGAAAGTAACACTTTTATAATTAAAAAAAATCTTTTATGCATCTTTTTATGCATAAAAATCAATCATGGTGAAAGTAACACTTTTATAATAAAAATATGTCCAATATGCATTTTTCTATGCATAGAAATTAATTCTAATGAAAGTAACGCTTTTATAATAAAAATATTTCCAATATGCATCTTTCTATGCATAGAATGAAAAGAACACTTTTAGAATACACAAACGGAGGTGATTACTCTTTTTGAATAACATAAAGATAAAACTTATTTTCAAAAATTTAAGAAAATTTTGCCATAACCTCCTTTGTATGGCTGACCATTTCTCAATTTTTACATTCTAAATCTACTTAGAATTTTTCCCAAGATGAATTTAGCACTCTAATTTAATCAATTCCCCTTCTTTAAGAGAAAACAATACGAAAAGTTTAACTCTATTTATTTGATTACACATCTTGGATAAAGAAGGGCTTAATTCAATGAAAAGAAGGGGGAAGCCTTTCCATCAAGGCATAACATCCAATTTCAATTTAAAAGAAGCAAGAAATCATAAAACCATAGAATAGAATTAGAAAAAAGTAGAATTTCTAACTTACATGGAGTTTTGTGAGCTATCCTTTGGCTTGAGGGATTGAGGGTTCTACTCTTGCTTAGATCAAGAGTGGCCACCGATTCTTTGTAGAGGAAATAGTAAAAAACAAGTGAATTATTAATGAATTCAATGTTTTTGGCTTTGGGGTGGAGTACAGTAACAGTGCATAAAACACTATTAAGATTTTACAAAGGGGTGGCTTCTATTTATAGAAAAAAGTGAGCCTCTAACCAAGAAAATTGATTCTACAATTTTCCAGATCAGTTTGGTCACTTCTTGACCATTTTTAGGTCAGTTTAGCTTACTTTTTGGTTCTAGTTGAAGCAAGAGAGAGGAGAGATAAAATATCTCATTATTTGAGAGTTTAAAACTCCACCACACATGTGAAATAGGCGCCTCCTTCATGAGGGTAATTCCCCCACATTGAGGTGTCAAAAATGTATCATTTCCTCTAAATATCTCTTCTTTTTTAACTAATAACCTTGTCCTTAGTCAATTCTTCATCTTATGTGAGTATTTACTCATTTTTGGGAGATTTTTCTTTTATTCTTCAATTTATCTTCTCCCTACATTTGGATCAATCTAATTGGCCCCTCAGAACCTTAATCTAAAATTTTCAGAAAATCTGGACCCTTAGCGGCTAAGGCCTTTTGAACAGATTTTAATTTATTTCTAATGCACCTTCTGAAATCCTTTTTGAACTTCTATTTCAAGGGAATTTATTTTAATAAGAAGAGATATTTTTCCATCTAAAAATATCTAAAATTTGAATAATCTCTCTCTAGAACATTTTCTCTCTCTAAGCCAAAAATAGGTAGAAACAAGATCTGTTAATATTCTGACAAGGGGAATGATTACAGGGGGAGAGATTGGACATCTTGAGGGGCTGGGGGGAGGAATCTTACACACATCTTGAGGTGTGTCAGATGTTGGCATGATTTCCCAAAGACACTAAAGTCATTGATGAACACCGACATGAAGCTTGTCAAATATTCAAGCAAAAATCTCCTGAACCATTTGTTGGAATGTTGCCGAAGCATTCTTGAGCTTGAAGGTCATTACATTGGATGTAAAGGCTCCCCATTCGGTGCTGAAGGTCATCTTTTCCCGATCTTACTGGACTTAATTGCACTTAATCCATCCAAGAATGGATACATCTCATGGCCGGGAGTCTGTGAATGGCAATAGGAAGGGGTTTGAGATTATAGTGTCATTCAACTTCCTCTAATCCACACAGACCCCCTAAGCTTCTTATTCTTTTTGAGAACAATCATGATCGAGGATAACCACATTGTCTGATCGGTCAAATAGATGAATCCGATGTGCAACAATTTAACTAGTTCCTCCTTGACCCATTTTGCATAGTTGGGATTCATCCGGTATCTTTGTTTACCGGCTAGGCACTAAATCTTTCCCCTTAGATTGATACAATGCTGGTAGATTGGAGGTTAATCCCTTTCATTTTGGTGTAGCTCCATGCAAAAACATCCTTGAAGGATGTGAGCAGCACCCGAATCTCTTCTTGGAATGTACCATCTAGTTTGGCACTAACTCTGACCATCTTTGGGTTGGCACCTGTACCCAGATTCATCTTGATCAGTTCATCTTTTCTAACCCTTTTGGATTGCTTTAGCTCTCTTTCAAAGGCTTTGTCCGTTGCAATGATTTTTTGTAGACTCGATGCACTGCCATCATCAACTAAGGCTTAAAAACAATCTTCGGCCTCTTTAGAAAATTTCCCTTCACTCAGGAGATTGAGTAACTCAAACATGCTGATCATATTTGTATTATGCTAGAGATATTCCTCCTCTTCATCGAGGTCCAATCCTTCAAGCATGTTTACTCCTTTGGCTACTTTCGGCCGAGAAGGATTCTCCACACTGGCTTACTGAAATCCTGACTTTCTTCTTTCCTCTCCAGATAGTTATCCTATCTGCATCCCAATCTTACTTAATTCTACCTTCTTGAGCCATGGTCTAGCTAGTAACATTGGGTAGGCACCTTTTATGTCCATGTGGAGCACCACTATTGCAATTTGGAAAGTGAATCTAGAGACCTACTGTGAGCTTGTGGATTAATCCGAGTGGCTGAAGAAGTAGTCGTTGATCCACCATTTTTATCACGAACTGAGCTGGATCCCATCTACTCAACCCAAGCATTCTGCTTGTCGTATCCGACAAAATGTTGACTCCTGATTTTCCATGTAGCAATACTTCTACTATGTTCACTTGGGGGATCATCAAGATGGCTTCATCATCATAAATCGGGGCTTCCCTTAGTGGTGTTTCTATCCTCTCAATTTGCATGGCTTCTAGAGGCTGCAAGGGTGGCATCTTCTCCTTCGAGGGCATCAGGTGGCATAGCAGCTGCTCTGTGAAGTTTGGACCTAATGTGAGGGGTTGTTTCACTCACATATGGATCAGATTCCCCCTCAAATCTTCCCACAAATCATATCGAAGTGTTTCTCCTTCTATGAGCCTACTTTGGCCTTCTTTCCTTCTCTTGGTGCCTCTGCACCTTTCTCCGGCCATGGTGTCTCCGCACCTTTCTCTTGGTTCCCTTTGGGTCGTCATGGGCAAGGTAACTTTGCCTCCTTAATATGGGTAGCCCCCTTAGGATATCGAGTGTGTGCTGATAAGATCTGTCAAAAGCAAGGGCAAAAGCAAGAGCAAAAAGAATTCTAAAAGTTTTGCTTCCGAATCTTCGGAAGAGGACGATGATTTTGATAACTCGTCAGAAGCAAGTGAGGAATCAAAGGAAGAGGAGAAAGACTACAAGGCATGGTCAAAGAGAAAGAAGGCAGGGAAAAAACCAAGGAATTGGCTGCTGCAGCCGTGGCTTAGTTAACCAGTGAAACCGCGAAATCCCCTCCCAAAGTCCGGTCAGACATTTGGTGTGCGAGGTAGTCCGCCCACTGTGTATGGCTTGCTCTTGGGGTATCCACAATGCTTAACTCAAATTCCTGAAGGATCAGCATCCATTGAGCTATCTTACTTGCAAAATCTCTACTTTTTAACAACAAGATAAAGAAAGGCAGAATGATCCACATGGAAGGTGAACTTGTTGCGCAGCAAATAGTGGCAAAACTTGTTGACTGAGTAGATCATGCCAAGAGCTGCCCTACGGGTGGTGGAGTAATTTTGATTGGCATCAGATAATCTCCAACTGGTGTAGTAGATGGGCCAAAATCATTTTTTGACCTCCTACATCACGACAGTTCCTATTGCCACATATGCGGCATCCACGAAGACATGGAATGACAATTACCAATTAGGTGCTTGGACTACAGGCACTTGGGACAACATAAGCTTGAGTCACCTAAATGCAACGTTACAATCCAAATCTAGATTGGCCTGCCTCAACTTGTTGTTTCTAGTTCAATGGCATTGGCCTGGCTCAACTTGTTGTTGGTTCAATGGCATTTTTATTTGCACCATTTGCTGGTTTAGTGGAACTGCTACTTGTGCTAGTAGATGGCAGAGCATTGCACTATGCCATCTGACTTGCCCTAAGAACCTTCTCAACTATTTTACTCTAGTCGTGAATTAGAGCTTTTTGAATCACCTTTTTGAATCACCTCGACCTTGGCCGGGTCCACTGCAATGCCTTTTGAAGATACTAGGTGGCTAAGGAGCATACTGCTTTAGATGAAAAAGGCACATTTTATAGGATTCAAGCTCAGTCTGAAACCTCTGCATTTGGACAGGCACATCTTGAGGTGCGTCAGATGTTCGCATGATTTCCCAAAGACACTAAAGTCATTGATGAACACCGACATAAAGCTTGTCAAATATTCAGCAAAAATCTCCTGAACCATCTACTGGAATGTTGCCGGAGCATTCTCAAGCTCGAAGGTCATTACATTGCATGTAAAGGCTCCCCATTCGGTGCTGAAGGCCATCTTTTCCCGATCTTCCAGTGCCATTTGGACTTAATTGTAGGCACTGAATCCATCCAAGAATGGATACATCTCATGGCCGGCTACTACATCTACTAGCAGGGAGTCTGTGAATGGCAAAGGGAAGGGGTTTGAGATTATAGTGGCATTCAACTTCCTGTAATCCACACAGACCCCCTGAGCTTCTTATTCTTTTTGAGAACAATCATGATCGAGGACAACCACATTGGCTGATCGGTCAAATAGATGAATCCGATGTGCAACAATCTATCTAGTTCCTCCTTGACCCATTTTGCATAGTCGGGATTCATCCGATATCTTTGTTTGTCGGGCTAGGGACTACATCTTCCCCCTTAGATTGATACAATGCTGGTAGATTGGAGGTTAATCCCTTTCATTTCGGTGTAGCTCCATGCAAAAACATCCTTGAAGGACGTGAGCAGCACTCGAATCTCTTCTTGGAATGTACCATCTAGTTTGGCACTAACTCTGACCATCTTCGAGTTGGCATCTGTACCCAAATTCATCTTGATCAGTTCATCTTTTCTAACCCTTTTGGATTGCTTTAGGTCTCTTTCAAAGGCTTTCTCCACTGCAATGATTTGTTGCAGACTCGATGCACTGCCATCATTAGCTAAGGATTAAAAACAATCTTCTTCCTCTTTAGAAAATTTCCCTTTACTCAAGAGATCGAGTTGATCCCTGGTGGCTTCATTCTTGTGATGACAGCCTGGTCGGTATCTCTCCATGATCCGAACCACATCAACCTCAAACAGGCTGATCATATTTGTATTATGCTAGAGATATTCCTCCTCTTCATCGAGGTCCAATCCTTCAAGCATGTTTACTCCTTTGGCTACTTTCGGCCGAGAAGCATTCTCCAAACTGGGTTACTCAAATCCTGACTTTCTTCTTTTCTCTCCAGATAGTTATCCTATCCGCATCCCAATCTTGCTTAATTCTTGCCTTCCTGAGCCATGGTCTACCTACTAGTAACATCGGGTAGGCACCTTTTATGTCCATGTGGAGCACCACTACTGCAATTTGGAAATTGAATCTAGAGACTTCGAGTGTGAGCTTGTGGACTAATCAGAGTGGCGGAACTAGTCATTGATCCGCCATTTTTATCCCCATGAACGGAGCTGGATCCCATCTACTCAACCCGAGCATTCTCCATGTCGTATCCGACAAAATGTTGACTCGTGATTTTCCATGTAGCAATACTTCTACTATGTCCACTTTGGCGAGCTTGACCTGGATCATTGAGATGGCTTCATCCTAAATCGGGGCTTCCCTCAGTGGTGTTTCTATCCTCTCAATGTGCATGGCTTCTAGAGGGTTGCAAGGGCGCCATCTTCTCCTCCGGGGGCATCAGGTGGCATAGCAGCTGCTCTCTGAAGTTTCGAACTAATTGTTGAGATATCAAGCTCGTCTAGTGAGGTGGTGGACACTGATGACCCGCCTGGGGGATATGCCCCGCACTTACACCACTGGCATGGTTGGTGAGATCATGGGTGATATGCGGCCAGTGGGATGACAGGCTGTGTGACAGCCATTCTAGAGACTGGCATAGTTATAGCGCCAGCTCATTTAGTTGGGTTCACACTATAGAGAACCCGTGTATGTATTGGTTGAGTACCTTTCATATTATGTGTACTCTTATCTTGTATATGATGTGTTGAGTGTTGAGTGAAGAAGAAGAAGATATTCAGCCTCTCACCTTGTGTGTTCTCTATTAAGGTTTTGTGAGTGTGTGTGTGCTTGCAAGAGCTCAAGCTCTCTTCCCCCCCTACATCTTTTCATGGTTTCAGAGCCTGGTTCGTGCTAAGGGCTGAGCTGCAAGCAAGAGAACCACAGGAAGCGGTACAAGGGTAAGAGCTTCAACTACTCTTCCCTATTTGTGTTGGTGACTACACCCTTGTCGGGAGATCTACGGGAGGCACTGGCAAACGATCTCTGATTGAGAAGCTTTCTTCGCGGGAGTAAAGCTATAGGGCAACTATATTGAACTATACAAACTTTTTCAGGGCCAAAAATGCGTTTCGGGCGCGTCTGGACCTCCGTTTTTCAGAAAGCAGGCGATTTCGAGCACTGCGGGTAAGTCATCGATTCTCTGCAGAACTCTGTTTTAAGAACTGCAGGAAGACACATTGACTGTGCAGACACTGTGGGTGCTGCAAAGAGGTCAACAGTTGCCATTGGGTGTATGTATGCACGTTGAAGTCACTGGTTGTGACATTTGAGAGTACTACAGTACCGCTGCAGAAAATACAACAGTTTGTGCAGAAAAACCAGAGTGCTGTTTCTGGTAAAATTGTGTGTTTGGCAAGATGTCAAATGATGGGATAACCCAGATTGTGGCTGAGAAGCTTGATAAGAATAACTTCCATGCTTGGAGGTTCAGGTTGACGAATTTCCTGATGGGAAAGGGCTATTGGGACTACATAGAAGGTGAGCATGAAGAGGCACCAGAGATACCAGACATAAATCCAACTGCTGCAGATGTGAAAGAGTTTAAAGACTGGAACCAAGGAGCCAGGAAAGTTATGTATTGGCTTTCTATTAGTATACAGGACACCATGATTGGGCACATTCAGGATGCCAAGTCCCCCAAGGAGGCGTGGGATACCTTGGTTAAACTCTATGAAACAAATACCAAGGTACGCAAGATACAGTTGAAGAACGAACTTCATACTATGGAGAAAAAGAGCATGTCTGTGAATGACTATGCACTGAAGATAAAGGGTTCTGTGGAATCCCTTGCATCTATTAGTGTGTCAGTAGATGATGATGATAAGGTGGAAGTCTATCTACGTGGTCTCGGGGCACAATATAAGGGTATTGTGGAATCCCTTGCATCTATTGGTGTGTCAGTAGATGATAAGGTGGAAGTCTATCTACGTGGTCTCGGGGCACAATATAAGGCATTCAAGACGTCTATTCAGACTCGAAAAAACATTCCTAATTTTACAGATGTTGATTATAGAAGAGAAGAGCTTGGGTGAAGACCAACAGTCTAGCCTAACCAAAAACAATTCGGAGCAACAGGCCTTCTACACAAGTTCAGGAAGAGGACGAAGAAGAGGAGGCCGTGGAAGTGGTCAAGGAGGTGGCCGAACAGGTAATCAGAATTATGGCCAGCAGCAGCAGCAACAACAACAGTCCCAGAATACACAATAACACACAGGTGGAAGAGGCAAATTCAGAGATAGGGGGAGTCAAAGAGGCCGTGGAAATTGGAAAAGGCAATATAATGATGCACGTGAATGCTATTATTGTGGTAAGCCTGGACATGTGCAGGCAGAATGTTATAAGAAGCAGGCTGACATGCAAAATGGGAAACTGCAGAGCAGAACAACTATGCATCCTCAAGCAGAAACAATGAGGATAATGAAAGGTTGTTTGTTATGCAGCATGTCGTGAATGCCATGTCTGAAAATGTTGAAGCAACACAAAAAGATGATGTATGGTATGTGGATTCAGGTGCTTCGAACCACATGACAAGTCATGGGGAGTGGTTCAAGGAGATGAAAAACCCGAAAAGACCGGGTTTTGTGGAAACAGGGGATGACACTGCTCATCCAATTGCCCATGTTGGAGATGTGCCATTATCTATGCAGGATGGCAAAGTGAAGTACCTTGCAGATGTACTTCACGTTCCAAACATAACAAAGAATCTGGTTTCAGTTGGCCAGATGATTGAGCAGGGTTTGCAGGTTTGGTTTAACCCTGATGGTTGTTATGTTGAAGACTTTAAAGACAAGTGCAACAAAGAATCTGGTTTCAGTTGGCCAGATGATTGAG
The DNA here is from genome assembly GCF_041138505.1 of Cibotium barometz. Classification (NCBI taxonomy): domain Eukaryota; kingdom Viridiplantae; phylum Streptophyta; class Polypodiopsida; order Cyatheales; family Cibotiaceae; genus Cibotium; species Cibotium barometz. The sequence continues at coordinate 48,436,868 of NC_141067.1, forward strand.
CAGGGTTTGCAGGTTCGGTTTAACCCTGATGGTTATTATGCTGAAGACTTTAAAGACAAGTGCAGGTTGGTTGCAAAAGGCAACAGAGTGGGCAGAATGTCTACGTTGAATGTAGACATGCCTGAGATGGTTGTTATGTTGAAGACTTTAAAGACAAGTGCAGGTTGGTTGCAAAAGGCAACAGAGTGGGCAGAATGTCTACGTTGAATGTAGACATGCCTGAGATGAGTGCTGCGATGTTTGCAAATGGTTCAGGAATTGTTGCAGACACAGACATTTGGCATAAAAGGATTGGACATGTGAATGTGCAGAGATTGAAGTCTATGCAGACTAAAGGAATTGTGACAGGGCTGCCAAAATTTAAAGTGGAAGGTATGCAGAAAATATGTGAAGCATGCCAATTTGGGAAGCAAACAAAGCATGTGTTTCCACGTAACAAATATGTGAGCAGAAATGCACTAGATGTTGTGCATTCAGATGTATGGGGTCCTACGAAGACCATATCTATGGGAGGCTGCAGGTATTATGTGACTTTCATTGATGACCACACAAGGAAAGTGTGGGTATATTTCATGAAGGAGAAGAGTGAGGTGTTCACTCACTTTCAGAATTTCAGAGTTTTGGTTGAAAAGCAAACAGGGAAATAAGTAAAGTGCCTAAGGTCAGATGGAGGGGGAGAGTACTTCTCCAATGAGTTCTCTGAATTTTTGAAGAAGAATGGTATTCGGAGACAGTTTACATGCAGACACACTCCGCAGCAAAATGGAGTTGCTGAGCGGAAAAATAGGCACATTGCTGAGTTTGCGCGAGCATTGATAGAAGAGAAGAATATGCCGCATAGCTACTGGGCTGAGGCTGTTTCTACAGCAGTATACATCATGAACAAGACTCTAACTATAGCCATACATGATGTAACTCCAGAGGAGAGGTTTACTCGCAAAAAACCAGATTTGTCTCATCTGAAAGTCTTTGGATGCATTGCATATGTGCATGTGCCAGATGAGCTGAGAACTAAGCTAGATCCAAAAGCTGAAAAATGTGTGTTTATTGGATATTCCCTTGAGCAAAAGGGATACAGGTGTTATAACCCTGCTACACGTGAGTTGAGGGTAAGCAGGGATGTTGTCTTTGATGAGATGAGCAGCTAGTATGCTGCTGAAAAAGAAGCTGTTGGGGCTGATGTGAGTGGAAGTGTGGTTGCACAGAATGTAGGTCAGTAATCACAGTCTTTGAGTGGACCAGGAGAGTCCTCATCTAGTGGGTCTATTGATAGACCATGGAGTGGCAGGCTGTGTCATAATACCAAACTTGCAAATGTGATTAGTACATCACATAAAGGAAAAGAGAAAGTGGTTGAGCCCCTTGGTATGCCTGACATTTCTGCAGGGCATTCTCATGTTGATGGAGAGTCTAGTGGCTCAGATATGAGCCTTGATGAGGAGCTTGGGATCCCAGCTATGAGAACACCTGGTGTAAAGTAGGCTATGGAAGCCATGAATGAAAAGCTGCGAAGATCTGGGAGAGTGAAAAATCCTGTGCAGAGATTTACGTAGGATGGTTATGTGGCACATCACTATGCATATATGGCAAAGGTTGTGCAGGTTGTTGAGCCCACATGCATTGATGAGGCTGTTGGAAATGTGTGTTGGGAGAAAGCTATGGATGAGGAGATGAATGCACTATATGGAAATGAAACTTGGGACTTAGTGCAATTTCCTGAAGGCAAGAAAGCCATTGGATGCAAGTGGGTGTACAAAGTAAAACATAACAGTGATGGAAGCATAAATAGGTACAAGGCTAGATTGGTAGCCAAAGGATATGCGCAGACATATGGCATTGATTATGAGGAAACTTTCAGTCCAGTTGCCAAGATGGCAACAATGAGAGTTGTGATAGCTGTGGTTGCATCAAAACAATGGTCTTTACATCAGATGGATGTAAAGAATGCATTCTTGCATGGGGAATTGCAAGAAGAGGTGTATATGTTGCAGCCAACTGGTTATGAGGATGTGGGTCACCCCGAGCATGTTTGCAGGTTGAAAAAAGCCTTCTATGGCTTAAAGCAAGCACCAAGAGCATGGTCTGACAAGATTTTTGAATATCTTGTCACTATTGACTTTCATGTAGCCAATGCAGATTTCTCGCTGTATGTGAGACATGGTGATAGAGGGGTTGTGCTTGTTGTCATCTATGTAGATGACTTGATCATTACGGGGGACCATGATGCAGAGATCTTTGATGTAAAGATCTTGCTTAGAGGGAAGTTTGAGATGAAGGATCTGGGGGAGCTCAGATATTTCTTGGGCATTGAGGTGATTAGGTCACCACATGGTATTGGATTACTGTGCAGAGACAGTATGGCTTGGACATGTCCAAGTATGGTATGACAGGCTGTAAGCCTATCTCAGTGCCATTGGATCAGAATGGCAAGTTGAGTGCAGATTCAGGAGAGATTTTGGAGGACCCTACTATGTATAGGCACATAGTAGGAAGCTTGATATACATGACGATCACCATACCACATTTGAGCTATGCTGTTGGGTTGGTGAGTTAGTTTATGCAGGTTCCATGGAAATCGCATTTGGATGCAGTGAGACGCATACTGAGGTATGTGAGGTCTACTTTGCATTGTGGACTATTCTATGAGACTGGGACAGAGATATGTGTACATGGGTACACAGATGCTGATTGGGCTGGTAGTATCTCAGATAGAAGATCTACCAGTGGATTCATGTTTTCTTTGGGGAGTGCTGCTGTGACTTGGAGTAGTAAGAAGCAGCCTACGGTTGCTTTATCCAATACAGAGGCCGAGTACAGAGGAGCTGCTATGGCAGCATGTGAGGTAGCTTGGTTGAGAAAGCTACTTGCAGATTTGGGTCTATCAGTGGATAGACAAGTTGTCATTTTCTGTGACAACATTAGTAGTATACAGTTGGCCAGGAACCCAGTCTTTCATGCTCGTACGAAGCATATAGAGGTCCACTACCACTTCGTCAGAGAGAAGGTCTTGGCAGGAGACCTTGACCTTGTTTATGTCAGCACAAAGGATCAGGTAGCTGACATCTTCACCAAGCATTGGGTACAGAGAAGCTTCCCAGATTCAGGGCTTCGCTTGGTGTACATGAGATGGAGTTGAGCTCGAGGGGGATGTTGAGATATCGAGCTTGTCTAGTGAGGTAGTGGACACTGATGACCCGCCTGGGGGATAGGCCCCGCACTACCACTGGCATGGTTGGTGAGATCATGGGTGATATGCGGTCAGTGGGATGACAGGCTATGTGACAACCATTCTAGAGACTGGCATAGTTATAGCGCGAGCTCATTTAGTTGGGTTCACACTATAGAGAACCCGTGTATGTATTGGTTGAGTACCTTTCATATTATGTGTACTCTTATCTTGTATATGGTGTGTTGAGTGTTGAGTGAAGAAGAAGAAGATATTCAGACTCTCACCTTGTGTGTTCTCTATTAGGGTTTTGTGAGTGTGTGTGTGCTTGCAAGAGCTCAAGCTCTCTTCCCCCTGCATCTTTTCACTAATGTGAGGAGTTGTTCCACTCACATATGGATTAGATTCCCCCTCAGATCTTCCCACAGATCATACGGAAGTGTTTCTCCTTCTGTGAGCCTACTTTGGCCTTCTTTCCTTCTTTGGTTCCTTTGCACCTTTCTCCGGCCATGGTGTCTCCGCACCTTTCTCCTGGTTCCCTTTGGGTCATGGGCAAGGGAACTTTACCTCCTTAATCTGGGTAGCCCTCAGGATCGAGTGTGTGCTGATAGAATCTGTCAAAAGGAAGGGCAAAAGCAAGAGTAAAAAGGAGTCTAAAAGTTTTGCTTTCGAATCTTCGGAAGAGGACGATCATTCTGATAAATCGTCAGAAGCAAGTGAGGAATCAAAGGAGGAGGAGGAGGAAGATTGCAAGGCATGGTCAAAGAGAAAGTCTAAAAGGTTTGCTTTCGAATCTTCAAAAGAGGACGATCATTCTGATAAATCGTCAGAAGCAAGTGAGGAATCAAAGGAGGAGGAGGAAGATTGCAAGGCATGGTCAAAGAGAAAGAAGGCAGGGAGAAAAAAACCAAGGAACTGGCTACAGCCATGGCTTAATTGACTAGTGAAAGTGCAAAATCCCCTCCCAAGGTCCGGTCAAGCACTTGGTGTGCGAGGTTTCACAATCATGGACATGGAGCCAAAGAGTGTGGCTTAAATGAGCTTTGTGTGCCATTTGCCAAACCAGTGCCACTCATACCACAAAAACATGCTGATATAATGGAAGAAGAGAACCTCGGTAGTAGCCAATAATCTAAGCCCTCGTAGTGGCAACCGTCCAACCCGCCCCACCGATGGCTCCGCTTGATCCATACCGCATGCCACAATTCTGTCCCCATGGGAATTTGCCTCCTCCCAGAGATGTTCGTGGTGCACCAAGCCCAATTTTCACATGTTTTTATTGCCATTCCCTAGGCCACCGCAAGTCAAAATGCGACATTTGGAGGAAGCATAGGGCTAAAGTGGAACGAGCCCAGGCTTTAACATCAGGATCACTGACAGTGAATGCCATCAAAATTCAAGCTCTAGAAGAGCGAGAAGAAGTCAGGTTGACCATAGAGGCGGCCAAATCATGAGCCATAGCAATGACATGGTTCATGCAACTTGAGTCTCTGGAGGTGGCAAAAGATCCGACCTCGAATAAGAGGGGCAAGCAGAGGGTTTTCACTTAGCAAGAGCAGAAAAAGGTTCGGACGAAAGTGTCTGCCTAGGTGGAAAAATAGTAGGCCCAAGAGGCACTATGGAGAATAGAGCCAGAAAGGCTCAAGTTATTCTGTCGACCATAACCCAAAGTAAGTTTAGTGGAGATGAACCCAGAGAAGGAAGGCAAAGTGTCCTTGCCCCAGCGGAGACACCGAGGCCGAAGCAAGGTGTGGAGACACCACGATTGGAAAACAGTGTGGAAGCACCAAAGCAGGAAGAAAGCTGAAGTTAGCTTGTGGAAGTGGAATCTCCACAGTACAATTTGTGGGAAGATCTGAAGTGGTAGCCAATTCACATGTCGGTTGAACAGCTCCTCATGCTAGTTTCGAAGTTCATGGAGCAACTGTTGTGGTGCATGTTACCTCAGGAGACAAGAAGATGGCACCTTCACGGTCGATGGGGATGCCATGCACATAGAAAAGATGGAAACCCCACCGAGGGGAACCCTTGTCTATAATGAAGCCATCTCGATGATCCAGGTCAAGCTGGCTGAAGTGGATATAGCATAAGTTCTGCAAGATGGAAGATCAAGAGTCAACATATTGTCAGATATGACATGCTGAATGCTCGGTTTGAGCAGATAGAAACCCGCCCCGTTCACCATAAAAATGGTAGATCGGCGGGTGTGCAACCACTCGGATTGATTTGTGAGCTCACAGTAGAATTAGCTCGATTCAATTTCTAGATCACAGTGGTGGTGCTCCGGATGGAGGATATCAAAGGTGCCTACCCGATGCTACTACGCAAGTCGTGGCTCCGGCAGGCAAGAATCAAGAAAGATTGGGATGCGGATAGGATAAATCCGCAGAGAGGAAAGAAGAAAATCTGGATTTCCATCGCCAGTTGGTGGAAGGTGGCATTAGGAATTTTTTGAGGTCATTTAGAGGGCCTTGTAAGGAAGTTTGATCGGAATATTCCCTCCAAAAAGGGGGCACCAGATAATTGTTTTGCAAACGAACTCCAAATTTGTCGGACTTCACATATTTAGATTCTACTCTTCAAAAGCTATCCATTGATATATAACACGATAGGGTTCGGAGAAACGACAAGATAGATACCTAGAAGATTCCTTTTTCTTGGGGAAGATTCGCGTCAAACTTCCTTCTTACAAGGCCCTCTAAATGACCTCAAAAAATTCCTAATGAAAATCCATCCTGGCCAAAAGTAGTCGAGCGAGCGAATATGTTGTGGAAGACCTTGATGATGAAGAGGAAGAGTGCCTCCAGTGCAGAATGCCAACCTAATCAGCCTCTTCGAGGTTGATCTAGTCTGGATAATGGACAGATACAAACTGGATCATCAGCACAAAAGGAAAGTTGCCAGGGATCAGCCTGATCCTCTGAGCGAAGGGAAATTTCTTGAAAAGGTGGAAGCCTTAGCTTGTGATGGCAGTACCCCAAGTCTACAGAGCAGAGAAAGCTTTTGATAGGGACCTCAAGTAGTCCAAACAAGTGAAAGAATATGATCTCATGGTGGAGATGAACCTGGAATAGAGGTTGACTCGAAGATGGTCCGAGATAGTGCCAAGCTGGATTCTCTGTTTCGCAAAGAATTCCAGTTGTTGATCATGTCCTTCAAGGATGTGTTCGCATGGATCTACATAAAAATGAAAGGGATTGACCCCCGCTTCTATCAGCATTGGATCAACCTTAAGGAAGATGTTGTCCCTATCTGGTAGCAGAGGTAGAAGATGAATCCCAATTATGCCAAAAGGGTCAAAGAAGAACTGCATAAGCTCCTACATGTCCGATTCATCTATCTGATTGATCGGGAAACGTGGTTGTCCCCGATCGTGATTATCCCAAAGAAAAACCACAAGTTCAGGGTTTGTGTAGATTACCGAAAGTGAATGCACCCACCATCTTTGATCCTTTTCCATTACCATTCACAGATTCTCTGCTTGATGCTATAGCCGGACATGAAATGTACTCCTTCCTCAATGGATTTAGTGGCTACAACCAAGTCCAGATGGAACCCGGAGATTGGGAGAAGACAGTCTTCATCACTGAACGGGGAGCCTTTACATCTAATGTCATGACCTTTGGGATCAAGAATGCCCCCGCCATGTTTTAGTGGATGGTTCAAACGATTTGCCAAATTTATGACCTCCTTTGTGAGGGAATTCATTGGTGATTTCAGTATCTTTGGAAAATCCTCCTAGCATTTGATGCACGCAGTTGTGTTTGGCCAAGTGCCGACGAGTGTCGAGAGACTAAGCTTGAATTGTGTGCCAAATGTGCCTTCACCATCTAGAGTGGTATGCTCCTTGGCCACATTGTTTCTTAGGAAGGCATTGTAGTAGACCCAACCAAGGTGGAAGTGATCCGGAAAGCTGTGATTCCGACAAATGTGAGGGAACTGTGAAGATTTTTGGGACAAGTGAGATGGCATAGCCGAATGCTCCAATATCTTGCCCACGTAGTAGTCCCCTTGAACCAAAACATGGCCCAAATCAAAGTTCCATTGACCTAGTAGAGAGTTGAGACAAGCCAACTTTGACTGGTCGGAGGAATGTGACATCGCATTCAAACACCTCAAGCTAATGCTATCTAAAGCACCCGTAGTTCAAGCCCCATTTCAGATGTCACCATAGGTAGTGTTCTAATGTAGGAGGACGAGAAGAAACGGTTCCGGCCTGTTTACTATGCTAATAAAGACTTGGAAGCCGAGCATAATTATTCCACCACTCACAGGGAAGCCCTTGGCATGATTTTTTCAGTGGGCAAGTTTTTCCATCGGCAACAAAAATTTACCTTCCATGTGGATCATTCTACTCTGCTCTATCTTGTGGATAAGTAGAGTTTGGTAGGCAAGATGGCGTAGTGGATGCTGATCCTGCATGAACTCGAGTTCACCATAGTGCACACCCCGGGCGCGAATCATAGAGTGGTGGCAGATTACTTGTCTAGATTGGAATCTGGAAAAGCTCCGATTGGCGTAGCCGATGACATACCCAATGCAGTTGTTCACAACTAAAGTCGTCATCCCGATTCCACAAATATGGTATGATGAAATGCTAGCGTTTGTCACCACCTAATGGAGGGTAGGCTTTCTTGGGATCAAAGGAAATGATTGCTGTCTAAAGCCGGTCTTTCCAAGTCAGCAAGCCAATTGTACAAAAAGGCATTGACCAGATCCTCCAAAGGTGCATTCCACCTCACGAGCAATAAGTCATCCCCCCTTAGGAAGGCTCATCAAGGAATTAGCAGAGGTCACTTTGCAGTAGAAGTCACAGGATGCAAGATCCTCCAAGCCGACGGTCTCTGGTGGCTACCATTGGTAATCAGAGATACATACAAGTGGGCCAAGCAGTGTGATGTTTTGCCACAGGCTCGTTGCCAGAGGCTCGGCTAGCCAACCGCCAGAGATAGCATGCCACATAATCCGATCCTTCCCCTCAAACCATTCCAAAAATGGGGTCTTGACTTTGTGGGACTGTTCAAGCTGCAAGACCACTTCACCAACGAGGACAAATATATCCTCGTGTGGCAACAACCGACTATAGCACCAAGTGGGTGGAAGCCCAAGCGCCTCGGGACAATTTGGCCACCATGTCAATCGCTAAATTTCTATATGAAATTATCATCAACCGTTTTGGCTACGCGATCAAGCTAATCACCAAGGCAAGCCCTTTGTCAATGATTTCATCCATGCCAATTGGTCATGTAGAATCTCATCATCCATTATGTACTATTCTCAGGCAAACGGTCAGGCAGAGTATACCAACAAAATACTCCAGGAGATCTTGACAACGCTAGTTAATGAAAACTACACCAACTGGGATGAGAAGCTTTACTCAACATTGTGGGCATTCCGCACTTCCTACAAGGTCTCCACATGAATGACTCCGTTCAAATTGGTATACAGCACAGAAGCAGTGGTGCCAATGGAGTTCCTGGTGCCGAGCCTTTGGATTGCCATAGCTGAGAAATTAATCCCCGAAGGGTCCCTGCAACATCATCTGGATCAGTTCCTCGAGCTGGATGAAGATCGCTTCAAGAGCTTCTTCATCACCACAGTGGAGGAAGAAGTGGGTCGACCGCCACTACAAGTTCTGATTCTTCAAAGAATAGGATCCGGTCCTTTTTTTCCAATCACGAATGGGTCTGCATCTAGGGAAGCTCAAGCGCTAAGGTGGATCGGACCATTCTAGATTGTGAAGAAGTTCTATGATTGAACCTTTCCCCCTTGGCACACTCACAAGGGAGCACTTCAAGAAGGCAGTCCAATGGCTATCGCTTGTGACTGTACAATAGGCCGATGCCATCGAATCCATTCTTTTATGTGACAGCACTAAAAAGCTGTAGGGGAGAAGATAGCTTGAGCTCTTGCAAGCACACACATGTCACTCACACAAACCCTAGAAGAGAACACACAAAAGACCGTATTAGATAATCTGGACGAATGGAGACATTTTGGAAATTTGAAATTGGATGAATTTTATTAAATTTGGGTAAATTTCTACAACTTTGAGAGATTGAATGATCAAACAACGGATGGTTTTCTTCACACCATTGAGGGGTACAATGGATTTTAATACAAGTTGATAATCACACAAATGGGTGGTGTTTATAAACACCTTTTAATATATGTTCTCCCAGGGTTTTACAATGCTTTCCTCCACCAACAATAAAATCAATGAAAGACCTTTTTTCAAAATATGTACTGGAAATTATGTAGAATTTGAGAAATGTAAATGTAAGAACACATTACCAGATAAGTCATTCGATTTGAAAGTCTCCATTGCTAAGCAAGCTTTCTGGGAATTTGAGATTGGATGAATTTCATTAAATTTGGGTGAAACTCTACAACTTTGGGAGATTGAATGATCAAACAATGGATCATTTTCTTCACACTATTTACGGGTACAATGGATTTTAATAGAAGTTGATAATCACACAAATGGTTGGCTTTTATAAACACTTTTTAATATATGTTCTCCGAGGGTTTTACAATGCTTTCCTCCACCAAAAATAAAATCAATGCTCCACATCTAAGAGTGCTCTCTACAGCCTTTTGCAAGATTGCATCGCAAAGCAAGACTTCATCGCAGGTAGAGAAGTGCATTCTCTGATGATCAGCCATGGATATGATTCAAAGAATACCTACGGCAGCCAGCTTATCCGCATGTATGCTGCTCTTGGGAACTTGTAGGAGGTGAATTCTGCATTGACAAGGACTAGAGGCATATATGTGGTGGCCAGCCTTTGGCGCATACCTGTGGCCAGCCTATGGCGCATACCTGTGGCCAGTCTTTGGCGAATACCAGTGGACAAGGCAGGCGTAGGGGTGGCCAGTCGTTGGCGAATACCAGTGGACAAGGCAGGCGTAGGGGATAGAGAGCCTGCCTATCTCGGGTTCGTTGTGCTTCTGCTCATCAACTATACAGTCTCGAGTGCGCCCCACAGCTGGCTTCTCCTCACAATCGTGCTCCTCACGAATTCTGACGATGGCTGCAGGCTGTGGCGGCCAAAAATGCTAGGGCTAGCTAAGCTTAGCTTAATTAGTTTAACTAACATAATTTTAACTAATATTAGTTTAACTAAGGGTAGTTATTATTCCTATTAGATATATTAATTATTAATTATTCCTATTAGATATATTAATTATTCCTATTAATCATAGTTGCATTGCGATGTGTATCTTCAGTACTTTCCGTACCACTCCATACATACCTTACCTCGTATGGATAAGGCCTCCGTAGTACCAATTTACTACCAAATATGAGGTTTAATGTACAACACTTGTTTGGCCCATTTTTAATTATTTTAGTCAGTGGTCATTGCTAAGTAGTTAATAGATTAGTTTTCATTTAAGCATTACCATTTTCTTTTATGCTTTTATATATATATATATAGTAAAAAATGCGAGCATACTTAAAGTACTTATCTTGAGACATACTTTACGTACTTTATCGTACACGTACCATACCGCACCATACCTAAAGTACTCAACCACTATGCTATTAATTATTAATTATTAGATATATTCCTATTAATTTATCCTAAGGTAAGGTAAATTTAAGGCCTATTAATTCTCTGGTTTGGGACATGTGCAAAGAATACTCCATATTCAAAAATTAATCCTATTCCTAAGCCTATATTATTTCCAAGCTCTAATTATGATAAAGGTATCAATTTACACTGAACTATTAATGGTGTGCATAGAACTTATGCTAATTAATATCATAATGTCTAAATTTACATTCCTACAATTAATTCCATAAAGAATTGCCTTCCTCCAAGATAAAAGTGAATTTCTTTATTTATTGGGGTTGGTTATACATAAATAGGGTGATTAAGAGCCTCTATATGTGCATGGACTACTTGAATGGATGTCAAGCCATACCTACCATGCATTTTATGCAGCCCATAGGATTCGGATGCTAAAATCCACCCGTGAATTTTTTATGCTAATGGTGTTATTTGCACGACTCTTGTTTTGCATAAGCCATAACCCACTATCACTAAATAAAGACCATAGGTAATTTAACTACCACCTACCAACCAAAATCCCTCAATTTTAGTTAAACCATGGTTTTCCAACCCTTACAAAAATTAAACCTTTATTATATAAATTAAATTAAGGTGCACCCACACACAATAGGCCTTATTAATTTATTTTTCCATGGAAACACTTACAATTTTAGTGTCAATATTTTTTATTAAATATTGGTGTTAGCCTAATTAACTTTTATTTTCTTTTTCAATTGGTTTTACCAATTTTTCCTTTTGATCTAGATCAAATGTATGTATGCACATACATGTGGGTTTATTTTAAGTATATGAACCCTACTAACTCTACTAAGGTTAGTTTAAACTAGGAGCTACGTGTGGGTCATTCTCTCCCTAACATTCAAGGAAGAATGACACTGGTGCCATTCTCAAGGCCTCCCATCACCTTCATTGAATGGGAGAATGGCACCATTATCATTCTCCTTACAGTCGAGGAAGAATGGCAGTGGTGCCATTCTCAAGGCCTCCCATCACCTTGATTGAAGGGGTGAATGCCACCAGTTCCATTCTCCCTGACATTCGAGAAAGAATGGCAGTGGTGCCATTCTCCAGGTCTCCCGTCACCTTGAATGAAGGGGAGACTGACACCATTGCCAGTATCCCTTACATTTGAGCAAGAATGGCAGTGGTGGCATTCTCCCACAAGCTTGATCTATGAGAAGTAGAATGGTACCACTGCCATTCTCCCTCAAATTTGATAGGGAGAATGGGAGTTGTGCCATTTTCCCTAATACATTGAAATGAAAGAAAGTGAGAATGCCAGTGCCTTTCAAGTAATATAAGAAGAATGACACCACTACCATTCTCCCCTCTCATTAGTCTTTCTACTCTGGTTGAATGGAACTGCTACCATTCCCCTTACATTGTATGGATGATAGAATAGCAATAATGCTATTATCCTCATAATCAAATGTTGATAATTATGGATCAAGCTCTCCTAAATAAAAAACATCGACTAATGATAAACTAATTCTACACTAATCTAAGGTGGATAGAAAAAATGAAGAAAACTCATAATGAGTGTGACACTGTGCTTATTAAGGTGTACTCAAGTACATTTAGACACCAAGATGAATAAGCTTGGATACATGAAGAGACTTGAGATAAGTGCAAGTGATATATTTGCATTACTTAAAATGTCCCCCTTTTATATGAGGAGAATACAACTTGGCCTTTCTCTTGCATGTGGGATAATTCTCACTAGGTGATGTGGCTTCTCACACTCACTCCATACTTTTCTTGTGCTCCATGGCACCATATTTCTCAACACCCCTCCGTGGTGCCAAATCTTTGGGCTAATCAAGGTGGTTGGATGTCGGTTACAAATCTTGTTTGACTTTTTTACTTTCTACATCCCCCTATGTGCTTCGAGCAACTTTGGCCCATGTGCTACTTTGGCACTTCCCCCCCTTAATGCTACTTTGGATCTAGGTTAGAGATAAATTACATCTTTGGTACATCATCGGTCCCAGAGGCTGGTTATAAGCACTTTTTGTAGGAAGCAGAATTTACAATTTTTTGGTAGTGAGGTGGGTATGTCCTTTATCTTCATGTTCGAGCTCTCATGTGCTTTGTGAAGATTCTTTTGATTGTTGCTCTCTGGTGGTTGACACTTTCACACACATGCATTAGCGTGCTCATTTGGCCGCTTTTACAATGTTTTTTATGCACACTTTTGGAGTATTTCTTCTTCTCTTGAATTAAAAAAAACCAAATGTTAATGAACATTTCCTTAGTGATCAAGCCTTGTGCCAATGGGATAAAGCTTATAGACATTGTTGCTTTGGTTTCCATGAGAACACCCTCTTATGAGAGGAAAGGGTTAAACAACCCTTTGATTTTTTTTCTTTTCTTTTCATGTTTCCTCCTTTTTTCTCTTTTAAAAAAATAAAAAATAAACGTGATAACCTTATCACAATTTTCAATGTCCGCACCCGCGGACATCTATAGGCTTGATGGAGATGAATGTTGAATCTGTTCGAGCAGTAATGGGTGCGGCAGCTCCTCGTGCATCAACGCTCTCAATGGAAAAAGTGGCAGGCAAACTTCTTCACCTCTTTCTCTTGGGGGATGGAGACAGCTTTGCTCCTACTGTTATGTGCAGCACTAATGCAATCCTCTTCTTTCTAATGTGGGTTTCTTTTCTTCACTCTCTGCGTAGCGTGCCACATAGGTGATGGCATATTGTAAGATCCCTGTTCCCACCGAGCAACGGATTCAGGGTACTGGCAGCGGAAGTAGCGCTTCTCGCGCGGGACAGGGGTCCCACACTCGGGGCCTCGCCCACGGATATCCGGATAAGAGACTAATCCGTCGGTTGTTCCAAAACCGAACCCGGAAAAACTTCCTCTACCGGAAAGCACGGGCGATTCCACCAGGATAACTTTTTACTCTAACGTAGTCAAGATCATTTCTGATCGAGATGATCCGATTACATCTATAAGATACTTAGTCAGTTCAAGGAAGAAACTTGCACTTGGATCATTGGGATCAACGCTTTTTTCCCCATTCAAGAGGCACAGCCGTTGATTCCTATCCATAGAACAGTTTCTGTCCGGGATTTTTTTTTTTCTATCGTAAAAACAAAAGTTTGAGTCTCGATTTACAGATCCGTCAGTCCTGCCTAACCCCATCCAATCCCATGGGTTAGCCAACCGCCCAACCACTGTAGTGATGGGATCCAATTAAAAATTTGGTTAGGTTTTGTCCCGGGTACCAAGGAAAAGAGTTCCAAGGCCCCCTAGCCGGATGTTCATGCAAAATAAAACTAGTCACACCACTCACACACCCAATATGAAATTGCCTTTTTCAACCAGATTCAACCAGTTTAAAACAATCCTTTAATAAAACCATAGTATCATTGATCACCATCTTCCAATTTATCAAATTGATTCTTAATTTTCCATCATTCCTTCTTCAGAGTATCTATGGCATCATTGGCAACTAGAACGCTCAGGAGCCGTTTCGATAGTTCCTAGCCCATAATACTTGGCAATATAATCACTTAACATGATGGACTCTCGTTGAAGATCAGCAAGATCAACCAACAGATCCATATAAGGAGCCATGGACTCATCCATTGAAGACCAGCAAGGTCAATCAACCAGATCCATGCTCGATTTCAGAAAACAACTCCAACTCTGTTCCAATATCTTCCTCGACGCACGCGTGGGTATCCTAGGCGACCCAGAGCCCGAGCACCGTATGTTCAGCACCCTCTAGGATCCTTCGCAGGTAACCTAGTGCTTCACGCATAGGCCGCTTCCTTGGCCCCTCATCCACCGTACCGGAAGCTCACCATTTTAATCGCACCGAGGCTGGTCAAGACCTCGGCCGACCTTGCTACGCGAGACGTCCTTCATTGACTCCCCGTCAGCAGTTGCAACTTTCTCATCACGACCTTAATCACAAGACGGTCAAAATGCTCCCCCCAGCATTCTTGACATAAAACAATCATTTACAGACAGCATTTACAAACAGCATTTACAAACAGTTTACAATACAATTTCTATTTTAACTTTCATTTTTCCACATTATCCCTCCTCAATCTACATTACTTATTCCATATTCCATTTATATGTATACTCATCCCATCACATCATTTCCATCTCATCACTTCAGATTCCCTCACATCACAATCGTATATTCACATCCATACATCCACAACTATATGCGTACATCACATCTACATACATACATCTACATCCCTATGCATACATCCACATCCACATTCACATTCACCTCCATACATCTACATCTACATGCATACATCCACTCCACATTCACATCCACATCTATACATCTACATCTACATGCATACATCCACCTCTACATCCACATCTACGTCTATACACCTACATCTACATGCATACATCCCCATCCACATCCACATCTACATCTATACATCTACATCTACATGTATACATATACATCTCCATTCACAACTACATCTACATGCATACATCCATATCTCCATTCCCATCTACATCTACATGCATCCATCCACCTCCACATCCACATCTACATCTATACATCTACATCTACATGTATACATCCACATCTCCATTCACATCTACATCTATACCTCTACATCTACATGCATCCATCCACATCTCCATTTACATCCTCATCTACACATCTATTTCTACATGCATACATCCACGTCCCATGCATACATCCACCTCCACATTCACACTCACATCCATACATCTACATCTACATGCAACATCCACATCTCCATGCATAATAAAATTCTTTTAATTAATCTAGGATGATAGTTCCTAGAATATGGTAGGAATTCCTCTTTTTATACTTTGAATGAATTTATTTTATGCGTAATTTCTATAAAAATTTTGCCATAGCTCCGCTACTATGACTGATAAATCTCAATTTTTTTCTAAGGGATAAAGCTCATTATTAAAGAAATAATTAGAATGGTCTCTAATTGGATCATCAATCCATAATGGTCTCTAATTGGATCATTAAGAAAACAATTAGAATGGTCTCTAATTGGGTTATCAATCCATAATGGATTGAATCATCAATGTGCATAACTAAAAGCATAGCAAAAAGCCATTAATTTGGCCTCAAGCATAGCTTAATCTTGGGTTAAGGAAAGGCTTTATGAAAAGCTTCATTTGGATTGAGAATGGTTCATGAGTATGACCATTTCTTGAGTGAGAGAGAGAAATTACATTAAAACCATTAGAATTTAAACATAAATGGAAATTAACTTGTATAGCATTTATTAAATTATGTAACTCTTCACTACTATTCACCAATTAACTTCAATAGCATTTAAAAAACCATACCAATTAAACTTCTCAAGCTTGAGAGGGGTTGAGAAGAGAGAATCATTGAGAAATTATAGAAAGATCAAAATTCAATATACTTACCTTATAATTTGCTTGATTCTTTATTCACGGTAGAGGCCCCCAACCAATCAATTGGTTTAGTATGTTGATGGAGCCACCAATGGGGATTGAAGAAAGAGAGAAGTATCAAAAACTAGTGAATTATTAAAGAATTCACAACTCTTGGCTTAGGTAGAGTAGAGTAACAATGCATAAGACACTCTATATTTTGGCTTAGGTGGAGTAGAGTAACAAGCATAAGACTCTATCTAATTTGGCTTAGGTGGAGTAGAGTAACAAAGCATAAGACTCTATCTAATTTGGCTTAGGTGGAGTAGAGTAACAAAGCATAAGACTCTATCTAATTTGGCTTAGGTGGAGTAGAGTAACAAAGCATAAGACTCTATCTGTTTTTCAACAAGGGGAGGCTTCTATTTATAGGAAAATTTGAGCTCCTAACCAAACAAACCGATTCTAGAATTTTCCAAGTCAGTTTGGTCACTTTTTGACCATTTTTAGGTCAGTTAAGCTAACTTTTTGGAACTAGACTTGAATGAGGAGAGAGGAGAGATAAAATATCTTAATTTTTATGAGTTTAAAACTCATTCAAGCATGTGAATTATGCCCCTCCTTTAAAGAACTCCCCTTCCTTACATATGTGTCATAATGGAATCATTTTAATATTGTTCATAGTTTTTTACTAATAAACCTTGTACATTTTCAACTCTTCATCTTATGTGAGCATTTAAGGGACTCCCCTTCCTTACATATGTGTCATAATAAAATCATTTAAGGGAAATATGCACCTCCTTTAAGAAACTCCCCTTCCTTACATATGTGTCATAATGGAATCATTTTAATATTGCTCATAGTTTTTTACTAATAAACCTTGTACATTTTCAACTCTTCATCTTATGTGAAATATGCACCTCCTTTAAAGAACTCCCCCTTCCTTACATAGGTGTCATAATGGAATCATTTTAATATTGCTCATAGTTTTTTACTAATAAACCTTGTACATTTTCAACTCTTCATCTTATGTGAAATATGCACCTCCTTTAAAGAACTCCCCCTTCCTTACATAGGTGTCATAATGGAATCATTTTAATATTGCTCATAGTTTTTTACTAATAAACCTTGTACATTTTCAACTCTTCATCTTATGTGAGCATTTAAGGGACTCCCCTTCCTTACATATGGGTCATAATAAAATCATTATACCCAAAATATCTCATATTTTTAATATTGCTCATAGTTTTTTTTTCTAATAAACCTTGTACATTTTCTACTCTCCACCTCAAGTGAGCATTTACTCATTTTAGGGTATTTTCTTTTTACAATTTGGATTTATCTCCTCCCTACACATGGATTGATGCTATTGGCCCATAGGAACCTTAATTGGACCATAGTCTAAAGATTTCTAAAAATCTAGACTCTTAGGCTAAGGTTCTTTATACCTATTTCCAATTAATTCCAATTGCACATTGGAAAATTCTTTTCTAAATTTCTGTTTCAGGGGAACTCATCTGAATTATAAGAGATATTTTTCTATCCAAAAATATTCAAAATCTGAATATTCTCTCTCTAGAATATTTTCTCTCTCTAGGTTAAAACAGCCACAAACAAGATCTCTTATATTTCAGAAAAGGAATTGATTACAGGGGAATATACTAGACATCAAAAAGGGGTTGGGAGAGGAATCTTACATTCTACCCCACTTAAAAAACGCGAGATGTCCTCATCTCGCAGGTGGAGTATGCTCTCTTTCATCATCTTTTTCTTCTTCAATCACATTCAACGTTACGCCTTGGAAGTGGACGGTCGATTTTTCCCTGGTATTCTGCTGGATTATGGATGACTTGAGAATTGTCGGTTAAGCCCTTGGTTTTTTTTTTTTTTTTTCAATTGCAGTAAGGATCTGCCCTTCTTTCCTCTTCTACTTCTTCTGCAATTGTGACTGCTCTGGCTGCTGCAGTCTGAGGTGGAATTCTTTCTCTTTGGTTGCCCCTATTCTGGAAAGGAGTTCAGAGGTTACTCTGGGTAGAGCCAGATGGTTGATTTGGAGTTCTTCTGGGGTTATCCTGGCTTGGGCGAGACGGACCCTGATTAGACTGGTATGAAGGAATTGGTCTCTGAATTCGGGGTCCTAGACTTCCCTGTCCCCTTGACATGGCAGGAGTTGGGCAGTCTTTTAACTGATGACCAAAACCTTGGCATCCAAAACACCGGTTCTCACTTCTGGTCTCATTGTTCTGCATCCTTAAAATAGATGGTCCTCCTGAGAAAGTATTCAGGGGGAAGGATCTTCCTTCACTTTGGAATCTTCCTGCATCTTGATTCTGAATTGGTCCTTGCTGCCTCTTTGGGGGCGGAAAGTTTGAAGTACCTTCCTGGGCTTGGAATCTTTTAAAGTTAGAGGGTGCAGGCTTTGGCGGGACCTTTACTACAAAGGCCTTGGTAAAATCCTTTGCCATTTTTACTGCTTCAGCCATGGACACTGGTTTGGCATTTTTGACCAATGTGTCTCAGGGTTCGTTCATTCCCCGAATGAACCTGGCCATGAGCTGTTCTTCGTCTAGAGGTGGTGAGTATTTGAGTAGAAGAGCAAAGGCCTGGTGATATTCTTCAATGGTTTTGTTCTCCTGCTTTAGTTCTAAAAATTCGTTCATTTTGGTTTCCAAAAATCCAGGGGGACAAAATCTCTTTCTCAAATAGGTTTTTAGGTCATTCCAAGATTGAGTATTTCTATTCAGATGGTTGGTGTCACAGTGGTTCCTCCATGCTACCCTGGCTGTTTCCACTATTTTCAACCGGCCAAGAGCCATTTTGCTCAGCTCATTATAACCTGTGACATCAAAATACTCTTCCATGGCTTCCACCCATTTCTCCACAGTCTCACCCAGGTTCTCCCCTTCTCCTTTGAAGGGTCCTGGCTGAGTCCTATGGAGAGCCTTGCGAACATCAGGGTCAAGTTCGTTATCTTCAAGGATAGGGTCTGGCTGCTGTTGACGGCTACGGTTTCCTCGTCTCATGATTCTGTCAAAATTTATATATTAGAGAGAGAATAGTTATAAGATCAGAAGGGAGATTCTTATTTTTGAATACTTCAATAACTGGGGAGAAATTTTACATTCTACCCCACTTAAAAAGAGCTGCAGTATATACTGTCAGTAAAGAGCTGCAGTATACTCTCGGTATATACGGGTAGTCACGGCCCTTGGAATTATAAGGTAAATACTATCATGTCTAGGCCTCAAGAAAGTCAGGGTTTCTATATAATTGCGGTACTTCCATCTGAAGAACCAATTACCAAATTATGAATTTGAGTTTGAATATCAAATTGTATGAGTTATATCACACAATTATAACCTTTTTGTGTTTCTTGATAAATTTTCGACATATTTGTCTTCTCAGTTGATCTTTATTAACCAAATGCTCTGATACCAACTGTAAGATCCCTGTTCCCACCGAGCAACGGATTCAGGGTACTGGCAGCGGAAGTAGCGCTTCTCGCGCGGGACAGGGGTCCCACACTCGGGGCCTCGCCCACGGATATCCGGATAAGAGACTAATCCGTCGGTTGTTCCAAAACCGAACCCGAAAAAACTTCCTCTACCGGAAAGCACGGGCGATTCCACCAGGATAACTTTTTACTCTAACGTAGTCAAGATCATTTCTGATCGAGATGATCCGATTACATCTATAATATACTTAGTCAGTTCAAGGAAGAAACTTGCACTTGGATCATTGGGATCAACGCTTTTTTCCCCATTCAAGAGGCACAGCCGTTGATTCCTATCCATAGAACAGTTTCTGTCCGGGATTTATTTTTTTTTTCTATCGTAAAAATAAAAGTTTGAGTCTCGATTTACGGATCCGTCAGTCCAGCCTAACCCCATCCAATCCCATGGGTTAGCCAACCGCCCAACCACTGTAGTGATGGGATCCAATTAAAAATTTGGTTAGGTTTTGTCCCGGGTACCAAGGAAAAGAGTTCCAAGGCCCCCTAGCCGGATGTTCATGCAAAATAAAACTAGTCACACCACTCAATTTATTTTATGCGTAATTTCTATAAAAATTTTACCATAGCTCCGCTACTATGACTGATAAATCTCAATTTTTTTCTAAGGGATAAAGCTCATTATTAAAGAAATAATTAGAATGGTCTCTAATTGGATCATCAATCCATAATGGTCTCTAATTGGATCATTAAGAAAACAATTAGAATGGTCTCTAATTGGGTCATCAATCCATAATGGATTGAATCATCAATGTGCATAACTAAAAGCATAGCAAAAAGCCATTAATTTGGCCTCAAGCATAGCTTAATCTTGGGTTAAGGAAAGGCTTTATGAAAAGCTTCATTTGGATTGAGAATGGTTCATGAGTATGACCATTTCTTGAGTGAGAGAGAGAAATTACATAAAAACCATTAGAATTTAAACATAAATGGAAATTAACTTGTATAGCATTTATTAAATTATGTAACTCTTCACTACTATTCACCAATTAACTTCAATAGCATTTAAAAAACCATACCAATTAAACTTCTCAAGCTTGAGAGGGGTTGAGAAGAGAGAATCATTGAGAAATTTTAGAAAGATCAAAATTCAATATACTTACCTTATAATTTGCTTGATTCTTTATTCACGGTAGAGGCCCCCAACCAATCAATTGGTTTAGTATGTTGATGGAGCCACCAATGGGGATTGAAGAAAGAGAGAAGTATCAAAAACTAGTGAATTATTAAAGAATTCACAACTCTTGGCTTAGGTAGAGTAGAGTAACAATGCATAAGACACTCTATATTTTGGCTTAGGTGGAGTAGAGTAACAAGCATAAGACTCTATCTAATTTGGCTTAGGTGGAGTAGAGTAACAAAGCATAAGACTCTATCTAATTTGGCTTAGGTGGAGTAGAGTAACAAAGCATAAGACTCTATGTCTTTTCCAACAAGGGGAGGCTTCTATTTATAGGAAAATTTGGAGCTCCTAACCAAACAAACCGATTCTAGAATTTTCCAAGTCAGTTTGGTCACTTTTTGACCATTTTTAGGTCAGTTAAGCTAACTTTTTGGAACTAGACTTGAATGAGGAGAGAGGAGAGATAAAATATCTAAATTTTTATGAGTTTAAAACTCATTCAAGCATGTGAATTATGCACCTCCTTTAAAGAACTCCCCTTCCTTACATATGTGTCATAATGGAATCATTTTAATATTGTTCATAGTTTTTTACTAATAAACATTGTACATTTTCAACTCTTCATCTTATGTGAGCATTTAAGGGACTCCCCTTCCTTACATATGTGTCATAATAAAATCATTTAAGGGAAATATGCACCTCCTTTAAGAAACTCTCCTTCCTTACATATGTGTCATAATGGAATCATTTTAATATTGCTCATAGTTTTTTACTAATAAACCTTGTACATTTTCAACTCTTCATCTTATGTGAAATATGCACCTCCTTTAAAGAACTCCCCCTTCCTTACATAGGTGTCATAATGGAATCATTTTAATATTGCTCATAGTTTTTTACTAATAAACCTTGTACATTTTCAACTCTTCATCTTATGTGAAATATGCACCTCCTTTAAAGAACTCCCCCTTCCTTACATAGGTGTCATAATGGAATCATTTTAATATTGCTCATAGTTTTTTACTAATAAACCTTGTACATTTTCAACTCTTCATCTTATGTGAGCATTTAAGGGACTCCCCTTCCTTACATATGGGTCATAATAAAATCATTATACCCAAAATATCTCATATTTTTAATATTGCTCATAGTTTTTTTTTCTAATAAACCTTGTACATTTTCTACTCTCCACCTCAAGTGAGCATTTACTCATTTTAGGGTATTTTCTTTTTACAATTTGGATTTATCTCCTCCCTACACATGGATTGATGCTATTGGCCCATAGGAATCTTAATTGGACCATAGTCTAAAGATTTCTGAAAATCTAGACTCTTAGGCTAAGGTTCTTTATACCTATTTCCAATTAATTCCAATTGCACATTGGAAAATTCTTTTCTAAATTTCTGTTTCAGGGGAACTCATCTGAATTATAAGAGATATTTTTCTATCCAAAAATATTCAAAATCTGAATATTCTCTCTCTAGAATATTTTCTCTCTCTAGATTAAAACAGCCACAAACAAGATCTCTTATATTTCAGAAAAGGAATTGATTACAGGGGAATATACTAGACATCAAAAAGGGGTTGGGGGAGGAATCTTACATTCTACCCCACTTAAAAAACGCGAGATGTCCTCATCTCGCAGGTGGAGTATGCTCTCTTTCATCATCTTTTTCTTCTTCAATCACATTCAACGTTACGCCTTGGAAGTGGACGATCGATTTTTCCCTGGTATTCTGCTGGATTATGGATGACTTGAGAATTGTCGGTTAAGCCCTTGGTTTTTTTTTTTTTTTCAATTGCAGTAAGGATCTGCCCTTCTTTCCTCTTCTACTTCTTCTGCAATTGTGACTGCTCTGGCTGCTGCAGTCTGAGGTGGAATTCTTTCTCTTTGGTTGCCCCTATTCTGGAAAGGAGTTCTGAGGTTACTCTGGGTAGAGCCAGATGGTTGATTTGGAGTTCTTCTGGGGTTATCCTGGCTTGGGCGAGACGGACCCTGATTAGACTCGTATGAAGGAATTGGTCTCTGAATTCGGGGTTCTAGACTTCCCTGTCCCCTTGACATGGCAGGAGTTGGGCAGTCTTTTAACTGATGACCAAAACCTTGGCATCCAAAACACCGGTTCTCACTTCTGGTCTCATTGTTCTGCATCCTTAAAATAGATGGTACTCCTGAGAAAGTATTCTGGGGGAAGGATCTTCCTTCACTTTGGAATCTTCCTGCATCTTGATTCTGAATTGGTCCTTGCTGCCTCTTTGGGGGCGGAAAGTTTGAAGTACCTTCCTGGGCTTGGAATGTTTTAAAGTTAGAGGGTGCAGGCTTTGGCGGGACCTTTACTACAAAGGCCTTGGTAAAATCCTTTGCCATTTTTACTGCTTTAGCCATGGACACTGGTTTGGCATTTTTGACCAATGTGTCTAAGGGTTCGTTCATTCCCCGAATGAACCTGGCCATGAGCTGTTCTTCGTCTAGAGGTGGTGAGTATTTGAGTAGAAGAGCAAAGGCCTAGTGATATTCTTCAATGGTTTTGTTCTCCTGCTTTAGTTCTAAAAATTCGTTCATTTTGGTTTCCAAAAATCCAGGGGGACAAAATCTCTTTCTCAAATAGGTTTTTAGGTCATTCCAAGATTGAGTATTTCTATTCAGACGGTTGGTGTCACAGTGGTTCCTCCATGCTACCCTGGCTGTTTCCACTATTTTCAACCGGCCAAGAGCCATTTTGCTCAGCTCATTATAACCTGTGACATCAAAATACTCTTCCATGGCTTCCACCCATTTCTCCACAGTCTCACCCAGGTTCTCCCCTTCTCCTTTGAAGGGTCCTGGCTGAGTCCTATGGAGAGCCTTGCGAACATCAGGGTCAAGTTCGTTATCTTCAAGGATAGGGTCTGGCTGCTGTTGACGGCTACGATTTCCTCGTCTCATGATTCTGTCAAAATTTATATATTAGAGAGAGAATAGTTATAAGATCAGAAGGGAGATTCTTATTTTTGAATACTTCAATAACTGGGGAGAAATTTTATATTCTACCCCACTTAAAAAAGTGCGAGATGTCCTCATCTCGCAAGGTAGAGGATAACTCTTTTTCTTAAGGTCCAATTTTTATTCTGGGGTTGCTTATATTCTGGTCAACCCAACAGAACACTGGGATAAATATCCCTTATATAGAACTCATCATTATATAACAATTCATTCAGATTATATCATTCATATCTTTAACATGATAATGGTCCATTAGACCGAAAAGTTTCCTTCGGAACATTTCTCCACACGGAAATTTCAGTCAAGCAAGTTCTCAATTTGACATCCCTTAACTTGATCTACTGGTCAAGTATTAACAGTAGCAATCTGACAGCACAACCCACTAGTCTCATAGTGATTTGCTGAATTCGTTATCATCATTCTAGTTATGAATATCATCACAGGGACTCGTCCCATTCCCCCTCATTGTGGTTTCATTATATTTCAACTAATTTTTAAAAATCAACATTTTTTTTTTCAATCAGCATTTTCAATCAGAATCCAAATCAATTCATCAATTCTCAAACAGAATTAAAAATCATATCAATCACATTCGAAATCATCATCTGGATAGCATTAACGCTTATAATTTCAAGTCTTAGATTTACTCGTATATACTGTCAGTAAAGAGCTGCAGTATACTCTCGGTATATACGGGTAGTCACGGCCCTTGGAATTATAAGGTAAATACTATCATGTCTAGGCCTCAAGCAAGTCAGGGTTTCTATATAATTGAAGTACTTCCATCTGAAGAAGCAATTACCAAATTATGAATTTCAGTTTGAATATCAAATTGTATGAGTTATATCACACAGTTATAACCTTTTTGTGTTTCTTGATAAATTTTCGACATATTTGTCTTCTCAGTTGATCTTTATTAACCAAATGCTCTGATACCAACTGTAAGATCCCTGTTCCCACCGAAAAACGGATTCAGGGTACTGGCAGCGGAAGTAGCGCTTCTCGCGCGGGACAGGGGTCCCACACTCGGGGCCTCGCCCACGGATATCCGGATAAGAGACTAATCCGTCGGTTGTTCCAAAACCGAACCCGGAAAAACTTCCTCTACCGGAAAGCACGGGCGATTCCACCAGGATAACTTTTTACTCTAACGTAGTCAAGATCATTTCTGATCGAGATGATCCGATTACATCTATAAGATACTTAGTCAGTTCAAGGAAGAAACTTGCACTTGGATCATTGGGATCAACGCTTTTTTCCCCATTCAAGAGGCACAGCCGTTGATTCCTATCCATAGAACAGTTTCTGTCCGGGATTTATATTTTTTTTTTCTATCGTAAAAACAAAAGTTTGAGTCTCGATTTACGGATCCGTCAGTCCAGCCTAACCCCATCCAATCCCATGGGTTAGCCAACCACCCAACCACTGTAGTGATGGGATCCAATTAAAAATTTGGTTAGGTTTTGTCCCGGGTACCAAGGAAAAGAGTTCCAAGGCCCCCTAGCCGGATGTTCATGCAAATGGGTTAGCCAACCGCCCAACCACTGTAGTGATGGGATCCAATTAAAAATTTGGTTAGGTTTTGTCCCGGGTACCAAGGAAAAGAGTTCCAAGGCCCCCTAGCCGGATGTTCATGCAAAATAAAACTAGTCACACCACTCACACACCCAATATGAAATTGCCTTTTTCAACTAGATTCAACCAGTTTAAAACAATCCTTTAATAAAACCATAGTATCATTGATCACCATCTTCCAATTTATCCAATTGATTCTTAATTTCCCATCATTCCTTCTTCAGAGTATCTATGGCATCATTGGCAACTAGAACGCTCAGGAGCCGTTTCGATAGTTCCTAGCCCATAATACTTGGCAATATAATCACTTAACATGATGGACTCTCGTTGAAGATCAGCAAGATCAACCAACAGATCCATATAAGGAGCCATGGACTCATCCATTGAAGACCAGCAAGGTCAATCAACCAGATCCATGCTCGATTTCAGAAAACAACTCCAACTCTGTTCCAATATCTTCCTCGACGCACGCGTGGGTATCCTAGGCGACCCATAGCCCGAGCACCGTATGGTCAGCACCCTCTAGGATCCTTCGCAGGTAACCTAGCGCTTCACGCATAGGCCGCTTCCTTGGCCCCTCATCCACCGTACCGGAAGCTCACCATTTTAATCGCACCGAGGCTGGTCAAGACCTCGGCCGACCTTGCTACGCGAGACGTCCTTCATTGACTCCCCGTCAGCAGTTGCAACTTTCTCATCACGACCTTAATCACAAGACGGTCAAAATGCTCCCCCCAGCATTCTTGACATAAAACAATCATTTACAGACAGCATTTACAAACAGCATTTACAAACAGTTTACAATACAATTTCTATTTTAACTTTCATTTTTCCACATTATCCCTCCTCAATCTACATTACTTATTCCATATTCCATTTATATGTATACTCATCCCATCACATCATTTCCATCTCATCACTTCAGATTCCCTCACATCACAATCGTATATTCACATCCATACATCCACAACTATATGCGTACATTCACATCTACATGCATACATCTACATCCCTATGCATACATCCACATCCACATTCACATTCACCTCCATACATCTACATCTACATGCATACATCCACTCCACATTCACATCCACATCTATACATCTACATCTACATGCATACATCCACCTCTACATCCACATCTACGTCTATACACCTACATCTACATGCATACATCCCCATCCACATCCACATCTACATCTATACATCTACATCTACATGTATACATATACATCTCCATTCACAACTACATCTACATGCATACATCCATATCTCCATTCCCATCTACATCTATACATCTACATCTACATGCATCCATCCACCTCCACATCCACATCTACATCTATACATCTACATCTACATGTATACATCCACATCTCCATTCACATCTACATCTATACCTCTACATCTACATGCATCCATCCACATCTCCATTTATATCCTCATCTACACATCTATTTCTACATGCATACATCCACGTCCCATGCATACATCCACCTCCACATTCACACTCACATCCATACATCTACATCTACATGCAACATCCACATCTCCATGCATAATAAAATTCTTTTAATTAATCTAGGATGATAGTTCCTAGAATATGGTAGGAATTCCTCTTTTTATACTTTGAATGAATTTATTTTATGCGTAATTTCTATAAAAATTTTGCCATAGCTCCGCTACTATGACTGATAAATCTCAATTTTTTTCTAAGGGATAAAGCTCATTATTAAAGAAATAATTAGAATGGTCTCTAATTGGATCATCAATCCATAATGGTCTCTAATTGGATCATTAAGAAAACAATTAGAATGGTCTCTAATTGGGTCATCAATCCATAATGGATTGAATCATCAATGTGCATAACTAAAAGCATAGCAAAAAGCCATTAATTTGGCCTCAAGCATAGCTTAATCTTGGGTTAAGGAAAGGCTTTATGAAAAGCTTCATTTGGATTGAGAATGGTTCATGAGTATGACCATTTCTTGAGTGAGAGAGAGAAATTACATAAAAACCATTAGAATTTAAACATAAATGGAAATTAACTTGTATAGCATTTATTAAATTATGTAACTCTTCACTACTATTCACCAATTAACTTCAATAGCATTTAAAAAACCATACCAATTAAACTTCTCAAGCTTGAGAGGGGTTGAGAAGAGAGAATCATTGAGAAATTATAGAAAGATCAAAATTCAATATACTTACCTTATAATTTGCTTGATTCTTTATTCACGGTAGAGGCCCCCAACCAATCAATTGGTTTAGTATGTTGATGGAGCCACCAATGGGGATTGAAGAAAGAGAGAAGTATCAAAAACTAGTGAATTATTAAAGAATTCACAACTCTTGGCCTAGGTAGAGTAGAGTAACAATGCATAAGACACTCTATATTTTGGCTTAGGTGGAGTAGAGTAACAAGCATAAGACTCTATCTAATTTGGCTTAGGTGGAGTAGAGTAACAAAGCATAAGACTCTATCTAATTTGGCTTAGGTGGAGTAGAGTAACAAAGCATAAGACTCTATCTGTTTTTCAACAAGGGGAGGCTTCTATTTATAGGAAAATTTGAGCTCCTAACCAAACAAACCGATTCTAGAATTTTCCAAGTCAGTTTGGTCACTTTTTGACCATTTTTAGGTCAGTTAAGCTAACTTTTTGGAACTAGACTTGAATGAGGAGAGAGGAGAGATAAAATATCTTAATTTTTATGAGTTTAAAACTCATTCAAGCATGTGAATTATGCACCTCCTTTAAAGAACTCCCCTTCCTTACATATGTGTCATAATGGAATCATTTTAATATTGTTCATAGTTTTTTACTAATAAACCTTGTACATTTTCAACTCTTCATCTTATGTGAGCATTTAAGGGACTCCCCTTCCTTACATATGTGTCATAATAAAATCATTTAAGGGAAATATGCACCTCCTTTAAGAAACTCCCCTTCCTTACATATGTGTCATAATGGAATCATTTTAATATTGCTCATAGTTTTTTACTAATAAACCTTGTACATTTTCAACTCTTCATCTTATGTGAAATATGCACCTCCTTTAAAGAACTCCCCCTTCCTTACATAGGTGTCATAATGGAATCATTTTAATATTGCTCATAGTTTTTTACTAATAAACCTTGTACATTTTCAACTCTTCATCTTATGTGAAATATGCACCTCCTTTAAAGAACTCCCCCTTCCTTACATAGGTGTCATAATGGAATCATTTTAATATTGCTCATAGTTTTTTACTAATAAACCTTGTACATTTTCAACTCTTCATCTTATGTGAGCATTTAAGGGACTCCCCTTCCTTACATATGGGTCATAATAAAATCATTATACCCAAAATATCTCATATTTTTAATATTGCTCATAGTTTTTTTTTCTAATAAACCTTGTACATTTTTTACTCTCCACCTCAAGTGAGCATTTACTCATTTTAGGGTATTTTCTTTTTACAATTTGGATTTATCTCCTCCCTACACGTGGATTGATGCTATTGGCCCATAGGAACCTTAATTGGACCATAGTCTAAAGATTTCTGAAAATCTAGACTCTTAGGCTAAGGTTCTTTATACCTATTTCCAATTAATTCCAATTGCACATTGGAAAATTCTTTTCTAAATTTCTGTTTCAGGGGAACTCATCTGAATTATAAGAGATATTTTTCTATCCAAAAATATTCAAAATCTGAATATTCTCTCTCTAGAATATTTTCTCTCTCTAGGTTAAAACAGCCACAAACAAGATCTCTTATATTTCAGAAAAGGAATTGATTACAGGGGAATATACTAGACATCAAAAAGGGGTTGGGGGAGGAATCTTACACATATCCTATGCTCTTTTCCTTCGGTGAGAGGTGTTTGCTTATGCCAAGCTACATGTTGTTTGGCTATTCTCTTGCTTCTTAGCTCCTTCTTCCTGATTTTCTCACGGACTCCAGGTCACGTTGTGGTAGCTACCCTATAGTACAATGGTGATGGACACAAATTGCTTCCTCTTAAGAATCTCTCTCTCTCCCTTATATTCTTGCTATGTGTGTGTGTTATTCTAGCATGAGCTGCGACCCTTTTTCTCCCCAATGAAGTTCTTCATGTGCTGGTTTGTGTGTTGTGCTATGGCTACGAGCGGCTAGTGTCCCTCTTCTAATGTTGAGCGGGATGGCTAGTTTGGGCTTTGTGTTAAGGATGTAGTGCTATAACTTAAAGAAAATATGGAGATTGGGAATTCTCTATCTAATCTCATGGGAAGCAAGAAAGGGAAACCATGAAGAGAGACAAGGAACCTAATTTGGAAAACTTTTAAGCACATTAAGAAATCCTAATTAAGCAAGAAAGTAAGCCTAATCACTTAAGCTAACAGAAAGCCTCACCCTAGCTCTGATACCATGTTGATAATCATGGATAAAGCTCTCATAAAGACAAAATATCTACCTAATGATGAAATAATTATACACTAATCACAAAACTAATCTAAGGTAGATAGAAATGAAGAAAACTCATAATGAGTGTGTGCTAATTAAGATGCACTCAAGTACAATTAGAAAACACGATGAATTAGCTTGGATACATAAAGAGACTTGAGATAAGTGCAAGTGATATATTTGCATTGCTTGAAATGTTCCCCTTTTGTATGTGGAGAATACAACTTGGCCTTTCTCTTGCATGTGGGATGATTCTCAATAGGTGACGTGGCTTCTCACACTCACTCCGTACTTTTCTTGTGCTCCATGGCACCATATTTCTCAACATCAAATGCATCTATTTGAGTGGTGACATTCTCAAGAGCTCCCATCACATTTAAGAATGAATGATAGCGGTGCACTTCTCCCACCAGCTTGATGTATGTAAAGTAGAATGGCACCACTGCCATTCTCCCCCCTTTCATTCAAATAAGAATGGTAGTGGTGCCGTTCTCATGTCATCCCATCATCTTTAAGAGGAAATGGAACCACTCCCATTCTCCCTTACATTAAAGGTAGAATGGGGAAACTCTAGAATTCTCCCTTACATTCAAGGAAGAATGGCAGTGCTGCCAATCTCAAGGCCTCCCATCGCCTTGAAGGGGAGAATGGAAGTGGTGCCTTTCTCCCTTACATTGAAGGAAGAATGGCACCATTGCCCTTCTCAATGCCTTCCATCCCATCAACTTGAAGGGAAAAATGGCATGTGTTTGACTGGTGCCATTCTCAAGGGCTCCCATAACATTCAAGAATGAATGACAGTGGTGCAGTTCTCCCACCAGCTTGATTCATGTAAAGTAGAATGCACCACTGCCATTCTCCCCCTTTCATTCAAAGAAAAATGTCCCATTTAATTTCTTGGATCTTAAATATAATAGGAATTTCTCTTTTTGCATTTAATTATTTACATTCTAATGTCATGGGAATTCCTCTTTTATCATCAATTATTTCTCATAAAATATATTCATCTAAAATAAAATATCCATTATTTCAATATGCTAGGAGTTTCTCTCTTCCCATTTAAATGATTGAATTCCAATTGTCATAGGAAGTCCTCTTTTATCATTTAAATATTTCTCATAGATAAAATAAATTTATCAAAAATTCATCTTTGAATTTAAATAAAATATCCATTGATTCCAATATGCTAGGAATTTCTCTTTTTCCATCTAAATGATGGAATTCCAAATGTCATAGGAATTCCTCTTTTATCATTTAAATATTTATCATAGATAAAATAAATTTATCTAAAATTCATCATAAATTTATCTAAAATTTATCTTTGAATTTAAATAAAATATCCATTAATTCCAATATGCTAGGAATTTCTCTTTTTCCATTTTAATGATGGAATTCCAAATGTCATAGGAATTCCTCTTTTATCATCAAATATAATTATCATAATTTTCTCTTTTCTTAATTATTTAATTACACATAAACTTAAAAGTTAGTTTTTCATTGAATGTGACAAAAACCATTCCTTTAGCCTAGGATATTCAATTCTAGAATATGGTAGAAAGTCCTCTTTGCATGTTATGCATAAGAATGAACTATGCATGGACATCTCCGTCCTCCTCCCCCTTCCATGCGCACTTGCCCACCATATATCTCATTGATTGACCAAACGGATGCATAATTCCCATGAGCATAAGAAAATAGACTTCCTTGGCTAATCTTGACATGAAAAACCTTGTGGTGACAACCTCTCCAATAAATTACCTTCCCGAAGCTACCATTTGCTTCTTCACGTCTTCCAGATGAACCACCCAGTCATTGGAATCATCATGAACCTCATCATGAGCATTTTCCACTATCTCCATGTGGGCTGCCAGTGCCATTTGGTTATCATCAACCAAATTGAAAATATCCCAAGTCAAACCTTCCCCACATACATCATGTGCATCTGCAAATAAGAGCCTCCTCTTCTGGATCATCTAGTAAATCCGCCATCAACTGTCCATAGGATGGAGACTCTACAAAATTTTTCTCCATTTCATTGTTGGTGGCCACGGCTTGGTCAGCATGCTCCACATGCTCTTCATGCTAATAAACACTGGAGGCTTGGCAACATCTTCTCTGAGGCTAATTGGTACCCCAATCCAGATCGATCAAGGGGATGCCAGTATACGGGAGATATAAAGCCTGCCAGCAAAGCTGGGAACATCTTGGCAAAACTGGTCATGGCCGCCACTGCCCAACTTGGTGAGAACATATGCCATACATCTAGTGTAACATGGCCTCTATCAATGTCCTCATCTGATGCCTCATCTTCACGAGGTATAGGCTGCTCATTCCCTTTATGACATACCATCACTAACATGGAGGATATAATCAATGTGCTGATCATCACCATGCTCTTTAAGAACATCGTGTGCAAAGAAAAACTCCTCCTGTGGATGCTCAATCACAGCCAGATCTCCTCCATTATCATGGCAAACATAAGCAACATTTGGATGAGCATCCAAAGCTTCAGAGTCACTCTCTGAGCTACTCTCCAAATTATTGTCCTCATCCTCGAGGTCTACAATTGCATGCTTTACAGACAAGAGGTGTCATGCTGCATATGTTGCCCATGTAATATCCTACAACAAACAAAGAATCTTCCCTTTGAGGGTGTTGGGAGTGCCATTCCACTGCATTATGCCTTGCTTTGTCTTATGGATAGGTAGAGCTTGGCAGGAAAGGTGGCTTGATGGATGGTGATCCTTTAGGAATTAGAGTTCAACATTGCTCATATCCCAGGAGAAGGCCATACAGTTTGGCAGACTACCTCTAGTGAAGACTCGATCGAGTAGCAGATGATCTACTTGATGAGGAGCTAAAATAGTCATGCCGATTCCTCAGACCTAGTATGATGAAATGTTTGCATTTGTGGCCACAGTTCTGATGGAGGATAACCTTTCTCAAGATCAGAGAAAGTGCATAGCTATCCGAAGCTGTGGTCTTTCAAGTAATGGCCAGACAACTATATAAGGAGAGCATTGATGAGATCCTCCAGAGGTGCATTCCATCTCATGAATAAGGTGTTTTCCTAAGAGAATCCCATTAAGGAATCAGTGGTGTCACTTTACAAGAGAATTAATAGCAAGGAAGATCCTCCAAGCCGATCTCTGGTGGGCCATCTGTATAATCGTTCGCCGCGATGCTACAAATGGTCTAAACAATGTGACGTGTGCCAGTGCCTTGGCTAGCCGACTGATAGAGACCAGATGCCTCCTCACAATCCAATCCTTCCCCTAGAAACATTGTAGAAATGGGGCCTTGACTTCGCAGTTCCATTCAAACCACTAGCCCACTTCAGCGGTAAAAACTATATCCTGGTGGTGGTAAAATCTATAAAACCAAATGGGTGGAAGCCAGAGCCCTTTGAGATAACGCAACCAATTCCACTACCCAATTACTTTATGAGATGACATTAGTTGATTCGGTTGCTCGATTGAGCTTATCAATGACCATGACAAACATTTTATGAATGATGTCATCAAACAACTGGTCCTACCTTTCCATGGGGCGTATGAGTTTCACTGGTGATGATGGTCCCATGGAAAGCTTGGGAATAGGGACCCAAGAAATTCATCTTTGGTTTATATATTGTCCTTTTTCTCTAGCTAGCCGAGGATCTGTAGCAGTTAAAGACTTCATTATGATATGGGAGAGACCTTGTATCTCTAACATCCAAGCATGTTGAAGATCACTTGAATGGTCATTCTTGGTGTATCAGCCACATGGATATGTGTAAGTATATTCTTCTGTAGACATCTGTTGTAACTTCCCATTGCTTCAACTGCTCCAACTGTAGACTCTTTACTCTCGTAATTCTCTAGTTGCTATGTCAATAGTTATTCCTTACTTTACTTTAATCACTATACACAAGTTGTCATTTCGGATATTGGAGATTTGAATTTTTGGGGGGAATGGGATAGAGGTCCTAGCTCCTTAGGAATTTCTCCTTTTGCAATTTCAATTTGGGTGTAATAGGGGGATTGTGCATTAGTTTTTTCTCACACTATGGTACTCTTTCATGTTCTTATGCTCCTATGTCAATACATGTTATTGACTTTCTTGAATCTCTCTTTGCAGAGTGTTGGTTGGAATATTGGAAATTGAATTGTTTGTGGTATCAGCCTAAGGTCCAAGATCACCAGGTATTTCTCTTTTGGTCAGTTGCATTCTTTGATTCATTGTTCATGCAATGGCTTGCTTTTCCTCAAAGTACAATAAAAAATGAATGGTGGCTGAGATCTAGTATCCAATTTTCTTTTGTGTATGCTAGAAGTCATGACTAGGTCAGGAAAGAGAAAATATCCAATAGGTGGACAGGCTGGTGTGGTAAGAAGAAAAAGACTGCAAAAAAGAAAGAGCAAGCACCAACAACACCATCCCCCACATCTGCTGACACACAAGCCAAATCTCCAAATGCAGAGGAGGTTGAAGAGATGTTGGTGGAGAAAGAGTTTGTTAGCAAGAAGGATAGTGGAAAGGCTAAGGGTGATACGGAAGGTGATGAATTTGTCCATGAATCAATGGATAGTAATGTTGGAAGTGATTTTCTTGAGTCCACAACTGTCAATAGAGGAATGGTACCTCCCCGTATCCCTTTGTGCAGATTACTTATCAACCCTAAGGTGAGACAACTTAGGAATGACCTCTCCATTCTCAAGAGAGCATTTGAGATGGAGGGATATGTCCACACAAAGGGGTCCTTTATTATTTCAGTTGGGATGTCTAATGGGACAACCAAAGAGGTGGATGATGAGATAAGAGCTTCATGGGATAAGCATTGGCATGCTCTCAATGATGAGTTTGAGCATGAGCTTCAATAGACTCGTGCATGGGAATTCCTGTCCTGCAAGATGTTATATGTGTGGGAGGGAAACCATCAAACTGCCTCATGGATGGAGAGCATTGGGGAGGTCTTTGTTAATAACAAGGCAAGACATATTAGGATTCATGCACATATTATAGCTCCAGAGCCTAACAATGAGTTGAGGTTGATTGTAGCTTTACAAAGGTTTAACTTGTGAGTATCATCTTTCTTTCTTCCACTAGTTGTTTCAAGAATATATTTCTATTTTCAACTTTAATGCTAAAATAGAGTCCATTGTCCAGATTGAATGAGGAGGCAATTGTCACAAACAAATCTTAAAGATTACTTGTATCATACAAGTACACTTGCTAGTTGTGATGCACAAGTATTTCTAGAGGATTTCACGAAAGAAGAAAAGAAAAATATTGAGGTTGTACAGCAAAAGGAAGAAGGGTTTCGTATCCCCTCACACAGGCTATTCTTGGTCGCATGGTTTATGCCATGAGTTCTTATACTTTCTACCTCATGCTTTCTTTCCTTCTGCTTTTACTTCATCACTTCCTCTATATAGTTTGAATTATAGCCTAAATTGCTCCATACTTGCTTTTGTAGGGCAAGTGGAAATCTGATTTTGAGGCAGCTTGTAAGAAGCTGCCTCCTGGAATGGATAAAGATGAAAGAGTTGTTAAAATATCTAGGATTAAAAGAACAGTCACTCAAACATACAGGACAAAGGTGCACAGGGTGAGTTTGTGCATTTCCCTTTGTCTAGTATTACTATGCATTGCTTTCAAATGTCACGTTGAATTTCTTTTGTGTGGTTTTCACAGATTTTGTCAATAATAAATCCTGCACATGGCAAAGATTGGTTTCACAAATTATGGTCCTTGCCATATGAAGACACTGAAGACACAACCGCTAAAATTACACTAGACAAGTTGTATCAATGGCCATTGCTTCTTGTAGCAAGGCTAGGCAGCTTTCATTATTATCTTTACTTGGGTCTGATTTGAATTTGAAAAATAGTTATGGAATGCCAACAAGTGACCATGCCTTCATTGGGTGGCTTGCAAAGGAAGTTTTTATGGACCAGGTTCTTGAAGAGTGTCATAGATTGTTGTCACAGGTTCAGGCTTCCTTTGTTGGTGTTTCTCCTTTGGAGTTGCCAGAGCATCCTACACTATGCGAATATTTTGAGGATATTGTGGCAAGACATCGGAGTGATTTGTATGAACCTTTTGCATCCTTCATGTCTGTGGCTACCGTGCTTGCAAAACAGGTTGACCTTGTGAATGCAAGTAGAAGAGTTGTTTTTAGGTAAGCATTCATTGCCTAATTCTTGAATTTTTATTTCATAGTTTTCTTATTCTTTCAATTGCTTGGGTTTTGAATAGGTTTATTCTTCATTTACTGGAAACAAAAAGGTACAGACCATTCCATCTATTTGCAAGGCATGGATAGTGCTCAATCCTCCTACATATTGCATGTACACTCATAAAGTCTTTCGTGAGGACATGAATGCACAAGGAACTATAAGGCTTTTAGAGTGGGAGAGAAAGCATTGTCCATGGTGGATAGAGATGAGTAGTGGAAAGTGTGTGTAGGAGGAGGCATTAATGCTAGAGAGGTATACTTTTCATGTTGGTTATTTATGTGTCTCCTGTTCTTAACTAGTTTTTTGTGATTGATTGGCTCCATGGGTTTCTTGATAAGGCATTCGAAAGGTCGATGTAAATCTGTTTCTGGATCCTCTGGAGACATGATCGAGGAGTAGCATAAAAATCTCAAGGAGCAACAAAAGATGTTGGTGGAGAAACAAAAGGAAAATATAGGGAATCCTGATCTTGCAAAACCAGGGAGAAGGAAGAATACCAACTTGGATGGAGATGGTAAGCTGAAACATCTTTGTTGAAGTTTTCCAATTCCTTTTAGTCTAGTATTGTCATTTGATATGCATTATGTTTGTAGATACTCTGGAAGTTGATGACTCTGGGATAGTGAGAAAGCCTTTCTCCATTGAATTTATTTGGGTTCCACTGTCTTTTTTGCCATGTTGGAAACATCCCCTCATACCTAGGAGTTGGGTAAAGGTGTAAGAGTTTGACTACATCAAATTGGGCAAAGAGATAGTGCAATCACACCTTGCAGATGGATATCGAGAATTGCGTGATTTTTTTGCACTTCCATACCAACAAGGGAAGAAACGAAACTCTAAACAATGCACATGGAGTGTGGACTATTGCATTGTGGATCTTCCCACAGAGTATGCTATAGTAGGTGGTGAAGGAGAGGTTCCACCTTGGAATGTTATCACAGAAGATCACATCTCCTCATCCTTGGCCATTGCTGCAGCTGTGATGGATGACAACAATGGGTGGACTTTGGTTTTCTGTTCTCCATCTACTCTGCCTACTGTGGAGCGCTATGCAGTAAGATTAAAAATGGAGGTGGCTTGTAGGTAAATGTATTTGTGTTGAACACTTCATGAAGTCTTGCGGGTTATAGGCTAGGGTCTGATTCTGGTACATATTGTTTTGTTTCAAGCACATGGATAGTAGAAAGCATGGAATCTCAAGGCATTTCAGACACACTTGGGATTGGTGTGAAGGTGAGTCTGTTTGCTTCTACTTCTGTATCATAAATCACATAGAAATTAACTCATGCTTTTTTGAATAGTCTTATGTTTTCCATGCTATGGCTATGAGGAGGATAGGACAACCCACATTTAACATGCAATCAGCAAAGGGTGTGGCCTCCATGATGAGGATGAGTTTAGATGGCAACTTGCTTCCACATTACTTGCCTTCAGTCCATCGTTCCAAAAGAGTTGGCAAGGGAGGTGCATGGCATTATGCGTATGAGACAATAGTTTGGAAAACTTTTTTTGGGTGCACTCTAGTTCATTAATGCGCAAGTAAAATCTACATTGGAGGTACAAATTGTTTTGGCTTTTGGAAACAATCTTGAGCTTCTATTTTGTTGGTTGGCATTATTTAATGTAAGATTCTATGATATGCATTCCTTTTCCTTCATACGTTGTCACTCTTACTTGTTATATTACTTGCATCTAGTAAACTTGTTACATGTGGTTTGTAAAATATCACTTGGCGGCTTACATATAGATGAGCAAGCTGAAGTGCACACATAGATTTATTGGTCGGATTGGTTCATTGAAATTTAGAATTTAAATTACGCTTGTGGGTTATAATTTTTAGTGTGGAATCCTGGATTCATGATCTGGATTTAATGTTTTTTCGGTTAGGAATATACTGGGCAAAACTTCCACATCTGGTAAAAGTTTTGTGCAATATGTTCAAACCTTTTTCATGGATGGAATCATATACATGAGTGGCCAACTTAGGTGAACAGTCTACTTTGGGAGTGAGGAGAACAGAGAGAAAAAATAATGAATTTAAACATATGAATGTTCTGAAAGATAATGTATCATTCTAGGGGGGTTGCAAATGACCTTGACTTGTTTTAACATTTTCTTTAAATACTATACATGGAAAGTTTGTACTGTTAGAATTGAATAAATATAGTTGGTATTTAACATATGCCACCGTAATAGTGTTCCAATATGATTCCTTGAATGAATATACATAGGAACATGTTGCAAAAAGGCTCGCTCGAACTTCTTCGCTCGTGGTTTTCTGCTCGGATACCTATAATACCCAAAAAAATCTTGGGCCAATGAGAGGCATACTTGTAAAGCTCTAGGTAAAGCCATCTTTATACTGGGTTGGTAGTTCTTGAAGTTCATTTTTCATTGCTTTCTCAAGATTTGTGTTGCTTTTTACCATCTATGAGTGCTCCTTTGTTCCCAAATTGAGCTCCTTGAGCGCCTCCTCTTGTACTCTGATGGATTGCTTTGCAGTGCATTGCATCCACCCATTCTTTTAGACCTTTGGCACAGGTTTTCTTTTCCATTCTTTGAGGATTCAACTTCTTCTTTATTCTCCTCCAGCATTCCTTTTGTTTTTGCTATGTATTCCATCCGAGTTTCTTTCGTAGGTTACACGTTTAGTACCTTTGTTGAGTACTTGGACACGATCTTTTCTATGTCTAGCTAGAAAAAGGATATTAGATCTAGATTTTCTCTGAAGATTCTTTTGTCCTCATCCTCTTCAATCCCTTTCAGCATGTTTATTCCTTCTGTATACAGTGGTCTAGCACAGAGGGATTCTCTTTGAGGATTCTTTCCTCCTCATCCTCTACAATCCCTTTCAAGGTTTTTAGTCCTTCTATTATGAGACTGACAGGAAACATTATAAGGTAAGACTAGAAAAGATTATTTATACGTAAAAGGTTTGCATATAAAGAAGGTTCAAGGAATTTCAAATGGAAAATACCTGAAGCAATGGTTAATAGGCATTAAGGGGTGGTTGCAGGATCAGGGTGCCCAGTTTTGTCCACTCAAGCACCTTGTAAACAATAACAAAATAGGCATTTGTTTACCTTTAGTGGCTGATCTCTCCTAGCTAATGAAGTAATTTTCTTTCAAGTTCTTTTGTTGGAACATCGCTGCAAAGTTGGGAATATAGTTGCATAACCTAATGAAGCATTAGATAGTTAGGTACAAAGTCAATGTATACACCCTGTCCCAAATTTGGATTGATTCCATAAAATGCTATTATCTTTTACATATAAACGCATATGAGATTCCCACTTTGTACCTTAGGTCTTCACATAATATAGAACTTAACTTGCTTTTTTGAGAAAATATTAAGCTATTTGTCTATTTTATTTAAATATTTAAAGGTCTTTAAAGTGTTATAATATATGCCACTTTTTGTACCCACAATAACTACTACTTAAAGTGCTCAATCTTGTAGATCAAAAAAGTGGTAGATAGTGAGACATTAGTAGAATGTGGTGGTTAGTCAAAATTGCAAATCCAACAGTTTGATTTTTAATGATCTCTTTTCCAAAAATGTTATAGGCTATAAGAAGACCTATAATATTAATAATCCAATTAGTAAAACTACATTTCTGATGTAAACTATCTAGAACCTATAGGGACTAGTGTACTTGTAATGGTGCATCTATGAAAAAAAAATTATATCACTCTAAGTATGGAAAAATCATTTTTTATCATTTCATCATATTTTTTTATTAATTTTGATTAATTATACTATTTTATATTAATTTAAGTTATACTGGGTTAATTTGAGTGCATGTGTATTTTCTATTAGTCGCCTGATCTCATTTGAAGTACCTTGCCCCCCCAAATTTGCTCTCCAAGCATTGTCCCCAGTCTAGCATAAACTGGACAAAACTGGACACCCTGATCTTGCAGCAACCCTAAGGTCAATGTAAAAGGGATGTAGGTGGTGCAAAGGGAAGCCCAAAGGGAATAGAATAATGAACCCCCTTATAGGGGGAGTTAAGGAGGCATTGGACAGTGAAAGGGCCATGTCTAACCATTGAAATGTCAAGGGACTGAAGATGGAAGGTCAAGCATCACCTAGGCCTATATAACCATGTGCTTAGGGTCCATTTAGGATATGGTTGGGTAAAGAATCAAAGTTCTAGTCTTACAAGTCCTCAAGCTATTGATGCAAGGAGAATTATATTGGTATCAGAGCTAAGTTCTATCTCTTTCATGTTTCCATTGAGCTACTCATTGTGCTAACTCTAATATCTGCTCCTTAATCTCTTCTCTATTCATTTCCATAAGCTAATCCTTAATTTCTTCTTTATTCATTTCCATAATCCTTATATTTCTCAAAACTTCTCCATACAAATACTTATTGCTTAATATATTGGGCATACCTCTTGCCTAATTGATTGGGCATATCTCTTACCTAATAAATTGGGCATACTTTGGAGATTCTACATGAAACAAATGGAGTACATCACAACCTTGAAGAATCAATGAAGCAAATATCGTGGATTGAATGCAATCACAAAAAAAAAACCATTTCCTATTTCCAGGATAGATGAGTTGTTTGATTAACTCAAAGGTGTTAAATATTTTACTAAGATAGATTTAAGGTCTTGATATAATCAAGAAAGAATTAGAATTGAATATGTGCCAAAAACAACATTTAGGACATCTTTTGGGTACTATGAGTTTTTAGTTATGCCTTTTGGTCTAACTAATGCTTCCACTACTTTTATGACCATGATGAACACTATACTGCATCCTTATTTAGGAAAGTTTGTGGTGGTTTTTATTGATGATATATTAGTCTTTAGTAAAAATGAATAAGAACATATTGAGTACCTCAAAAAAATATTTTAATTATTAAGAAAAAAACAAATTATCTGCTAAAAAATCGAAATGTTATTTCTTCAAAAAAGAAGTGCAATAGCTTGGACACATAGTATTTGAGAAAGGCATTTGTATGGATCTTGCTAAAGTTGAAGCTATATTGATATGAAAGTCCCCATCTTATATAAATGAGCTACAAATCTTTTTAGGACTTACTAAATTTATTGAAAGTTTATAAGAAACTATGCTAAGATAGTTATTCTAATGACAAACCAACTTAAAGGAAGAGGAAAACAATTTAGTTAGACTCATGATCAACAAAATATTTTTGAAAAATTAAAAGTAGCAATAGCTATTGTTCCTATTTTGCAAATAGTGGATCCAAATGAACCATTTATATTGGAAACGGATGCTAGTAATTTTGCTATAGGGGAAGGCCAGTTTAATTTAAAAGTAAAAAGTTAGACAAAGCTCAAAGTAACTAATCAACTTTTGAGAAAGAACTGTTTGCAAATGCTCTTAAAAAGTGGCGTCATTATTTGTATCATGCCAATTTCGAAGCATTATCTAACCATGAAAGTCTTAAATGGGTAGGAAGGCTAGATGAGCTGAAATCCTACAAGATTTTGATTTTCAAATTAGATATAGAAAAGGAAAATTTAATGTCGTGGGGGTAGATGCTCTAAGTCGAGCACCCATGATAAATGACTTGAGTTTTGCTCAACTAGAATGTGAGTTGCTGGTTCACTTAAAAGGAAAATGTGCTAATGACTCTAACTATCAATCAAGTAGTTTGTGTTGGAGCTATATATAACACACCCTAACTTGATCTAGATCTCACCTATATATACAAACACATAATAAATATGAACTAGTCTTTTGGAGGTGTATATGGTGTAACTCTCTTCCTCCTCTCTCTCTGAGTCCCTCTGTCCCTATCTCTTCGTGTTCATGTATTTCCAACATGGTATCATAGCATGAATAACAAATAGAATACCTTTGTGCTTGATGTAAAGAGAATGTGGGGGAGAGGGAGAGCTTCAACAAACGCTAGCAAGCAAACACACACACACACAAGAGAGAGCAAGACACAAGAGAGAGATGGATAGCTGAATTTTCTTCTATCTTCTTCTTCTCTACTCAACCAACATAGCATAAAGATAAGAGTACACAGTATATGGGTTAGTACTCAACTACTACAACATACAAGGGTCCATCCATAATGTGAACTCGACTAAATGAGCTTGCGCTATAACTATGCCAGTCTCTAGTAATCCAAAATGGCTGTCACACACAGCCTGTCATCCCACTAGCTACATATCACCCATAATCTCACCAACCATGCCAGTGGTGTAGATGCAGAAGCTATCACCCAGGTGGGTCATCAATGTCCGTCGTAGCACTAGTTGAGCTCGATATCTCAACATGATATATATATTCGAATTAGAGAAACAAGAGATAAACCCTTTCGATGTGAGGAAGAGATCAATTTTGATATACCAAGAATATGATGTCTACTTTAAACCATAAAGAGCACGATGAAGATGACACACAAGATGCTCCTTGCCAAGAATTGAAAATCCTTCTAGTTTTTCCATATATAAATATCTTCTTTAAGATCACCATTAAGAAAAGCAATTTTCACATCCATCTGATGAATCTCCAAATCAAACTGAGTAGCAGATGCCAAAAGGACACATATGCTAGTCATACGTACAACAAGGAAAAATGTTTCATGATAATCAGCACCTGCAACTTGTGAGTATCCTTTTGCAACCAAACAAACTTTAAACTTATCAAAATATCCATCAGCCTTTGTCTTTGTTTTATATACCCATTTGCACTTGATAGGAACACAATCACGAGGTAAATCAGTAAGAACCCATGTACCTTTGGAAATCAAAGAATCATATTTGGCTTGTGTAGCCTCCTGCCAGTGATCCTTTTGTTGTGGAGAAGAGATAGCTTCTGTATAAGTTGTCAAATCTTCATGAACAGTCATAGCATCATAAAAACTGTCATCATAGACATGATTTGAACCATGTTCAATATCAATGGAAAGATCAATGTATATATCAAGATTATCACTAGAATCCTTCATAGGGTCTTCAAAATTCATTCATAGGAGAAGAAGGATGCACAACATCTTGATAGTAGATACAATAGTTATCAAACAGAAAAGGAAAAGTAGTGAGTAAGGATTGTGTATCATTAGAATCCTTACTAGACCATGTACCTCCCATCAAATGTTCATCAAATAGAGCATCACGATTGTTGATGACTTTGTGAGAAGTAGGATCATAAAATTTTCATCCTTTAGAATTATGAGAATATCTAATAAATATAACTTTCAAACTTGGAGGATCCAACTTTTTTCACATTTCTTTTAGCACGTGAATATAA
Source organism: Cibotium barometz (assembly GCF_041138505.1). Lineage (NCBI taxonomy): Eukaryota > Viridiplantae > Streptophyta > Polypodiopsida > Cyatheales > Cibotiaceae > Cibotium > Cibotium barometz. The sequence goes on from NC_141067.1 coordinate 48,480,075, forward strand.
GAAATGTATCCAAACGTTCAAAAATGTGATATAGAAGGAGTTTTCCATATCCAAATTATAATGGGAATCTTATCACCAGGTGCAATTGTGGGAATATGATTTTGAACAAAGACTGCTATATGAACTGCTTCAATGTAGAAGCTCTTGGATAATCTAGAATGAATAAGCATACATCTCAGAGAATTAAGAATGGTTTGATTCTTACGCTCTGTAATGCCATTTTGTTGAGGAGAATACGGGACAGTGAACTCACGAGATGAATTACTTGTTCAATACAATAGTCATCAAAGAGATTTGAAATATATTCTCCACCGTTGTCACTACGAAGAGTCTTGATACAACAAACTAGAATGAAGTTCAACAACTTTATGATATTGTTTGAATATGGATAAGGCTTCAAACTTATGCCTTAAGAGAAAAACATATGTGAAACGAGAGAAATCATCAATGAAGGTAATGAAATAACGATAGTGAGATTTGGAGGGAGAATAAGGTCCACAAATGTTTGTATGAATGAGATCTAAAAGGGCATGTGAATGTGTAGAGGTAGAGATATGAAAAGGTTGTCGAGATGATGCTTGCCACCCAAGAGCACAATACTCATAGAGGACCATATGAGGATGATCGCTTTAAGATCCATACCTCTGATGAGATCACGACGATGAATATCAAGAAGCTTTACGAAATCCAAATGAACAAATTGATGATGCCATAACTTGCAATTAAGATCTCCTGGAGTAGTAACAACATTTGCAACGTCATCATTCAAAGGGAGCTCAAACAGATTACCAACGATGAGGAGCTATTTGCAATAGTATGCCCATCCTTCTCAATTCAACACTTTGTATGATAAAGACCAACAAAAAGACCAAGATCGACACAAGCCCAGAAACAAAAAGAAGATTCCTTTGAAGATATGGAACATGCAAAACTCCTCGCAATATTCTGGTAGAGGAAAGGGTGCCAAGATATAGATCACCAACACTCATGACTTAACAAGCAATGTCATCAACAAGATACACCAATTTCTTAATTGTAAGAGCATGATAATTATGAAGCCATTGAGATTAGTAAGTCATATTACCAGTGGCATTAGAATCAACAATAAAAAGAGAACCATCCCAAACAAGAAGTTCTCTTCCAGGAGAAATAGCATGATGAACACAGTTTACCTCTTGATGCTTATGTTTATCACTACTTGTATATTGAGTGGCATAAGCGTGATCTTGATCATATCACCTTTTGAAACAACGATGAGATGGATAATCTGTACGACGACAATAGTCACAAGGAGTATGATTTTTGGAGGAATTGGAACGAGGTTGCATGGTGGTAATGCCATGTTCCTCATCATATTGACATGCCCAACAATCAGAGACAATATGACCATTCTTATCACAATAGCAACAATGTTTATTGGGATAGGAAAGTCAAGAAGAATTGCCACCTGGATAAGAGATACCACCACCATTAAAACGCAAAAACGAACACTTACAAGGAATACAAGTCGTTTCGGAATCTACAGCTTCTTGTGTATTGAAAATAGCGACAAAATTCTTTGTATGACGTTCATGTTGTTGAGAATATTCAACCAGAGAAATACAAGTAGTGTCAAAATCAATGCCATCCTTGTTAGACAGAATAATGAAAATATTATCATATGAAGGATCCTTGACCGTATGAAGGAGATGTGTAACCAACTGATTTCGTACAATAGGAGCACCAACAGTAGCAAGTTGATTGACGATGTCTTTGAAGGATTCAATATGCAAAGTCATAGGAGTACCATTTTTGTATTGTAAATTGTTGAAGAGATTACAAAGATAAAGAATTTATGTAACAGATTTCCTCACGTAAGAAGATACTGCCATATATCATGAGAAGTAGGAAGATTGAATACATCTAGCATAAGAGAATCATGAAGAGCACATAAGATATCATGATGGATCCAATTCGAATAATCAGTTTGCCATTGTTCAAAAATAGGACCAAAAGTAATAAGAGCGTTACCTTGTTCTGCATCAATAGGTTGAGACAAACATACAAGATTGCCAACAACAATATGAGAAAGATCACCTTCAAGTATCAACATCATCTTGGCCTTCCATCTGGGAAATCCTTGGCCTTGAAACAAGGGAACAGATCGTTGACTAGATGGAAAACCATTAACAAGAATAGGAGCTGCCATCTCGGATTGCGAGAATATATATAGAATGAGATCACAAATTTTTTAGACGATGAAATGAGAACATAAACAAGGAGGACCCTAAAGTTTATATGAGATACATTCATGAAAATCGAGTGGCAAATGAACTTGTCAAATATATAATGTGATTTACGAGTTACAAAAAGCAAATGGCAATGAAAGGTAGTACCCGAAAATAAACAAAAACGTCATATGCAATAAGAGAGTAACTCCAAAATTAGTTGGAGCACTGCTATTTTGAGACATGAACGAGCCCAAAAATAGGCTATTTTTGGATTAAAACATGAACAGCGTGTAGCACACGAGAAAATGAGCAAAAGTATGTTGCACGAAAAACACCATAACTTTCAATTTCAAACTCCGATGAAGCTGAGCAAATACTTAGAATTTACCGCACGAGGTACACGTTGCCTATTTTCCTATTGTAAGTGTTGTTTATTTGAAATGACATAACTTTTTATAGGAATATCAGATTGACAAACCAATCGACTCTATAGAAAGCTTTGTGACACCGCACACACAAAAAATAATTGTGTTTCTATAATACAATTTCAATTAGGATAAGATAGGGTGGTCCAAATTGACCATCCAAGGACCTGGATAAACTTGTTAATGTGATTAATCATTGGAATTCTACAAAACATGAATAAGAGATTGAATGAAACATAGAACATGCACATGAATGGAATTAACATAATTGATACTTCCTTTCTCTTCTCTTCACAATAGCAAGATCGATGATGCTCTGATACCATGTTGATATGTGTGAGATCCCTTTGCCCCCTCTGCATATCGGATTCTCAGTAGCGATAGCAGAAGCAGCCCCCTCATGCACGGGTGTCGTGCCATGGCACGTCTATGGTGTGAAACCATGCATGTGAGGCCATCAAATGCAAATCCAGATGCATGGGGTTAAGTGCCATGACGAGTCATTATATGATGCCTGAGTACATATGTTCATATTGTAAATGAGGTTCAATAAGACGAGCTGAGGCTGAGCCAGGTCTCAAAGCCTCTGTACATGAGTGTGGTGTGAATTATGGAGTTTTATGCATATGGTAGACCTTGTAGTAGGGAACACCCTTCTTAACATGTATGGAAATGCAAAAGTATGTATGATGTGAGGATTGGTTTTGAAAGAATGCCCTTTTGAGATATCGTGTCTTGGAATGCCATGATTTCTGTGCTTGCTCAGAATCGATATAATCAGAATACTTTGGATTTTTTTCAACTGATGCTACTGGAAGGTTTGATGCCAGAAGACTTTAAACTTGGAGAGAGTGAAAATGTTTTTCATATGCTCGGTAGAATGATCGGGGAAGGTATCAAGCCAAATCTGGTTACATTTGGTAGTGTTCTAAATGCATGCACTCATGCATGTCTAATGGAAAAAGGTCAGTTGTACCTTGAGGCCATTAGCAATGACTATGGTCTCATCCCAACTCTTGAGCATTACACTTGCATTGTTGATCTCCTTGGCTGGGCAGGCCATGTAGACAAGGCGGTAGCTTTAATTAAGGAGATGCCATTTCATCCTGGTATTGTGAATTGGCATACAATGTTGGTAGCATCACATACCTTTAATAAGAGGTATTATAAGGGGAGCTTGCATGGCAGCAACAAAGAAGGCATATCCAAAATTTACTAAAAAAAAAGAGGGCGCACTTGTTTTTCAAGCGGGGAAATACGAATAAATAGCTGCAAAAGGTGGTGGGGGCGCCGAACTCCTTGCGGGGAAAATAAGGAAAAACCAGATAAGCAATGTGGGGGGGGGCAGATATCAGAGAGCCGTCTGCAAAAAAAAAAGAAGAACAGAGGCGCCTTCGACCAGAGAGTTTAATTCCAGGCTGGCGGCGACTGTCCATGGCATGTAGGAGTTAGAATTGAAGAGAAAAACGAGTACTACCTAGTGATATGCTTCGTCATAAACATGTATTCTGCTATGCGCCGTCTGCAGCAAAGCGACCGTGTGGAAATTAGCAAAATTCAAGAGAAATTTGCCTTAATGCTTTCAGATAAGTGGTGGGTTTTTTTTATTTTATTTGACTATCCTACTTACGATTTGGAAAATCGTAAAGCTTTAAAACCTTTAAAGGTTTTGTAAATCAAGAGAAACTTGGATATGAAGTGTTGTGATATCAAAGCATCAAAAATACGCGGATTCAAGACATCAAAAATGTAGTAAGGATTCTAGAAATTTGATTTTGTTTTCTACCCAAATGGATTCGGAATGCAAGTCATGGAATTTCTTAGAATCATGTGAACATGTAATAGTTATGCCATATATCGTCTTTTGTTTGTGAGATGTTAGAATTTAAGAGCAGGTTTTCAGGTGATAAAGAACATCATGAGATGATGAATTTGATGACACTGGATGTATGGAGTGTAAATGGTCACATGTATGTTGGAAATATTTGAAGGTTATGTTATGCCTACATGTGATTGGTTTTGAGGGATTTGGAAAGAGGAGCCAGTGAATCTATGCTTGGAAAAGGACAAGCACTTGGTACACAATTTTTGTGCAATCATCAGGTTGAATTCAAGGATGTATTGAGGTGAACTGACACATGTATTTGTCATTAAAAATGGATATGTCCTATGCTCCTTGGAGAATTTTGTGTGTAAGTTTACTTGTGGAATTTGGTACCTACTCTCACAGCTAGAAGTCCTGTACTTTCCCAGCAACACCGTCCACGTCACGACAGCTCTTTGGTGAACCCGACGTGGAACTGCTGGGGTGAGAGTGTGGTGAAATATATAGGGAAGCTATGGCTGAGAATTCTGAGGGTCAGGGGGTTCATTTTGACCCCGGAGTTATGCAGATGTTTCAGATGTTTACTATGTACATGCAACAGCAGCAAGCTGCTGAGAGGGAACAAATTTCCACGACCAAAGCACTACAATCAATTGTGAAAAAGGTGGATCAATTTGATGGAAAGGATATCACAAAGTACCTGCGCAATTACATAAAGGAAATGGAGCTAAACAAGGTGACTGAGGAGGATATGGTTCAAAGTTTTGAGCTGGTATGTGTTCCTGAAATAAGAGAGTGCATAAGAGAATTGCAGACAGCACATGGTGGCAGAAATTGGGAGGAGTTCAAGCTTGCTTTAAAGGACGAATATTTCATGGAGGATTCTGAGCAAGTGACCAAACAAACTTTCTTGGAATGGGTCACAAAACCTAAAATGGGAATTTTTGCCATAGAGCTGCTAAGAGAGTTTGAGAAGCGCTATGCCCAGCTGTCAAGGATAGAGCGTACAACTTTGGACAGAGAAAAAACAGAGCTCTTCTTACAAGCAGCTGGGAAAGATCTCCAAGAAAAACTGGAAATTCTCCTCGAGGATAAGGATACAGAGCAGGGACTAAAGAGTGATTGGAATGATGTTGAGGATGCGGTCACTATGCTAGCAAAGCGGCAGCGAAGGAGGGATAAAATGGTGATGAGTTTCACAACTCCTATAACTGCTATTACCCCTGAGAATCTACCAAAACCAGCTGCTATACAATCCCAAAGGTAGAAGGGCCGATGGATGAGCTTATTAAGGGTATGCGTGACCTAAAATTGAAGATGTCCAGGATTGAAGAAAAGGGGCTACCATTAGGGCAGGCTTCTATGCAAAGGCCTCAAAGCAAAGAAGGGTTTACATACAGATGCATATGGTGTGATGACCCAGAACATGCAAAGAAAGATTGTGCTAGCTATAAAGAAGCTCTTAAAAATCAACTTGTGTTTTTCAAAGATGGGAAAATCCATCTTACAGAGACTGGTCTTCCATTGAGTACAAACTTTGGGAAAGGAGGGATGAAAAAGCTGGTTGAGGATATGGCTGCTAGTCATGCCATCTCTATGGTTGAGGCAGCAACCTATGGATTAAAGGCTGGTCAATCAAAGCAGGGATCTGAGAATGAAGATTTTTGGCCATCAACAATGGAATTAATTGCGTCAAAGAAGGTGTCTAAGCAAGCTTTGCATGAGGCAGGTGATTGTATACGTCTTGAGACTGGCTGGGAGGAGCCTGTGGATTCTTTATCTGTTCATGCCTACATTGCTAAATGCCAAAATAATGAGGCACAGGTAGAGGAGAAGCGTAAAAGGGAAAATGAGGAAGGAGGGCCATCAAAAAGAGTTACACGTGGAAGTGAAAAGAAGGATCCTGGGCCATCACATATGCCTCCACCGCATAGCAGACCTCCACAGGAAGTATCAATGGAAGAAGTGCCAGCAAAAATGAAGCATGAGAAGGAGAAGGGTAAAGGGAAAAGTCCACTCTACAAGCTTCAATCTGATATTAAAGCCGCAAACAGATCTCAAAAAGGTGCTTGAAGAGAGGATTCTCAACATCAGGGTGGAATTTACACTAGGGGAAGTCTTGGGAATTGCAAAGAAAGAATTCCATGATGAGATAATTGATATTATACGAAGGAAAAGGCAATCCATAATTGAATCTATTCCATCACAAGGGGAGGCAAGCACTTCCAAGACTCATGGAGTACAGGTACAGCAAAAGGAAGAGAGGGAAAATGTGGTGGAATGTAATCACTCTGCTGATGGGGCACGACAAGTGCGCTTTGTGGAAGAGGATGATGAAAAAGAAGTTCTTACAAAGAGTCATTACTCCAGGAGCCATTAGGCAAGAGCAACCCCATTGAAACCCTTATCAAAATAGGAGATTTGGAAGAGCCATACGTTGCTCTAATTGATCATGGGTCTGAAATAAATCTTATGGCTAAAAATCTCTACAACAAATGTAAGTGGCCAATGGATGTAGATCATGGGTGGATGATTAAAGCAGCTAATAACTCATCTGGAGAGCTCTATGCAGCATGTCCAAATGTAAGGGTATCAATAGGAGATGTGAAAGATGATCAGAACTTCTTTGTTCAGGAGATGTCATCGTATCCCCTCATCCTTGGGCAACCCTACATTACAGCTATAAGGATGGAAACAAAGGTTTTGGATGATGGCTCGGCATATGCGAGAATAAGGAGAAAAGATGGCAAAAAAGCTGTTCAGTTTTTGACAGTTTGCATTAACCATGAAAGGAATCGTGAGTCTCTTCGAGCACAGTCGCTCCCAAAGATAAATAGAGAATTCATGAATTACAGGGAGATGAGGGATTTTGGCCAGGTGCCATTGTAAAGCGGGATTCCAATGGTACAAGGGGAAATGAGTTCTCGCAGGACTCAATCAATGTAAATAACTTTTCAACAAATTTTCAGGGATTCTCTAGCTATGGGTCACTGGTCTTTGTAAAAAGCAAGGATTTGAAGCGTGGCATGCGTAGACATGTACAAAATGAACAAAAAAGTTTTGAGCAGTGTGGTCTTTTGGAGAAGAATGAGTTTATTTCAGGGGTGCTTGATGAGGTGTCATTTGTAGATACTATGGTGGATGTGCTTTTTGATATGGGAAGAGCATGCTTACAGGGTGGAAATGAGATGATAGAGGTGTCATCTGTGGAGATGTATGATATAATCCGGGAATTTGAGGGGGTGGAATGTAAAAACATGAATTGCGAGATGGATGCTCATGTTGATACAAAGTACAAAACAGTTGCAAAGAAGGTGAAACCAGTTGCCTTGCCTTTGCCACCAGGAAGCAAGGAGAAAATAGATGAAGCTTCTATGCAACCAAATCTTAGAGATCCGAAGAAAATTGGGCATAAGTTTACACAGGAAACTCTAAAAGAGCTGAAGATTGGTGAGAAGGATTTTCTGTTGCGAGTTGAAAAGAAATGCTTTGAGGGAATGCTTGTGAAACATGGGAAAGCCTTTGCTTTTCAGCCGCATGAGATAGGCTGTGTTGATCCAAGTGTAACAGCACCAATGGTGATCTTTACTGTTCCACATGTGCCCTCGAACCTGCGGCCAATTCCAGTACCAAAGGCTCTCTTGCCAAAGCTGATGGAATTACTAAAAGAAAAGATCAGGATGGGAATTTTGGAGCCATCATGCGCTCCATATTCCAACAGATGGTTTACTGTGCCAAAGAAAAATGGGACATTGCGCTTTATTCAAGACATGCAACCTGTAAACAAAGTCACAATCAGGAATGTGGGAGCAGGTCCGATTGTGGATGAGTTTGCAGAAGCATTTGCAAGAAAAGCTATATACTCTATGGGTGATCTGTATTCGGGATATGATCAGTTCCAGCTGGATATACAAAGCAGGGACTTGACCACAATGAGAACTCCTTTGGGATTAGTAAGGATGTGTACCTTACCACAGGGAGCCACCAACTCGGTGGCACATATGATGAATGGAATGAATAAAGTCTTACGAGACTTCATACCACAAATAACTATGCCATTTCTGGATGATGTGCCAATAAAAGGCTATGATGAGAAAGACAAAGATGAGGATTTGGATTCAAAGGGGTGCCGCAAGTTTGTGGCAAATCATATAAAGGATTGTGATATGATTCTACCCAGGCTTGAAGAAGTGAATCTTACTTTGTCTGGACTGAAATCAGTGTTTGGGGTTGGTGAAGTGCTAATAGTGGGATATCTTTGTAGTACTAGTGGACGCCGACCTTGTCCAGCCAAGATAGATGCAATACAAAGAATGAAAGAGACATGCATTAATGTTACAGAGCTGAGGAGATTTCTTGGAGCATGTGTCTTTTATGTTATTTGGATCCCACATTATGCACATGTAGCAGATCCTCTTTATCAACTTTTGAGGAAAAATAAAAAATTTCTGTGGAGTGCACTACATATTAAAGCTATGCGAAAGCTGAAATGTTTGCTCCAATCATCACCTACTCTGAGGAAGGCAGATTATGAGTGTGGCAGGCCTGTGATTGTTACAGTTGATACTAGTCCTACTGGGATAGGATGGGCAGTAGGGCAAGATGATGAGGATGATCACAGGTATGTAATCAGATTTGGAGCAAAGGTATTAAGCATTCGACAAAGAAAATATCCGCAGATCAAGAGAGAGTTATGGGGAATAGTCACTGCTCTAAAATGTGAAAAAGAATATCTTATTGGGGCATCTGTACTTGTGGAAACTGACTGCTTGCCACTTCTTGGGATGATAGCAAGTTGTACCACTCCAGATATTGCTATGCTTAGGTGGATTGCCTATATCAAGTCACTAAATCCTGAGTTTGAGCATATTGCGAGAAAAGATAATCCAGTTGCAGATATGCTATCAAGAGCCAGGTATGAAGATAAAAAAGAGATGATTAGTGACATTGATGATGTGGGTACAAAGTTCTACACTACTGCATATGCAAAGGGGGGCCATATTTGCCTATCAAATGCACTTGAGTCTTTTACTGAGGAAATGTATGAAGGAGATTGGTTGCTTATTGGTCAATACTTGAGTACTCTGACAAGACAGGAAAGTTGGTCTGACTCAGAATTTAAGAGGATTCGCAGAAAAGCATATGGTTATTTTCTAAAGGATGGGTACCTCTGGAAGCATCCTAAGCAGAGGAATGGTATGCCACAGAGAGTCATATGTGATAAAGAGACTCAAGGGAAGCTTGTGAAAGAATTCCATGAGAGTCTCTGGGCTGGACATCGAAGTGTGTGGGCCACCTTTGCCAAAATAAAGGAAAAATATTGGTGGAAAGGAATGTACAAGGATATTTTCCAATATGTGGAAACATGCATGGTATGTCAAATGTACTCAAATGTGCGACATCGTGATGGATTGCAACCAACCTACCCACTTGCCATGCACTACAAATGGTTAGTGGATCTAGTTACAATGCCTTTTGGAATTTGGCAGATGCGGTACATAGCACTTGCAAGAGAAGATTTGACAAATCAGGTAGAGGGGCGTGCTCTTAGAACAAAGAGTACGGAAACAGTATGCAAATTTCTCTTGGAAGATGTGATTTGTCGGTATGGTTGTGTTGGGAAAATAACAGCTGATAGGGGTGAGCTAGATGTTGAAGAAGCAAGGGAATTCTTCTCTAGAATTGGCATCAAATTGTCCCTAACATGTGCTTACAACCCTGAGGGCAATGGTAAAAGTGAGCGAGGACATCCTCCAATCATTAAAGTTTTGGCTAAGGCATGCAGAGAAAGAATGCGAGAGTGACCAAGGCTGCTACCATATGCCTTGTGGGCTGACCGTACAACTCATAGCTCAGTTTGACAGGATACATGCCTGCAGAACTAATGTATGGTCAAAAGCCAGTAATGCCAGTTGAAGAAGTAGTTCCAACTTGGAATGTATTGCCCTGGATGGAAGGATTGAGCAGGGAAGACCTCCTTGCATTGCGAATAAGGCAGTTGGAGAGGAGGCCTGAAGATGTAGAGTTTGCTAAAGTTCGCTTGAAAGATGCAAGGTTGAAAAATAAAGAAAGATTTGATAGAAGACACAGACTCCGGCCAAAACCTATTGAAGAAGGTGATTGGGTCCTGATGTATGATAGTAGTCTTGACAACCAGTTCACTGTTCAAAGGAAGTTTGCAAAAAGATGGTTTGGCCCTTACATTGTCAAGCATGTGCATGGAAATGCCACGTATACTCTGTGTGAGCTTGATGGAACAGAGATAAAGAATCTTGTATAGCAGGCAAAAGGATCAAGATGTTTAAAAGAAGGCTTGACAATGATCCTTTTGATTCACAAGAAACTCAGGATGAGAGGCTTGATAATGATAACATGGATATGGCTGAAGAGGAAGAGGATGTTTTTCCTAATAATGTTGAAGACGAGGACGACATCCAGATATATGTGGATCTTGATGATGATTTGGCACATACCACAGAGGATGTGCAGGTTTAGAAGGGGTGGATGTTGTGCCATGGCACGTCTATGGTGTGAGACCATGCATGTGAGGCCATCAAATGCAAATCCAGATGCATGGGGTTAAGTGACATGACGAGTCATTATATGATGCCTGAGTACATATTTTCATATTGTAAATGAGGTTCAATAAGACGAGCTGAGGCTGAGCCAGGTCTCAAAGCCTCTGTACATGAGTGTGGTGTGAATTATGGAGTTTTATGCATATGGTAGACCTTGTAGTAGGGAACACCCTTCTTAACATGTATGGAAATGCAAAAGTATGTATGATGTGAGGATTGGTTTTGAAAGAATGCCCTTTTGAGATATCGTGTCTTGCAATGCCATGATTTCTGTGCTTGCTCAGAATCGATATAATCAGAATACTTTGGATTTTTTTTCAACTGATGCTACTGGAAGGTTTGATGCCAGAAGACTTTAAACTTGGAGAGTGAAAATGTTTTTCATATGCTTTTGAGAATGATCGGGGAAGGTATCAAGCCAAATCTGGTTACATTTGGTAGTGTTCTAAATGCATAAAGTCATGCACGTCTAATGGAAAAAGGTCAGTTGTACCTTGAGGCCATTAGCAATGACTATGGTCTCATCCCAACTCTTGAGCATTACACTTGCATTGTTGATCTCCTTGGGCCGGGCAGGCCATGTAGACAAGGCGGTAGCTTTAATTAAGGAGATGCCATTTCATCCTGGTATTGTGAATTGGCATACAATGTTGGGAGTATCACATACCTTTAATAAGAGGTATTATAAGGGGAGCTTGCGTGGCAGCAACGAAGAAGGCATATCCAAAATTTGCTAAAAAAAAAGAGGGCGCACTTGTTTTTCAAATGGGGAAATACGAATAAATAGCTGCAAAAGGTGGTGGGGGCGCCGAACTCCTTGCGGGGAAAATAAGGAAAAACCAGATAAGCAATGTGGGGGGGGGGCAGATATCAGAGAGCCGTCTGCAGAAAAAAAGAAGACCAGAGGCGCCTTCGACCAGAGAGTTTAATTCCAGGCTGGCGGCGACTGTCCATGGCATGTAGGAGTTAGAATTGAAGAGCAAAACGAGTACTACCTAGTGATATGCTTCGTCATAAACATGTATTCTGCTATGCGCTGTCTGCAGCAAAGCGACCGTGTGGAAATTAGCAAAATTCAAGAGAAATTCGCCTTAATGCTTTCAGATAAGTGGTGGGTTTTTTTTATTTTATTTGACTATCCTACTTACGGTTTGGAAAATCGTAAAGCTTTAAAACCTTTAAAGGTTTTGTAAATCAAGAGAAACTTGGATATGAAGTGTTGTGATATCAAAGCATAAAAAATACGCGGATTCAAGACATCAAAAATGCAGTAAGGATTCTAGAAATTTGATTTTGTTTTCTACCCAAATGGATTCGGAATGCAAGTCATGGAATTTCTTAGAATCATGTGAACATGTAATAGTTATGCCATATATCGTCTTTTGTTTGTGAGATGTTAGAATTAAAGAGCAGGTTTTCAGGTGATAAAGAACATCATGAGATGATGAATTTGATGACACTGGATGTATGGAGTGTAAATGGTCACATGTATGTTGGAAATATTTGAAGGTTATGTTATGCCTACATGTGATTGGTTTTGAGGGATTTGAAAAGAGGAGCCAGTGAATCTATGCTTGGAAAAGGACAAGCACTTGGTACACAATTTTTGTGCAATCATCAGGTTGAATTCAAGGATGTATTGAGGTGAACTGACACATGTATTTGTCATTAAAAATGGATATGTCCTATGCTCCTTGGAGAATTTTGTGTGTAAGTTTCCTTGTGGAATTTGGTACCTACTCTCACAGCTAGAAGTCCTGTACTTTCCCAGCAACACCATCCATGTCACGACAGCGGGGCAGGGTTTCTCACTCGGGGCCTCGCCCACGAATATCTGGGCACAAGACTAGGCTGGTGGTCACTCCAAAAACCGAAACCGAGAAAATTTCCCATGCCCGGAAATCGGGGACGATTCCACCTTTTTGAATTTTTCTAACAAGTTTTCTAACGAGATCAAAATCTAAACTATCCTTCACTTGAATAAACCAGATAGAAGGAAACTATCACTGATATAATTTGATCATCTCAGCAATTCAACGCTTTTTTCCTAATCAAGATTAGGCACAGCCGTTGATCCACTCAATCGAGAAATTTATCAGGGCATTAACTATCTACTCGAAGCCTAGCGTAATCCTAAGATTTTTCAGTTTGATTATTAAAACTCCATGACTCCAACCTAACCCCATCCGGCCCATGGGTTAGCCACCACCCTACCACTGGAATCGGTGGAACCAAACAAGTACTCACCCACCCATAATTGAAATGCCTTTCTTAACTTTAGCTTTAGAAAACAGATATGCACACACTCCTCTTTAAAACTTTAATAAAAGCAATCCATTGACAAACAATTTACTGGTTACACATGTCATACTTCAAAATTTCCATTGAGTCTTTGTTTCTCACAAAACAGTATCACTCTGGACTCTCCGTTGAGACCAACGAGTCAACAACAAGATCCAGTGATAGATTACAATAACATTGGTCTGTCATACAATATCTTCCTCGACATATATGAATGGGTGTCCTCGGCACTGCGAGCCCGTGCATCGCCTGGTCAGAACCCTCCAGGATCCTCCTTAGGTGTCCTGGCACTTCACTCAGGGACCGCTTCATCGGCCCTCGCCCATCATATCGGAAGTGCACCATTTTAACCATACTGAGGCTGGTCAAGACCTCGGCAGGCTTTGCCGCGTGAGCTGTCCCTCGAACACTCCCCACCAGCTATTGCAATTGAACTTCCCTTAGATAAAAATATATGCCAAATGCTCCCTCCATCATTCTGGCGTAAGACAGGCTTTTAAGAAAATAGGGTTTCTATGCAAGTTTTGTTTTGATTTTTTGTTTGGAAACCATGAATAATCTTAAATCCGTATCCCAATACTTCTAGATCCAGGTTTGAATTCCAAACAGAACTCCTCGAATTTTGTTAACTTGATCCTCAAATCAAAATCAAAAGTCTTAACTTAGTTTCAGATTCGGTGGGTGTTTTGAGTGCATTTTTCCTGAACTGAACACATCGTCATTGACGAAGGAATCAGGTCTTGGTCAACAGTCAGAATCAGAGTTTGGGTCTGGAAAGGTTCTTCCTAAACTATCTCTCTTGAAAGGTACTATTTCAATTTCTCTTTTTCTAAATTTCGTTTGACGAATATTTGCTTACAGGTTTCTAAAACATAAATTTCTTATGAGGAATAAGATAGTCATTTATCTCGATCTCTGACTTCGATAGTTTTATTGAATTTTTTTCATTATGGTAGCATTTCTTCTCACAAATTATTTACTTATTCATTTTTTTGTTTTTTGCAAAAATTAAATAGAGGATTAAGGAGAACCCTTATTTAATTATAAAGATTCTATATGCATCTAATTATGCATACAATCCGATTCTGATGAAAGTCACACTTTTATCATCAAAAAGAATAATTTATGGTAAAAATCACTCTTTTAAAAAATATCTTTTATGCACCCATTTATGCATAAAAACCATTTATGATGAAAATCACACTTTTAATATAAACAAAATATCTTTTATGCATACTTCTATGCATGAAAATCAATTATGATAAAAGTAACACTTTTATAATTAAAAAAATAATCTTTTATGCATACTTCTATGCATGAAAATCAATTATGATAGAAGTAACACTTTTATAACAAAAAAATAATCTTTTATGCATACTTTTATGCATAAAAATCAAATATGATAAAAGTTACACTTTTATAATAAAAACTAATCTTTTATGCATACTTCTATGCATGAAAATCAATTATGATAGAAGTAACACTTTTATTAAAAAAAATCTTTTATGTAAACTTCTATGCATGAAAATCAATTTTGATAGAAGTAACACTTTTATAATAAAAAAAATATTCTTTTATGCATAAAAATCAAATATGATAAAAGTAACACTTTTATAATAAAAATTAATCTTTTATGCATACTCCTATGTATGAAAATCAAATATGATAAAAGTAACACTTTTATAATAAAAAAATAATCTTTTATGCATACTTCTATGTATGAAAATCGATTATGATAGAAGTAACACTTTTATAATAATAAAAAAATCTTTTATGCATACTTTTATGCATAAAAATCAAATATGATAAAAGTAACACTTTTATAATAAAAATTAATCTTTTATGCATACTTCTATGCATGAAAATCAAATATGATAAAAGTAACACTTTTATAATAAAAAAATAATCTTTTATGCATACTTCTATACATGAAAATCAATTATGATAAAAGTAACACTTTTATAATAAAAAATAATCTTTTATGCATGCTTTTATGCATAAAAATCAAATATGATAAAACACTTTTATATAATAATACTAATTTTCTCTTATACAAATAATCAAAATGCATCTTATATGCATGAAAATGATACTTTAGAATATAGAAACCATAAGGATTACTCTTTTAGAATAATAAAAGATGAAATTTATTTCACTAATTTCCAAAAATTTCGCCATAACCTCCTTTGTATGGCTGACCATTTTTCAATTTTTAAGTCTCTAAAATTAATTAAAAGTGCACCAAGAGTATTGAGATTATTCTAAAGTAAACATTTTTCTACTTATTTAAGACAAACATTATAAAGAACTTGACTTTAATTATTAATCATTCACCTAGGATAGAGAATGGTTGGATTTACTAGAGAAGAGAGGGGAATGCCTTTTGCAATGAGGCATAACATCACTTGCAATTTTAGAGAAGACAAAAAGCATAAAAAACCATAAAAACCATAAAATAAATGGAAAAGAGAAGAATCACCAACTTACTAATGAATTTGAGAGCTTTCCTTTGGCTTGATGGTTTGAGGGTTCAACTCTTGTTTGAGACAAGAGTGGCCACCAATCTTTTGGAAGAGGGAAGGTCAAAAACTAATGAATTATGAATACAATTCACTGTTTTTGGCACTTGGGAGAGACAGGGTAACAGTGCAAAACACTATTAAGTTTCAACAAAGGTGAGGACTTCTATTTATAGGAAAAAGTGAGCTTCTAACCAAGCCAATTGATTCTAGAATTTTCCAGATCAGTTTGGTCAATTTTTGACCATTTTTAGGTCAGTTTTGCTCACTTTTTGGGATCTAGTTGAAACAGGAGAGAGGAGAGATAAAAATATCCCATTGTTTGGGAGTTTAAAACTCATTCAAGCATGTGAAATAGGCGCCTCCTTCATGAGGGGAATTCCCCCATGCAGAGGTGTCAAAAATGCATCATTACTTCTAAATAGCTCGCTTTTTTAACTATTAACCTTGTCCTTAGTCAACTCTTCATCTTATGTGAGTATTTACTCATTTTTGGGGGATTTTTCTTTTATTTCTTCATTTATCTCCTCCCTACATTTAGATGAATCTTATTGGTCCATAGGAACCTTAATTTAAAATTTCAAAAAAATCGTCACTCCCAGGATAATGCCTCTTGAACAGATTATACTTAATTTCTAATGCACCTTCCGCCGAAAATCTTTTTGAACTTTTATTTTAGGGGAACTTATTTTAATAAAATGAGATATTTTTCTATCCAAAAATATTTAAAATCTGAATATTCTCTTTCTAGAACATTTTCTCTCTCTAGGCCAAAACTGGTAGAAACAAGATCTTTTATATCTCTGAAGAGGGATTCGATTACAGGGGAAGATGCTGGATGTCTTGAGAGGCTGGGGAGGAATCTTACATTCTCTCCCACTTGAAAAAACGCGAGATGTCCTCTCATCTCGCAAACTGGGGATAATCCCGCAAACAGATCGACTTCATTCTCCCAGGTGGCATCTTCAAATGGATAGAACTTCCATTTTACTGAGAATTCTGTTTTTGAGAATCTTTTCTCGAACATCAAGAATTTCTTCTGGTTGGAGTTCCATCTGCCCTTGGGTTGAAGAGGTTAGGATTTCATCATCAAGCAGATGATTTGGGCTTGGCACATATTTCTTTAAAAGGCTTACATGAAATACATTATGAACTTTGAGATGAGGAGGCAGAAGAAGCTCGTAGACTAAGTCACCTACTTTCTTTGTAATCAGATATGGCCCACAATATCTGGGGGATAATTTCTTGTACATCCAAAGCAATAGAGAACTTCTTTTGGGACGTACTCGAATGAAGACCATATCTGCTTCTTTGAATTATCTGTCTGTTCTCTTCTTATCTGCATATTGCTTCTATCTATCCTGGGCAGCTTTTATATCCTTACGAATTGCCTACATCTGCTGCTCCATGTCATCAAGCATCTGTCTGGACATCTTGACCCTAATCAATGGGTCGGACCAAGTTAATGGAGTTAAGCAATCTTGTCCATACAAAGCTTTAAAAGGGCTCATCCCGATACTTCGGTGATAAGAAGCATTGTAGGTGAACTCGACTAGGTGTAGATATCTTAGCCACTTCTTGGGTTCCCTGCCACCATAGCATGACTGAAGTATATCTTCAATTACTTGGTTTACCCTTTCAGTTTGACCATCGGTCTCAAGGTGATAAACTGTGCTGAGATCCAAGAAAGTTCCCACTGCTTCGAAAAATGCAGTCCAGAACCTTGAAGTAAACTTGGGATCTCGATTACTTACTATTCTCCTGGGTAGGCCATGCAATGTGAAGATTTCCTTAAGGAACACTCTGGCCACATCCAATGTAGGTTTCTTTTACTGGGATCAGATGGGC
This sequence comes from Cibotium barometz, assembly GCF_041138505.1. Taxonomy (NCBI): domain Eukaryota; kingdom Viridiplantae; phylum Streptophyta; class Polypodiopsida; order Cyatheales; family Cibotiaceae; genus Cibotium; species Cibotium barometz. The sequence continues at coordinate 48,497,781 of NC_141067.1, forward strand.
AACTTTGGTTAGTCTGTCAACTACCATGAAAATGGAGTTGTAACCTGATTGCACTGAAGGTAATCCAGTAATAAAGTCCATACTGATACATTCCCACTTCATCTGGGGAATGTCCAATGGATGTAACTTCCCAAGCAATTTCACTTTGATGACAGATCATTAGAGCTTAAAGTGGATCTTTACTCAGAAGGACCTCAACATGCGCCAAAGAAGGTGGATGCAGACCCTGCAGGAATTTGATTTTGAAATCAAGTACCGCCCAGGCAAAGAAAATATGGTAGCAGATGCCCTCAGCAGAAAAGCCTCCTTGCTTGCAATTACTGTGATATCAAATCCTTTGATTATTGAAGCAAGAGAGAAGATCATGCAGGATAGATTCTTTGGCCCTATTGCTACCCTACTTATGCAGGAAAGCAAAACTCCTCAGGAGTTGAACAGAGTTCAAGGGTACAGCCTGTGAAAGAAAGTAACAGGGGTGGGTTAGTCCCTCACCAAGGGAGTGGCTCATGAAGGAGTCACCACTTAGCATCTCACGGGAGAAGCTCACCATTGATTCTTGGAACAGATAACATTATCATGAATGACCCATAATCCCATTTACATTGGTATTTATACTCCACCCAAGAGTTCACACCTACTTACTAGTTGTCCATGGCCTTGGGCCCATAATGCTTTCTTACAAACCATCCCTTCCCCAATGGTTTCGTCCTCGAAACCTCAAATGAATACCCCAAATTCGGAGAAGAATGTTCCATGTGGCTGAATTTACACCAACCCATATTGCTCTATCAATGCTTCATATCCCTCCAATGCTGAAATAGGTTGCCATGAAGCTTCTTCCTTAGGTAAACCCTTCCATTGAACAAGATACTCCACCAAGGTACGAGTGCGAAGTACCTTTTTCCTTGTACCCAAGATAGCTTCTGGAATGTATTCAATCATTCCCTCTTCATTCATTGGAGGTAACTCATCAACCATTTGATCGATCATACCCACATATCCTTTCAAGTGAGAGACATGAAACACATCATGAATCTTTGTTGTAGATGGAAGTAAGAGTTGATATGCAACCTCCCCAACTCTTCGTATCACTTGATAAGGACCATAATAGCGATGAGCTAGTTTGGTGTTTGTGCTTCCCTTCAAAGACGCATATCTTGACTTTGGTATTCTCAAAAGAACCCAATCTCCCAGTTTGAATTCCAATGGTCTTCGATGAACATTGGCATATTGTCTCATTTTCTCTTGTGCAACCTTCAAATTACTTTTACATTGTTGCAACAAAGCTTGCATCCTTTCAGCTTCCTCCTTGGCATTATGGTTAGAAGTCTCATATGTACCCACCAACATAGGCAAATTGACCTTGTAACCATATAAAGCCTCAAAGGGTGACATGCCAATGCTCACATGATATGTTGAGTTGTAAGCAAACTCAGCCAAAGGTAACCAATCATCCCATGTGCTTTGAGTATCATGACAATAGTGGCGTAGATATGTTTCCACCCATTTGTTTACTCTTTCTGTTTGACCATCGGTTTCGGGATGATAGGCGGTGCTTGGAGTAAGCTTGGTTCCCATATATTCAAACAATGTTCTCCAAAAAGTGCTCATGAATTTGACATCGCGATCACTCACAATTTGTGACGGCATACCATGCAACTTGAAAACCCCATCAACAAATTACATTTTGGGCTGAATATGTGACCTTGGAAGGAATGAAATGGGCCACTTTGGTCAATCTATCCACCACAACATACAAGCTGTCCCACCCTTTCTTTGTGCGCGGAAGGTTAGTAATGAAATCCATTGATATATGACTCCATTTGCCTTCGGGAATGGGCAATGGCTGAAGCAAACCTCCCGGTTTATGTGTAGGATCCTTGTTCAATTGACATGACCGGCACCCACTTACATAAGCATGAATGCTCTTCCACATCCCCTTCCAAAAGAAACTTTTCCTTATTGCATCAAAGGTTTTGTAGACACCCAAATGACCAGCCATAGGAGTACAATGCATCTCTTCCATGATCTTCTTGATAAATGATGAAGTAGGAACCAAGTAGACTTTTCCTTTGTAGTAGAGGAGACCATTTTTCAGCTCATAATGGGGTAACTCTTCACATACACCTTGCTGTAATTTCTGCACTATTTGTGAGGTTTCTTCATCAAACAAGTACTCTTCTTGTATCTCCATGATCCAATCTTTATGCACCTCAGAAATAGCATACAATGAGCAGGCCCACATACGAGACAAGGAATCGGCAACCACATTTTCTTTGCCCTTTGTGTATGTGATTTCAAAATCATAGTTTTGTAGTGTTGCTACCCACCTTCTTTGCTTAGGAGACAAATTGGGTTGTGTGAGGAAATACTTCAGCACTCTATGATCACTTCTCACATAAAAATGACTCCCATATAAGTAATGGTGCCATTTCTTGATAGCATGGAGTATAGCAATCATCTCTTGCTCATACACATGGAGTTCTCTTTCTTTGTCATTCAGCTTTCTACTTTCATAAGCAATGACTCCATGGTCTTGGTAAAGTACCGCACCAATCCCTCTTCCACTTGCATCCGCCCTTATTGTGAAAGGTTTGGTGAAGTCTGGACATACCAAAATAGGTGCTGATGTGAGCATCTTCTTCATATCTTCAAAGCTTTTGTTGGCAATGGCATCCCAAAAGAAGGTTTCCTTCTTCAATTTATCCGTCATTGGGGCTGCAATTTCTGCATAGTGGGCAATAAAGCGCCTATAGAATGAAGATAACCCCAAAAATCCCCTCAATTGAGTAGTGTTTGAAGGAACCGGCCAATTCCTAATACATTCCACTTTCTTTGGATCCACACAAATGCCATCCTTGCTCACAATGTGACCCAAATATTCCACCTCATGTGCCATGAAGGTACATTTTGTCTCCTTAACATACAACTTGTTTTGCCTCAAGACCTCCAAAACCTCTTTCACATGCTTCAAATGCACTTCCTCATCTTTGCTATAGATAAGTATGTCGTCGAAAAAGACCAATACAAACTTGTAGAGGAAAGGTTGAAGCACTTTGTTCATCAATGCTTGAAAAGTTGCCGGTGCATTGCATAATCCAAACGGCATAACCATGAATTGGTAAAGACCCCTTTCTGTACGAAATGCTGTTTTGAACTCATCACCACTTTTCATCCTTATTTGATGGTATCCGGAACGCAAATCAATCTTTGAAAAGCATGTGGCACCCTTCAACTCATCCAAAAGATCATCCACCCTTGGTATTGGAAATCGATTTTTGATGGTGATCTTATTCAAATCACGGTAATCAATGCACATGCGAAAAGTACCATCCTTTTTCTTCACAAGTAGCACCGGAGAAGCAAAAGGAGATTGACTTGGTTCAACCCATCCCATGTCAATGAGTTCTTTGACTTGCTTTGCCACCTCTTCCTTTTCAACCTTTGACAAACGATAGGGAGGCTTGTTGATTGGTTTGGCATTTGGTACCAAATCAATAGCATGATCAACACTCCTCTTTGGCGGCATTGATTTTGGCATGGTAAACACATCTTCATAATCCTTGAGTAGCTTAACCATGTCCACATTTTCGATGCAATCCTTTTTGCTATTATCTTCCTCTTTGCAAAGCTGTAGTACATAAACATAGCCCTCTTTCTTGAACTCTTTCTTCATTTGAGTAGCATTGATCATGAAGAGCTTGGACCCTTGCATTCCATTCAATGTAATAACCCTTCCATGATGCACAAAACTCATGAAACTTTTCTGTAAGTTCATGGTAAAAGAGTTCAAAGTGGACAGCCAATCACATCCAAGTACTATGTCAATTGGTCCCAACTCAATCACCAAAAGATCAACTTTGCAAGAGTAGTTCTTGGACAACTCCAATTCTGTACTTTGACACTTCATATTGCAACTCATTGAATCACCATTGGCCACTTGCACCATGTGCTTGTTTGGTAAAGACGTTGGTTGCATTTTGAGAGTGTTCAAAGACCTTTTATTGACAAAACTATGCGTGCTTCCAGTATCAATGAGTGCATATGCTGTTCTCCCATTCACCTTGATCTTCAATCTCAATGTGTTGGCACCCTTACTTCCCGCATAAGCATCATGAGAGATTGTACACAAGGTAGTATGTGCACTATTGTCTTCATCCCACACGCATAGAGGCATCCCATCATCCATTTTGTCATGAGCAAACTTTAGTTTCCCACCCGGATCAAAAGGAAACTCGGGATTTTCTTCATCAAAACCATCATCATGAGAACCTCCACCCTCATGAGGATCTCCCCATCCTAAGGCATCATTGCATTCAAGGAATTCCTCCTCCTCATGATTAGCATTGTCCTCAGTGATAATGTAGCTTATGGACATATCCTTGGATTTGCATACTTTGAAGTGATCCTTGTTCCATTTTTCTCCACATTTGAAACATAGACCTTTGAGCCTCATTTCATGCAAACGGTCCTCCTTGATAACCTTGCTTTTTGAACCCCCATTTGCTGGCTTGGACTCATTGTATGTAGCTTTGTTGGACATAAATGGTGGTTTAAATGGAAGTCTATTAGACCCTCTACCATACACGGTAGGAAATCTTGGAAGGTTAGGTCTTGTGTTTGCATGAGAACCCATTTCAGTCCTTGTGATCACTTCCCCTTTGATATTCCCTTTGCTAGCCCACTTTGTCAAGTACTTTTCTTCATGAATTTCTGCAAGCATCATTGCCTTCCTCAAAGTGGCGGGTTCATGAGACTTGACATCACCACCAATAGGAGCTTTCAAGCCCCTTATATACTTAACAACAAGATAATGCTCATCAAAGTCGTCCAAGTATAATAGAAGCTTTAGAAACTTATGAGAATATTCCTTCACGGTAGTGATTTGCTCTAGCTTGTCCCATTCCACAATGTGATTGTCCCTTTGCATGCGAGAAGTAAACTCTTCTGCCATGTCATTCTTGAATTCTTCCCAAGTAGTGATGACATAACCATGAGATTGCTTCCTCCTCCACCAAGTGTGAGCAAAACCTTCAAGATGAAGTGAGGCAAAGTAGACTTTGGCAATCTCGCTCCTTGGGCTAATTTCGAAGTAGAGATCCATCTTGTTTGCCCACTCTTCAAAGTCTTCGATAGAATTTGATTCTCCTTTGAACTTATTAAATATGATTTTGTCCTTCACAGCATTGTTAAAATCACCATGCATTCTTGAACCCCTCTGCCGTGCTCTTGGATCATCAAATCCTCTTCCTTCACCCAAGTGTCTATGCATTTGCTCATCTTCCAATTGCCAATCACCTGCATCTTTAAATCCCTTCTGTTCATACCCTCTTCTTGCATCTTGCATAAAGGATGAAGTTCTTGGAATACTGGCATTGGATCTCTCATAAGAAGTATCACCCATAGGTCTCTTGCCCTTGTCCATGTAAGAAGAATGTGGCATCATTTGAGGTGGCATCATTTGTCTTACTTTGTTCTCTTCTGGCATAGAAGGCTTTCCATCATGTTTGGCATCATAATGTACACCATCCATTGCATTCATATCGGCTTCTTGGTTGAGCTTGAGAGGAGCCAATGCACTAATGGCTTTCTCCAAGTCTTTTAACCCTCTTTGCATCACGTCATCCAGGTAGTGGTGTCGCTTGTCGAACCGTTCCATGAGGTGTTCACCAAATTGTTGTTGCCGATTTGTTTGGTTATTTTCAATCCTTTGAAACATACTCTCCATAGCCATTAACATCATGTCCACTGTTAGCGGAGTAGTTCCCAAAGATGGAGGCATTTCCATTGGCTGAGATTCATCTGGAGATGGTGCTTTTATGGTTGAACTTTCTTCATTCCTCGTTGATGAACTCGTTGCCATCATTGCTTCCGGTTGTCTTTGATCATTTTCATTCCGGGCTCCCTTGTTTTGACCTCCTCTAGTCATTTCCATGCGCTTAATTGATCCCCCTTTGCAAAGACCACTTACTTGATTTTTTTTTTTCTCTATTCAAACGGTATCCGATTTGGGTGATCTTTATATCAACGCGAAGCTCTCGACGAGACGAATAAGAATCCCCAAAAACAGATCTGAAAAAGTCAACAGCCTTTGACCAGTCAACTATACCGGCTGAAAGTCAACTCTTGATGTTAACCGCTCAATTCTTATCCGATTTGGGTGATCTTTATATCGATGCGAAGCTCTTGACGAGATGAGTAAGGATCCCCAAAAATAGATTTGAAAAAGTCAACAGCCTTTGACCAGTCAACTATTCTAGCTGAAAGTCAACTCTTGACTTTGACCGCTCAATACTACTCCGATTTGAGTGATCTTTAGCTTGTTTGAAAGAGGTTTTCGGGTAGATTGTAGGGCTTTCAGTACAGATTTGAAAAGCTTTTGAAAAACCCTAGAAATTCAAGGATTTGTCCTGGCTGCAAGTAGGCAAATTTTGTAAAAATTTTGCCATAGTCTCCCCTCTTTTTGCACCAAATCTCAATCAAATCAAAGCATCTCAATCAAGTATTAAAATCCTTATGCATTTGACCACTGTAAGCAAATCAATCCTCAATCATTTTTCCATCTGAGCATGTGACCTTATGGCATCAATTTTGTCCTTTTGCATAAGAAGTCGATGTAGAGGATTTGCTTGTTTGCTCAAGTCGAATGAAGTGGTCGATGAAGCGCGTCGATGCTTGCCGATCTCCCGGCCAAGCACTTCTCACCCCTTCACCAAGTTTACATCCAAGGTGAAGGTTGAGGCCATTTCTTTACCACCAAGTACCTAATCCTCTTCCTTACCGCGTTACCCGGCACTAACGGCAAGGAAGATTCAAGACATTCTCCCCTTGGCCTCTCCTCCAAATGCCAAGGTACCCTTACTTCATTCTAGATTCTAGGAATAAAGTGGGGTACAATCGTGAGTGGAATGTGGTTACAAGCTCAAATGAATGAGTAGAGTTGACTTACAATTGATTTATAGCATGACTCATGCTCATTCATATCATAATACATGGTTCATAGTGCTTCCTTCATCACATCCACTCATGGCAATGTCAATACATTTCCACATACATCAACAACATCCAAGTGTTATGAAGCGGTGTACTCGGGTCGCGTTCTGGGCGCGAGTTCCCGCTCGGGACTAGAAAATCCAGTACAAAAGTGAAAACAGAGAGCACTTGCTGAATCCTGCACCTCAAGACCTATAGCTCGTCTCGAAGAGGACGACGAGCCGGTCGTTTTGAGTACTAGAACTCTAAAAACGGAGTTTGTATGAGAGAGTTATGACCAAAAACGTGCAACCGGCAATGGAAAACGGTGTCACCAAAAAGCAGGCTTCCAACCCAAAACATTTTATTCAATCCCCCAAATGTGCCCAAAGCTATGCTCACTTATGCCAATATGCAAGGCATAGCATTGAATGGCTATGTGTAGCATTCAAGCATTCATAATGCATAAAGAGCAGCATGAATGGCCATGATTAAAGTCCAATTTTTGAAAATGGGGGTTTTATGTGTAATAAAACCCTAATTCACTCCATAGCTTGAAAGAATGCTTCAAAATTGTAAGGAAGTGATGGAGCAACTCACCAATGTCACCCGGGAAGCCTTAATGCTTGAATTTGTTGAAGGAGATGAAGATTAGGGTCACTTTGGTGAAAAACGTGGGCAGCTTTGGTAGTGATTTTCAGCCACATTGGGAGCCCCATTGCTCATGGAAAATAGGTGAAATACTTCATAAAACATTGCTAGATACATGAGAGACTCAATGCCCTTTGCTCATGTTGAGATTCCATGGCTAGGGTTTGCAAGAAAGCTCCCAAACAAAACACGTTTTTGATTAACAACTGCTAATCAAGATTAGAAATTTTCCCCAATTTGGTCCACTCATTCCAAAAAAAAATAGGTCCATGTGCTCAGATTTGAACCACAAACTCTACCTTAGCCATATCCCCTTCCCCCATGAATCAAATGAAGCAGAAATTTCAGGAAATGAGAAGAAGAAAAGAAAAATTAAAAATCATGGATCAAAAGCCATGCTCTGATACCAATGAAAGAAAGTAACAGGGGTGGGTTAGTCCCTCACCAAGGGAGTGGCTCATGAAGGAGTCACCACTTAGCATCTCACGGGAGAAGCTCACCATTGATTCTTGGAACAGATAACATTATCATGAATGACCCATAATCCCATTTACATTGGTATTTATACTCCACCCAAGAGTTCACACCTACTTACTAGTTGTCCATGGCCTTGGGCCCATAATGCTTTCTTACAGCCTGGATGATGGCATCATGTATTATAATCGCAGGCTATGCATCCCCAATGATGAGGGAACCAAAGATCAAATTCTGAATGAAGCCCATGATAGCCTTATAGCAGGACATCCAGGTTTCATCAAAACCTACATGTCTGTAAAGAAAAGCTTCTTTTGGCCTGGTCTGAAAAAGGATGTACTGAATCATGTACGTCAATGTTTGACATGCCAGAAAGTCAAGGCTGAAAAGGCATAGACTACTGAAAGCAATTCCAGGTCGTGGATAGCATAATTCCTCTCATGCGTTCTGAGCTTTCGGTATTCATAGGCCACTGCATGACCTTCCTCCATGAGTGCACCTCCTAGGGCAAAACCACTTGCATCAGTTACTACCTCAAAGGGTAGAGAGAAATCTGGCAGCTTCAGAACAAGACTGGTTACCAAGGCGATCTTCAGCTTATCAAAAGCACTCTGACACCTGGCAGACCACTAAAATGGGGTATCTTTTTTAGAAGGTTAGTTAGGGGGGAAGCTATGAGAGCATACTTTGGTATAAAAATTCTATACCAACTAGTTAATCCCAAGAGTCCTCTGACTTCTTGCAGTGTCTTTGGTTTCGGCCAATCTATGACTACTTGGACTTTTGCGAAATCTGGAGAAATTCCATCCTTGGATACCAAAAAGCCCAAGTATTCAACGTGGTCGGCAGAGAAAGTGCATTTTCTCTTTTTGGCAAAGAGTTGATGCTTCCTTAGAATCTCAAGAACTTTTCTGACATGAGTCTCATGGTCAGCTGCATTCCTTGAGTAAATCAGAATGTCATCAAAGAAAACTAGAACAAAATCATCCAAGTATTCTCTGAGGATGTCTTGCATTAGGCAATTGAATGTAGCTGGGACATTAGTTAATCCGAATGGTATGACAGTAAATTCATAATGCCCATAGCGAGTATTTATGGCTATTTTTGGTATATCTTAATGATCATTGATCCTGATCTGGTAATACCCGAATTTGAGATCTATCTTTGTGTAGATCTGGGCTCCATTTAGCCTGTCTAGAAGCTCATCAATTCTTGGGATAGGATACTTATTCTTAACTGTCAGCTGATTTAGACCTTTGTAGTCCACACAGAGTCTAAGCATTCCATCTTTCTTTTTCTGAAAGAGAACTGGCGCACCCCAAGGTAAATCACTGGGTCTTACAAACCCTTGTTCTAACAGCTGTGTAAGCTCTTCCTTGAGTTTGATGGCTTCAGGAACTGGAACTTTATACGTGTGCAAGGCTACTGGCTGAGCTCCGGGGGTCAATTCAATCACATGATCTACTTCTCGAATTGGAGGCATTTCAGTTAGCTCTGCTGGGAATAGATCATCAAATTCACTTAACCAGTCCTTTCAGCAACCTGGAAGCTTTTACTAACTGAAGGTCTGGGGATCCAGAAACTCTAGTTCCTTGAACTTTGTTCCCGTGAAGGTCATGGAAGGAAATGGTTCCATTGTGACAATGTATGTCAGCTTGATTTTTGTGGAGCCAATCCATTCCAAGGATCCCGTCAAAAACTCCCAGAGGTAAGACTTTGAACTGACAGTCGGTTACATTACCATCTAGATTGAGCTGGATAAGATCAAGGTGAGTGAAAAGAGTCTTCCCACTGGCCAATTGAACTTGCATAGGTTTCACTGATTTCTGTTCTAAGACTAGCTTAAGTAAGCATCCAGGGAAAATGAATGAATGAGAACTACCTGAATCAATCAAAAGCTTAAAAGGCTTACCCTGATACTCTGCTAAAGTATGGATGACTGAGAACTGATGGTTAGGCCCTTGATTTTCAATTGCAGCATAGATCTGCCCTCTTTCCTCTTCTACTACATCTAAAATTGTGACTGCTCTGGCTGCTGCAGTCTGAGGTGGAACTCTTTCTCTTTGGTTGCCCCAGTTCTGGGAAGGAGTTCTGAGGTTACTCTGGACAGAGGCAGATGGCTGAGATGGAGTTCTTCTGGGGTTTCCCTGGCTTGGGCGTGACGGACCCTGATTAGGTATGAAGGGGTTGGTCTCTGAACTCGAGGTCCTTGACTTCCCTATCCCCTTGACATGTCCCCTTGACATGGCAGGAGTCGGGCAGTCTTTTAACTGGTGACCAAAACCCTGGCATCCAAAACATCGGTTTTCAGTTCTGAGCTCATCCCTCTGATTTCTTGAAAGAGGTGGGGCTCCTGAGAAAGTATTCTGGGGGAAGGGTCTTCCTTCACTTCTGAATCTTCCTGCATTGTGATTCTGATTCGGGCCTTGCTACCTCTTTGGGGGTGGAAAGTTTGAAGTACTTTCTTGGCCTTGAAATCTTTTAAAGTTAGAGGGTGCAGGCTTTGGTGGGACCTTTACTACAAAGGCTTTGGCAAAATCCTTTGCCATTCTTACTGCTTCAGCCATGGACACTAGCTTGGCATTTTTGACCAGTGTGTCCAAGGGTTCGTTCATTCATCGAATGAACCTGGCCATGAGTTGTTCTTCATCTAGAGGTGGTGAATATTTGAGTAGAAGAGCGAAGGCCTGGTGATATTCCTCAATGGTTTTGCTCTCTTGCTTTTGCTCTAAGAATTCGTTCATTTTGGTTTACAAAAATCCAGGAGGACAAAATCTCTTTCTTAGATAGGTTTTTAGATCATTCTAGGACTGAGTATTTCTGTCCAAACGGTTGGTGTCACAGTGGTTCCTCCATGCTACCCTCGCTGTTTCCACTATTTTCAGCCGGGCAAGAGCCATTTTGCTCCGCTCATTGTAGCCTGTGACGTCAAAATACTCTTCCATGGCTTCCACCCATTTCTCCACAGCCTGAGTCCTATGAAGAGCCTTGCGAACATCAGGGTCAAGCTCGTCATCTTCAGAGAGAGGGTCTGGCTGACGGCCACGGTTTCCTCGTCTCATGATTATGCCAAAAATTTATATATTATTAAAATTTTATTTTTATATTATCCACGAGATCCTAAGACTTAAGAGGTTCGGAAAACAATTTCTTAAACAAGACAATGATCTTATTGGAGATCTATGAGACATATGTCCGATAACAGATTTTTCTTTATCAGATTGTCCATAAACAATCACTTATATAGGATGAAATTTTTTTTTCTCCAAAAAACATTTCTATATTTATATAAAAGTTCCAATATGTACATAGAGCAACTCGGCTCCAGAATCACCGCCTCAGTCATAATCGCATAAAGAAGCAAAACTGCAAAGAAGACATACCATGGTATACACGATTCATTACACAAAGAGGTGCTCTAATTCTATTTCTCGGGATAAAGCGGCTAAGAAGTTTAAAAAATTGGCATGAAGTTCTTAAGTTTCTGGGTGAATGATCACAGAGTAGAACGTGCTGAACAAGACCTAGTCTTATCAGAATCATGGCCAAGAAAATATTTTGCCTGAGCCTCTGACGTTGACTGGTACTGATGTTAATGCTCATTCGGGTCATAGTAGAGTTGATGAGGTGATCAAATGCAAAAGCTATCATATCCTGACTCTGAGAGAGTCCAGGAATTCTAGATAGGTTTGGGGTGGCCATCTATAAATTTTTAATTCAATTTATAAGTTTTTAATTTTTGAAGTTTATTCACATAGTATTAACAAGTGAAAAACATTTCTTTCCCAGATTTCTCTATAAAACAATTTTAGGCAATTTCTACTCTGATACAACCTGTGAGATCCCTCTACCCCCTTCACGCCCCCGGATTCTTGGTAGCGATAGCGGAAGCAGCCCCCTCATGCGCGGGGCAGGGTTTCTCACTTGGGGCCTCGCCCACGAATATCCGGGCACGAGACTAGGCTAGTGGTCACTCCGAAAACCGAAACCGGAAAAATTTCCCATGCGCGAAAAGCCGGGACCTTTTTGAATTTTTCTTAACGAGTTTTCCAACGAGATCAAAATCTAAACTATCCTTCACTTGAATAAACCAGATAGAAAGAAACTATTACTGATATAATTTGATCATCTCAACAATTCAACGCTTTTTTCCTAATCAAGATTAGGGACAGCCGTTGATCCACTCAATCAAGAAATTTATCAGGGCGTTAACTATCTACTCGAAGCCTAGTGTAATCCTAAGATTTATCAGTTTGATTATTAAAACTCCATGATTCCAGCCTAACCCCATCTGGCCCATGGGTTAGCCACCACCCTACCACTGGAATCGGTGGAACCAAACAAGTACTCACTCACCCATAATTGAAATGCCTTTCCTAACTTTAGCTTTGAAAAATAGATACGCACACACTCCTCTTTTTAAAACTTTAATAAAAGCAATCCATTGACAAACAATTTACTGGTTACACATGTCATACTTCAAAATTTCCATTGAGTCTTTATTTCTCACAAAACAATATCACTCTGGACTCTCCGTTGAGACCAGCGAGTCAACAACGAGATCCTGTAATAGATTACATTAACATTGGTCTGTCATACAATATCTTCCTCGACATATGAATGGGTGTCCTCGGCACCGCGAGCCCGTGCATCGCCTGGTCAGAACCCTCCAGGATCCTCCTTAGGTGTCCTGGCACTTCACTCAAGGACCACTTTATCGGCCCTCGCCCATCGTACCCGAAGCGCACCATTTTAACCATATCGAGGTTGGTCAAGACCTCCGCAGGCTTTGCCACGCGTGCAATGATTTTATATTCATGTGATCACAATTTTTTTTTGTTAATAACATGTTCCCAAAAAAGCCGTTGGGAAGTTCCCTGATAACCGGCTAAAATCCCGTCGGGATTTTGTAATACCCGGCGGTCCCATCGGGAAAATTAAAAACCCGGCGGGTCCCGCGCTGAGGTCGTCATCCAGCCCGGTTGGCTACAATTTTCTATATATATGGGCCCGGGGGGCCCTTTGGGAGTTCATTGCTGATAATATACACAGGTAATGAGAGTTGTGTTTGTGTGTGTGTGTGTGGGTGTGTGTTTGTGTGCGGGCAGCCGCCCATTGTCGCAATGCACGGCAGGATGTGGGTGGTCCACCCACGAGGGGTGTGTGTGTAAGGCCATTCTTCGGAATGGTGCTTACCCTGGGGCACTTAGTCAGTAACGCGGCTGGTCTGTGTCCTATGGTAAGTATGGCACGCCGTAGTGGTACTAGTCGATAACGCGGCAAGCATAGTATCGTTATGGCGATGTCACCTTTCCTTTGATAAAAAATAGAAGCAGGAGGGAGCACACACAAGGGAAGCAAACCCTAATCCATATCCATCAATCATAAATAAGGAGAGAATCCATAGTCATCATCTCTCTCACACACACAAAAGAGAACACAACATAGTGTTATGTCCACACTACAAAGTAAACCTAATGTAATGTCCACACCACACATGACCAGCTGGACGTGGTCATAAACACACCACACGATATCCATCTACCATACTGTCACTCTGTCAGCACCCATGTGCTATCCTCCAGCTGTATACGAGCTTGACATTTCAACACTCCCCCTCAAGCTCGACATGTCCATCTCTAGGACTCCCAATCTAGCATGAAAATACTCGAACTTATCCTTACCAAGTGCTTTGGTAAAGATATCTGCAACCTCCTCATCTGTCTGTACATATGTCAAATCAACATGCCCATCTAGCACTTTCTCTCTGATGAAATGATAGTGGACCTCAATATGTTTGGTCCTGGCATGATAAACTGGGTTGCTAGCAAGCTGAATACTACTCATGTTGTCACAATGAATGACAACTCTCATATCACTCTGTAACCTGACATCGTCTAGCAACTTCTTCAACCACATAGCCTCACATGCAGCTATGGCTGCTCCACGGTACTCGGCCTCTGTGGTAGATAAAGCAACTGTAGGTTGCTTTTTACTGCTCCAACTCACAGCTCCACTACCAAGGCTGAAAACATAGCCACTGGTAGATCTCCTGTCATATGCACTACCGGCCCAATCGGCATCTGTATATCCATAGACATGCATGTCTTTTCCTGCCTCATAGAAAAGACCATACTGCACGGTAGTTTTGACGTATCTCAGAATACATCTCACAGCATCCAAGTGAGGTTTACGAGGACTCTGCATAAACTGACTTACCAAACCAACTGCATAGCTGAGATCTGGCCTCGTAATGGTCATGTAGATAAGGCTACCAACCATTTTTCTGTACATGGTGATATCATCAAGCTCATCACCCAAATGAGCCCTAAGCTTCATGTTTTTCTCTAATGGTGTCAACATTGTTTTGCATGCTGTCATACCATACTTTGCCAGCATGTCAAGTGCATATTGCCTTTGCACCAGCCATATACCCTTACTTGTTCTTATCACCTCAATGCCAAGAAAGAACCTTAATTCACCAAGGTCTTTCATATCAAACTCTTTGCATAAAGAGGCCTTAACCTCATCAATGCCTTTCCCACAATCACCTATGATAATCAAATCATCAACATAAATGACTATCATTACGATACCATCATGTGTCTTCTTCACAGAAAGTGAAGAGTCTGCATTTCCAACCACAAATCCAATACTGACAAGATATCTGCTGATCTTGTAACTCCAAGCACGAGGTGCTTGCTTCAAACCTGCTTTCTTTAACCTGCAAACAAAAGTAGGATATTTTGGATATACATATCCTTCTGGCTGTTCCATGTACACCTCTTCTTGTAGTTCACCATTCAAGAAAGCATTTTTTACATCCATTTGATGTAAACCCAACGTTTTTGTGCTGCTAGTGCAATGATAGACCTCACAGTAGCCATCTTAGCCACTGGGCTAAAAGTTTCATCATAATCAAGACCATAAGTTTGTGCATATCCTTTAGCGACCAGCCTTGCTTTATGTCTCTCTAGGCTGCCATCTGACTTGCACTTTACCTTATACACCCATTTGTAACCAATTGCATTCTTTCCTTACGGTAACTCAGCCAATTCCCATGTATCATTTTTGTCCAAAGCATGCATCTCTTCATCCATGGCTTTCTCCCATACATGCTCTCCAATAGCCTCTGTATAGATGTAGGTTCCACATGCTTCACCATAGATGTCATGTATGCATAGTGCATAGCAAAATCTCGATATGTCAATCTGTCAACTGGATATCTGACTCTCCGGGATCTCCGCAATGCATGCGGGTCACTCTGTACACCTGTAACTCTAGCATGTGGAGGCACATATCTGTCCTGCCTAGCACCAAGGTGTGCGTAAAACAGGTATGCCGAGCTCCTCATCCAAACTCTCTGAACTAGATGACTCATAACCTGTGATTCCAATTCCTTCGACCTTCTTCTTTCCTTTATCCATAGCACTACTCCCAGTGCTCACACTCTCATGCCTCAAACGTCCTGACCATGGACGTACACTGCTACTCTCAGCTTCTCCTGTGCTGGCCCAGACATAGTAGTAGAACTAGAGCTTGCTTGTGGCAAGTTCACAGGCACATCTGCCTCAAGTGACTCAATGACTCCCTCATCTTTTGCTTTGTACCAACTAGCAAGCTCATCAAACACCACATCTCGTGAGATGACCACTTGTCTAGTTTGAGGGTTATAACATTTGTATGCCTTTCGATCCTGTGCATATCCAACAAATACACATTTCTCTGCCTTAGCATCCAACTTCCTTCTTCTTTCGTCAGGCACATGTACATAAGCTACGCATCCAAAGACTTTGAGATGTCCAATGTCTGGCCTGTAACCTGTAAGCCGCATCTCTGGCGTGCTTCCATGAATGGCTGCTGTAGGTGTTTTGTTCAGTATATACACTGCAGTAGCACATGCTTCTGCCCAATAGTAATCTGGCATGTTCTTTTCATTGAGCATTGCCCTTGCCACTTCACATATGACTCTATTCTTTCTCTCAACCACCATTCTGCTGAGGTGTATACCTGCAAGTCAACTGTCTTCTTATTCCATGCTTCCTCAAGAAATGCTCAAAAGCTTTTGAGGTGTATTCACCACCTCCATCTGTTCTCAAACATTTAATCCAACAGCCATATTGCTTTTCTACAAGAGCTTTGAAATCCATGAACTTTTCCAACACTTCACTCTTCTCTCTCAGAAAGTATATCCATGTCATCCTGCTGAAATCATCTATGAATGTCACATAGTATAGACTGCCTTTGATAGATGGGTTTTGTGCAGGGCCCCATACATCACTGTGTACTATCTCAAGTGGCCTGTTACTCATATTTCCTTCTCTAGGAAACCTCAACCTTGCCTGCTTTCCAAACTGACAGGCTTCACAAACATGCATATGTCCATCATATTTGAATCTAGGCAATCCACTGACAATGCCTCTTGTTTGCATGTTCTTTAATCTCTGTATATTGACATGTCCAATCCTCTTGTGCCACATATCAATGTCCTGCACAATCCCATTGCTCTTTGAAAACATGGCTGAGCTCAATTCTGGTATACCTGCATCCAATTTGAACAACCTTCCTTCCTTCTTGCCCTTGGCAATCAATCTACAGCCATGCTTAAAGTCTTCCACAAAACAGCCATTCTCATTGAATCTTATTTGTAGTCCCTGCTCAACCATTTGGCCTACTGATGCCAAATTCTTTGTAATGGATGGTACGTATAGCACTTCTGACATATTCTTCACATTTCCATCATGCATCCTCAAAGGCACACTGCCAACATGTGTTATAAGATGCTGAGTATCATCTCCTGTGACCACATAACCATTTGTACCCAATGGTTGCATCTTCTCAAACCACTCACCATGACATGTCATGTGGTTTGAGGCACCCGAATCCATATACCATGACTCATCTCTAGCATTCTGAGAATCCATTGTCCCCATAATGTGCTTCATTGCAAAAAGATGATTTGAACTCCCATCATTGTTACTAGTAGATGCATAATTTCCATGTTGTGGTCTTCCATTCCTCACATCATTCTGCTTTTTGTAACAATCTTTTGCCATATGTCCAAGTTTGCCACAATAGTGACATTCAATCCCATTCAAATTTTGTTGAGGACCTTGCCATCGTCCTCTACCACGAGCACCTGTTCCAACTCTCCCCCTATGGGATTGAAATCCACGACCTCCACGTGGTCCAAAAGATGACTGTGAATTCTGAAAATTCTGATTTGATTGTGGTTGACTAGACCTGTCATTCCAACCACGTCCTCCACCACGGCCTCGAGGGGTAAATCTCCCCCTGCCTCGAGAGCCTCTAGATGAGTAAAAAGCCTGATTCCTTGCATGCTCATCATTACTGGATGAGGATGCACCACCTGTAATATTCATACCACCAAGTCCAAGATTTAATTCTTCCACAATGAGCAATGACACAAGCTCATTAAAGTCTGGCATTCCTCCCAACCTTACTGAGATGGAAGTGTCAAAAGATTTGTATTCTTTGCCTAAACCACGCAATGTGAGGGTAACCAAATCATCATCATCCATTGGGGCATGGATTGATGACAAGGAATCTGTATAACCCTTGATTTCCTGAACATACTCGTGTATACTCCTATTCCTTCGTGTTACACTGTGAATCTGTTGCTTTAGTTGTATCTTCCTTGCACCAGTGTCTGTCTCATACATTCGGCACAATATATCCCATGCTTCTTTTGGTGTATCTACATCTTGGATGTGAATAAGCAAGGCATCTGTTACACATATTGAAAAGTAATGCAACACTTTTGAAGACCGCTCTACCCATTGCTTGTGAGCCACTAACTGCGCATTATTTGGTTGAGGAGGTAGAAATGGCTCCGAGTCTTCATCCGACACGAGACTTCATAAACCTTTGCCTTTCAAAAAACTCTTCATTCGAAACTTCCACACTTGAAAGTTAGTTCTGTCAAGCTTCTCTCCAACAATTTGTATCAGACCATCTCCCATGTTTGCAAGGTAGTAGATGCACCCCTTTGATCACAATGTATGAAGTACCTGTAATGCTCCAAATCTCTCCAAATCACATCAAATGATTGCAATATATGTGCTTTTAGATCCCACAATGCTTCATCAACAATGTATACTCGATCAAGGTTGAAAACAAATGATACTTCTTCACAAAAAATTTTCTGGTTTTTTTTCTCGCCAGAGAACCAGTCAAAGATCTTGCTCTAACTCCTTCAAATCTTGTTCAAATTTGATGTTTATGCATTCATTGGCTTCATAACACATTGCTCCAACATAAAGGGTTTGATAAAATTCTTCAAGTTGAGTGAGAACCACCAAGTTTTGTAGCTCCCTGGTTTGCCTTTTTCTGCATATGTCAGGTACCACCTCTCACTAAAAGTGCTCTATCTCCTTCAAATCTGATCCAAATTCAAAACTTTTTGAATCAAAAGTTTAGCAACTCATAGCTCCTTGCTTGTACCAAAGGAATTTGTCCAATTGGATATAGACAAGGATTAATGCCTTGATTAGTGATGCTCTGTTTCTGGACAGAACTTCTGCAAACCTGCAAATCTCTGATAAATGACTTCAATGAGCTCCAAATACATCAAATGAGCTGAAACCAAGCTTCACAATGCCTTAGCAATGCCTTTGCTCAACTCCCCAAGCTTTGAATGGCATCAAATGGTGTAGTAATGAGTGAATGGCATGATATCTATTGAAACTATCTAGAATTCTGCTCAGAGATGCACCGCGTGCTCCACAGGGCTGTAGAAGAGGGGCATTTCACAATTGAGTTGATAGGGTTCTTAGCAATGACCTAATGCATCATGGGTATGAAGGGCAAGCTCCAATTTTGAGTAGTATTGCCACATTTGATCCTCCACGGGTCATATATTCTCTGTTTTGCAGGAGTTAAAAAAACCAGACTTTTTCTTTCACAAATCTCCTGAAATACATCAATGTTTCATGCAATGGTTTGCTCCAGTGTTGGTAATACATGTGCCCTTTCACAATACATGAGAACCTCTGTGTTTCCTTTGTATTTGCCCCAATACATTTGACAAAATACATTCCTTCACAAGCTTTCCATGAAAGCTTCAAAACCAGAAATTTTCTGCTTGCTTTGGCAACACCAATCTTGCATGTTACTTGCTTTTTGTTACTTGCAATCCGCAGAGGGGGTCTTGTAGCACTTACCCGTGGTCCTTAGCTTTCAGATCTGTATCCAAGGTGAGCTCCACAGCTTTCTTTTGCTCCACAGCTTCAATGGAAATCTTCATAGCTTCTTCTTCTTCTTCCCTCTTCTCTCACTCAATCTCACAACACAACTAATGAGCTCTAGGCTCTGATACCATGATAAAAAATAGAAGCACGAGGGAGCACACACAAGGGAAGAAAACCCTAATCCATATCCATCAATCATAAAGAAGGAGAGAAGCCATAGTCATCATCTCTCTCACACACACAAAAGAGAACACAACAAGGTGTTATGTCCACACTACAAAGTAAACCTAATGTAATGTCCACACCACACATGACCAGCTGGACGCGGTCATAAACACACCACACGATATCCATCTACCATACTGTCACTCTGTCAGCACCCATGTGCTATCCTCCAGCTGTATACGAGCTTGACATTTCAACACCCTTCCCTTCCCTTTGTCAAATGCGGGCATATGGTCGGTAACGCGGTTAGTGTATGTCCGTATCCTATTCGTATTCCCATAGAATCGGGTGGCATTTTGTCGTTAACGCGGCAAGTTGGTGTCGTTCGCTAGTGCATATATTGTTTTTTGCATATTGCGGCATTTGATCATTAATACGGTCGAAAAAATGTCGTAAATTTGCTTGCATATTACGGCATGTGATCGTTAACGCGATCGAAAAAATGCCGTAAATAAACTTGATTTGACTTGTATTGTTTTTATTGTGTGTGATCCATGCGATACTTGGTTGCTAATGCGGCATGAGTATTTCATGGATCAAAGTTTACATCATATTGTCTTTACATTTTATTTCATAATATCGTAACTCGAAAAAAATGAATCTCTCTCTCTCTTCCTGCCCCCCTCTCTCTCTCTCATGATACACTTCAGAACTCTTTCTCTCTCTCTCTCTCTCTCTCTCTCTCTCTCATGATACACTTCACAACACGATAGATGTGTAGATGAGGATTTCTTTTTTTTTCTCTTAAAATATACATAATCCCTAATAAATTCTTTTTTCTCCCTCTATTTACTTAAAAAATAAAATAGTACATTATTTTCCTCTTTAGGAACTCACAAAAATATTGAAAATGTCATCTAATGTTTCTTCTCTCTATCTGTCACAACTCTCTCTCTTCCTCCTCTCTCTCTCTCTCTCTCTCTCTCATGATACACTTCACAACTCTCTCTCTTTCATGATACACTTCACAACTCTCTCTCTCTCTGTCACAATAGGTGTGTAGATGAGGAGTGCTTTAGGAATACAAAACATTATTTTCCTCTCTTTAGGAACGCACAAAACTATTAAAAATGTCATCTAATGTCTCCTCTCTCTCTATCTGTCACACCTCTCTCTCTTCCTCCCCCTCTCTCTCTCTCTCATAATACACTTCACAACACTCTCTCTCTCTCTGTCACGGTAGGTGTGTAGATGAGAAGTACAACATGTATACACTTGATAAGTAATAATGCACTTGTTACGGTTGTCTCACATTCGATAATGTATTGCATGATGTTGAGTTCAGTAATATTGTTTGATATTCCATTTTTGTTTGATCATTGATAAGTAATGATACACTTGTTGCGGTTGTCTCACATTTGATGATGTATTGGATGATGTTGATTTCAGTAAAATTATTTGATATTCCGTTTTTGTTTGATCATTGATAAGTAATGATACACTTGTTGCTGTTCTCTCACATTTGCTTGATGTTGATTTCAGTAATGTTGTTTAATATTCTGTTTTTGTTGTGTTTAGAGATATTTGCTAGATTTACGAAGACGACCAACATGCTTTCCCCTGAAGAGCGTAAAATCGTTCTACGAGCAATTCGCATTGAAGCAGTCATCACAGTGTCACAATGTGCAGATGACGTCGTCAAAAAGATCAATGAGTCTGAGATACTCATGCGAGATCTATTAGAGCAGATATGGGAAAATGCACAGCGTCGACTTCGAAGCGGAGGCAACGCTGAGTTGCTTGATAGACAAAAGATAGCAGACTTCAACCATCAACATATAACACGAACTATTTTGGGGAGCATGCATGAAGCATGCAATGAGTTTAGAGATGCTGCCCCGCCTGAAGCTAATATGCATCGTCTACAGTTATGGGACGCTGTATGGAGCGAGCAAAGAGCCAAGAGCAAGCGCATGAAGGCGCTGGATGCAGAATCACTCCCCAAAAGAGTGCGCATTGCCCAGGACGTCGCTGCAACATCCAGCCAGGCAGATGCGAGTGGGACAGGTGCCATTAATCGTACAATCTACAATTCTATATGCACACACCTCATTGGCATCCCGCATGAGGCTCTGCTTGAAGGGAAAACAATAAGCTCTGGTGTTTTTGGCACAGTAAAAGATTATACGGTTAAAGGTATATCATTTTTGCCGGAGCACATTACTTTTTGCGGAAAGCACTACAAAGGAGAAGGCAGCGCCAAGTTCGAGAGCTTCCAGGTAGAGCAGGGCATGCAGGTTCTACACCCATCAATTGTCAGGTGTATTGCCTTCACAAAAGAATCTCCTTGGATCACTATTTTTCCATACTATAATGGCGGCTTGCTTGGTGATACTCTTCTGAAGGTCTCCTTCAGATTCAGTGAGTTCACCAGAGCAATTTTCCGTTTGGATCGAGGATGGAGACAATCCCCGCCCGATAATATTCCTCTAAGTCATCTAGAACTTTCTAAAATAAAACAAATAGTAATAACCATGCCACATATTATGCATGCCCTGGTGGAAGGCCTAGCGGCAGCACATTTGGCAGGAATTGTACATACTGACCTACATTCATTCAATGTAGTGTTGGATTTTACAAAAGAGTTGAAGCCACGCATAGGTATTATCGATTGGGGGTTACTGATGAGAGTGCCCAAAAAACGGGTGTCTCTCAATTTTGTATTTGAAGCAGACAAGAACCCTGAGAAGGTGGCATAGGCGGTCTCCTACGCAGGCAGAGAGCGAAATAAACGGTCGTGGATACCCCGGAAATTTATGATCCGTTTTTGGCAGATGCATACACTCCTGCATCTGATGTTTTTGCTTCAGGATATTTATTACAAATTTTATATGACTTTTGGCAGAAAGTACAAGAGTTATGGATGGACAATAGTTCCTATGACAAAGTTACCATGGATACTATTATTTATAAGGTCAAAAATTGGATGTGTCTGCCTAATCGCGATGAGCGAAAATCTATTTTGCAAGTAGTGGAATTTTTTAGATCACTAAATACTGACCCAACGAGGGCACAACATCCTCTTGTAGAGCTATCGGTGTCATTCACCCCAATTTTGTAATGATACAGTATCAGGAGATTAAGTTTCAAGAGTGGCACTTTGTTTGTCTCTCTTCAAAATTTGAAATGTGCCCATTGTTTGAAATATTATCTCATTGAGTCTTTGCAATATCTCTCTCCTCTTGTGGTGTTTAAGTTTATGTTTTCTCTTCAAAATTTGATGTGCGCGCATTGTTTGAAGTATTTTTTGAGTCAAGTGGATATTTCTCATTGAGTCTTTGCAATACATATCTCCTCTCGTGGTGTTAAACTTTAAGTTTTTGAGGGTAATTGTAAGATTCCTCCCCAGCCTCTCAAAATGTCCAGCATATTCCCCTGTAATCAATCCCTCTTCAAAAATATAAAGACCTTATTTCTAACTGTTTTAACCTAGAGAGAGAAAATATTCTAGAGAGAGAATATTCAGATTTTGAATATTTTGGATAGAAAAATATCTCATATAATTAAGATGAATTCCCCTGAAATAGAAATTCAAAAAGAATTTTCCAATGTGCAATTGGAATTAATTGGAAATAGATATAAAGAACCTTAGTCTAAGGGTCTAGATTTTCAGAAATTTTTGGATTATGGTCCAATTAAGGTTCCTATGGGGGCCAATAGAATCAATCCTTGTGTAGGGAGAAGATAAATCCAATTTGTAAAAGAAGATACCCAAAAATGAGTAAATGCTCACATAAGATGAAGAGTTGAAAATGTACAAGGTTTATTAGTAAAAAACTATGAACAATATTAAAAATATGAGATATTTTGGGTATCCAAAAATGAGTAAATGCTCACATAAGATTAAGAGTTGAAAATGTACAAGGTTTATTAGTAAAAAACTACGAGCAATATTAAAAATATGAGATATTTTGGGTATCCAAAAATGAGTAAATGCTCACATAAGATGAAGAGTTGAAAATGTACAAGGTTTATTAGTAAAAAAACTATGAGCAATATAAAAAATATGAGATATTTTGGGTATCCAAAAAGGAGTAAATGCTCACATAAGATGAAGAGTTGAAAATGTACAAGGTTTATTAGTAAAAAACTATGAGCAATATTAAAAATATGAGATATTTTGGGTATCCAAAAATGAGTAAATGCTCACATAAGATGAAGAGTTGAAAATGTACAAGGTTTATTAGTAGAAAACTATGACCAATATTAAAAATATGAGATATTTTGGGTATCCAAAAAGGAGTAAATGCTCACATAAGATGAAGAGTTGAAAATGTACAAGGTTTATTAGTGAAATACTATGAGCAATATTAAAAATATGAGATATTTTGGGTATCCAAAAATGAGTAAATGCTCACACAAGATGAAGAGTTGAAAATGTACAAGGTTTATTAGTACAAAACTATGAACAATATTAAAAATATGAGATATTTTGGGTATAATGATTCCATTTTGACACATATGTAAGGAAGGGGAATTCTTTAAAGGAGGTGCATATTTCACATGCTTGAATGAGTTTTAAACTCATAAAAATTGAGATATTTCATCTCTCCTCTCTCCTCATTCAAGTCTAGTTCCAAAAAGTTAGCTTAACTGACCTAAAAATGGTCAAAAAGTGACCAAACTGGCTTGGAAAATTCTAGAATCAGTTTGTTTGGTTAGGAGCTCAATTTTTCCTATAAATAGAAGCCTCCCCCTTGTTGAAAAATATAGTGTTTTATGCATTGTTACTCTACTCCACCTAAGCCAAGAACTGTGAATTCATTTAATAATTCACTAGTTTTTGACACTTCCCTCTTTCTTCAATCCCCATTGGTAGCTCCATCAACATACTAAACCAATTGATTGGTTGGGGGCCTCTACCGTGAACAAAGAATCAAGCAATTTGTAAGGTAAGTATGGTGAATTTTGATCTTTTCTATAATTTCTCAATGTTTCTCTCTTCTCAACCCCTCTCAAGCTTGAGAAGTTTAATTGTTATGGTTTTTGAATGCTATTGAAGTTAATTGATTAATGATAGTAAAAAATTACATTAAATTTCTATTTATGTTTAATTCTAATGGTTTTTTCTCTCTCTCACTTAAGAAATGGTCATACTCATGACCCATTCTCAATCCAAATGAAGCTTTTCATAAAGCTTTTTCTTAATCCAAGATTAATCTATGCTTGAGAATAAATTAATGATTTTTTTATCTATACTTTTAGTTTATGATTATTTTTTATTTAATCCATTAAGGATTAATGATCCAATTAGGGATCATTCTAATCATTTCCTTAAAGATAAGCCTTATCTTTTGAAATAATTGAGATTTATCAGTTATAGTAGCGGAGCTATGGCAAATTTTTATAAAAATTTACACATAAAATAATTTCATTCAAAGCATGAAAAGAGGATTTCCTACCATATTCTAAGAATTATCTTCCTAGATTAATTGAAAGAATTTCATTATAATCATGGAGAAATTGAATTTCTATATTATGCATAAAAGATAAATTTTTATATCAAAAGTATTACTTTTATTATTTTTATTTTTATGCATAGAAGTATGCATAATGGATAAATTTTTATATCAAAAGTGTTACTTTTATCATTTTTATTTTTATGCATAGAAATATGCATAATGGATAAATTTTTATATCAAAAGTGTTACTTTTATCATTTTTATTTTTATGCATAGAAATATGCATAATGGATAAATTTTTATATTAAAAGTGTTACTTTTATCATTTTTATTTTCATGTATAGAAGTATGCATAATGGATAAATTTTTATATCAAAAGTGTTACTTTTATCATTTTTATTTTCATGCATAGAAGTATGCCATACATAATGGATAAATTTTTATATCAAAAGTGTTACTTTTATCATTTTTATTTTCATGCATAGAAGTATGCATAATGGATAAAACTTTATATCAAAAGTGTTACTTCTAGCATAATTGAATTTCATGCATAGAGGTATGCATAAAAGATAAATATTTTATTATAAAAGTATTACTTTTAGCATAATTGAATTTCATGCATAGAGGTATGCATAAATGATGAATATTTTATTATAAAAGTATTACTTTTAGCATAATTAAATTTCATACATAGAGGTATGCATAAAAGATAAATATTTTATTATAAAAGTGTTACTTTTAGCATAATTGAAATTCATGCATAGAGGTATGCATAAAAGAGGAATATTTTATTATTTTATTATAAAACTATAAAGAAAAAAAATGATTGTTTTATTATAAAAATGTTATTTTCATCATATTGAATTTCTTGCATAGAAATGGAAAAAATAAATAAATTACTATTTTATTATAAAAATATTATTTAAAAAATGATTATTTTATTGTAAAAGTGTTACTTTTATCACAATTGAAATTCTTGCATAGAGGTATGCATAAAGGATGAGTTAGGATGTGATAAGAGGAGTTAGGATGTGATAAGAGGTGTATGAGATGTGATAAGATGAGATAAGATGCATATGAGATGAGTTAGGATGTGATAAGAGGAGTTAGGATGTGATAAGAGGTGTATGAGATTGTATAAGAGGTGTATGAGATGTGATAAGATGAGATAAGATGCATATGAGATGAGTTAGGATGTGATAAGATGAGTTAAGATGTGATAAGAGGTGTATGAGATGTGATAAGAGGTGTATGAGATGTGATAAGATGAGATAAGATGTAAATGAGATGAGTTAGGATGTGATAAGATGAGTTAAGATGTGATAAGATGTGTATGGGATAAGATAAGAAGTGTATGTGATGAGATAAGATGTATATGGGTTGTCATAAGGGGAGAATGGATGTGATGTATAAGAATGGATGTGAAAATGGGGCTATATGAATGGGAAGGAGAAAATAGATGTATCTATGTGGATGTGTGGATGTGAATGTGCATGTGGAGGAATGGATGTAGATACGGATGTGGATGTATACATGTAGATGTGGATGTATGCATATAGATGTGGATGTATGGATGTGAATGTGCATGTAAATGTGGATGTATGGATGAAGATGCATGAATGTGCATGTAGATGTAGATGTACGAATGAGGATGTGGATGTATGCATATGGATGTGTATGTATGGATGTATGCATATAGATGTGGATGTATGCATGTGGATGTGTATGTATGGATGTATGTATGTGGATGTGGATGTATGAATAAGGATGTGAAAAGGAATGTATGCATGGATGTGTATAAAGAATAATGAAGGTGAATGTGTATGGGAAATAATGTGTCGCTGATATGAATGAATGGATGAGAATGAGTACATATAAAGGGAATGTGGAATAAGTAATGTGGATTGAGGAAGGATAATGTGAAAAGACGGAGTTCGATATAGAGACTGTATTTTGTGACTGTTTGTAAATGACTGTTTTACGTCAAGAATGTTGGGGAAGCATTTTGACCGTCTTATGGATTAAGGTCATGGTGACCTAACTGATAAAGTTGCAACTCCTGTGACGGAGAGTCAATGGATGACGTCTCGCGTAGCAAGGTCGACCGAGGTCTTGACCAGCCTCGGTTTGATTAAAATGGTGAGCTTCCGGTACGGTGGATGAGGGGCCAAGGAAGTGGCCTATGAGTGAAGCGCTAGGTCACCTGCGAAGGATCCTAGAGGGTGCTAACCATACGGTGCTCGGGCTCAGGGTCGCCCAGGATACCCACGCGTGCGTCGAGGAAGATATTGGAACAAGGAGTAAGAGTTGTTTTCTGAAATCGGGCATGGATCTGGTTGATTGACCTTGCTGGTCTTCAATGGATGAGTCCATGGCTTTTTACATGGATCTGTTGGTTGATCTTGCTAATCTTCAACGAGAGTCCATCTTTATAAGTGATTATATTGCCAAGTATTATGGGCTAGGAACTATTGAAAAGGCCCCTGAGTGGACAGGTGGTGAGCAATCTAGTTGCCAATGATGCCATAGATACTCTGATGAAGGAATGATGGGAAATTGAATCAACCAGATAAATTGGAAGATTGTGATTAGTGATACTATGGTTTCATTAAAAGATTGTTTTAAAGTTAGCTGATGTTGAGAAAAAGGCAATTTCATATTGGGTGTGTAAGTGGTGTGACTAGTTTTATGTTTGCATGAACTTCCGGCTAGGGGGCCTTGGAACTCTTTTCCTTGGTACCCGGGACAAAACCTAACCAAATTCCAAATTGGATCCCATCACTACAGTGGTTGGGTGGTTGGCTAACCCATGGGATCGGATGGGGTTAGGATGGAGTGATGGATCCGTAAATCGAGACTCAACTTTTGTTATTACGATAGATAAAGTAAATCCCGGATAGTAATTGTTTTATGGATAGGAATCAACGGCTGTGCCTCTTGAATGGGGAAAAAAGCGTTGATCCCAATGATCCAAGTGCAAGTTTCTTCCTTGATCTGACCAAGTATCTTATAGATGCAATTGGATCAGCTTGATCAGAAATGATCTTGACTACGTTAGAGTAAAAAGTTATCCTAGTGGAATCGCCCGTGCTTTCCGGTAAAGGAAGTTTTTCCGAGTCCGGCTTTGGAACAACCGACGGATTAGTCTCTTATCCGGATATCCGTGGGTGAGGCCCCGAATGAGGGACCCCTATCCCGTGTGAGAAGTGCTACTTCCACTGCCAGTACCATGAATCCGTTGCTCGGTGGGAACAGGGATCTCACACTTGGTATCAGAGCATTTGGATAATAAAGATCAACTGAGAAGCCAATTATGTCAAAAATTTATCAAGAATCACAAAAAGGTTGTAATCGTGTGATATGATTCATACAATTTGATATTCAAACTGATAATTCATAAATTAGTAATTGAGTCTTCGGATGGGAGTACTGCAATTGTATGGAACCCTGACTTGCTTGAGGCCTAGACATAATGGTATTTACCTTATAGTTCCAAGTACTATGACTACCCGTATATATACCGAGGGTGTAACTGCAGCTCTTTACTGGCACTATATACGAGTAAATCTAAGACTTGAAATTATAAGTGTTAATGCTATCCAGATGATGAATTTGAATGTGATTGATATGATTTTTAATTCTGTTTGAGAATTGATGAATTGATTTGGATTCTGATTGAAAAATGATGATTTTTGAAATTTAGTTGAAATATAATAACCTGAGTGAAACCACAATGAGGATGAATGGGACGAGTCCCTGTGATGATATTCATAACTGGAATGATGATAATGAATTCAGCAAATCACTATGAGGTTAGTGGATTGTGCTGTCAGATTGTTACTGTTAACACTTGATCGGTAGATCAAGTTAAGGGATGACAAATTGAGAACTTGCTTGACTGAAATTCCCGTGGAGGAATGTTCAGAAGGAAATTTTTCGGTCTAATGGACCATTATCATGTTAAAGATATGAATGATATGATCTGAATGAATTGTTATTTAATGATGAGTTCTATATAAGGGATATTTATCCCAGTATTCAGTTGGGTTGATCAGAATATAAGGAACCCCAGAATAAAATTGGATCTTAAGAAAAAGAGTTGTCCTCTACCTTACGAGATGAGGACATTGTCAGGCAAAATTCTCTAAAGGTGTTTTGAGTCCGTGTACATATGGAATGCATGGTGTGCAATAAAACTTTGCCTTGAATGCCCTGGCAAGTGTACAAACTGAATGGCTTTGGAGTGAGTTAGTGCATGCATTTTTCTTTGGAGCAGCTGCTTGAGACTTGAAGTTTTTATTGTATGAGCTTTTTGTTTGTGTGTAAATAAGAGGTGGAAGAGCATGAGGATGTCAATGATAGGGTTTTGATGAGCCTCTGGTGGAAATGGATGTACATATGCTGGTTATGTGGAGAGAGCCCAATTTAGACTGTAAATATTGAAATCTACAAGGGATGCCAGCAAAATATGAATTGCTCTTGTGCTTGAGTTTGGAGGATCTTTCAGGTTTGGAATGGCCGTGTTTTGGTAATGATGTAGCTGACGAAAGCTTGTGGGCAGCTCTGGTTCTGGAAGGTCCCTCAGTGCGGCATGTTAACCTGAAATGAGAGGAGAAGGATGGAGCCATTATAGTGTGTGGCCATTATGAAGCTTTAAAAAAATAAATAAAAAATATAATATACGTGGCCAATAAAAAAAATGGCCACATGGAGCTTTAATGGGCCGCCAGCTCAACGTCTAGAAGACTGGAGAGAAGGAGAAAGGTGGCCGCTTGGAGCCGGGGTCCAAAAGTGGTGAATCGCAACGAGAGGAGAGCGTGGAGAGGTGGCTGGAGAGACCGCTTGCAGAGGCTGGTGTTAGCGCTAGAGGAGGCACCCGAGTCATCGAGCTAAGGGAGATTGAGCAGAGGAGGCGTTCAGGTGATCAGTGGCCTAGAGCGCAGGGTGTGACAGGCGAAGACAGCCGACGTGGTGAGTAGCCACCTTGCAGAGGCGCTGCAGCAGCCAGAGGCGAGGGAAAAAGTGACCGCCTTGCTGGAGAGCTGGGCTGGTGACTCGAAGGACTGCCTTGCTGGAGAGCCGGGTCCAGAAGGAGTGTGACGGCCTTGCTGAGGTACAGTCGAGAGTCTGGAGGGACACGAAAAGAGGAGAGGCCGCCTTGAGCATGCAGGCTATTTGGCTGGCGACAACAGACGTGCTCGTGTGGTT
Source organism: Cibotium barometz (assembly GCF_041138505.1). NCBI lineage: Eukaryota > Viridiplantae > Streptophyta > Polypodiopsida > Cyatheales > Cibotiaceae > Cibotium > Cibotium barometz. Next base: position 48,527,923 of record NC_141067.1, read on the forward strand.
GAGTGGAGGTTTCAGGTGTGTTAGCCGCCTCTAGAAGGCCGGGTAGAAGTGATCATGCTGCAGTAGAGAAAGGGCTCGTGGAGAGCATCCTGGCAGAGAGTGCTGAGGAGTTGCACACCAAGCTGTGGAGAATGCCGTGGTGGACATCTTGGGGGCAGAGGAACAGTAGAGAGAGGCTGGTGGAGAGCATTGAAGCATTGGGAAGCTTGTGAGTAGAGCTTTCGTGTGAGGAGCCACCGCCATAGCTCGAGGAGAGTGTGGGTTGGGCTTCACAAGATCCTACAGAGCAAGCGGACTAAGCTCATGCAAACACAGCTTGTGAAGGACCCAGAGGAGGAGCAAACCAGGCTCGTGGAGAGCACGAGGGGAGCCAGGAGCGAAGGTGTTGACGCCGGCTGTGGAGAAGAAAGTTTTTCTTTGGAGACTTGTGCAAATAAAAGTCTTGGCTTGCCATCTGATTAAGGATATGTGTGTTGGGATTTGTCTCTGAGGAGGGCCTTGTAACCAGTGTTATGCAAGAAGTTTAAGTAACTTTTCTTTCCACTGTACAAGCTCTGGGTGTGTGCATATGGTGTTAAGAGAGCGGGGAAATGGTTCTTAGTGTGTGTTGTGAGCAATGGGTATGTGGGTAACGAAATAAAGAATAGCCAGTTGTGGTGAGCTGAGTGAGTTGAGAAAGAAAAGGAATGTAAGGGTTCTGAATTGAAGGTGCTGGTGTATATTCTGGCTTGAATCCGTGTGGTGTCTTGAGAGATTTTTGTTTCCAGCATTGTGCTGGTGGTGGTGCCCCTTGTGTTTATTGTATCTTCCAAGGCTGTTGGGTAGGTAGCTGTAGAGGCATTTCTTCTTTTTTCAGCCTCCCGACAGACATCTCGCACTTTTCAAGTGGTGTAGAATGTAAGATTCTTCCCCCAGCCTTCAAGGTATACAGGAGTAAGAACCTCCCTTTCTAATCTTATAATTATTCTCTCTCTAAAATAAAAGAAAGATTCTGTAAAAAAAAAAGGAAGATCCTTTCCCCAAAATACTTCTCAGGAGTTCCACCTGTTTTAAAGATTGAGAACAATGAGTTCAGAAGTGAGAATCGATGTTTTGGATATCAAGGTTTTGGTCTTCATTCGAGTACGGCCCAAAAGAAGTTCTTTATCTCTTGGAAAGTATAAGAAGTTATCCCCAGATATTGTGGACCAAAGAAAGTAGGTAACTTAGCCTACGAACTTCTTTTATCTCCTCATCGCAAAGTTCTTAATGCCTCCTATAGAAAAATGTGCCAAACCCAAATCATGGAAAGACGGTAAAACTTCAGTGGCAAGTTACCGTTGGCTTCTAAGTTACGCTAGCTCCTTCCTTTATATAAGTCGTAACTTTTACTTGTCACTCACAGTAATCTTATTTCCATCGATATCTTTCTTTCTTAATCTTCTTCATGGCTTGGCAACAGGAATTAGTTTTATCCATGCTGATTTCTCACCTTCAAGACGCAAGCGAGTCTGTGAAGAAGGATTTTATAGAACTGTATGAGCGCTCACTTTTCCCTCACTTGGGAACTTCTGTAGCTCAGACCAAATGGCGGACCTATCAAGACATAACTAGGGTAACACCGTGGGGTCAGCAGCACTTTGGCAACAATGTCCGCTTGGCTATGGTTATTGAAGCTTTGGGTTTGGGTCCCCGATACTATTGCGTGATGAGATCAAGGCATCTTGGGTTTTCTGAGCGGGTCTTCTTACTGGCGTGTTTTCTTTCTCATCAGAAGATATGCCTTTACCCCGTTTTTGGCTTGCCTCTCAGAGGTCCTTTTGTTAGATCACCTCATACCAGTGAGATAGGTGCGGCAATAACCAGCCGAATTATTCCCATAGATGAGTTACCTTATACTTGTGCAGCTTGTGAGTGCTGCTTTTGTGACCATATGATGGACGGGCTTATGGAAGTGTAAAGAGTTCTTCTATCTTTACTGTATATGTTCCGAGAATGAATAAAGTTTAAATCTTGTTCTTATCTTGAATCTTGCTCTCTTTGAGACTTTTCTTGGTGGTTAATCTTGATTAAAATTTTTCTCTAAGTCTCATATTCATGCATCTTGCGAAATTAACCCAATTTTGTGAGATGAGGACATCTCGCGTTTTTCAAGTGGGAGAGAATGTAAGATTCCTCCCCAGCCTCTCAAAATGTCCAGCATATTCCCCTGTAATCAATCCCTCTTCAGAAATATAAAGACCTTGTTTCTAACTGTTTTAACCTAGAGAGAGAAATATTCTAGAGAGAGAATATTCAGAATTTGAATATTTTTGGATAGAAAAATATCTCATATAATTAAGATGAATTCCCCTGAAACAAAAACTCAAAAAGAATTTTCCAATGTGCAATTGGAATTAATTGGAAATAGGTATAAAGAACCTTAGTCTAAGGGTCTAGATTTTCAGAAATTTTTGGATTATGGTCCAATTAAGGTTCCTATGGGCCAATAGCATCAATCCATGTGTAGGGAGGAGATAAATCCAATTTGTAAAAGAAGATACCCAAAAATGAATAAATGCTCACATAAGATGAAGAGTTGAAAATGTACAAGGTTTATTAGTAAAAAACTATGAGCAATATTAAAAATATGAGATATTTTGGGTATCCAAAAATGAGTAAATGCTCACATAAGATGAAGAGTTAAAAATGTACAAGGTTTATTAGTAAAAAACTATGAGCAATATTAAAAATATGAGATATTTTGGGTATCCAAAAAGGAGTAAATGCTCACATAAGATGAAGAGTTGAAAATGTACAAGGTTTATTAGTAAAAAACTATGAGTAATATAAAAAATATGAGATATTTTGGGTATCCAAAAATGAGTAAATGCTCACATAAGATGAAGAGTTGAAAATGTATAAGGTTTATTAGTAAAAAACTATGAGCAATATTAAAAATATGAGATATTTTGGGTATCCAAAAAGGAGTAAATGGATGAAGAGTTGAAAATGTACAAGGTTTATTAGTAAAAAACTATGAGCAATATTAAAAATATGAGATATTTTGGGTATCCAAAACTGAGTAAATGCTCACACAAGATGAAGAGTTGAAAGTGTACAAGGTTTATTAGTAAAAAACTATGAACAATATTAAAAATATGAGATATTTTTGGTATAATGATTCCATTTTGACACATATGTAAGGAAGGGAAATTCTTTAAAGGAGGTGCATATTTCACATGCTTGAATGAGTTTTAAACTCATAAACATTGAGATATTTCATCTCTCCTCTCTCCTCATTCAAGTCTAGTTCCAAAAAGTTAGCTTAACTGACCTAAAAATGGTCAAAAAGTGACCAAACTGGCTTGGAAAATTCTAGAATCAGTTTGTTTGGTTAGGAGCTCAATTTTTCCTATAAATAGAAGCCTCCCCCTTGTTGAAAAATATAGTGTTTTATGCATTGTTACTCTACTCCACCTAAGCCAAGAACTGTGAATTCATTTAATAATTCACTAGTTTTTGACACTTCCCTCTTTCTTCAATCCCCATTGGTAGCTCCATCAACATACTAAACCAATTGATTGGTTGGGGGCCTCTACCGTGAACAAAGAATCAAGCAATTTGTAAGGTAAGTATGGTGAATTTTGATCTTTTCTATAATTTCTCAATGTTTCTCTCTTCTCAACCCCTCTCAAGCTTGAGAAGTTTAATTGGTATGGTTTTTGAATGCTATTGAAGTTAATTGATTAATGATAGTAAAGAATTACATTAAATTTCTATTTATGTTTAATTCTTATGGTTTTTTCTCTCTCTCACTTTAAAAATTGGCATACTCATGACCCATTCTCAATCCAAATGAAGCTTTTCATAAAGCTTTTCCTTAATCCAAGATTAATCTATGCTTGAGAACAAATTAATGGTTTTTTTTATCTATACTTTTAGTTTATGATTATTTTTTATTTAATCCATTAAGAGTTAATGATCCAATTAGGGATCATTCTAATCATTTCCTTAAAGATAAGCCTTATCTTTTAAAATAATTGAGATTTATCAGTTATAGTAGCGGAGCTATGGTAAATTTTTATAAAAATTTACACATAAAATAATTTCATTCAAAGCATGAAAAGAGGATTTCCTACCATATTCTAAGAATTATCATCCTAGATTAATTGAAATAATTTCATTGTAATCATGGAAAAATTAAACTTTTATATTTGTTTGGGGTTCTCAAACACAACACAACTAACTACTTCTGACACAGCAAAGACACCCCCATTAGGTAACACTAACTTCAATTCCCACATCAGGCTAAACACAAACAGAGCATAGAGAACACGGATTGAGCAGAGATTTGCTAAACAAGATAGAGAATAACAGAACAGAACTGAAATACCATGTTTGATTGATCAAGATGAATCGTACATTGCTTTCTTCTTGTAAAAGACGACTACAAAGCCCCTATAAATAGGCGACTTCAGACAGTTTTAGACAGATGTAACTAGAATGTCACAAGACACTAACAGATGATATCCGACTAACCAGATCATAACAAACTCCGACTGATCAACAATCCGACTGAGTAGAATTCCGACTGAGCAAAGATACATATATCCGACTAAGCAACTATTAGGTATTCTATCTGTAGTTCAACAATATTATGCATAAAAGATAAATTTTTATATCAAAAGTATTACTTTTATTATTTTTATTTTTATGCATAGAAGTATGCATAATGGATAAATTTTTATATCAAAAGTGTTACTTTTATCATTTTTATTTTATGCATAGAAATATGCATAATGGATAAATTTTTATATCAAAAGTGTTATTTTTATCATTTTTATTTTTATGCATAGAAATATGCATAATGGATAAATTTTCATATCAAAAGTGTTACTTTTATCATTTTTATTTTCATGTATAGAAGTATGCATAATGGATAAATTTTTATATCAAAAGTGTTACTTTTATCATTTTTATTTTCATGCATAGAAGTATGCATAATGGATAAATTTTTATATCAAAAGTGTTACTTTTATGATTTTTATTTTCATGCATAGAAGTATGCATAATGGATAAAATTTTATATCAAAAGTGTTACTTTTAGCATAATTGAATTTCATGCATAGAGGTATGCATAAAAGATAAATATTTTATTATAAAAGTATTACTTTTAGCATAATTGAATTTCATGCATAGAGGTATGCATAAAAGATGAATATTTTATTATAAAAGTATTACTTTTAGCATAATTGAATTTCATGCATAGAGGTATGCATAAAAGATGAATATTTTATTATAAAAGTGTTGCTTTTAGCATAATTGAAATTCATGCATAGAGGTATGCATAAAAGATGAATATTTTATTATTTTATTATAAAACTATAAAGAAAAAATGATTATTTTATTATAAAAATGTTATTTTCATCATATTGAATTTCGTGCATAGAAATGAAAAAAATAAATAAATTATTATTTTATTATAAAAATATTACCAAAAAAATAATTATTTTATTGTAAAAGTGTTACTTTTATCACAATTGAAATTCTTGCATAGAGGTATGCATAAAGGATGAGTAAGGATGTGATAAGATGAGTTAGGATGTGATAAGAGGTGTATGAGATGTGATAAGATGAGATAAGATGCATATGAGATGAGTTAGGATGTGATAAGAGGAGCTAGGATGTGATAAGAGGTGTATGAGATTGTGTATGAGATGTGATAAGATGAGATAAGATGCATATGAGATGAGTTAGGATGTGATAAGATGAGTTAAGATGTGATAAGAGGTGTATAAGATGTAATAAGAGGTGTATGAGATGTGATAAGATGAGATAAGATGTATATGAGATGAGTTAGGATGTGATAAGATGAGTTAAGATGTGATAAGATGTGTATGGGATGAGATAATAAGTGTATGTGATGAGATAAGATGTATATGGGTTGTCATAAGGCGAGAATGGATGTGATGTATAAGAATAGATGTGAAAGTGTATGGGGCTATATGAATGGGAAGGAGAAAATAGATGTATCTATGTGGATGTGTGGATGTGAATGTGGATGTGGAGGAATGGATGTAGATACGAATGTGGATGTATACATGTAGATGTGGATGTATGGATGTGAATGTGCATGTAAATGTGGATGTATGGATGAAGATGCATTAATGTGCATGTAGATGTAGATGTACGAATGAGGATGTGGATGTATGCATATGGATGTGTATGTATGGATGTATGCATGTAGATGTGGATGTATGCAGGTGGATGTGTATGTATGGTTGTATGCATGTAGATGTGGATGTATGCATGTGGATGTGTATGTATGGATGTATGTATGTGGATGTGGATGTATGAATAAGGATGTGAAAAGGAATGTATGCATGGATGTGTATGAAGAATAATGAAGGTGAATGTGTATGGAAAATAATGTGTCGTTGATATGAATGAATGGATGAGAATGAGTATATATGAAGGGAATGTGGAATAAGTAATGTGGATTGAGGAAGGATAATGTGGAAAGACGGAGTTCGATATAGAAACTGTATTTTGTGACTGTTTGTAAATGACTGTTTTACGTCAAGAATGCTGGGGAAGCATTTTGACCGTCTTATGGATTAAGGTCATGGTAACCTAACTGAAAAAGTTGCAACTGCAATGGACGACGTCTCGCGTAGCAAGGTCGATCGAGGTCTTGACCAGCCTCGGTTCGATTAAAATGGTGAGCTTCCGGTACGGTGGATGAGGGGCCAAGGAAGCGGCCTATGAGTGAAGCGCTAGGTCACCTGCGAAGGATCCTAGAGGGTGCTGACCATACGGTGCTCGGGCTCTGGGTCGCCCAGGATACCCACGCCTGCGTCGAGGAAGATATTGGAACAAGGAGTAAGAGTTGTTTTCTGAAACCGGGCATGGATCTGGTTGATTGACCTTGCTGGTCTTCAATGGATGAGTCCATGGCTCTTTATATGGATCTGTTGGTTGATCTTGCTAATCTTCAACGAGAGTCCATCTTTATAAGTGATTATATTGCCGAGTATTATGGGCTAGGAACTATTGAAAAGGCCCCTGAGTGGACAGGTGGTGAGCATTCTAGTTGCCAATAATGCCATAGATACTCTGATGAAGGAATGATGGGAAATTGAATCAACCGGATAAATTGGAAGATTGTGATCAGTGATACTATGGTTTTATTAAAAGATTGTTTTAAAGTTAGCTGATGTTGAGAAAAAGGCAATTTCATATTGGGTGTGTAAGTGGTGTGACTAGTTTTATGTTTGCATGAACTTCCGGCTAGGGGTCCTTGGAACTCTTTTCCTTGGTACCCGGGACAAAACCTAACCAAATTCCAAATTGGATCCCATCACTACAATGGTTGGGCGGTTGGCTAACCCATGGGATCGGATGGGGTTAGGCTGGACTGATGGATCCATAAATCGAGACTCAACTTTTGTTATTACGATAGATAAAGTAAATCCCGGATAGTAATTGTTCTATGGACAGGAATCAACGGCTATGCCTCTTGAATGGGGAAAAAAGCGTTGATCCCAATGATCCAAGTGCAAGTTTCTTCCTTGATCTGACCAAGTATCTTATAGATGCAATTGGATCAGCTTGATCAGAAATGATCTTGACTACGTTAGAGTAAAAGGTTATCCTGGTGGAATCGCCCGTGCTTTCCGGTAAAGGAAGTTTTTTCGGGTTCGGTTTTGAAACAACCGATGGATTAGTCTCTTATCCGAATATCCGTGGGTGAGGCCCCGAATGTGGGACCCCTATCCCGTGCAAGAAGTGCTACTTCCGCTGCCAGTACCCTGAATCCGTTGCTCGGTGGGAACAGGGATCTCACAGTAATGGTCAATTTATCTTACGTTGATCTTTACAGTTCATTAAAATACTAAAGTCATTTACGTTCATGCAGATATGGTAGAAGCGCAAGCAAACGAGCATCAAGAGTTAGCCAAGAAGGCATATGAGCGAATGAAGGCCCTTGCACATGGACTGACAGCCCGCGAAGCTACGAGAACAGCATGCAGGTTGTCAAAATGGACAAATCCTACTTATGCCCAATGGAAAGACATAAATAAACACATAACCACAGAGATGATAAAGGAAATATGGCCATGTCCAAATGGCGAGATTAAGAAGGGAAGATGGAAGGTTTCGCGTTGCACTCATAATGATATCAAAACTAATGCCGAGTGCATTTTCTTGGAGGTGTACGGTCATCCTCTCCATAACACCGACGCTCCACTCTATTTTGCTAAGATGCTATATGCACAATTTATCCTAGAAACTCCAGTGGACTTCGCCTCCAGAGAGGCCATTGTCAACACCCACGACATACGTGAAGAGACAGTGACATTCACAAGGGAGTAACTTGCTCTCATGGAGGAGGGCGCTGGATTGGAGTTAAACAAGGTCAAAGAAAGCTTAGGGGCACAGCTAGCAGAGAAGGAGAAAGAAGCTGAGCGATTATCTGAAGCGTCAACTCCTCCCCCGGCCAATAGAGGGATTCAAGAGCAGCTCACAAAGATCAGCCACCAAGATGTACAGACCATCTCTTCACGTATTGCTCCTATGCGCCAAGGAAACCACATCTCTCATTTTTTGATACATCCTGATCTTGTGGGAGTTTCTGCTGAGGCTACTAGTTCCTCCACCCCCCAAGGTCCTGTATGTTACAAAGTATTGGGTGGAGCGGCCAGTATATACTACCCTGTGGACACTACTACCACTTAATATGTTTAGTGAGGCAAATGCAAAATATTTCCACATGTGCATTGTGTAGTGTTCCAATAAATCAAGGTATTTATACAGTGTTCGGCATGGCTAGCAAATATAAACCACCAGGACCTTTAGATACAACTCCTAGTGCAATTCGCAATTTATTTCAAGATGAAAGCTAAGAAAGACATAAATCCTACTTTTGTATTGATAATTTCTCCAAATACGATCATTTGTACAAGTACTTTTTATGAAATTAATGAAATGACTTCTTCCTCTATGTCAGTATCTTGCTCCAAAATTCTTTCACCTTTTACCCTCTCGTCTGCTAAATTAAGCTCATCTAAGTCAATGTCTAAATTGTCTTCTATCTCAAGGGTAGTGCATGACGTGCGTCCAACATCAAAGTTCTCGTCTACTACATCATCACAATTGTACATCCATCTGGGCATATCTTCTTCATACTCTTCGCTTTCAATGTCTCGCAAGATCTTTTCATTGCAATACATGTAAACAAGTTTATCTGCTCGATCTGCAAGAAGTCGATTGCGAATAGTACTGTGAATATATTTGTACATGCTCCAGTTTCTTTCTAAGCCTGAGTTTGAAGAGCACTGACTTAGAACCTTCATCGCAAGGTTGCACAATAAAGCATAATGCTCACCACCATTCATCATCCACCACTTCCATGCAGGTTGCTCTTTAGCCATTTGTTGAACAAGGGAGTTGGAAAATAAACCCTCTTTCAATCGAAATGAGGTCATCTCCTTTATGCACTTTACACGATCATCAACATTATTATAGAAAGTGTTTACCACTTTATAAAAATCTTGCACCACCTCAACGTTGGACATCAAATCCATATTCCAATATTCAGGATCTAACATGTAAGCAGCACTGTGTAGTGGTGAATGCGCTCCAATCCATCTAGCATGAAAGTACTTCAATAGGACTTTTCTTTGTCTACTGGAGAATGGTACACGCCATTTCTTTTCCACCACTGAATGCTCTAATTTCTCAGGACACTCCAAACTGCGCTAGACAGTCCACCATTGCATCCCTGCTTTCCCGAGATTAGGCGCTCTTTGATCAAGACTTTGTACGGCATACATAACAGGCATCATTACATGGTATGCATCCATCACACTGTTCCACCAACTTCTTCTCGTAAGCGTTGCCTTCAAGACTTTGATTTTCTCTTTCACTTTTTCAAGTTGAGTGCTCTCCCAGTCATGAAATGCCATGCATGTAAATGTTTCGCAAACTGCATCTTTATTTCAAAGAAGAGACTCAAAAGTGTAAAAGTGAGTGCAAAACCTAGTCTCCGCTGGAAGCTTTAACATAACTGACATGCGAGGTCGAAAAATATCTAACACTCTCTGTCTCTTGAGCATGAATCTCACAAGCTGGCAAGCAGTGTCGACGATTGAGGCAAACCATTTGGTATCATCACTTTTATACCAATCTTTTAATACAAGATTCAAACTATGAGTATTACAGCCTACCGGAAAAACATGTGGATACTGTCGCTGTAGGATTTTGGATGCATTCTTGCAATTCTTTGCATTGTCCATGATGATTTGGACTACATTTTGGGCACCCACTTCCTCTATCATAGAGCCAATGACTTGAGCAATGTAAGCCCCAGTACGGATGAAAGTCTCACCTCTAGGTGAAATAACCATTATATTAATTAATGGTTTTCTTTGTACATTAGACCATCCACCACTTACTATACTACATCCAGAAAGCTCTATATTGCTAAGAATTATTCTTTGTACATGTTCCTTTTACTTGCGCATAGCATTTCTCTAATAGATCCTTTCGCATAGCATGGTACATAGGCGATGAAAACCCTGGTCCAAACTCACCAATTTTCTTCCATGCTCTCTTTCAATGCTCACTGTCCACCATCATCATAGCACTCCTAGAAAAGTAAATCGCTTCAGCAAGGGCAAGTTGTGCATCATCGAGCCGACCTTGACGTAGGCTTTCTTGCAATGAAGTTTGACGCATGGGTATATTTCCTACGTCAAAGTTTCGCTTGCAGGAAGATGCACTTGGTAGATTACTTTCTGGTTGCACATTGACGTTCGGAGTACAAGCAGGCGATGTAGCAGGAGTTTGATGATTAGAACAACGGTGTTCTTGCTGCCTTGATACATTAACGGTAGGAGTGTAATGTTTTCTTGAATCTTTCTTTTGAATTTCTTCTCTTATGCGTTTGGCCACTACAGGTGCAGAGGGGTGGGTACATGACTTTTTCTTCGGTCCGCCTAAAAAGTGTTCTGTTAGTCGAGGCACCTGATTTTACTGCATGGCATAGCTTACACTCCCAATCTATGAATCGATCACCAATGTTAATTGCATATTGCCACTCTATCCCAGGTGCCTTTTTTTTCCTACTATTTGGAATTTGGACTCTATTGGAGGTATCACTGGATCCAACATTGTCCTCCATCTCAACAAATAACCTATTCAACCAAGCATATAACAATGAATACACAAATGAAAAAACAACAAAGTCACTCACGTATTACAAAACATACATTAGCAGACAAACTACTTCGAAACTATCTTGACAAACACAAAAGATCATCACATAACACAAAACTACTTTGAAACTATCTTGCAAGGTCTGACTACAAAACTACTTCGAAACTATCATGCACATTGCACCCCCAATGAAGGATGCCTTTTGTACCGAATTAAGGATACTTTACACAATCAAAGATCTATGCTTGCCCAATACTCTAGTATAGGACAATAGACCTTCTCTAACATTCACAAAGAAAATCAAAGATCTATGCTTGCCCAATACTCTAGTATAGGACAATAGACCCTTGTCTACTCTAAACTATATCAAGTTTCAAGAACCAATACAAGCCCCTAAGCAGGACTCTTAGCTCCATCAAACCATTCATAAAGCAGAATGAGGTAGATTACCTACGTAGCTCAAATGCAAAGCTGAATGACTCCAAATTTGTCCCTAAATCTCCGCAAGTATTAGCTACGAACCACACCCTGCCTCCAATTCAAAGAACTAAGGACGAGTGGCTCAATAGCCTTAGGAGTGCCTACAAGGAAAGACGACAGTTCCTAAGATAAGGACGTTCTTCCCAATTATGATAGAAGTAACACTTTTATAACAAAAAATAATCTTTTATGCATAAAAATCAAATATGATAAAAGTAACACTTTTATAATAAAATTAATCTTTTATGCATACTTCTATGCATGAAAATCAATTATGATAAAAGTAACACTTTTATAATAAAAAAATAATCTTTTATGCATATTTCTATGCAAGAAAATCAATTATGATAGAAGTAACACATAAAAATCAAATATGATAAAAGTAACACTTTTATAAAAAAAATTAATCTTTTATGCATACTTCTATGCATGAAAATCAAATATGATAGAAGTAACACTTTTATAAAAAAAATAATCTTTTATGCATACTTCTATGCATGAAAATCAATTATGATAGAAGTAACACTGTTATAATAAAAAAATAATCTTTTATGCATATTTTTATGCATAAAAATCAAATATGATAAAAGTAATACTTTTATAATAAAAAATAATCTTTTATGCATACTTCTATGCATGAAAATCAAATATGATAAAAGTAACACTTTTCTAATAAAAAAATAATCTTTTATGCATACTTCTATGCATGAAAATCAATTATGATAGAAGTAACACTTTTATAATAAAAAATTTATCTTTTATGCATACTTCTATGCATGAAAATCAAATATGATAAAAGTAACACTTTTCTAATAAAAAAATAATCTTTTATGCATACTTCTATGCATGAAAATCAATTATGATAGAAGTAACACTTTTATAATAAAAAAATAATCTTTTATGCATACTTTTATGCAAAAAAATTAAATATGATAAAACACTTTTATAATAATACTAATTTTCTTTTATACCAGTAATCAAAATGCATCTTCTATGCATGAAAATGATACTTTAGAATATAGAAACCATAAGGATTACTCTTTTAGAATAATAAAAGATGAAATTTTTTTCACTAATTTTTAAAAATTTTGCCATAACCTCCTTTGTATGGCTGACTAATTTTCAATTTTTAAGTCTCTAAAATTAATTAAAAGTGCACCAAGTTACAGTATTGAGATTGTTCTAAAGTAAACATTTTTTTACTTATTTAAGACAAACATTATAAAAAACTTGACTTTAATCATTAATCATTCACCTAGGATAGAGAATGGTTGGATTTACTAGAGAAGAGAGGGGAATGCCTTTTGCAATGAGGTATTCATCCTTGGGATTCTCAGCATCATGTATATGTATGAGTATAGCATCCGAGATACATATAGACAAGTAATGCAAAACTTTGTATGCTCTCTCTGATGACCATTGCTTATATGAGCTACAACCTCTTGTTGTGTAGGTTGTTAGGGTAGTTCCGGCTCTGGCTCCGCACAAGGTTCCAAAATCCTTTTCCCTTCAGAAATCTTTTAATCCTATACTTCCATGCCTGGAAGTTCTTTCTATCCAACTTCTTACCCACAATTTGTACTGGGTTGTCTGGCATATTTGCTCAATATGCAAATGCACCTTCCACACACATCCAATTTTGTAAATGAGCCTTCCTCATATCAACCACACTCTAATAAGTGTTCCAGATACTCCAAAGTACTCAATGAACTTCACTATTGATGCAGAAAATCAAAGTGATTGCATTCAAATTGAACTGGCATACATAATCCAAAGTACCTTGTCTTGTCACGCTTTCCAAGGCTTCAAATTGCAATGTAGTAGTTCAATCAAGTGTGGATAACTTGCATTGACACCTAAGAAATCTCAATGTTGCATATCAACACCAACCAAGGTGCGTACATACCAAAAATATCAAATCCCCTTCTTTGTTTTGAGAAAAACCAGTAGTAAAAGTGCTCTAATGCCTTTGATTCTTGTCCAAATTGAGAGACCATGCATTCATTAGCTTATTAGAAATGATGTCTACTAACTCCATTTAAAAAGAATTAGACCAATTGTTTAAGTTGAGAGAGTAATTAGACGATTAATGACCCTCTATTTCACTAATCACTGTAGATAGCCTGTTTAATGAGCTCATAATTAGCTCCATAATGCATATTTGTTTCAAACAACCACATAGCAACCTTCTCAAATGTGTGTACCAAAAAATTGCTGAACAAATTCTGAATTTAATCAGTCACCAGACTAGCAATTGACCTCCACTTTTCAAAATATGAAAAATTTTCTTTGTTTCTTCCCTACAGGCTGCATCGCCTGCTCATGAGGAGAACTGGGTAGTAATTTGTTGTGGTATTTGAGGGCATATATAGTTACCCAACACTCCAAGGCATGTGCACAATCCACCAATTTCTTGATTTTTGCAAGAGGCCAGCTCCAATTTCATCAACAATGGACCTCATTTCTCTGTTTTTGTGAGGGCTTCAAAACAGTGAATTCCAAACACTTAAATGCATCAGCCACTGTACCTGCTGTACCGGCTGAATGGAGAGTTGTACTTGCTGTACGAGCTCTATTGCATGAAGACCCGTGGTTTTTGGGGAAGAATCAATACCCACACGGAGGTATATGGATTATATTGTTGGCTCGGCATTTCTACAGCCTATTTTCTGGCTTAGTAGCCTCGTGTTGGGCTGTAGGGCTTGCACATGAGTTGCCAATACATTTCCATTTTCCAGATAGATGATTCTTTGTCATATTTGCAACCATTTTCCTCATACATTCACCACACTCAAGCTTCAATGGAGAGCTTGCAAAACATAAATTTTTCCTTTGCTTTGGAATCCGCAAGGATGTTTAGTAGTGCTTACCCAATAGGCCAAGCTCTCACATTTGATGAAAATCGGTGTGCTCCAAGCTTCACAGCTCTAATGGCAAGCTTCACAACTTTTCTTCACAGCTTCTTCTCCCTCTTCTCTCACTCACTCATAAACCCTAATAGAGAGCACTAGGCTCTGATACCATGATGAAAAACAGGTAGAGGGAGAGGAGACACACACACAAGAGAAAACCCTAATTTATTAAGCAAACCCTAACCATAGAGAGAAGCCATCTCCCTTCTCACACAATGCATAAAGTCATAATCCATAATCTACAACACACTACATGTGTTGTGTCCAAACACTGCTAACCCTAGCTAATGTCCACACACTATGACTAGCAGGACGCGGTCATTTATGTCTCACACATGTTACTACTTAACATGCTAGCACATAGTGCAATTGGCACAAGCTGACATCAAGCTTGAATCTCAACAAGGAGCATGGTCATATTTTATGAGGCTAAGTTCTATTGTTGTTGATTCTAATAGTGTATTCACTTTTAAGACTCAATCCAGTATTACTCCGTGGATCTTCTTCCCTTTTAACATTACTATTATCTGAGGTACATCATTGTTCGTTATTGGTATTTTTGTTGTCTCAATGACTAACTTATAGTCGATTTCTTGACTCGCTATTGGAGGAATCAGACAAGCAGTTGTCCTCTTCCATGGTACCTAGTAGGTTGCTCAATAATTTCCTCCTATAGTTGGGTAGGAAGGATAGGAGTTGATCAAGGGACATGTCCAGTTTTAAACCTTTCATATTCTCCCATATGTATTACTGTCCCACCTTTTCATGTGGCTTGTTGTTCGGTTCAAGAACTTCTTTTGACATTTGTTATTGTCTCGTTTCCATGACACCTGAGGATTCAGCCTCAGTGTTGCTTCTTATTTGCTGATTCACCTCTTTTTGTGGACTTTTCTTTCCCTTTCCCATTTTGTTGTTTTTGGGCCAATTGTACCTGCTTCTTGAGAACACTTTTTAATGTTGAATGCCTGGGCTCCTCTTGTTCCATTAGTTTGTTGGCTAATCTTTGTCCCTTACTATGTTTACCTTCCCATAGCTTCCCTTGTACCACCATCATGGCCATCACGCGAGGATTATCCTCCCATGACACTTCTTCATGTGACTCCTTGTGAGGCTTATCTTCTCACAACTTTTCTTCTTTTGCCTCCTTCAGGCTTTCCTCTATTTCCCTTAGACCATGTTCAATCTGAAGGGTTTTCTTTCAACTTCCCTTCTATGTTTTTTGCACCTCCTTTTTCATTGAGTCTTTGACTTGTTTTTCCATTCCATTTTGGTTTCCTTATGTGACTGACTAGTTTATCAAACACAGTCAGCTTCAATTTTCCCTTTTGGGATTTGGTGATTATGCCCATAGTTGGTTGTACATCTTCAAGCTCCATGATTTCAATCACATTGATGGGATGGTGCTATAGCATCCACCCATCCTAATTTATCTTGTAGCTTTTGTTGGTGCTTTTGAAATAGCTAACAATCATTCCTCTTGTGTGGCTACGCTTTTGACGGTATAATAACATTGGAACTCATTTGGCATCCTAGCACAACCTCTTCCTCTACCTTGCTTCTAGCCATAGTAAGGTTTGAAAGGTGTTGGTGCACTAGCCATGGGTGCTGATGTTGTTTGCATCGATAGTTGTGCCTGTCCAATTCTTGACATTTTTTTAATTGGATGTCAGGTGTGTGAAGGTTTGGAAAATGGCATGGGTCATGTTGCATCTTGAATTCCTCTTTTAGATGTCCCTCATTCTTGGAGATTGGGCATAATAAACCTACTGATGAGTAGTCAGATGAGCTGGAGACCTTTCTAGAGCCTACAAATGACCTTCTCTACAACCTTCTTGGCTAGGACGTCCACCTCATATTTCTTGCCTTTGTGTTTTCCCTTCTTGTTGTGCATGGTCTCCTTCTGAGCATCTAACTTAGCTTCTCAGTCTTTTGAGTTAGACTCACCTCCTAGAGTCACTATTTGAAGAGTCATACTTCTTACTATTCTTTTTCTTGGACTTATTTTCCAAGCCCATGTTCCGTTTTTCTCGTTTAGTTGCTTCCATGAGCTTGTCAAAACCTTCATGGTCGATGTTGGTGTCTTACACTATAAACTTCAGTTTCTTGTTGATACCATGCAAGAACCAATCAGCAAGAACTACTTTTGATGATTTGTCTGCTAGAAATAGCCTTTCATGTAGAGTGCAAAACTTGGCTACATAGTCTTCTATTGGCAGCATCTTGTCTTTCAGACTTCTGAGCTTGTCTTACAATTCAGAGTTAGTTTCGAGAGTCCTGAATATTTTGAGGAATGCTTCTTTTAGTGCATGGAAGGTGTGGAAGTGGTTTGGGTCATACTAGGATACCCATTTAGTTGGTATATCTCCGAATCTGGCTTGGAACTGCTCTCACTTTCTTGCATCTGGAACATTTGCGTGAGTGTGATTCACCTTCCACACATCCTCAAATTTTTTGATGTGTGTGTTGGGGTCTTCAGCCTTATTACCCTTGTAGATTGGGTACTTGTTGTTTCCTCGTTGGTTAGACATTTGGTGCTGATTAATGTCGGGGTGATGCAAGGTATTTTCCAAGCCTAGCAGGGAATGCTATAGTCGATTTTGCACTAAGTGAACAATAAGTAACCTTGCTATTGCTTCTGCAAGAAGTTCTTCTCCTCTTTTGGAGTGTTGCGATAGAATGTTATCTTAGTAAGAGAAATTGTGAGAGTGAATGCCGTAGGATCACCAAAGTGTTAGTGTGGTAAATCTGATGTGCAAGACACTCACTTATTGGTTGAAAGAAAATTTGTCAATGCCTAAGCCCTATGGGTTCATAACTCACAAGCTGACAGACTACTAAGAGAATACACACAAAAAGCATAAAAGCTCACTCACTCACTCAGACTTTACACAATGAATAATGTTCAAGCACTATGTGTATTACTATACTCTTCAAACTGATACAAGGCTACTCTAGCAAAAACTCTCTCTACCTTGAATATTCTCTATATCTCTCTATATCTATATCTTGTACTCCTAAACTGCTTCCTACCTTACTATCTTGGAAGGTCCCTGTTTCTTTTCCCACCATTGGACTTTCTGTTTACAAGACTATTACAATAGCATACATATGATTACAATGAGGATGCATGTGCACTGCCACATGTGCATTGTCATTTGTGCACTACTGTCTGTGCACTATTATCTACTATTGGCCTATGTTCATCAGCGATTTCTTTAGGCCTCACTAGTATGCAACTTATGTTGGTGAATGGCACCATTAACAATGACCACCACAATAGCCCAAACTCTTCACTTGGCATGCTCATCAATAGGATGGCATCAAAATTTTCTTCTTTTATATGAGGGAGAAAAATCTTCTTCTTTTTCTAAAATCTTCTTCTTTTTCCAAAATCTTCACTTGGCATGCTTTTTAATAGGATGGAATCAAAATTTCCTTCTTTTATGAGGGATCCAATCCTAGCTAATTATTGCATGATGCTCTTCATTTTATTAACATGTGCAAGAAAATAATCATTTAATTTCATGTCCAAACCAAAAATTTAAATTTTATGTTTGATTTTAGAGTTCTTTCTCTTTTCCCTAAATAAAGTTTCCAATTTATTACATGCCACTTTCAAGTTATCCTTCAATGCAATGTGGTATATAAATGCGTTAGTCCCAATTCAGTGATGGGATATAGATTTTCATCTTTACTTTTCTGTATATTTATCTCAATTCAAGACTCTAGGCACTCTTGTCTCCAATACAATGCCTCTCACAGGCTCTCTCTTGTGTGAGTAGATACTCATTTTTTTGCTTGCATGTGTGGAACGCCTCACTCCTAGGCTACTCTACTATCAACCCCATGCCCATGATTATGCAAAACAAGGGGATCTTAGATGTCAAAGCTAGTTTCTAACCTTGTATAATCAATAAATACAGATCTGACCAATGCAAGTATAATTTTTAATGATTATGCACTAATCTCATTTTCAACAAAAATGTAAAAAAAATGTTTTAGTGTGACGGTCTCGAGTCTAACCATATCTTAATCATACAAATTAATCTAATAAAACATTAAACTCACTTAATCGTGCTATTTCTACATAGTAATACAGTCAAATCAACCTTCTCAAAATAGCAAACAAGCATGCATGCCATATCTAAGATTTTTATTACATAAGAAAAGAATCATGTAATCTCAAACAAACATTCACATAATATAAATCTCTATCAATTAAATCATAGAATCTCAATCAATCACCATGTATGTTTCTATCTCAAAGATTTTGTCATCATCACCATGCTCGACAACATGGTTAGTCATAATGGGCAAAATCCAGCCAATCCAAGGCTTTCTCTAATGCCCATCCACCCAACCTCCACATTGGACATTGCGGTTATCCTCAGTATGCCTCTTTCTGAATCTTGTCCTCTCTGGGTTTGTACACATGGCTCCTAGAGGTCATAAATCTCGTTCTTTATTCGTGGCATTCCCTGTGTGTCGTCGCTCGAAGGATGGCCGACACCCGAATCTCAAAATCTCATCTCAAGTCTCATCATACACATGCATAATCTTAATTCATTCTGAAACAAAGCAATCACAATTCAGCTAATCCATAATCTTTCAAGGCATACATATTCAAATCTATCAAAATCAACTTTAAGTATAAAACAAGATTTTAATTCAAATAGTCCTTAACTTCTCTTAGTCTTCAAAGTCACATGAGAATCTTTGTTTTAAACATAAGCAATTATCATGTTCTAGCTAGAGAGATCATCTCTAGTCACTATAGCTAAGTCTTAACTATGCTTATATATTAGTCCATCCAGTCTATGTGTTAGTCCATTCAATCTATATTATAGATGAGATAGTTAATCTTGATGATAATTTCTAAGGCAAAGCCTGACCACTAGTATCTTTGGGAAAGTAATATCTTCCAATGTATTTGGAATTAGAGAAAATTTAAAACTACAAAGTTTTAGAACTTCTAATTCTATACAAAACAGTGATGGTTCTCTAAAAATGCCTTCTAAGGTCTCTTTGAGAGCATTCAAAATGGCCAAAGTTGTGTTTTCAGCATAACATTGTCAAAAATAGGCAAGTGCCCCACTTTGGCCTAAAATAACTCAAAAATAAAAGGGATTTGGCTTTCTAAATTCTCATACACTCTTGTTGAGTTTCTTGTCCTCTAAAACTTTTGTGTTTGTCCTTTGGTGAATCTATCTGCAATCATCTGATTTGTGGGAAAATGCTCAATCATTATTGATCCTTTCTTCACTTCATGTCGAACATAATGATAATGAATAGCAATATGCTTGGATTTTCTTTATAGAACATAATCCTTGGCAAGACTAATGTCACTTTGATTGTCACATCTAAGTGAAGTACTTGACGTATGCTAGCCCGAGAAATTAAGCAATCATTAACAAAGAAACAATTTCCACTTGTAAATCGTATAGACGAGTGAGAACTTGCCCAGTTAGCATCTAAATAACCAAGAAGACATAAAGAATCCGAGGGAGAGGATTCTTGTTGGTGGCGGCGATAGAAGAATCCAAAGTCTTTAGTGCCTCTCAAATATTTAAGAACATGTTTGGCTACAGTCCATTGGCTACAGTCCAACGTCCATTAGAAGGAGAAGCAAGATGTTGTCCCAAGAAATTAACCACAAAGAGAATATCTGGTCTGGTGTTTAAGCCAACAAATTCTAAAAAGCCAATGAGATTAGCATAAGGTTAATTTGGGGCTAATCCTTCGTCATGAGTCATAGCTATATACTTGGTGGAGCTTACAAGACATGGAGTATTTGCAGAATAAGCATTGACTAGACCAAACTTTTCAATAATATCGTCAATGAATTTTGATTGACGAAGAAACTAGATACCTTTCTTGCGATAGCACTGAACTTGAATACCAAGACAAGAGTGAATCTCACCAAGAACCACCATCTCAAAATCCAATGACAAAATCTTCTTTATGAGTTGCATAAAGTCAAGATTATTAGAAACAAGTATGGTATCATCGATGTATAGAGCAAGAATAACAAATAGAATACCTTCATGCTTGACATATATATTAGGATCAGAGATACAAGAGATAAACCCTTTTGATGTGAGGAAGAGATCAATTTTTATATACTAAGAACGTGATGCCTGCTTTAAACCATAAAGAGTGCGTTGAAGATGACACACAAGATGTTCCTTGTTGCCAGGAATTGAAAATCCTTCTCGTTGTTCCATATAAATCTCTTCTTTGAGATCACCATTAAGAAAAGCAGTTTTCACATCCATCTGATGAATCTCCAAATCAAAATGAGTAGCAAATGCCAAAAGGACACGTATGCTAGTTATGCAAACAACAGGGGAAAATGTATCATGATAATCAACACCTACAACTTGTGAGTATCCTTTTGCAACAACCAAATGAGCTTTGAACTTATCAAAAAGCCTTTGTCTTTGTTTTATATACCCATTTGCACTTGATAGGAACACGATCAGGAGGCAAATCAGTAAGAACTCATGTACCTTTGAAAATCAAAGAATCATATTCAGCTTGCATAGCCTCCTGCTAGTGATCTTTGTGTGGAGAAGAGATAATATCTTCTATATAAGTTTCCGGATCTTCATGTGATGAACATTCATAACATCATCAAAACTGTCATCATTGTAAGATCCCTGTTCCCACCGAGCAACGGATTCGGGTACTGGCAGCGGAAGTAGCGCTTCTCGCGCGGGACAGGGGTCCCACACTCGGGACCTCGCCCACGGATATCCGGATAAGAGACTAATCCGTCGGTTGTTCCAAAACCGAACCCGGAAAAACTTCCTTTACCGGAAAGCACGGGCGATTCCACCAGGATAACTTTTTACTCTAACGTAGTCAAGATCATTTCTGATCGAGATGATCCGATTACATCTATAAGATACTTAGTCAGTTCAAGGAAGAAACTTGCACTTGGATCATTGGGATCAACGCTTTTTTCCCCATTCAAGAGGCACAGCCGTTGATTCCTATCCATAGAACAGTTTCTGTCCGGAATTTAAATTTTTTTTTCTATCGTAAAAACAAAAGTTTGAGTCTCGATTTACGGATCCATCAGTCCAGCCTAACCCCATCCGATCCCATGGGTTAGCCAACCGCCCAACCACTGTAGTGATGGGATCCAATTAAAAATTTGGTTAGGTTTTGTCCCGGGTACCAAGGAAAAGAGTTCCAAGGCCCCCTAGCCGGATGTTCATGCAAAATAAAACTAGTCACACCACTCACACACCCAATATGAAATTGCCCTTTTTCAACCAGATTCAACCAGTTTAAAACAATCCTTTAATAAAACCATAGTATCATTGATCACCATCTTCCAATTTATCCAATTGATTCTTAATTTCCCATCATTCCTTCATCAGAGTATCTATGGCATCATTGGCAACTAGAACGCTCAGGAGCCGTTTCGATAGTTCCTAGCCCATAATACTTGGCAATATAATCACTTAACAAGATGGACTCTCGTTGAAGATCAGCAAGATCAACCAACAGATCCATATAAGGAGCCATGGACTCATCCATTGAAGACCAGCAAGGTCAATCAACCAGATCCATGCTCGATTTCAGAAAACAACTCCAACTCTGTTCCAATATCTTCCTCGACGCACGCGTGGGTATCCTAGGCAACCCAGAGCCCGAGCACCGTATGGTCAGCACCCTCTAGGATCCTTCGCAGGTAACCTAGCGCTTCACGCATAGGCCGCTTCCTTGGCCCCTCATCCACCGTACCGGAAGCTCACCATTTTAATCGCACCGAGGCTGGTCAAGACCTCGGCCGACCTTGCTACGCGAGACGTCCTTCATTGACTCCCCGTCAGCAGTTGCAACTTTACCATCACGACTTTAATCACAAGACGGTCAAAATGCTCCCCCCAGCATTCTTGACATAAAACAATCATTTACAAACAGCATTTACAAACAGTATTTACAAACAGTATTTTACAACAACACAATTTCTATTTTAACTTTCATTTTTCCACATTATCCTTTATCAATCTACATTACTTATTCCATATTCCATTTATATGTATACTCATCCCATCACATCTTTTCTATCTCATCACTTCAGATTCCCTCACATCGCATATCGTATATTCACATCCATACATCCACATCTATATGCGTACATTCACATCTACATGCATACATCTACATCTCTATGCATACATCCACATCCACGTTCACATTCACCTCCATACATCTACATCTACATGTATACATCCACATCTCCATTCACATCTACATCTATACATCTACATCTACATGCATCCATCCACCTCCACATCCACATCTACATCTATACATCTACATCTACATGCATACATCCATATCTCCATTCCCATCTACATCTATACATCTACATCTACATGCATCCATCTACCTCCACATCCACATCTACATCTATACATCCACATCTACATGTATACATCCACATCTCCATTCACATCTACATCTATACATCTACATCTACATGCATCCATCCACCTCCACATCCACATCTACATCTATACATCTACATCTACATGCATACATCCATATCTCCATTCCCATCTACATCTATACATCTACATCTACATGCATCCATCTACCTCCACATCCACATCTACATCTATACATCTACATCTACATGTATACATCCACATCTCCATTCACATCTACATCTATACATCTACATCTACATGCATCCATCCACCTCCACATCCACATCTACATCTATACATCTACATCTACATCTACATGCAAACATCCACATCTCCATGCATAATAAAATTCTTTTAATTAATCTAGGATGATAGTTCCTAGAATATGGTAGGAAGTCCTCTTTTTATGCTTTGAATGAATTTATTTTATGCGTAATTTCTATAAAAATTTTGCCATAGCTCCGCTACTATGACTGATAAATCTCAATTTTTTTCTAAGGGATAAAGCTCATTATTAAAGAAATAATTAGAATGGTCTCTAATTGGATCATCAAGAAAACAATTAGAATGGTCTCTAATTGGATCATCAATCCATAATGGTCTCTAATTGGATCATTAAGAAAACAATTAGAATGGTCTCTAATTGGGTCATCAATCCATAATGGATTGAATCATCAATGTGCATAAACTAAAAGCATAGCAAAAGCCATTAATTTGGCCTCAAGCATAGCTTAATCTTGGATTAAGGAAAAGCTTTATGAAAAGCTTCATTTGGATTGAGAATGGGTCATGAGTATGACCATTTCTTGAGTGAGAGAGAGAAATTATAAAAACCATTAGAATTTAAATATAAGTGGAAATTAACTTCTATAGCATTTATTAAATTATGTAACTCTTCACTACTATTCACCAATTAACTTCATTAGCATTTAAAAAAAACCATACCAATTAAACTTCTCAAGCTTGAGAGGGGTTGAGAAGAGAGAATCATTGAGAAATCATAGAAAAGATCAACATTCAATATACTTACCTTATGATTTGCTTGATTCTTTATTCACGGTAGAGGCCCCCAACCAATCAATTGGTTTAGTATGTTGATGGAGCCACCAATGGGGATTGAATAAAGAGGGAAGTATCAAAAACTAGTGAAATATTAAAGAATTCACAGTTCTTGGCTTAGGTAGAGTAGAGTAACAAGGCATAAGACACTATATATTTTAGCTTAGGTGGAGTAGAGTAACAAAGCATAAGACTCTATCTAATTTGGCTTAGGTGGAGTAGAGTAACAAGCATAAGACTCTATCTAATTTGGCTTAGGTGGAGTAGAGTAACAAAGCATAAGACTCTATATATTTTGGCTTAGGTGGAGTAGAGTAACAATGCATAAGACATTATATTTTTTTCAACAAGGGGAGGCTTCTATTTATAGGAAAATTTGAGCTCCTAACCAAACAAACTGATTCTAGAATTTTCCAAGTCAGTTTGGTTGAATTTGGACTAGATTTGGACCTAGTTTGGTTACTTTTTGATTCGGTTTGGTTCCATTTTGATTTGGTTTGGTTCAAGAGAGATGAGAGATAAAAATATCACATTATTTTTGAGTTTAAAACTCATTCAAGCATGTGAAATATGCACCTCCTTTAAAGAATTCCCCTTCCTTACATATGTGTCAAAATTGTATTGCTCATAGTTTTTTACTAATAAACCTTGTACATTTTCAACTCTTCATCTTATGTGAAATATGCACCTCCTTTAAAGAACTCCTCTTCCTTACATATGTGTCATAGTTTTTTTACTAATAAGCCTTGTACATTTTCAACTCTTCATCTTATGTGAAATATGCACCTCCTTTAAAGAACTCCCCTTCCTTACATATGTGTTTATTTACTAATAAACCTTGTACATTTTCAACTCTTCATCTTATGTGAAATATGCACCTCCTTTAAAGAACTCCTCTTCCTTACATATGAGTTTATTTACTAATAAACCTTGTACATTTTCAACTCTTCATCTTATGTGAGCATTTACTCATTTTTGGGTATCTTCTTTTACAATTTGGATTTATCTCCTCCCTACACATGGATTGATGCTATTGGCCCATAGGAACCTTAATTGGACCATAATCTAAAAATTTCTGAAAATCTAGACCCTTAGACTAAGGTTCTTTATACTTATTTCCATTTAATTCCAATTGCACATTGGAAAATTCTTTTTGAATTTCTATTTCAGGGGAACTTATTTTAATAAGATGAGTTAATTTTCTATCCAAAAATATTCATAATCTGAATATTCTCTCTCTAGCATATTTTCTCTCTCTAGGTTAAAACAGCCACAAACAAGATCTCTTATATTTCAGAAAAGGAATTGATTACAGGGGAATATACTAGACATCAAAAAAGGGGTTGGGGGAGGAATCTTACATTCTACCCCACTTAAAAAACGCGAGATGTCCTCATCTCGCAACTTGAGATAATTTCGCAAGGTGAACGAATATGAGACTTAGAGGAAAATTTTAATCAAGATTAACCACCAAGAAAAGTCTTAAAGAGAGCAAGATTCAAAATAAGAACAAGATTTAAACTTTATTCATTCTTGGAACTTATACAGTAAAGATAGAAGAACTCTTTACACTTCCATAAGCCCGTCCATCATATGGTCACAAAAGCAGTCCTCACAAGCTGCACAAGTATAGGGTAACTCATCTATGGGAATGATTCTGCTGGTTATTGCCGCACCTATCTCAGTGGTATGAGGTGATCTAACAAAAGGACCTCTGAGAGGCAAGCCAAAAACGGGATAAAGGCATATCTTCTCATGAGGAAGAAAACACGCCAATAAGAAGACCCGCTCAGAAAACCCAAGATGCCTTGATCTCATGACGCAGTAGTATCGGGGACCCAAACCCAAAGCTTCAATAACCATGGCCAAGCGGACATTGTTACGAAAGTGCTGCTGACCCCAGGGTGTTACCCTAGTTATGTTTTGATAGGTCCGCCATTTGGTCTGCGCTACAGAAGTTCCTAGGTGAGGAAAAGTGAGCGCTCATACTGTTCTATAAAGTCTTTCTTCACAGACTCTCTTGCGTCTTGAAGGTGAGAAATCATCAGGGATAAAACTAATTCCTGTTGCCAAGCCATGAAGGAGATTAAGAAAGAAAGGAGATTGATGGGAGTAAGATTACTGTGAGCGGTAAGTAAAAATTACGACTTATATAAAGGAAGGAGCTAGCGTAACCTAGAAGCCAACGGTAACTTACCACTGAAGTTTTACCGTCTTTCCATGATTTGAGTTTGACACATTTTTCTATAGAAGGCATTAAGAATTTTGAGATGAGGGAATAAAAGAAACTTGTAGGCTAAGTCACCTACTTTCATTGAATTCAGATATAAGGGTCACAATATCTGGGAGATAACTTCTTATACTCCCCAAGAGATAAAGAACTTCTTTTGGGCCGTACTCGAATGAAAACCAAAGCCTTGGTATCCAAAACCTCGATTCTCACTTCTGGACTCATTGTTCTAAAGCCTTAAAACAGGTGGGACTCCTGAGAAGTATTCTAGGGAAAGGGTCTTCCTTTTTTAAACAGAAACTTTCTTTTATTTTAGAGAGGGAATAATTATAAGATCAGAAAGGGAGATTCTTACTCCTGTATACCTCGAAGGCTGGGGAGGAATCTTACATTCTACCCCACTTAAAAAAAATGCGAGATGTCCTCATCTCGCCAAGTAGAGGACAACTCTTTTTCTTAAGATCCAATTTATTCTGGGGTTCCTTATATTCTGGTCAACCCAACAGAACACTGGGATAAATATCCCTTATATAGAACTCATTATTAAATAACAATTCATTCAGATCATATCATTCATATCTTTAACATGATAATGGTCCATTAGACCGAAAAGTTTCCTTCGAAACATTCCTCCACGGAAATTTCAGTCAAGCAAGTTTCTCAATTTGCATCCCTTAACTTGATCTACCGGTCAAATATTAACAGTAGCAATCTAACAGCACACCCATTAACCTCATAGTGATTTGCTGAATTCATTATCATCATTCTAGTTATGAATATCATTACAGGGATTCGTCCCATTCCCCCTCATTGTGGTTTCATTATATTTCAACTAATTTTTTAAAAATCAACATTTTTCAATCAGCATTTTCAATCAGCATTTTCAATCAGAATCCAAATCAATTCATCCATTCTCAAACAGAATTAAAAATCATATCAATCACATGCAAAATCATCATCTGGATAGCATTAACGCTTATAATTTCAAGTCTTAGATTTACTCGTATATACTGTCAGTAAAGAGCTGCAGTATACTCTCGGTATATACGGGTAGTCACGGTCCTTGGAATTATAAAGTAAATACTATCATGTCTAGGCCTCAAGCAAGTCAGGGATTCTATATAATTGCGGTACTTCCATTTGAAGACCCAATTACCAAAATTACGAGTTTCAGTTTGAATATCAAATTGTATGAATTATATCACACAATTATAACCTTTTTGTGTTTCTTGATAAATTTTTGACCTATTTGTCTTCTCAGGTGATCTTTATTAACCAAAGGCTCTGATACCAACTGTAAGATCCCTGTTCCCACCGAGCAACGGATTCGGGTACTGGCAGCGGAAGTAGCGCTTCTCGCGCGGGACAGGGGTCCCACACTCGGGACCTCGCCCACGGATATCCGGATAAGAGACTAATCCGTCGGTTGTTCCAAAACCGAACCCGGACAAACTTCCTTTACCGGAAAGCACGGGCGATTCCACCAGGATAACTTTTTACTCTAACGTAGTCAAGATCATTTCTGATCGAGATGATCCGATTACATCTATAAGATACTTAGTCAGTTCAAGGAAGAAACTTGCACTTGGATCATTGGGATCAACGCTTTTTTCCCCATTCAAGAGGCACAGCCGTTGATTCCTATCCATAGAACAGTTTCTGTCCGGAATTTAAATTTTTTTTTCTATCGTAAAAACAAAAGTTTGAGTCTCGATTTACGGATCCATCAGTCCAGCCTAACCCCATCCGATCCCATGGGTTAGCCAACCGCCCAACCACTGTAGTGATGGGATCCAATTAAAAATTTGGTTAGGTTTTGTCCCGGGTACCAAGGAAAAGAGTTCCAAGGCCCCCTAGCCGGATGTTCATGCAAAATAAAACTAGTCACACCACTCACACACCCAATATGAAATTGCCCTTTTTCAACCAGATTCAACCAGTTTAAAACAATCCTTTAATAAAACCATAGTATCATTGATCACCATCTTCCAATTTATCCAATTGATTCTTAATTTCCCATCATTCCTTCATCAGAGTATCTATGGCATCATTGGCAACTAGAACGCTCAGGAGCCGTTTCGATAGTTCCTAGCCCATAATACTTGGCAATATAATCACTTAACAAGATGGACTCTCGTTGAAGATCAGCAAGATCAACCAACAGATCCATATAAGGAGCCATGGACTCATCCATTGAAGACCAGCAAGGTCAATCAACCAGATCCATGCTCGATTTCAGAAAACAACTCCAACTCTGTTCCAATATCTTCCTCGACGCACGCGTGGGTATCCTAGGCAACCCAGAGCCCGAGCACCGTATGGTCAGCACCCTCTAGGATCCTTCGCAGGTAACCTAGCGCTTCACGCATAGGCCGCTTCCTTGGCCCCTCATCCACCGTACCGGAAGCTCACCATTTTAATCGCACCGAGGCTGGTCAAGACCTCGGCCGACCTTGCTACGCGAGACGTCCTTCATTGACTCCCCGTCAGCAGTTGCAACTTTACCATCACGACTTTAATCACAAGACGGTCAAAATGCTCCCCCCAGCATTCTTGACATAAAACAATCATTTACAAACAGCATTTACAAACAGTATTTACAAACAGTATTTTACAACAACACAATTTCTATTTTAACTTTCATTTTTCCACATTATCCTTTATCAATCTACATTACTTATTCCATATTCCATTTATATGTATACTCATCCCATCACATCTTTTCTATCTCATCACTTCAGATTCCCTCACATCGCATATCGTATATTCACATCCATACATCCACATCTATATGCGTACATTCACATCTACATGCATACATCTACATCTCTATGCATACATCCACATCCACGTTCACATTCACCTCCATACATCTACATCTACATGTATACATCCACATCTCCATTCACATCTACATCTATACATCTACATCTACATGCATCCATCCACCTCCACATCCACATCTACATCTATACATCTACATCTACATGCATACATCCATATCTCCATTCCCATCTACATCTATACATCTACATCTACATGCATCCATCTACCTCCACATCCACATCTACATCTATACATCCACATCTACATGTATACATCCACATCTCCATTCACATCTACATCTATACATCTACATCTACATGCATCCATCCACCTCCACATCCACATCTACATCTATACATCTACATCTACATGCATACATCCATATCTCCATTCCCATCTACATCTATACATCTACATCTACATGCATCCATCTACCTCCACATCCACATCTACATCTATACATCTACATCTACATGTATACATCCACATCTCCATTCACATCTACATCTATACATCTACATCTACATGCATCCATCCACCTCCACATCCACATCTACATCTATACATCTACATCTACATCTACATGCAAACATCCACATCTCCATGCATAATAAAATTCTTTTAATTAATCTAGGATGATAGTTCCTAGAATATGGTAGGAAGTCCTCTTTTTATGCTTTGAATGAATTTATTTTATGCGTAATTTCTATAAAAATTTTGCCATAGCTCCGCTACTATGACTGATAAATCTCAATTTTTTTCTAAGGGATAAAGCTCATTATTAAAGAAATAATTAGAATGGTCTCTAATTGGATCATCAAGAAAACAATTAGAATGGTCTCTAATTGGATCATCAATCCATAATGGTCTCTAATTGGATCATTAAGAAAACAATTAGAATGGTCTCTAATTGGGTCATCAATCCATAATGGATTGAATCATCAATGTGCATAAACTAAAAGCATAGCAAAAGCCATTAATTTGGCCTCAAGCATAGCTTAATCTTGGATTAAGGAAAAGCTTTATGAAAAGCTTCATTTGGATTGAGAATGGGTCATGAGTATGACCATTTCTTGAGTGAGAGAGAGAAATTATAAAAACCATTAGAATTTAAATATAAGTGGAAATTAACTTCTATAGCATTTATTAAATTATGTAACTCTTCACTACTATTCACCAATTAACTTCATTAGCATTTAAAAAAAACCATACCAATTAAACTTCTCAAGCTTGAGAGGGGTTGAGAAGAGAGAATCATTGAGAAATCATAGAAAAGATCAACATTCAATATACTTACCTTATGATTTGCTTGATTCTTTATTCACGGTAGAGGCCCCCAACCAATCAATTGGTTTAGTATGTTGATGGAGCCACCAATGGGGATTGAATAAAGAGGGAAGTATCAAAAACTAGTGAAATATTAAAGAATTCACAGTTCTTGGCTTAGGTAGAGTAGAGTAACAAGGCATAAGACACTATATATTTTAGCTTAGGTGGAGTAGAGTAACAAAGCATAAGACTCTATCTAATTTGGCTTAGGTGGAGTAGAGTAACAAGCATAAGACTCTATCTAATTTGGCTTAGGTGGAGTAGAGTAACAAAGCATAAGACTCTATATATTTTGGCTTAGGTGGAGTAGAGTAACAATGCATAAGACA
Organism: Cibotium barometz; assembly: GCF_041138505.1. NCBI lineage: Eukaryota > Viridiplantae > Streptophyta > Polypodiopsida > Cyatheales > Cibotiaceae > Cibotium > Cibotium barometz. The sequence continues at coordinate 48,558,716 of NC_141067.1, forward strand.
TTATATTTTTTTCAACAAGGGGAGGCTTCTATTTATAGGAAAATTTGAGCTCCTAACCAAACAAACTGATTCTAGAATTTTCCAAGTCAGTTTGGTTGAATTTGGACTAGATTTGGACCTAGTTTGGTTACTTTTTGATTCGGTTTGGTTCCATTTTGATTTGGTTTGGTTCAAGAGAGATGAGAGATAAAAATATCACATTATTTTTGAGTTTAAAACTCATTCAAGCATGTGAAATATGCACCTCCTTTAAAGAATTCCCCTTCCTTACATATGTGTCAAAATTGTATTGCTCATAGTTTTTTACTAATAAACCTTGTACATTTTCAACTCTTCATCTTATGTGAAATATGCACCTCCTTTAAAGAACTCCTCTTCCTTACATATGTGTCATAGTTTTTTTTACTAATAAGCCTTGTACATTTTCAACTCTTCATCTTATGTGAAATATGCACCTCCTTTAAAGAACTCCCCTTCCTTACATATGTGTTTATTTACTAATAAACCTTGTACATTTTCAACTCTTCATCTTATGTGAAATATGCACCTCCTTTAAAGAACTCCTCTTCCTTACATATGAGTTTATTTACTAATAAACCTTGTACATTTTCAACTCTTCATCTTATGTGAGCATTTACTCATTTTTGGGTATCTTCTTTTACAATTTGGATTTATCTCCTCCCTACACATGGATTGATGCTATTGGCCCATAGGAACCTTAATTGGACCATAATCTAAAAATTTCTGAAAATCTAGACCCTTAGACTAAGGTTCTTTATACTTATTTCCATTTAATTCCAATTGCACATTGGAAAATTCTTTTTGAATTTCTATTTCAGGGGAACTTATTTTAATAAGATGAGTTAATTTTCTATCCAAAAATATTCATAATCTGAATATTCTCTCTCTAGCATATTTTCTCTCTCTAGGTTAAAACAGCCACAAACAAGATCTCTTATATTTCAGAAAAGGAATTGATTACAGGGGAATATACTAGACATCAAAAAAGGGGTTGGGGGAGGAATCTTACAATCATAGAAATGATTTGAACCATGTTTAATATCAAATGGCATTCTAAATGTTTGTAGATATTATGGTATAGTTTTAGAATACCAAAAGGGTGATATAAAGAAGACTCACATAAGTTTAAGTGCTGGTGAGTATTGTAGACTTCTAGCTAGCCACCATGGATTATAATCCATTGATAACTTTGTGCTACCACCTCATAGTTGGCAAGTGTTTTGGGAATATCATCTAGAACAAACAGGTCTAAGTTTTGACACTTTTGTCCAAGATTTCAGAGTTTTGGAGTACCCAACACCAACTACGAAGGTTTAGCACAATAGGGTGCAATGGATAAAAGTAATTATCTTGTGGATTAGTTAAAACTACATCCCCCCGTAAAATTCCCATAATGAGAGTGGGATAAGAATCATGCTCAGTATTTTGTTTGATGAGGGTTGGTTCACCTAGGCTTAGGTCCTCAGACAGATTTATATCATATTGAAGCAATGAGAGGGCTAGTGTAGACAAAACAAGAGTAAGAGTTTGAGGAGGGGCCCAATGAGTTACTCGCAAAATTGACCTATCTCCGAGGCTCGCTCAAGTAGTAGGCGCATTTCATTTGTAGGCTCTTATGTTTGACTTCGGTCATGTATGGCTAGTTGTTGCTCCAATTCTTGTACATGGGAGTCATTGGTGCTGAGGAGGTTTGATATGGTTGTTTCTCCAACCATTCGTGCAGCATCCAACTCCTCAACAAGCCTTGTTGCTTCCTCTTGCACCTCCCTTTCCTGAGCTTCTGTGATTCTTTGAAGTCTTTCAGGGGCAACCAATCTTTAACTGTCTTTTAAAACTGTTGGGTGACGGGCCATTGCCTCGTGGTGGTGTGCAATCACCATTCTCTACATCTTAGCTTGTCTATTATCTGTCTTGTTGCGAGTGGGTAGCTCTACTTTTTGTTCCCTTCAAACTTAAGGATAGCATTTGGATCTGGCTTTGTAGCTCCTCTTCTTTGGCTGGGGACGTATGCTAGAGCTCATGAATGGCTGCTAGCTCATGGTTATGGGTAACTTCCTTTTGAAGTTGCTCTTTAGCTTGCTCCAGTTGCGCTTTCAGATCCGTATTCTCTTTAATTCTTTAGACAATAGCTTGGTTGAGAATCAAATTATTGTTTTCCAATTCTTGGGTCTCTTGCTCCTTGGGTTGCCTTGAAACTCTTCATGATCACATCTCTATGTGTGGTGTGAGACCCCTCTACCCCCTCTGCGCACCGGATTCCCGGTTGCTAGCAGCAGCGAAAGTAGCTTCCTCTTGTGCGGGGTAGGGTTTCCCGCTTGTTAGGTGGGAACCTAACTTAGCATAAGGGCGGCGGATACCAGGAGGCACACGAGTGGTGCAAAGGGAGAATTGAAGAGGTGTGCACAAGGCCTACTAAAGAGGAGGCGCTAACCATTGTAATCATCGAGCATTCAGTTCATAATTCAGTTATGGCTTGGGATGTATGGATAATCTCTCTCTCTTTCTTTCTATCTCTTGATCTCTGTGTATGAGCATAGTATTGTTAAGTGTGTGTGTGTGTCAATACGCTTAACACATGGCGACCATGAGGTGCAGAATCTCCTTCCTTTGGTGAAGAAGGAAGAAATCGTCCGTGTGCTCAGAAACACGAAGCCACTCTGTCTTTCTCTCTCTGTGATAGCGCCTATTCAAGTGGAAGCACCTGTCATAATGGTCAAATTTGCATCGAGTGTGTGGAGTCCGGGAGGAACAAAGTGTTCCAGGTTGCTGCAATTTGGCATGAAAGGCAAAGGCGACAAGAGAATGGTGATTGCGGTGCAGATCATAATGAGAATGGTGAATTCTTTGCGGTTAGTTTTAGTTCATACTCAATGCGGTTGTGAATGACAGCTACTGTGCAACATGCTATGGACCTTTCTCCTCAATGCGGTTGGATGCCGGTAGTAGCAACAAACAATGTGTGGTCCCACACTATTGCGGTGTTGAGGCGGCTTGTTTTGTGATGGCTGTGAAGGGCAGTGCAAGGATGCTACTTGTTTCTATCAATACTCTTAACACCACTCAGGGCCTCGTCCTCGCATGTCCGAACACGAGACTAATTTGGTGGTCATTCTGAAACCGAATCTGGGAAAATTTCCCTTGCCCGAAAAACGGGGACGATTCTACCTTTTTGATTTTCTTAACGAATTTTCTAACGGGGTCAAGAGACTACTATCCTTCACTTGATTAAACCAGATAGAAGAAAAACTATCACTGACTTAGTTTGAAGAAATCAACGCTTTTTTCCTAACGAATTTTCTAACGGGGTCAAGAGACTACTATCCTTCACTTGATTAAACCAGATAGAAGTAAAACTATCACTGACTTAGTTTGAAGAAATCAACGCTTTTTTCCTAACCAAAACCAGGCATAGCCGTTGATCTAATCATTTGAGGAAATCAACTCTTTTTTCCTAACCAAAGTCAGGCAGCACAGCCATTGATCTATTCATTTGAGAAATTCTTTAGGTTTTTATTTAACTACTCGAATTCTAAGCGTATTCCTATTATTTTTATTTAATTATTAAAACTCCACTGATTCCAGCTGGCCCATGGGTTAGCCACCCAACCACTAGAATCGGTAGAACCAGACAATTACTCGCCCACCCATAATTGAATGCCTTTCTTAACTTTTGCTTTCGAATACAAAAATGCACACACTCCTCTTTAAAACTTTAACATATAAAATAATCCATTGACAAACAATTATTGGTACAGATGTTATAACTCAAAAATTCCATCGAGCCCCTCGTTTCTTAAAAAAAATAGTATCACTCTGGACTCTGTTGAGAACAACTAGTCAGCAAAACGAGATCTAGTAACAGATTACAATAATCATTTCGTCCATCATACATATCTTCCACGACATACGCATAGGTGTCATAAACATTGCGAGCCCGTGCATCTCCTGGTCAGAACCCTCCAGGATCCTCCTTAGGTGTCGTGGCACTTCACTCAAGGACCGCTTTGTCGGCCCTCGCCCATCGTACTACTGGAAGCGCACCATTTTTCAACCATATTGAGGCTAGTCAAGGCTTTGTCGCGTGAGCCGTCCTTTGAACACTCCCCGCCAGCTGTTGCAATCGAACTTCCCTTAGAAAAACATATACCAAATGCTCTCTCTAGCATTCTGGCGTAAGACAGTTCTTTAAGAAAACAGGGTTTCTAAGCAAGTTTTCAGTTTGATTTTCTTTTGAATACAAGGAGTATTTCTTGAATTAGTATCCCTAAAACTTCTTGATCAGAATTTCGAATTTCATACCAAAATTCCTCGAATTCTATAACCCTAGTCTACAGATCAATTCGAAGGGTCTCAAACTTAGTTTCAGATTTGGCGAGAGTTTTGAGTGTACTTTTCTAAACTGGCCACACTTTCTTTCCTCGAAACTGACGAAAGAGTTTGTTGGTCTTGGTCATAGTCTGATTCAAGGTTCGAGTCCGATAAGATTTTTTCTGAACTATCTTTCTCGAAAAGGTTTGATAATTCAGTTACTATTTTACTTAATTTCTTTCTTTGAAGATTCACTTAATTGATTTCTAAATTAGTTACAAATTCCAATGAGGAATAAATTAATCATTTATCTGAATATTTCGATCTCGATAGATTTCTTGAATTCTCCTTTTTTTTCAATCCGTGTGAATATAAAACGATAGAAATTTCTCTCTTAGAGTATTTAAGTATTCATTTATCAAATACTCATAGAATTCAAGAGAATTCTAAGTTTGATATAAAAATTCTTTATGCATCTATTTATGCATAAAAATCAACTTCAATGGGAAGAACACTATTATATATATATAAATCCTTTTATGCATCTTTCTATGCATAAAAATCAATTTTAATAATAATAACACTTTTGTAATTAAAAAATTGCTTTATGTATCTCTCTATGCAGAGAAATCAAATTTGATAAGAAAAACACTTTTATAAAAAAAAATCCATTATGCATCTTTCTATGCATAATGGGGCATGAAATTACAAAAAAAGTCCACACTGTGAAGAGAAGGTTTCACGTCATGAAAATCAATTAGTTCATGTCATGAACTAAAAATGATTCCTAACGTGAAGGATTCTAAAATGGTTCACGTCGTGAACTAAAAATGGTTCACGATGCTATGAAGTGCTCTAAAATAGTTCACATTGTGAACGTTTTTTTGCACGGTCGCGATTTTTAAGTTTGTTAAACCTATGGTCAATAATAAAGCAGTGGCTGTGGCATCCTTTCTCAGGGAATACATATATGCCCGATTTGGGTGTCCATTAATTGTACTCAGCTATTTCTTTACACTAGAAATTCCACTTTTCTCATTTAAATGTTTGAATTCCAATATGGTGGGAATTCCTCTTTCATCATTTAAACTTTTCTATGCAATAAGATAAATTAAGCTAAAATCCTTCTTTATTTTTTTAAAAAAATATACATTATTTTAGCATTCTAATTTTTTTCCTCTTAATTCATTGGAATACATGGATTTCCATTGTCATGGGGATACCTCTTTTAACATAAAAATGAATTACTAGAAATTTCTCTTTTTCCTAATTTACTATTTATGCATAAACATAAAAATCAAATTTTCCATGATTATAATGAGAATCATTTGATCAATCTAGGATGATTAATCCTAGAATATGGTAGGAAGTCCTCTTTTCATATTATAAATTAAAATGATTTATGTGTTAAATTTTCAGAAATTTTACCATGGCTCCGCTGTTATTACTGATAATTCTCAATAATTTTGAAAGCATAAAGTTTATTAATATCCCTATGATTAGAATAACCATTAATTGGATCAATATCCAATTATGGACTTGATTCTTAATTTTTCCATAAATTAAATAGCATAAAAGCATTAAAAGGCCACTTATTTGGCCTCTAATTTGACAAGAATAGAAATTACTTTTAGATTAAAGAATTGCTTCATGAGAAGCTTCATTTGAATATAGAATAGGTCATAGGAATGACCATTCTTTGGTGGAGAGAGAGAAATTTTTAAAAAAACATTATAATTTAAGCATAAATGAAAATTTATGTGTTTTATCACTATAATTCATTAGAAAACTTCAGTTGTATTCAAAAGCCATTCAATAAAATGCTTTTAAAGCTTGAGAGGGGTTGAGAAGAGAAACATTTAGAGATTTAAGAAAAAAAAGGACCATAAAACCCACAATTTACCTCCTAGATTGCTTGATTCTTTGATCAAAGTAGAGGCCCCCAACCAATCAACTGGTTTGGTAAGTTGATGAAGTCTCCAAGGAAGATTAAAGAGAGAGAGAAGCTCCAATCTCTTCAATTTGTAGAGGATTTTTAGAGGATAATAGAAATGAAGCTTATCTTAGAGTAATACCGGCATAGTTTAGTTCACACATGAGAATACAAAGGAATGAGGGTCTATTTATAGGTGAGGGAGGCCACTAACTGAGTCCAACTGAGTTCTAGAATTTTTCAGCTTCAGTTTGGCTGAATTTGGACAAGATTTGGACCAGTTTGGCTCCCTTTTTGATTTAGTTTGATCCAAGAGAGAGGAGTGATAAAAATATCCTATTATTTTTGAGTTTAACACTAGTTTGGTACCAAAACAGGACACTTGAGTGTCCTTTTTTGGGGGTTGCAAAAAAAAATCAAACTCCTAATGTAGGCTTTAAAAACCAAAATGCTTCATTGGGCATGTAGAACATAACCCTATGCTTATGTAAAAAATGCTAAACATATAAAATGCCTTTTTATTTGGAAGTACATAAGCAACAAAGTAGCATATGTCTTGAAAATGAACATTTTTTCAGGATTTTTCAGGATTTTTCCAAATATGCAAGCATCATTCTCTCAAAAAAAAATCCAATGATATCAATAGCATTTTTCCCAAGATATTTTGATAGCATACATCAGTCCAAGGAGGTAGAAGTTCACCAAAAAAATCATTTTCCTTTCCTAGAATTTTTTCCAAAAAAGTTGTATAAAATCAGCAAAAGTAACGCGTATTATCAAAACTCAATCACGCCACTAAAAAAAATTGTAGCCCTATCAATGAGAATGTTGATTATTGGTTTTCATGCTTGAGATGAGATAAATAAGCCATAATTTGATGTGTATGACACTAACTTAGCCTCCACTTAAGTAGGTTCTTATCGCCTAGTTCTAAAAAAACTGTAAAAAACAAAAATACAAAATTTGATCATCTTTTTTCAAAAACTAATCATAACTATGCTTGCACAAGTAGTCTACACCTATAGTTACAACAAATAATGCACTTACACAGCTTTCCCCTTTGATGAAAATCAAAATTAGGCTCATAATTAGACATTTTACGTATTAAAAACAGGTTGCGCAAAAGGCCATGTATGAGAAGAGGCCCAAAAAGTGGCTCTAAAGTTTTGGAAAATTCAAAACAAAGTAGTATTTACCCTATATAACATGGGTGCACCTCAAGTTTTACATTATTAGCTTGCATATGGAAGGAGAAAAATTCATGCTCCACCTGTATAAAAAACATAATTTCAATATTAGCGAGTCAAAAATTTATCCAATAATTATCGTTTGATGATTCCAAGATTTAGTTTACATCATGGGCTTTCCATCAAGCCAAGTTTCATGATCAAACTATGTCCCTTCTAAAAGTTATGTACAAATTACTACTATTTTGAAAACAGCAAAAATCATGCGTTTTATCAGCATGCGTCTAAGAAAATTAAAATATTGCCTTGCAAAAGCTAAGAAAAGTGCAATTTAAAAAATCTCAAATTTTTTTTGGGTCTTGAGGAACATCTGTGGATGTTAAGCATTTCAAAACTCTTAATAGATTGCCCACAAAAATTCAAGAAAAATGCTAACTTTCAGGACACTTTAGTGTCCTCAGGACACTTTAGTGTCCAATTACAGAACTAGTGTTAAAACTCATCCACACATCTGAAATAGGCACCTCCTTGAAGGGCCCCCTTATGCTTACCAATGTGTCAAAAATGAATGATTACTCTAAAATATCTCATTTTTTTATTAATACTTCATAATTTTTAACTAATAAATCTAGTACTCGGTCAACTCTTCATCTTATGTGAGCATTTACTCATTTTTGGGTTGTTTCTTTTATTCTTTGGATTTATCTTATCCCAACACTTGGATTAATCTTATTGGTGCATAGGAACCTTAATTGGACCATAATAAAAAAATTTCAGAAAATCTAGACCCTTAGGCTAAGGTCTTCTAAATCTTTTTTATTTAATCCCAATTGCACCTTGGAAAATCTATTTTGATTTTTTGTTTCAGGGAAATATTTTTTTGATATTTGTAGAATTTATTTATCTAAAAATATCCCAATATTGATTTACCACTCTCTAGAAATTTTTATCTCACTAGGCAAAACAAGGAAAAATAATATTTTCTTGTATTTAGAAACATAGAATGATTACAAAGGGATTGAAGTAGAGGCTTAATCAATATTCAGGCTGAGGAGGAATCTTACAAGATATACAAGTGAATGGGTGTGTGCGGGAACAAGCCCTTAGCAAGAGGCTATAAAAGAGAGTCTGTTAATGAGTGAGTAGTAGTGAATGTGGAGATATTTTGGGAAAAGTGAAGAGGTGGAGAGAATTAAGCAAAAGAGGTGGAGTGAATCAAGGAGAGATCAATGGGATTAGATGCTTGGCATCTTGTGGATATAAACACTATAAATTAAGACATTGGCCTAATGCGTATTTGCTGGTTTTTGAGTATCCATGCCTACATTAAGCTATCAATTAATTGCTCACTAATCTTATCTTAATCATCATCTAATCACTTTGCTAATGATGTTGATTCTTGCATTTAATCCACCATAGCTCATCACTTTGCTTGCATTTCAACATGGTATCAGAGCTTAGCTTAGGATCTATCCAATTTATGAGCTTATTTATCTACTAATCACCCTATTAAATAGGATTAAGAGATAATCACTTTTTTAGTCTTTTTCAACAAGCTCTTTGCACTCCTAGCTGCTGGTGAAGGGGCTTGATCTCCCTCTAGCCTCAACATTAGGGAAAGAGGTCTTAGGCACACATAGCCAGCTCATCCACGCTCTAGCCCATCATGTCAGATCCTCAAATCACCGTCGGTTGCTCCTGATTTTTGTGAATTTGCAGACACCTCCTTTCTAAAGAAAATCTGAGATCTACACTTACACAGAAGCAATTGGCCTAATTCCTCTTGGCCCTAGGGGTTTTCAAGGGTTCTCTACATGTTGGTGATGTCAGATTTGTGAAACTGGTCAAGGAATAGCGGCTTCAAGCTCTGAATCAAATATGCAAGTGACTTTGGTAAAATAGAGATTAAGCATTTAATGTTTGGTCAAATCTTTTGTTTCTTGGCTTGATCCTCTACTAGACTAACTGCTATTGATGCCTTTGAAAGGAGTTGGGCTCATTTAAGCTCTAATGCCCTAGATTTGGCCTCCCCGCACACTCTGATTTTTGCACACAAAACAAGGGGATTATTTTACTAATCAATGATTAATCAACACTAATCACTATATTTTGGTGCAATTGAGGGTAAAAATTTACCATTGGGTATCTGATACAGATCCTTATCACTTTAGATTTCAATTCGGAGATGGTTTGATACTCCAACCATTCAGTACAAATCAGCTACACTTGGCTTTATGTAAATTTTACTGAATTTATGTTGATAAATCTGTTGTAATCATCATCTTGCATTTTCCCTTTGGTTAATGCTTGCAAATTACACTCAAATTCAAGTTATTTATAGCCACTGTTGCATTTGGGAATGTGCATAAGAATGAATGCTATATGCATTATGTATTGGACACACATGGGTGATTACATCATTGTAAAAATGGGATCAAACACTACCCTTGTCCAGAATAAGGCAAGAGGTAAGACTTCCCGCATAGATTTGGGTTTGCATTGCATAATTAAAAAAAATGACACAAGATAAACATCAAAAGCACAAAAGAACTATCAAAAATACTTTAAAACATGTTGCTCACATAGAGCAAGAGCTGAAGGTCAAGCTCGTGGCCCCAGCCATGAAAGAAGAAGAACATCTCTTTTAAAGAGGAGGATCAACACCGAGAATAAGAGCTAGATGAAGCATTGAAGGAAGACATGGATGCGTGAAGAAAAGCTGCCACAATAAGAAGACTGAAAGAAGAGCTAGACAAAGCATTGAAGGAAGACGTGGACACGTGAAGAGAAGCTGCCACAACAAGAAGACTGAAGAGACAAGAGAAGATGTGAGACTTAAAGAAGTGAGGAGCCATGTGAAAATCTGTAAGGAAGAGAGAGAAAAACCCCACAACCCAATGTAACCTGCCCCAAATAAGTAAAACCACCTCTGAGCCACCTATGATGTAGGCCATGTGGTAGATGTATGTGTGAAAACTTTAGTCAAGGTCACGGGCACTTATAGTAAGCCTTGGACACATAGAGAGAGAGAGTGTCAAGAACTATGAGTTAGGGACTTGAGGCACTGGTCACGGGCTACCAAGTAAGAGGGAAACTTGGTATAGAGTCTAGGTGTGCTAGGATTATTCACTTGAGGGGAGGTGTTGAAATATACAAGTGAATGGGTGTGTGCGAGAACAAGCCCTTAGCAAGAGGCTGTAAAAGAGAGTCTGTAAATGAGTGAGTAGCAAATGAAAAGGTAAAAGGTAACTACTATAAGATCCCCATCCCCACTATGCAACAGATTCTGGTTGGGTGCTAGTAGCGGAAGTAGCACATCTTGCATGGGGCAGGATCCTACACTCGGGGCCTCGCCCATGGATATCCGGACAGGTGACTAATTCCTCGGTTCTTCCAAAACCGAACTTAGAAAAACTTCCCTTGCCCGGAAAGCACAGGCGATTCCTCCAGGATAAAATTTTACTCTAACGTACTCAGAGTCATTACTGACCAAATTGATCCAACCGAACCTAAAGTCACTTGGTCAGGTCAAGGAAGAAACTTGCACTTGGATCATAGAGATCAACGCTTTTTTCCCCATCGAGAGGCACATCCGTTGATTCCTTTTTCCATAGAACAATTACTATCCAGGATTTAATTCATCTAGCGTACTACAATAGAAATTGAGTCTCATTTTTACAGATCCATCAGTCTAGCCTAACCCCATCCCCAGTCCCATGGGTTAGCCAACCACCCAACGACTGTAGTGATGGGATCCAATTTAGAATTTGGTTAGGTTTTGTCCCGGGTACCAGGGAAAAGAGTTCCCAGGCCCCCTAGCTGGAAGTTCATGCAAACATAAAACTAGTCACACCACTTACACACCCACAATATGAAATTGCCTTTTTCTCAGCATCAGCTAACTTTAAAGTAATCCTTTAATGAAACCATTATGTCACTGATCACAATCCTCAAAATCTCTGGTTGAATCCATATTTCCAATCATTCATTCATTGGTGTCCTTATGGCATCATTGGCAACCAGAACGCTCACCACCTGTTCACTCAGGGGCCTTTTCGATGTTGAGATATCGAGCTCGTCTAGTGAGGCGGTGGACACTGATGACCCGCCTGGGGGATAGGCCCCGCACTTACACCACTGGCATGGTTGGTGAGATCTTGGGTGATATGCGGCCAGTGGGATGACAGGCTGTGTGACAGCCACTCTAGAGACTGGCATAGTTATAGCGCCAGCTCATTTAGTCGGGTTCACACTATAGAGAACCCGTGTATGTATTTGGTTGAGTACCTTTCATATTGTGTGTACTCTTATTCTTGTATATGGTGTGTTGAGTGTTGAGTAGAGAAGAAGAAGATTTTCAGCCTCTCACCTTGTGTATTCTCTATTAGGGTTTTGTGAGTGTGTGTGTGTGCTTGCAAGAGCTCAAGCTCTCTTCTCCCCTGCATCTTTTCATTCGATAGTTCCTAGCTCATAGTAACCGCCAATATATTCACATAACAAAATGGAATCTTTATGGAAGATCAGCAAGATCAACCAATAGATTTATATAAAAGAGCCATGGACTCATCCGGACCAGCAAGGTCAACCAAGCATGACCAGCAAGGTCAACCAAGCAGATCCATGCTCGATTTCAGCAAACAACTCTTACTCTTTGTTCCAATATCTTCCACGATGCACGTGTGGGTATCTTCGGTGACCCAGAGCCCGAGCACCGTATGGTCAGCACCCTCTAGGATCCTTCGCAGGTCACCTAGCGCTTCACTCATAGGCTGCTTCCTTGGTCCCTCATCCACCGTACCGGAAGCTTACCATTTAAATCAAACCGAGGCTGGTCAAGACCTCGGCCGACCTTGCTACACGAGACCTCCTCCATTGACTCCCCGTCAAAGCAGTTGCAACTTTATCAGTTAGGTCTCCACGACCCTAATCACAAGACTGTTTTATGTCAAGAATGCTGGGGAAGCATTTTGACCGTCAAGAATGTTGTTTCTATAATGAACTCTTGTCTTTCCACATTATCCCTCATCAATCCACATTACTTATTCCACATTCCATTCATATGTGTACTCATTCTTATCCAATCACATCATTTTCCATCTCATCACATCAGATTCATTCACATCACATATCATTTATTCACATCCCAATTCACATGCCATCACATCTCATCCATTCACTCATATCGATGTCACATCATTTCACATACACATTCGCATTCATTATTCCACATACACATCCACATTCGTACTTCCACATCCATACATCCACTCCCACATCCGCATTCATACATACATATCCATATCCACATCCATACATCCACTTCCACATGCATACATCCACATCCACATCCACATCCACTTCCACATCCATACATCCATTTCCACATTCATATATCCACATCCACATTCACATTCATACATCCATTTCCACATCCACATCCACGTCCACATCCATACATCTACATTCATACATCCACATCCACATTCACATTCATACATCCATTTTCACATCCGCATTCATACATACATATTCACATCTACATCCATATATACAATTCCACATCCACATCCATACATCCATTTCCACATCCACATCCATACATCCATTTTTGCATCCACACATCCATATTCACATTCATATATCCACATTCACATTCACATTCATACATCCATTTCCACATCCACATTCACATCGATATCCATACATCCATTTTCACATCCACATTCATACATCCACATCCACATCCACATCCATACATCCATTTTCACATCCTCATTCATACATCTACATCCATACTTATCACATACATATACATCTTTCCTTTCCCATACATCCTTCACATACATACATCTACATCCATTCTTTCACATACATATATCTACATCCATTCTTTCACATACATACATCTCCATCCATTCTTCGTTCATTTTCATCTATCTGAATCATTTCACATCCTCATATCTATTTATAGAATACAAGAGAATTCTTATTTTTTATATAAGATTTCTTTACGCGTCTATTTATGCATAAATTCGAGTTTAAGGAGAATAACACTTTCGAAATAAAAATCAATCTTTTATGCATCTTTCTATACATAAATTCATTTTAAATGAGAATGACACTTTTGAATTAAAATTCAATCTTTTATGCATCTTCTCATGCATAAAATCAAAATTGATGAAAATAACTCTTTTAAACTAAAAATAGATTTCTTTATGCATCTTTCTATGCAGCATAAAATCAAAATTGATGAGAATGACACTTTTGGGTTAAAATAAATTCTTTATGCATCTTTGCATGTATAAATCCAATTTAGTAGGAATTACACTTTTAGAACAAAAGAATTTCTCTTATGCATTTAATTTATGCATAAAATCCATTTATGATGAAAATCTCACTTTTAATATAAAAAAATCTTTTATGCATATGTTTATGCATACAAATCATTTATGATGAAAATCACTCTTTTAATATAAAAGAATTTCTTTTATGCATCTAATTTATGCATAAAATCATTTATGAGATGAAAATCACACTTTTAATATAGAAAAAAATATCTTTTATGCATATGTTTATGCATACAAATCATTTATGATGAAAATCACTCTTTTAATATAAAAGAATTTCTTTTACGCATCTAATTTATGCGTAAAATCATTTATGATGAAAATCACTCTTTTAATATAAAAGAATTTCTTTTATGCATCTAATTTATGCATATAAAAATTTATGATAAAAATCACACTTTTAATATAAAAAAATATCTTTTATGCATATGTTTATGCATACACATCATTTATGAATGAAAATCACTCTTTTAATATAAAAGAATTTCTTTTATGCATCTAATTTCTGCATAAAATCATTTATGATAAAAATCACACTTTTAATATAAAAAATATCTTTTATGCATACAAATCATTTATGATGAAAATCACTCTTTTAATATAAAAGAATTTCTTTTATGCATCTAATTTCTGCATAAAATCATTTATGATGAAAATCACACTTTTAATATAAAAAATATCTTTTATGCATATGTTTATGCACATAAATCATTTATGATGAAAATCACTCTTTTAATATAAAAGAATTTCTTTTATGCATTCATTTGTGCATAAAAATCATTTATGTGAAAATAACTCTTTTAAATTAAAAATAAAATTCTTTATGCATCTTTCTATTCATAAAATAAAAATTGATAAAAATAACACTTTCTGGATTAATTTAAATCCTTTATGCATCTATTCATACATAAATCCAATTTAGTAGGAATTACACTTTTAGAGTAAAAAAGTAAAACTTATTTTTACACAGTTTTAGAAAATTTCACCATAACCTCCTTTGTATGGCTAACCATTTTTCAATTTTTAACTTTCTAAAATCAACTAAAATTTCACCAAGAGTATTTAATTCATTCTAATGTAAGCAATTTCTACTTATTTAAGAGAAACATTATGAAAAACTTGATTCTATCCATTAATCATTCATATAGGATAAAGAATGGTTGGATTTACTAAAGAAGAGAGGGGAATGCCTTTTTTCAATGAGGCATAACATCATAATCATTTTAGAGAAAACAAAAATCATAAAAATCATTAAAATTAAGCATAAATGGAAATTTTTGTATTTCCTTACTACCATTTATCAATTAACTTCAATAGAATTAAAAAGTCATTCTAATTAAGCTTCTCAAGCTTGAGAGGGATTGAGAAGAGATAAACATTGAGAATTTATGGAAAAAGATCAAAATTCACACTTTACCTTACAAATTGCTTGATTCTTTGATCACGGTAGAGGCCCCCAACCAATCAATTGGTTTGGTGTATTGATGAAGCCACCAATGGAGATTGAAGAAGGAGGGAAGCTCCAATTTCTTCAATTTGGAGAGAATTCTAGAGAATAGTAAAAATTATCATTATTTCAGCATTCTGGCATAGTATAATTCTTCTATTTTTTACAAAGGAATCAGGTTCTATTTATAGGAGAGGGAGGCTCTAAACAAGACCAACTGATTCAGTTTGATTGAATTTGGACTAGATTTGGACCTAGTTTGGTTCCTTTTTTATTTTGATTCAGTTTGATCCAAGAGAGAGGAGAGATAAAAATATCACATTATTTTTGAGTTTAAAACTCATTCAAGCATGTGAAGTAGGCGCCTCCTTGAAGGGACTCCCCTTCCTTACACATGTGTCAAAATGGAATCATTATACCCAAAATATCTCTTTTTTTAGTAATACTCATAGTTTTTTACTAATAACCCTTGTACATAGTCAACTCTTCATCTTATGTGAGCATTTACTCATTTTTGGGTATTTTTCTTTTACAAATTAGATTTATCTCCTCCCCACACATGGATTGATCTTATTGGCCCATAGGAACCTTAATTTAAAATTTTAAAAAAATCTTGACCCTCAGGATAAGGCCTCTTGAACAGATTATACTTGATTTCTAATGCACCTTCTGAAAATCTTTTTGAACTTCTGTTTTGAGGGAACTTATCTTAATAAGAAGAGATATTTTCCATCCAAAAATATTTAAAAACTAAATTACCACTCTCTAGGCCAAAACTGGTAGAAACAAGATCTTTTATATTACTGAAGAGGGATTTGACTATAGTAGGGGAAGATACTGGACATCCTGAGAGGCTGGGGAGGAATCTTACAGGTTGCGGGCTACCAAGTAAGAGGGAAACTTGGTATAGGGTCCAGGTGTGCTAGGATTATTCACTTGAGGGGAGGTGTTGAAATATACAAGTGAATGGGTGTGTGTGAGAACAAGCCCTTAGAAGGAGGCTGTAAAAGAGAGTTTGTAAATGAGTGAGTAGCAGATGAAAAGGTAAAAGGAATCTACTAGGAGAGAATAAAGGGTAGCATGAGAAGTTCTAGGATATGTGGAGATATTCGGGAAAAAGTGAAGAGGTGGGGAGAATTAAGCAAAACAGGTGGAGTGAATCAAGGAGAGATTAGTGGGATTAGATGTTTGGCATCTTATGGATGTAAACACTATAAAATAAGGCATTGGCCTAATTAGTATTTGCTAGTTTTTGAGTATCCATGACTACATTAAGCTATCAGTTACTTACTCATCACTAATCTTATCTTAATCATTCTCTAATAACTTTGCTAATGATGTTGATTCTTGCATTTGATCCACCATAGCTCATCACTCTGCTTGAATTTTAACAGTATGCACATGTTCGTATCATTGGATGAGATGCTTGGCATCTTATGGATGTAAACACTATAAATTAAGACATTGGCCTAATGAGTATTTGCTAGTTTTTGAGTATCCATGCCTACATTAAGCTATCAGTTAATTACTTACTAATCTTATCTTAATCATTCTCTAATCACTTTGCTAATGATGTTGATTCTTGCATTTGATCCACCATAGCTCATCACTTTGCTTGAATTTTAATAGTAAGCACATGTTCGTATCACTGGAACAACCTGCCAATTTTTGGCCTCTTGTATTTAATGTGCAAACCGGGAAAATTTCCCATGCCCGGAATGCGGGGACGATTACACCATGCCTGAAAATCGGGAAAATTTCCCATGCTCGAAAACCAAAATTGGGAAAATTTTCCATGCTCAGAAAGTGGGGACGATTCCACCATTTTTTTTCTTAACGAATTTTTCTAATGCGGTCAAGATACTGAACTAATCTTTATCTGAATAAACCAGATAGAAGGGAAACTATTACAGACTTAACTTGAATGAATCAATGCTTTTTTCCTGATTGAATCAGGCACAGCCGTTGATTTATTCTTTAGAGAAGTCTTCAGGATTCTAATTAACTACTCGAGTTCTAAGCGTATTCCTGTCTATCAATTTTATTATTAAAACTCTATAGATTCCAGCCTAGCCCCATCCAGCCCATGGGTTAGCCACCGCCCAACCATTGGAATAGTAGAACCAGACAAGTACTCACCCACCCATAATTGAATGACTTTCTTAACTTTTGCTTTAGAATACAAATACGCACACACTCCTCTTTAAACTTTAACTTATAAAACAATCCATTGACAAACAATTATTGGTTACACGTCATAACTCAAAATTCCCATTGAGTCTTTGTTTCGCACAAAATAGTATTACTCTGGACTCTCCGTTGAAACCAGCGGGTCAACAATGAGATCCAATAATAGATTACAATAAACATTGGTCCATCATACAATATCTTCCTCGACATACGCATGGGTGTCCTCGGCACCGCGAGCCCGTGCATCACTTGGTCAGAACCCTCCAGGATCCTCCGTAGGTGTCCTGGCACTTCACTCAGGGACCGCTTCGTCGGCCCTTGTCCATCGTACCGGAAGCACACCATTTTAACCATACCAAGGCTGGTCAAGGCTTTGTCGTGTGAGCTGTCCTTTGAACACTCCCCGCTAGCTGTTGCAACCGAACTTCCCTTAGAAAACACATATACCAAATACTCCCTCCAGCATTCTGGTGTAAGACAGTCCTTTAAGAAAACAGGGTTTCTATGCAAGTTTTCAGTTTTGATTTTCTTTTGAATACAATGAGTATATCTTAATTCCCTATCCCAAGACTTCTAGATCACAGTCTGGATTTCCAAGAAGAATTCCTTGAATTCTGAATTCTGAATCCTCAGATCAAAAGCAAAGGTCTCAACTTAGTTTCAGAATCGGTGGATGATTTGAGTGTAGATTATGGGACTGGTCACATCGTCATTTCTTGAAACTGACGAAGGAGTTATGTCTTGGTTATAGTCCGATTCAGGTTTTGAGTCTGGAAAGGTTCTTCTTGAACTATCTTTATCAAAGGAAAATATTTGAATTACTACTTTACTGAATTCAAAAGTAATCACGAATTCCTATGAGGAATCATTTATCTAAAATTCCGATTTCGATAGTTTCACTAAATTTTCTCATTGTCATCTTAGAGAATATGAAATGGTAGGATTTTCTTTCACAGAGTATTTACTTAATCATTTACCAATTTTCAGGGGAATTAGGCATAGGATATAAGAGAACTCTTATTTTGATATAAAAATAAAATTCTTTTATGCATCCTTTTATGCATAAAAATCGATATTAGTGAAAGTAACAGTTGCACAATTTAAAAAATTTCTTTTATGCATTATTTTATGCATAAAAATCAATAATGATGAAGTAACACTTTTATAATTAAAAAATATATTCTTTCATGCATACTTTCATGCATAAAAATCAATAATGATAAAAGTAACATTTTTATGATTAAAAAATTTCTTTTATGCATCCCGTTAAGCATAAAAATCAATAATGATGAAAGTAACGCTTTTTTAATTAAAAAATATTCTTTCATGCATAAAAAGTAATAATGATAAAAGTAACACTTTTATAATTAAAAAAATTCTTTTGTGCATCCCTCTATACATAAAAATCAATAATGATGAAAGTAACGCTTTTATAATTAAAAAATATTCTTTCATGCATACTTTTATGTATAAAAATCAATAATCATAAAAGTAACACTTTTATAATTTAAAAAAAATTCTTTTATGCATCCCTTTATGCATAAAAATCAATAATGATGAAAGAAATGCTTTTACAATTAAAAAAATATTCTTTCATGCATACTTTTATGCATAAAAATCAATAATGATAAAAGTAACACTTTTATAATTTAAAAAAAATCTTCTATGCACCTCTTTATGCATAAAAATTAATAATGATGAAAGTAACGCTTTTATGATTAAAAAAAATATTCTTTCATGCATATTTTTATGCATAAAAATCAATAATGTTAAAAAAAATTATTCCTTTATGCATTAAAAAAATAATCAATATGCATCTTCTATGCATGAAAATGACACTTTTAGAATATAAAAAGGATAGGGATTACTCTTTTAGAATAATAAAAGATAATACTTATTTCTAATTTTTTTAAAAATTTTGCCATAACCTCCTTTGTATGGCTGACCATTTTTCAATTTTTTCTACTTTTTTTTACTTAACAATTAACCTCAATTGGTTTTAAGCATTCTAAACTAAACAATTCACTTTTAAATGAGAAATAATATGAAAGTTTAATTCCAACTATTAGTTCACTTAACTAGGATAAAAAAGGGCTGATTTTAAGAATGAGAGAGGGGGAAAGCCTTTCCACAAGGCATAGCATCCATTTATCACTTCAAACAACACAAAAATTAGAAAGCATAAAAAGAATAAAGAAAAATATAATATTTCTAACTTACATAAATTCTTGGGAGCTTTCCTTTGGCTTGATGGTTTGAGGGTTCTACTCTTGTTTGTAACAAGAGTGGCCACCAATCTTTAGAAGAGGGAAAGGTCAAAAACTAGTGAATTATTAAGAAATTCACAGTTCTTGGCTCTTGGGAGAGGAGTAGAGTAATAGTGCATAAACACTATTATTTTTCAACAAAAGGGGAGGCTTCTATTTATAGGAAAAAGGGAGCTCCTAACCAAGCCAACTGATTCTAGAATTTTCCAATTCAATTTGGTCGATTTTTGACCATTTTTAGGTCAGTTTAGCTTACTTTTTGGAACTAGACTTGAATTAGGAGAGAGGAGAGATGAAATATCTCAATTTTTGAAAACTCCATTACACATGTGAAGTAGGCGCCTCATTCATGAGGGGGGAATCCCCATTGTGAGGTGTCAAAAATCCATTTTTTAAGCTTTTCCTTTCGTCCTTACTCTTCATCTTATGTGAATATTTACTCATTTTTGGGGAGATTTTCTTTATTTCCTCTATTTATCTTCTCCACATTTGGATGAATTTGATAGGCAGAAACAAGATCTTTTATATTTCTGAAGAGGGATTTGATTACAGGGGGAAGATGCTAGACATCTTAAGCAATCTTGTCCATACAGAGCTTTGAAAGGGCTCATCCCAATACTTCGGTGATAAGAAGCATTGTAGGCGAACTCGACTAGGTGTAGATAGCTTAGCCACTTCTTGGGTTCCCTGCCACCACAGCATGACTGAAGTATATCTTCGATTACTTGGTTCACCCTTTGAGTTTGATCATCAGTCTCAAGGTGGTAGGCTATGTTGAGATCCAAGAAAGTTCCTACTGCTTCAAAAAATGCAGTCCAGAATCTTGGCGTGAATTTGGGGTCTTGATCACTTACTATTCTTCTCGGTAGGCCATGCAATCTGAAGATTTCCTTGAGAAACACTCTGGCCACATCCATAGGAGTGTAGGTTTCTTTTACTGGAATCAGATGGGCAACTATGGTTAATCTCTATCAACTACCACGAAGATGGAGTTGTGACAACCTGATTGCACTGAGAGTAATCTAGGAATAAAATCCATACTGATACATTCCCACTTCATCTGGGGGATGTCTAAAGGATGTAACTTTCCAAGATTTTTTACTCTCGGCCTTGACTTTCTGATAGGTCAGACATTGACGTACATGATTAAGCGCATCCTTTTTTAGACCAGGCCAAAAGAAGCTTTTCTTCACAAACATGTAGGTTTTGATGAAACCTAGATGTCCTACAATAAGGGCCTGGCTGTCATGTGCTTCATTCAGAATTTGTCCCTTGGTTCCCTCATCATTGGGAATGCATAGCCTGCGCGATTATAATACATAATTCCATCATCCAGGCTGTACCCTTGAACTCGGTTCAACTCCTGTGGAGTTTTGCTTTCCTGCATAAGTAGGGTAGCAATAGGGCCAAAGAATCTATCCTGCATGATCTTCTCTCTTGCTTCAATAATCAAAGGATTTGACACTATAGTAATTGCAAGCAAGGAGGCTTTTTTGAGGGCATCTGCTACCACATTTTCTTTGCCTAGACGGTACTTGATTTCAAAATCAAATTTCTGTAGGGTTTGCATCCACCTTCTTTGGTGCATGTTGAGATCCTTCTGAGTGAGGATCCACTTTAAGCTCTGATGATAGTCATCAAAGTGAATCTTTGACCCAGTAGGTAATGTCTCCACAACTTCAGGGCATATATTACTGAAAGTATTTCTAGGTCGTGGGATAGCATAATTCCTTTCATGCGTTTTGAGTTTTCGGGACTCATAGGCCACTGCATGAGTGCACCTCCCAGGGCAAAAGCACTAGCATCAGTTACTACCTCAAAGGGTAGAGATAAATTTGGCAGCTTCAGAACACGACTGGTTACAAGGCAGTCTTCAGCTTATCATCAAAAGCACTATGGCACCTGGCAGACCATTGCAATGGAATATTCTTCTTGAGAAGATTAGTTAGGGGGGAAGCTATGAGAGCATACTTTGGTATAAAAATTCTATACCAACCAGTGAATCCCAAGAATCCTCTGTCACTGTCTTTGATTTAGGCCAATCTATGACTGCTTGGACTTTTGTGGAATCTCGAGAAATTCCACCTTTTGATACCAGAAAGCCCAAGTATTTCACATGGTCAGCAGAGAAAGTGCATTTGCTCTTTTTGGCAAAGAGTTGGTGCTTCCTTAGAATCTCAAGATCTTTTCTGACATGAGCTTCATGGTCAGCTGCATTCTTTGAGTAAATCAGAATATCATCAAAGAAAACAAGAACAAAATCATCCAAGTATTCTCTGAGAATGTCCTACATTAAGCGATTGAATGTAGTTGGGGCATTTGTCAATCCAAACGGCATGACAGTGAATTCATAATGCCCATTTCAAGTATTGATGGCTGTGTTTGGGATATCTTGCTCATTAATCCTAATCTGATAATACCCTGATTTGAGATCTATCTTTGTGAAGATCTGGGCTTCACTTAGCCTGTCCAAAAGCTCATCAATTCTGGGGATAGGATACTTATTCTTAACTGTCAGTAGCTGATTGAGACCTCTGTAGTCCACACAGAGTCTTAGCGTTCCATCTTTCTTTTTCTGAAAGAGAACTGGCGCACCCCAAGGTGAAACACTGAGTCTTACAAACCCTTGTTCCAACAGCTGTCTAAGCTATTCCTTGAGTTTGATGGCTTCAATAATTGGCATTTTGTATGTGCGCATGGGCTACTGGCTGAGCTCCTGGGGTCAATTCTATCACATAATCTACTTCTCGAATTGGAGGCATCTCTGATAATTCTGCTGGGAATAAATCATCATATTCACTTAACCATTCAGGTTCTTTAACTTTTAACTTTGAGTCTACCGGATTCATTTTGACAAGATAAATGCGCTGCTTCTTTCCTTTTAGTAACTTAGAAGCTTTTACTAACTGCAAACTAGGGGATCCTTAGATTCCGATTCCTTGATCTTTTTTTCCGTGAAGGTCAGGGAAGGAGATGGTTCCATTATGATAGTGAATGTCAGCTTGATTTTTATGGAGCCAATCCATTCCAAGGATCCCGTCGAAAACTCCCAAAGGTATAACTCTAAACTGACAGTCAGTTAAATTGCCATCTAGATTGAACTGAATATGATCTGTCTCAAGGTGAGTAAAAAGAATCTTCCCACTTGCCAATTCACAACTTGCATAGGTTTCCCTAATTTCTGATCTAAGACTAGCTTACGCAAGCATCCAGGGGAAATGAAAAAATGAGTACTGCCTGAATCAATCAAAAGCTTAAAAGGATTACCTTGATACTGAGCTGGAGTATTGATGATGGAGAATTGACGATTTGGCCCTTGGTTTTCAATTGCAGCATAAATATGTCCTCTTTCCTCTTCCACTTCTACAATTGTGACTACTCTTGCTGTTGCAGTCTGAGGCAGAACTCTTTCTCTTTGGTTGCCCCAGTTCTGGGAAGGAGTTTTGAGGTTACTATGGACAGAGGCAAACGGCTGAGCTTGAGTTCTCCTGGGATTTCCCTGATTCTTGTGTAGGGGACCCTGATTGAACTGATAAGAAGGAGTCTATCTCGGAACTCCGGGACCCTGGCTTCCTTGGCCCCCATAGAAGATGGCTGAGGCAAAGTGACCTGAACATTCATGACATAATTCCATAATCCTTTTAGATTCTTCCAAGCTCACTACCCTCCTAAGAATCTTATCCTTACCTTGCTTGTAAAGAACATCCCCTAGAATTGTGTAAAGATGAGCTTTCCTTGTAAGCCTTTGCTTTTGTTGAGGATTCAATCCAGGAGGGAAGTATCATGTATCTAAATAGTGTTGAATATCTTGGAGCTTAGGCCAACCTATATCCATTAATGCAAGAATAGCTACTTTGAAAGAAGCCAAAGTTTAGCCAATACATCCGCCTTTTGATTATCCTTCCTGTTGTTAACATGCACAAATTTACAAAACTCAAAAGCTTCTTTTAGCTCCATTGCCCTTTTATACAATTCTTGGAGATTAGGACTCCTTGCCTTATATTCTCCTTTGATTTGTCGGATGACCAATTACGAATCCCCTTTAAACTCTACCTCTTTAATTCTATCTTTTGAAATCCTTACGGATGGGGGGAGGTCTTTCAGGAATGACTTGATTGAAGATTTGGTGCAGAAATTAAAAATAAAGCATGCTATGTCAACTCCCTATTATCCCCAATGTTATGGTTTAGTAGAAAAACCTAATGGACTGCTTTGTGGATCTTTGTCTAAGCTGGTGGATACTATGAAGAGAAAGTGGGATGTGCATTTGCTAGAGGTCCTATGGGCCTATAGGACAACTCACAAACTCTCTCTTGGTTTTCACCTTTTCAGTTAGTTTATGGAATGGAGGCTATTTTGCCAATAGAATTGGAAATCACAAGCCTTCGCACATCTTTTGCACGCTTGAATAATGAAGAAGAAACACTTGCCCAACGCCTAGTACAACTGGAGACCTTGGATGAGAGGAGACTTCAGGCACTTCAAAATTTAGAGGCTGCACAACAACAGCGCAAGGCAAGGCATGACACTCTCACGAAGAAGAAGAAGAAGCCAGAACTCAAGAAAGGAAGCTTAGTCTGAGCTATGATGGTCGTGTGGAGAAACGGCTAGATAAGAAGCTTCTTCGACGTTGGGAAGGCCCCTTCAAGAGATAAAGCAAAAGTTCAAAAATAATACCTATCTTCTAGAGGGTGCAAGTGGCCAGGAGGTTCCCGGACGTGCCAATGAGTATCGGCTAAAGATATTTTATCCTCGAGCACCATGGCCAGTAGACCCCCAAGACAAGCATGGAGGATCTGCTAGGGAGGGAAGATGTGACATGCAAAATTGATATTTTTCATTTTCAATTTTGTACATATTTTGAAGGTTTCTCAATGGTAATAAGGTGGAAGCTTGTCCAAGAAGATTCCGGCACCCACAATGTAATAACGGCATGGTGATGTGGCGTCTTGGTGGCTACCCTGATAGCAGCATTCTATCCTCAAATATAATGGTTTTACTTGATTTAGGGTGCACACATTGTAAATGCCACAAGTATGCTTGATAAATACTTTGGTATGGTAGATAGGCTAGTGATGTGAAAAATAAAAAGTGGGCCTTCATACTCACATGGATTTTAATTGTATTATTAATATAGTGTTCACCATAAGGCTACAAGTTGGGGAGTGTGGAAGGCATGTGGAGTGTGTGTAGGTGCATAATTGGGAAAGATTCTTTTAGAATGCCTATATGGAAGAGGAGAATTCCACCATGTGTAAGTGGGATCTCCACCTACATGCCACTTAGACTTGGCTATTATCTTGTCACACTTTCAAAGTCAAAAAGTCTTCAATTTAATAGATGAAGCCTCCTCAATTGAGCATTTTGTGTCATTGCCATTCTATTATCTTCAAACACTCTCTTTACATGTGAATGTCTCATTTAGCATTAGCTCCTCATGGTTAACCCAATTTTGGACCTCTTTGATTATTCATGATAAGTGGGATAAGGAGTTATTATCTTGGTGGGCCTGTGACTTCTCAAGGTAGCCCTTGCCTTATTGCCGCCCTTCTTTGGAGGTACTAATGGTTTTAGCAGTAATGAGCATGTGAAAAGACTTTGGTAAATCTTTACGATTGTCCACTGAGCAATGTTAACCCTTACCCTCTAGCTTGAATCATGAAGGAGATGAAAGGCAAGGGGCTATGTGAAAATTGAGGTTTCATGCAAAGAGAGGGAAGTGCAGTTTTTGTGGTCTAATACCCAAATTTCAACCAGTAATTACTCATCACTCGAGTATTGGTTTCTAAAATTGATCATATGGCTAGGAAGATTTTAATATGCTCTTTCCACTCATGTAACTAATTTCTTAATCCTTTACTTCATTGATGATCATAATTTCTCCCAAATTTGCTAACTTTTAGGTGAATTTTGGCAGTTTTATAGTCTTGTAGTAAAATACTCATAACTTTGTGCTCGATTGTCCGTTTTTGAAAGTTTTTGTATAGGCACGAAGCTCTCTTCAAGCTCTACGTATGTATGTAATCATATTATGCATAGTATATATGGATTTAAAACTGAAATTCTCTGTGTATCTCTATTTTAATAGACTTTTGGTCATTATTTCTTCTTAATAATGATTAATTCCTCTTAATCTCTTATCAAAAAGCAAATCCCATGTATCTTATCCTCTTGTAAGTGATTTCTATATTATTTTACTTTAAGATGTTCCATCCAAATCGTCCAATTCAAACAGATGACCCTTACTAACATTCCTCGTATGTTTCCGTTCACAAAATCCTGAGTCGGAAGATTTTCTTCCAACAAAGAATTGCCCTCTTGTTTGGAGCTGCAAGACTGGCAGAAATTCTTGTTTCTCCTGAGCCTTTTATCTTTCCTTCCATGAATTATGATCTCACCTTTGATGTGTTTATCTTTATCTTAACCTAGGGAGAGAAAGGGAGGTGAGGAGGCTGTGAGGTTTCATACAAGAGTGTTTTGATTCTAAGAAGTGACCGAAGTCAAAACCCCAACTTTGTGTCACAGTACCAAACATAGCTTCTCACCTTACTTAAACTGCAACACCATATTCTCTATAAATGCTAAATGCTACATAGCATCTTCAACTTCTATCTGGAATTGTTCTAGCTCAACCTGTACAGTCTCACAAAAACACATAGCATAATAAGTTAGAAAGATATAAGGATAATCTAAAAAGTCTATATAAGGACATTCTAAAAAGGACCTTTTTGTGTGCTAAACTACTTTTAGATATTGTTAACAATCTAAAAATAACTTTTAAAGAAATTAAATCTAGTTGAAAGTATTATGTTGGTAATAAGCTACTTCTAGGTTCTATACACAATCTGAAATCTACTTTAAGAAGAATAAAAACTACCTAAAAAGTAATTTTGAGTACTTAACTAACTCTAGGTTCTATTCAAAATCTGAAATCTACTTTTAAAGGAATAAAAACTACTTGAAAAGTATTATTTGGGCACTTAACTAATTCTAGGTTCTGTTCACAATCTGAAATCTACTTTTAAAGGAATAAAAACTACCTCAAAAGTATTTTTCGTGCACTAAACTAATTCTAGGTTCTATTCACAATCTGAAACCTATTTTTAAAGGAATAAAAACTACCTAGAAAGTATTTTTTTGGGCACTAAACTAGTTTTGGGTTCTGTTCACAATTTGAAATCTACTTTTAAAGAAATTAAAACTACTTGAAAAGTATTTTTGGGCACTAAACTAATTCTAGGTTCTGTTCACAATATGAAATCTACTTTTAAAGAAATAAAAACTACTTGAAAAGTATTTTTTGGGTACTAAACTACTTCTGGGTTCTATTCATAATTTGAAATCTACTTTGAAAGTGCTTTTTTCCTGTAAAAATTTGAATTATTCTCTTCTAAGTTCCTACATCATTTAATGAATGGATTTCCCTCTAAAATTTCGCACATTTTGGAGGTTATCTCTTTTGCAATCTCATCTTCTTACATTCGCTCTTTTATTTTCTATTTGCTTCCATGGAAACCAGATGTCCTAGGCCTCCTTGCTCCTCTACTAGAGATATTATAGTATAAAACAATTTTGATATGGATAATCAAAGGTGGATTCCTACCACAATCTCTATTGGTAGTTGGATTATGTTGCCGACTAGGAAGCGAAAAAAAACAAAGAATGAGTTCATCGACACTTACAAAGGCAGAGTTCAAGACTTCAAACTCTCTGACATAGGTAGGAGCATTAAGGAAGTCCTTATACAAAATGTCTACATGCACTTAGAACTGCGTTTGCAATGTTTGCCTAATGGAATCCCACTCCATAGACCAAAGTGAAAGTAAATGTTTTTACATTATGTTTATGTAATGTGTTTCATTTCTATACTCATGCTTCTCTTATATTCCTGTCTATAGATATATATCCTACAAACTTGGTTGGCTGGTAGCCTATAGATAGTATTGTGGGAATCTTTGATGTTTTTCATGCATCTATTGGTGAGCAGCTATACAAAGACACATCCAGCAAGAGAGGAGTTTTCTTTTATAATGAGTTTTACACGGCACCTCATAGTGTTACAAGTTATGGATCTTTGAAAGCATTACCACTGCCTTCATTCGATAGTCCAGAATGGCCCATACCAACAGCATAAATAAGTGAGTGCTTTAGATTAAAGATATACCAAGACATGCAAAGGTGTATAAGACCAAATGTAGCAAATCGTCAGGTGAAAATCGTTGTCTTTAAGCAATTGCATGTTTTTGTTGACTTCTTTTATGACGAGGAGGTTAAAAAAACATTGTCAATGTTTATCTGTTAATCAGAGAAATGTTTGGATTTCTTAGGTCGAAATTGGGATGTGAAAGAATTAAATGGGGTTACCTGCAAAATCCATAGGAAATCTATTGTCTCTAAATATACGATTGGCTCCCAGAATTTTATTTTGGCCTTTCATTATATGAGATGGCATTATGTCGATGGAAAACTTGTAGCAATTGATCAGGACTTGGAGGATGACATTGAAAATCCATTGATGTTATTAGAGGTATGGTTTGAACATGAGCTCTTGATAGTACTCAATATAAGGTAAAAAATCTAACTACATCAAGTGAGAACAGACTTGGCAAATGAGTCACATGAGGTCCACGCCTGCCCGCTCCGGGACTCCTGCCGTCGGCGGCGAAAGCCACGATGGCCTCCCACGCGGGGTGGGGGTCTTGCACACTCGGGGCCTCGCCCGCAGATGTCCGGGACGAGAGGCTAGCCCGGGGGGCGGTCCCTCTGAGATCGGGCCCTGAAGACTCCCCTCGCCCGGAAGGCACGGGCGATTCCTCCAGGAAGGTGAAAAATGTTTTAACTAGGAGATTACTCTAACGAGTCAAGTCTTGACTAAATTAAACTGATCTGACCAAACTTGAAGTCATTTGGTCAGATCAAGAAGAGACTTGCACTTGGTCCATGGAATCACCGCTTTTTTCCTCATTTTTGAGGCACAGTCGATGATCCCTTCCCAGAGAACAAGGTCTTCTCAAGATTTAAACTGATTAATGTAACTAATCGTATCTAGTTGCTTCTCAGGAATCCTCCAATCTAGCCTAACCCCATCCGGCCCATGGGTTAGCCAACCACCAAACCACTAAATTGGTGAATTCTTTTATAAAGATTTGATTGGGTTTTTGCCCAAGTATCGAGCAAAAGAGTTCCCAGGCCCCCTAGCCGGAGATTCATGCAAAAATCAAATAGGCAGACCATGTACACACCCAATAAGAAATTGCCATTTACAATAGATTCTACTGGCTTTAAGGCAATCCTTGAATAAAATCATAATATTTCCAATCATCATTTTCCAAAATTCCAAGTCCATTGAATTACAAAAAAGCATCCTCTGAACTCTCCGTTAAAGACCAGCTGGCCAACTGGTCAACGAGATCGAGTATCAATTTTTTGTTCCCAAAAACCTTTCCTTTTTGTCCATCAGATATCTTCCTCGACGTACACCTGGGTGTCCTAGCAACCGCGAGCCCGTGCATCGCCTGGTCACAACCCTCTAGGATCCTCCTTAGGTGTCCTAGCACTTCACTCAGGGATCGCTTTGTCGGTCCTCGCCCATCCTACCAGAAGCGTACCATTTTAACCGTACTGAGGCTGGTCAAGAAGGCTTTGCCACGGGTGACGTCCCTTGATGACTCCTCCCGAGCTGTTCTAATGAACCTCCTTTTAGAAAAACATAAGCCAAAAGCTTCCTCCAAGAATTCTGGCGTAAAATAGTCCTTTGAATGAAAAACAGAGTTTCCAATGCAAGTGAGATTCCAATTTGAGATCGGTTCCAAAGACCCTTTTTCCAATAATTCTCAGTTTGAGAATGAGGATCCTTGATCTCTCATGAGGGTAATCTACTCGTCATTTTATCCATTTATCGAACTAGATTCTTGATGAGATTGGTCAGGGAAAAACTAGATTAGTTGTGGTAGTGTGAGATCCCTGTCCCCCACCGCGCAACGGATTCGGATGCAAGCAGCAGAAGTAGCACATCTTGCACACGGGCCAGGGCTCCCACATTCGGGGCCTCGTCCACCACGGATATCCGGACAAGAGACTAATCCGTCGGTTTTTCCAAAACCGAACCCGAAAAACTTCCTTTATCCGGAAAGCACGGGCGATTCCACTAGGATAACTTTTTACTCTAACGTAGTCAAGACCATTACTGATCAAACTGATCCGATTGCACCTAAAAAGATACTCAGTCAGATCAAGGAAGAAACTTGCACTTGGATCATTGGGATCAACGCTTTTCTCCCCATCAAGAGGCACAGCCATTGATTCCTATCCATAGAACAATTACTATCCGGGATTTACTTCATCTATCGTAATAACAGAAATTAAGTTTTGATTTACGGATCCATCAGTCCAGCCTAACCCCATCCAGTCCCATGGGTTAGCCAACCTCCCAACCACTGTAGTGATGTGATCCAATTAGGGATTTGGTTAGGTTTTGTCCCGGGTGCCAAGGAAAAGAGTTCCAAGGCCCCCTAGCCGGAAGTTCATGCAAACATAAAACTAGTCACACCACTAACACAACCAATATGAAATTGCCTTTTCCTCAGCATCAGCTAACTTTAAAACAATCCTTTAATGAAACCATTATGTTACTAATGACAATCCTCAAAGTCTCTGGTTGAATCCTTATTTCCAGTCATTCATTCATCTGTGTACTTATGGCATCATTGGCAACCAGAACGCTCACCACCTGTTCTCTCAGGGACCTTTTCCATAGTTCCTAGCTCATAGTAACCGGCAATATATTCATATAACAGAATGGAATCTCCGTGGAAGATCAGCAAGATCAACCCACAGATCCATATAAAAGAGCCATGGACTGATCCGTTGAGGACCAGCAAGGTCAATCAACCAGATCCATGCCCGGTTTCAAAAAACAACTCTTATTCCTTGTTCCAATATCTTCCACGACGCAGGTGTGGGTATCTTCGGTGACCCATAGCCCGAGCACCGTATGGTCAGCACCCTCTAGGATCCTTCGCAGGTGACCTAGCGCTTCACTCATAGGCCCCTTCCTTGGTCCCTCATCCACCGTACCGGAAGCTCACCATTTAAATCGAACCGAGGCTGGTCAAGACCTCGGCCGACCTTGCTACGCGAGACGTCCTCCATTGACTCTCACAGCAGTTGCAACTTTATCAGTTAGGTCTCCATGACCTTAATCCATAAGACGGTCAAAATGCTTCCCCAGCATTCTTGACATAAAACAGTCATTTACAAACAGGTCACAAAATACAGTTTCTATATCGAACTCCGTCTTTCCATATTATACCTCCTCAATCCACATTACTTATTCCACATTCCATTCATATGTACTCATTCTCATCCATTCACTCATATCGACGATACATTATTTCCCATACCCATTCACATTCATTATTCTTTATACACATCCATGCATACATCCATTTTCACATCCTCATTCATACATCCACATCTACATGCATACATCCATACATACACATCCACATTCACATCCATACATCCACATCCACATCCACATTCACATCCATACATCCACATCCACATTCATACATCCACATCTACATGCATACATCCATACATACACATCCATATTCACATCCATACATCCACATCCACATCCACATTCACATCCATACATCCATATCCACATTCATACATCCACATCTATATGCATACATCCATACATACACATCCACATTCACATCCATGCATCCACATCCACATCCACATTCACATCCATACATCCACATCCACCTTCATACATCCACATCTACATGCATACATCCATATATACACATCCACATTCACATCCATACATCCACATCCACATCCACATTCACATCCATACATCCACATCCACATCTATATGCATACATCCATACATACACATCCACATTCACATCCATGCATCCACATCCACATCCACATTCATACATCCACATTTACATGCATACATCCATACATACACATCCACATTCACATCCATACATCCACATCCGCATCCACATTCACATCCATACATCCACATCCACATTCATACATGCACATATACATGAATATATCCACATCCACATTCACATCCATGCATCCACATCCACATTCATACATCCATACATACCCATCCACATTCACATCCATACATCCACATCTACATGTATACATCCATACATACACATCCATACATCCACATCCACATCCACATTCACATCCATACATCCACATCCACATCCACATCTACATGCATACATCGATACATACACATCCACATTCACATCCATACATCTTCATCCACATCTACATTCACATCCATACATCTACAGTCTCATTCAAATATCCACATACGCCTTCACATCTATTCTTTTACATTACATCCATTCTCGCCCTATCACAACCCATAATCTTATCCCATCACATACACTTCTTACCTCATTTCATACACATCTTATCACATCTTATCACATCTCATACACCTCTTATCACATCCTATCCCTTCCCATATCTATTTATAGAATACAAGAGAATTCTTATATTTGATATTAGATTTCTTTACGCATCTATTTATGCATAAATTCCATTTAAGGAGACTAACACTTTCGAAATAAAAATCAATCTTCTATGCATCTTCCTATGCATAAATTTATTTTAAATGAGGATGACACTTTGAATTAAAAATCGATCTTTTATGCATCTTCCTATGCATAAATTCAATTTAGATGAGAATGACACTTTGAATTAAAATTCAATCTTTTATGCATCTTCCTATGCATAAATTCAATTTAGATGAGAATGACACTTTTGAGTTAAAATTCAATCTTTTATGCATCTTCTTATGCATAAATTCAATTTAGATGAGAATGACACTTTTGAATTAAAAATCAATCTTTTATGTATCTTCTTATGCATAAATTCAATTTAGTAGGAATTACACTTTTAGAATAAAATATTCATCTTTTATGCATACCTCTATGCATGAAATTCAATTATGCTAAAAGTAACAATTTTTTAATAAAATATTCACCTTTTATGGACATTGCATACCTCTATGCATGAAATTCAATTATACTAAAAGTAACACTTTTATAATAAAATAATCATCTTTTATGCATATCTCTATGCATTAAATTCAATTATGCTAAAAGTAACACTTTTATAATAAAATATTCATCTTTTATGCATACCTCTATGCATGAAATTCAATTATGCTAAAAGTAACTCTTTATAATAAAATATTCATCTTTTATGCATACCTCTATGCATGAAATTCAATTATGCTAAAAGTAACACTTTTATAATAAAATATTCACCTTTTATGCATACCTCCATGCATGAAATTCAATTATGCTAAAAGTAACACTTTTATAATAAAATAATCATCTTTTATGCATACCTCTAAGCATGAAATTCAATTATGCTAAAAATAACTCTTTTATAATAAAATATTCATCTTTTATGCATACCTCTATGCATGAAATTCAATCCTTAATTGGACCATAATCCATAAATTTTTGAAAATCTAGACCCTTAGGCTAAGGTCCTTTATACCTATTTTCAATTAATTCCAATTGCACATTGGAAAATTCTTTTTGAATTTTTGTTTCAGGGGAATTCATTTTAATAAGATGAGTTATTTTTCTATCTAAAAATATTCAAATTCTGAATATTCTCTCTCTAGAATATTTTCTCTCTCTAGGTTAAAACTGTTAGAAACAAGATCTTTTATATTTCTGAAGAGGGGATTGATTATAGGAGAAGACGCTGGACATTTTGAGAGGCTGGGGAGAAATCTTACATTCTCTCCCACTTGAAAAACGCGAGATGTCCTCATCACGTAAACTGGGGTAATTTCGCAAGATGCACGAATATGAGACTGAGAGAAAATTTAATTAAAATTAACCACCAAGAAAAGTCTCAAAGAGAGCAAGACTCAAGACAAGAACAAGATTTCAACTTTATTCACTCTTAGAACATATACAGCAAGATAGAAGAACTTTTTACAATTCCATAAGCCCGTCCATCGTATGGTCACAAAAGCACTACTCACAAGCTGCACACGTATAAGGTAACTCATCTATGGGAATAATTCGGCCGGTTATTGCAGCACTTATCTCATTGGTATGAGGTGACCTATTAAAAGGACCTCTGAGAGGCAAGCTAAAAACGGGATAAAGGCATATCTTCTGGTGAGGAAGAAAACATGCTAGTAAGAAGACCCGCTCAGAAAATCCACCATGCCTTGATCTCATCACGCAGTAGTATCGTGGACTCAAACCCAAGGCTTCAATAACCATAGCCAAGTGGATATTGTTACGAAAGTGTTGTCGCCCCCATGGTGTCACCCTAGTTATGTCTCGACAGTTCCACCATTTGGTCTGGGCTACAGAAGTTCCCAAGTGAGAGAAAAGTGAGCGCTCATACATTCTTATAAAATCCTTCTTCACATACTCGCTTGCGTCTTGAAGGTGAGAAATCATCAGGGATAAAACCAAGTCTTGCTGCCAAGCCATAAGAGAGATTAAGAAAGAAAGGAGATCGATGGAAGTAAGATTACTGCGAGCGACAAGTAAGAGTTACGACTTATAAAAGGAGGAACTAGCGTAACCTAGAAGCCAACGGGGTATCTTGCCACTGAAGTTTTACCGTCTTTCCATGATTTGGGTTTGGCACATATTTCTATCGAAGGCTTACATGAATTACATTATGAACTTTGAGATGAGGAGGTAAAAGAAGCTCGTAGGCTAAGTCACCTACTTTCTTTGAAATCCGATATGGTCCACAATATCTGGGGATAACTACTTATACTCCCCAAGAGATAAAGAACTTCTTTTGGGCCGTACTCGAATGAAGACCATATCTGCTTCTTTGCATTCTCTGACTGTCCTCTTCTTATCTGCATACTGTTTCTGTCAATCCTGGGCAGCTTTTATATCTTTATGAATTGCCTACATCTGTTGCTCCATGTCGTCAAGCATTTGACTGGTCATCTCGACCCTAATCAATGGGTCAGACCTAGTTAATGGAGTTAAGCAATCTTGTTTGAGACGGACCCTGATTAGATTGGTATGAAGGAATCGGTCTATGAATTTGGGTTCTTGACTTCCCTGTGCTCTTGTCATGGCAGGAGTCGGGTAGTCTTTTAATTGATGACCAAAACCTTGGCATCCAAAACACTAGTTCTCACTTCTGAACTCATCGTTCTGAATCCTTGAAACAGGTGGGCTCCTGAGAAGTATTCTGGGAAAAGGGTCTTCCTTTGTTTTTACAGAATCTTTCTTTTATTTTAGAAAGGAAATAATTATAAGATCAGAAAGGGAGGTTCTCACTCCTGTATACCTCGAAGGCTGGGGAAGGAATCTTACATTCTACCCCACTTAAAAAAAGTGCGAGATGTCCTCATTTCGCAAAGTAGAGAACAACTCTTTTTCTAAAGATCCAATTTATTCTGGGGTTCCTTATATTTTGGTCAACCCAACAAAATACGGGGATAAATATCCCTAACAATTCATTCAAATCATATCATTCATATCTTTAACACGATAATGGTCCATTAGACCGAAAAATTTCTTTCTGAACATTTTTCCACGGGAATTTCAGTCAAGTAAGTTCTCAATTTGTCATTCCTTAACTTGATCTACCGTGTCGAGTGTTAACAGTAGCAATTTGACAGCACAATCCACTAATCTCATAGTGATTTACTGAAATCATTATCATCATTCCAGTTATGAATATCATCACAGGGACTCGTCCCATTCATCCTCATTATGGTTTCGCTCAGCTTATTACATTTCAACCAATTTTCAGAGATCATCATTTTTCAATCAGAATCTGAATCAACTCATCAGTTCTCAAATAGAATTAAAAATCATATCAACCACATTCAAATTCATCATCTGGATAGTATTAATGCTTATAATTTCAAGTCTTAGATTTACTCGTATATACTGTTGGTAAAGAGCTACAGTTATACCCTCGGTATATACGGGTAGTCATGATACTTGGAGCTATAAGGTAAATACCATCATGTCTAGGTCTCAAGCAAGTCAGGGTTCTATACAATTGCGGTACTCCCATCCAAAGACCCAATTACTAATTTATGAATTATCAGTTTGAATATCAAATTGTATGAATTATATTACACAATTATAACCTTTTTGTGCTTCTTGATAAATTTTTGACATAATTGGCTTCTCAGTTGATCTTTACTAGCCAAATGCTCTGATACCAACTGTGAGATCCCTCTCCCCCACCGTGCAACCGATTCAGATGCAAGCAGCGGAAGTAGCACATCTTGCGCCGGCCAGGGGTCCCACATTCAGAGCCTCGCCACCACGGATATCCGGACAAGAGACTAATCTGTCGGTTTTTCCAAAACCGAACCCGGAAAAACTTCCTTTATCCGAAAAGCACGGGCGATTTCACCAGGATAACTTTTTACTCTAACGTAGTCAAGACCATTACTGATCAAACTGATCCGACTCCACCTATAAAGATACTCAATCAGATCAAGGAAGAAACTTGCACTTGGATCATTGGGATCAACACTTTTTTCCCCATCAAGAGGCACAGCCGTTGATTCCTATCCATAGAACAATTACTATCCGGGATTGACTTCATCTATCGTAATAACAAAAATTAAGTTTCGATTTACAGATCCATCAGTCCAGCCTAACCCCATCCAGTCCCATGGGTTAGCCAACCTCCCAACCACTGTAGTGATGCGATCCAATTAGGGATTTGGTTAGGTTTTTTCCCGAGTACCAAGGAAAAGAGTTCCAAGGCCCCCAAGCCGAAAGTTCATGCAAACATAAAACTAGTCACACCACTTACACACCCAATATGAAATTGCCTTTTCCTCAGCATCAGCTAAGTTCTTTAAAACAATCCTTTAATGAAACCATTATGTTACTGATGACAATCCTCAAAGTCTCTGGTTGAATCCTTATTTCCAGTCATTCATTCATCTGTGTACTTATGGCATCATTGGCAACCAGAACGCTCACCACCTGTTCTCTCAGGGGCCTTTTCCATAGTTCCTAGCTCATAGTAACCGGCAATATATTCATATAACATAATGGAATCTCCGTGGAAGATCAGCAAGATCAACCCACAGATCGATATAAAAGAGCCATGGACTGATCCGTTGAGGACCAGCAAGGTCAATCAACCAGATCCATGCCCGGTTTCAAAAAACAACTCTTATTCCTTGTTCCAATATCTTCCACGACGCACGTGTGGGTATCTTCGACGACCCAGAGCCCGAGCACCGTATGGTCAGCACCCTCTAGGATCCTTCACAGGTGACCTAGCACTTCACTCATAGGCCGCTTCCTTGGTCCCTCATCCACTGTACCGGAAGCTCACCATTTAAATCGAACCGAGGCTGGTCAAGACCTCGGCTGACCTTGCTACGCGAGACGTCCTCCATTGACTCTCCGTCACAGCAGTTGCAACTTTATCAGTTAGGTCTCCATGACCGTAATCCATAAGACGGTCAAAATGCTTCCCCAGCATTCTTGACATAAAACAGTCATTTACAAACACGTTACAAAATACAGTTTCTATATCGAACTCCGTCTTTCCATACTATACCTCCTTAATCCACATTACTTATTCCACATTCCATTCATATGTACTCATTCTCATCCATTCACTCATATCGATAATACATTATTTCCCATACCCATTCACATTCATTATTCTTTATACACATCCATGCATACATCCATTTTCACACTCATTTATACATCCACATCTACATGCATACATCCATACATACACTTCCACATTCACATCCACATCCACATCCACATCCACATCCATATCCATACATCCACATCCACATTCATACATCCACATCTACATGCATACATCCATACATACACATCCACATTCACATCCATACATCCACATCCACATCCACATTCACATCCATACATCCATATCAACATTCATACATCCACATCTATATGCATACATCCATACATACACATCCACATTCACATCCATGCATCCACATCCACATCCACATTCACATCCATACATCCACATCCACATTCATACATCCACATCTACATGCATACATCCATACGTACACATCCACATTCACATCCATACATCCACATCCACATCCACATTCACATCCATACATCCACATCCACATTCATACATCCACATCTATATGCATACATCCATACATACACATCCACATTCACATCCATGCATCCACATCCACATCCACATTCATATCCATACATCCACATCCACATTCATACATCCACATCTACATGCATACATCCATACATACACATCCACATTCACATCCATACATCCACATCCACATCCACATTCACATGCATACATCCACATCCACATTCACATCCATGCATCCACATCCACATTCATACATCCATACATACCCATTCACATTCACATCCATGCATCCACATTCACATCCATACATCCACATTCATGCATCCACATCTACATGCATACATCCATACATACACATCCACATTCATATCCATACATCCACATCCACATTCATACATCCACATCTACATGCATACATCTATACATACACATCCACATTCACATCCATACATCCTCATCCACATCCACATTCACATCCATACATCTACATTCTCATTCAAATATCCACATACGCCTTCACATCTATTCTTTTACATTACATCCATTCTCGCCCTATCACAACCCATATATACATCTTATTCCATCACATACACTTCTTACCTCATCCCATACACATCTTATCACATCTTAACTCATCTTATCACATCCTAATTCATCTCATATGCATCTTATCACATCTTATCACATCTCATACACCTCCTATCACATCCTATCCTTCCCATATCTATTTATAGAATACAAGAGAATTCTTATATTTGATATAAGATTTCTTTACGCATCTATTTATGCATAAATTCCATTTAAGGAGACTAACACTTTCGAAATAAAAATCAATCTTCTATGCATCTTCCTATGCATAAATTTATTTTAAATGAGGATGACACTTTGAATTAAAATTCAATCTTTTATGCATCTTCCTATGCATAAATTCAATTTAGATGAGAATGACACTTTGAATTAAAATTCAATCTTTTATGCATCTTCCTATGCATAAATTCAATTTAGATGAGAATGACACTTTTGAATTAAAATTCAATCTTTTATGCATCTTCTTATGCATAAATTCAATTAAGATGAGAATGACACTTTTGAATTAAAAATCAATCTTTTATGCATAAATTCAATTTAGTAGGAATTACACTTTTAGAATAAAATATTCATCTTTTATGCATACCTCTATGCATGAAAATCAATTATGCTAAAAGTAACACTTTTATAATAAAATATTCACCTTTTATGCATACCTCTATGCATGAAATTTAATTATACTAAAAGTAACACTTTTATAATAAAATAATCATCTTTTATGCATAACTCTATGCATGAAATTCAATTATGCTAAAAGTAACTCTTTTATAATAAAATATTTATTTTTTATGCATACCTCTATGCATGAAATTCAATTATGCTAAAAGTAACTCTTTTATAATAAAATATTCATCTTTTATGCATACCTCTATGCATGAAATTCAATTATGCTAAAAGTAACACTTTTATAATAAAATATTCACCTTTTATGCATACCTCTATGCATGAAATTCAATTATGCTAAAAGTAACACTTTTATAATAAAGTAATCATCTTTTCTGCATACCTCTATGCATGAAATTCAATTATGCTAAAAATAACTCTTTTATAATAAAATATTCATCTTTTATGCATACCTCTATGCATGAAATTCAATTATGCTAAAAATAACTCTTTTATAATAAAATATTCATCTTTTATGCATACCTCTATGCTTGAAATTCAATTAAGCTAAAAGTAACAATTTTATAATAAAATAATCGTTATAAAAAAAACTTGACATTAATCAATTTAACCATTCACCTAGGATAGAGAATTGTTGGTTTTGTTAGAGAAGAGAGGGGGATGCCTTTTTGTAATGAAGCATAACATTTTTAGAAAAGACATAAAGCATAAAAACCATTTGAAGCCATAAAACCATAAAATAATTGCAAAAAGAAGAATCACCAACTTACTAATGACTTTGAAAGCTTTCCTTTGGCTTGATGGTTTGAGGGTTCAACTCTTGTTTGAACAAGAGTGGCCAACCAATCTTTGAAAGAGGGAAATGTCAAAAACTAATGAATTATTAATAAATTCATAGTTCTTCGCTTGGGTGGAGTAGAGTAACAATGCATTAAACATTGTTGTTTTTCAACAAAGGGGAGGCTCCTATTTATAGGAAAAATTGAGCTTCTAACCAAACAAACTGATTCTAGAATTTTCCAAGTCAGTTTGGTCAATTTTTGACCATTTTTAGGTCAGTTAAGCTAACTTTTTGGAACTAGACTTGAATTAGGAGAGAGGAGAGATAAAATATCACATTATTTATGAGTTTAAAACTCACTCAAGCATGTGAAATATGCACCTCCTTTAATGGACTCCCCTTCCTTACATATGTGTCAAAATGGAATCATTATACCCAAAATATCTCATATTTTTAATATTGCTCATAGTTTTTTACTAATAAACCTTGTACATTTTCAACTCTTCATCTTATGTGAGCATTTACTCATTTTTGGATACCCAAAATATCTCATATTTTTAATATTGCTCATAGTTTTTTACTAATAAACCTTGTACATTTTCAACTCTTCATCTTATGTGAGCATTTACTCATTTTTGGATACCCAAAATATCTCATATTTTTGATATTACTCATAGTTTCTTACTAATAAACCTTGTACATAGTCAACTCTTCATCTTATGTGAGCATTTACTCATTTTTGGGTATCATCTTTTACAAAATTGGATTTATCTCCTCCCCACACATGGATTGATCTTATTGGTCCATAGGAACCTTAATTGGACAATAATCCAATTTTTTTTGAAAATCTAGACCCTTAGGCTAAGGTCCTTTATACCTATTTTCGATTAATTCCAATTGCACATTGGAAAATTCTTTTTGAATTTCTGTTTCAGGGGAGTTCATTTTAATAAGATGAGATATTTTTCTTTCTAAAAATATTTAAATTTTGAATATTCTCTCTCTAGAATATTTTCTCTCTCTAGGTTAAAAGTGTTAGAAACAAGATCTTTTATATTTTTGAAGAGGGGATTGATTATAGGAGACATTAGGAAGTGAATGGGGTCTTCTTAGGCCCTTTAATTTTCCCAAGCCTAATCAAGGTGATTAAGGAATAGCCAAATGGGGGGTTGCCATGTGGACTGAAATGTTGGGTTTTTAAGAGAGGTGTAAGAGTGGTCAAAGGGTGCACTTTTTCCCCAAAAAGGGAGGGGGCAATTTTACAATTTTCGGACCTCCATAACTTCTACATACAAGCTCCGATTTGAGCGGAGATTACAGATCCGTGATCTACGCATCAAGAGCTTTCCATAGATATGTTACATGATATGGTTTTATCTGCTAGATTTTAAATTCTATTTTTCTCCAAAATTCAAATTCGAATAAAATAGCCGTTTTGAAGCTTCTAATTAGAAAACGTTTCTTCTTAAGAGAAAAGGTTTGACTCCCTTAAACTGCCAAATAAAAGGGCCCAAGAAGCCTTCAATTGAGGTCCTAATGAGACGCTGGACATTTTGAGAGGCTGGGGAGGAATCTTATAGGTAGTCTATTCTTTGGATTTAGTAGTATTGGTCACAAAGTTTTTGTCTAATTTAGTTCGAGAGAAGGACAATTAGGTTTACTATCTAACCTCACGTAGTCTAACTAAATTCATTCGGTTTAGTTCTACTAGAATTCCTTTCAACTAAACATCTAGTTTTTGGGTAAATATCCATTTAGTGATTTTTTCAATTCAAATATCCAAGATATTCTTTTTTCCACATAAATTCTCAACCTTAGTTCATTAGGTAGAATTATGATGGAAATTCATCTTTTGACATTAGAATTTAATTCAAATCCATCTTTTCTCAAATATCATGGAAATTTATCTTTTAACTAAAATATCAATACCTATTTTTTTAATAAACTTGAAATCCTTGTTTTTCTCATTTCAATGAGTGCAATCCAATTATCATGGAAATTCCTCTTTTTCATAAATTAATTCTATTAAAATTCTTCTTAAAATTACATAAAAATAATTATTAAGTCCTTTAAGCTAAAAATTCCACTTTTCTCATCTAAACATTTGAATTTCAATATAGTGGGAATTCCTCTTTTATCATTTAAACTTATCTATGCAAAAAGATAAATTTAACTAGATTTTTCTCTTAAAATTTAAATAAAAATCTCCATTAAATCCTTTGCACTAGAAACTACACTTTCTTCATTTAATTAATTGGATTCCAATATGGTGGGAATTCCTCTTTCATCAAAAAAAATTATCTATAGAAAAAGATAAATTTAACTATATTTTCTCTTAAAAATTAAATAAAAATCTTCATTAATTCCTTTGCACTAGGAATTATACTTTCCTTATTTAAATATTTTTCAATATGGTGGGAATTCCTCTTTCATCATAAAAAATTATCTATACAAAAAGATAAATTTAACTAAAATCTTTCATAAAATATACATTATTTTAGAATTCCAATTTTTTCCTCTAAATCATTCGAATACATGGATTTCCAATGTCATGGGGATTACTCTTTTAACATAAAAATAAAATACTAAAAATTTCTCTTTTTTCTAATTTACTAATTATGCATATAAAAATCAAATTCTCCATGATTACAATGAGAATCATTCAATTAATCTAGGATGATAATTCCTAGAAAATGGTAGGAAGCCCTATTTTCATATTATGAATGAAAATGTTTTATGTGTTTATTTTACAGAAATTTTGCCATAGCTCCGCTGCTACTGCTATTACTGATAATTCTCAATTTAATTGAAAGAATAAAGTTTAATATTATTGATATGATTAGAATGACCACTAATTGGATCATTATCCAATTATGGATTGATTCATAAATTCTCTATGAAATAAATATCATAAAAGCATTAAAAAGCTATTATTTTGACCTCCAATTAGACAAGCGTAGAAATTACTTTTGGATTAGAGAAATGCTTAATGAAAAGCTTCATTTGGATTGAGAATAGGTCAAAGGAATGACCTTTCTTTGGGGGGGGGAGAGAGAAATGCTTAAAAACCATTAAAATTAAGCATAAATGGAAATTTATGTGTTTCTTTATTAGAATTCATAAAAGAACTTCAATAGTAATCAAAATCCATTCAAATTAAAACTTCTCAAGCTTGAGAGGAGTTGAGAAGAGAAGCATTTGGAGTTTTAATAAGAAAAAGACAATAATCCACACTTTACCTTCTAATTTACTTGATTCTTTGATCACAGTAGAGGCCCCCAACCAATCAATTCGTTTGGTATGTTGTAGGAGTCACCAAGGAAGATTGAAGAGAGAGAGAAGCTCCAATCTCTTTAATTTTGTAGAGGTATTTAGAGGATAATAGAAATTAAGCTTAGTTTAGAGTAATACCGGCATAGTTTAGTTCACAGATAATAATACAAAGGAATGAGGGTCTATTTATAGGAGAGGGAGGCCCCCACTAACTGAGTCCAATTGAATTCTAGAATTTTCCAGCTTCAATTTGGCAGAATTTGGACAAGTTTGGCTCCCTTTTTGATTTGGTTTGATCTAGGAGAGAAGTGAAGTTTGTCATTGAAGCTGTGAATACTATCAGATCTGAGAGCTTGGCCTACCGGGTAAGGTCTTCTAAACATCCTTGAGCGGATTGCAGGTGATACAGGCAAAAGCAAAGCAAGTTAGAGCAAATCAAAGCAAAGCAAATTTTTGGTTTTTGAAAGCTTTCCATTAAAGCTTGGAAGCATTGATGTATGGTGGAAATACATGTAAATCTAGCAAAAGACATATGTATCTGACAATGAGAAATGTATTGGCAACTCCTATGCAAGCCCTACTGTGATTTTGGAGCAAGTTACATGCATTTGAATGAGTGAAATTACTGGTTTTTTGAGATCTCACAAAATAGAGAAAAGGAGGTGAAGATTTGATGCATATTTTTGGCAAAAATCCAAGAATTCATGGATTGCACACATACCTAGGAGTGTTGGGGACTTGATTACCTCATCATTTAGCATTACAACCACTCCCAAAGGCCCCTACAGCAGGCGGCGCAACCAGAACAGAGAAACATGGCAGAGTTTTGACAATTTTGAAGCGAGGAGATCAATTACTCATTCGTTGCTTGGCATATTTCAC
Organism: Cibotium barometz; assembly: GCF_041138505.1. Classification (NCBI taxonomy): domain Eukaryota; kingdom Viridiplantae; phylum Streptophyta; class Polypodiopsida; order Cyatheales; family Cibotiaceae; genus Cibotium; species Cibotium barometz. The sequence goes on from NC_141067.1 coordinate 48,602,735, forward strand.
AATTGCTTTAGCGATTGGTTGCTATACACTTTGGAGAAGAGGGCTATGTGATTGGATTGATGAATTATGCCTAATTGATCTAGGAATGAGCTGATTAAAAAGGCTATCCACCACTGGTTGTAGAGAAATAAAGCAATTTTAATTGAGCAATTAATCTTTGGTCTTATACAATTGGACAAATTCCTCTTACATGGAGTTGATGGACACTATTGCTAAGCTAATGAATGCCTGGTTGCTCAATTTGGACAAATATTGAAGAAATTAGAGCCATTTTACTACTGGTTTTTTTGGTTTTTCTGGTTTTTCCCAAAACAGAGAAAGGGGTTTTCAAAAATTGATATGTACACATGTCAGATGGTGTTGATACTCTACATTGAGGTTGTTTAGGTGTCAATGCAAGTTTCCCATACTTGATTGCACCACTACATTGTGATTTGGAGCCGTGGAAGCGCATCAAAACAGGGTATCTCGGACTGTGTGAGTCAGTTCATCTTGGAGGCATACAGGTTGATTTTCTACATCAAATTTGAAGATTGGTGGTTACTTTGGAGTATCTGGAACACTCATTGGAGTGTGGTTGAGCTGAGGAAGGCTCGCTTACAGATTTGGATGAGTGCAGAAGGTGCACATTAAGCAAATATGTCGGATAATCCAGTTCAGATTGTTGGTGAAAAGCTGGATAGGAAGAACTTCTAGGCATGGAAGTATAGGATAAAAAGTTTCTTGAAAGGAAAAGGATTTTGGAATCTCATTATAGGTGCTGAGCCAGAGCCTGAGCTACCTCGACAACCTACACAGCAGCAGCTTATTGCTCATAAGCAATGGTCAGAGAGAGCATTCAAAGTGCTGCATTATCTGTCTATATGTATTTCTGATGCTATGCTCATACACATACAAGATGCTGAGAATCCCAAAGATGCATGGGATACTTTGGTCAAGATGTTTGATACAGATACGAGTGCTCGCAAGTCTCAGTTGCGACAGCAGATACACAATGTGAAAAGGAATAAAAGGAGCATACATGATTATGTGCAAGAAATCAAGAAGTTTGCAGATGCATTGGCCACAGTAAATGCCCCCATGCCTGATGATGATTTGGTGGATATTACCTTGCGTGGTCTTGGCAAGGAATATAAATCTTTTGATACATCTATCTCAGTGAGGAGTACAGGTTTACCAGACTTTGATGAGTTGGTTTCACTCTTACTTGTTGAGGAAATCAAACTCAGTGATTCATTTCTGGATGCATCTACTAGCCATGATGATAATGGTAGAAATCAGGCTTTCTACTCGCAGAGAGGCTTTAGAGGCAGGGGGAGATTCACATCACGTGGACGTGGTGGTAATGGTCGTGGATGGTAGGACAGGTCACCGCAGTAGAATTTTCAGCCTTCATATGGTGCTCGAGGTGGTCGTGGATATGCACCTCAGCAAGGCAGAGGTAACCCCCGTGGTCGAGGACGTTGGCAAGGCCAACAAACATCTATGCAAGATGTTGAATGCCATTATTGTGGGAAATATGGTCATATGGCGAGAGATTGTTTCCGCAAACAGAATGATTTGAGAGGGGGTAGAGCACAATGTGGTGGTCATTATGGTGGAAATTATGCACAACATGGTGGAAACTATGCATCAAAGCAGTAATGATGGCACAACAAATCATTTGTTTGCCATGAAACATGTTGTGGGTTCTATGACGACAAATGCTCAGAATGATGACACATGGTATATGGACTCAGGAGCATCAAACCATATGACATGTCATGGTGAATGGTTTGAGCATATGAAGCCTATGGATGTAAAAGGCTATGTGGAAACAGGTGATGATACTCAGCATGCCATTACACATGTTGGAAGTGTACCATTGGTTATGCACAATGGTCAAACAAAGTCTATGTCTGATGTATTGTACGTGCCTTCTATCACAAAGAGCTTGGCCTCAGTTGGTCAAATGGTGGAACAGGGATTACAGGTTCATTTCAACAAGCATGGTTGCTTCATTGAGGACTTCAAACATGGATGTAGAGTCATTGCTAAAGGAAAGAAAGAAGGCAGATTGTTCAAGCTGGATGTTGGAATTCCTGAGCTAAAATCAGCCATGTTCTCTAAAAGCAAGAATGTGGTACAGGACATTGATATGTGGCATAAGAGGATTGGACATGTCAATATACAGAGATTAAAGAACATGCAAACAAGAGGCATTGTCAGTGGATTGCCTAGATTCAAATATGATGGAAATATGCATGTTTGTGAAGCCTGTCAGTTTGGGAAGCAGGCAAGGTTGAGGTTTCCTAGAGAAGGAAATATGAGTAGCAAGCCACTTGAGATCATACATAGTGATGTATGGGGTCCTACACAAAACCCATCTATCAAAGGCAGTTTATACTATGTGACATTCATAGATGATTTCAGCAGGATGACATGGATATACTTTCTCAGAGAGAAGAGTGAAGTGTTGGAAAAGTTCATGGATTTCAAAGCTTTTGCAGAAAAGTAATATGGCTGTTGGATTAAATGTTTGAGAACAGATGGAGGTGGTGAATACACCTCAAAAGCTTTTGAGCATTTCTTGAGGAAGCATGGAATAAGAAGACAGTTGACTTGCAGGTGTACACCTCAGCAGAATGGTGTGGCTGAGAGAAAGAATAGAGTCATATGTGAAGTAGCTAGGGCGATTCTCAATGAAAAGAGCATGCCAGATTACTATTGGGCAGAAGCATGTGCTACTGCAGTGTATATATTGAACAAAACACCTACAGCAGCCATTCATGGAAGCATGCTAGAGATGCGGCTTACAGGTTACATGCCAGATATTGGACACCTCAAAGTATTTGGATGCATAGCTTATGTACATGTGCCTGATGAAAGAAGAAGGAAGTTGGATCCTAAGGCAGAGAAATGTGTATTTGTTGGATATGCACAGGATCGAAAGGCATACAAATGTTATAACCCACAAACTAGAAATGTGGTCATCTCACAAGATGTGGTGTTTGATGAGCTTGCTAGTTGGTACAAAGCAAAAGATGAGGGTGTCATTGAGTCACTTGAGGCTGATGTGCATGTGAACTTGCCACCACAAGCAAGTTCTAGTTCTACTACTATGTCTGGGCCAGCACAGCAGAGGCTGAGAGTAGTACTGTACGTCCATGGTCAGGACGTTTAAGGCATGAGAGTGTGAGCACTGGGAGTAGTGCTGTGGATAAAGGAAAGAAGAAGGTGGAAGGAATTGGAATCACAGGTTATGAGTCATCTAGTTCAGAAAGTTTGGATGAGGAGCTTGGCATACCTGTTTTACGCACACCTGATGCTAGGCAGGACAGATACGTGCCACCACATGCTAGAGTTACAGGTGTACAGAGTGACCCGCATGCATTGCGGAGATCCCAGAGAGTCAGATATCCAGTTGACAAATTGACATATTGAGATTTTGCTATGCACTATGCATATATGACATCTATGGTGAATCATGTGGAACCTACATGCTATACAGAAGCTATTGGAGAGCATGTATGGGAGAAAGCAATGGATGTTGAGATGGACGCATTGGTCCATAATGATACATGGGACTTGGTTGCATTACCAAAGGACAAGAATGTTATTGGATGTAAATGGGTTTACAAAGTGAAGTGCAAATCTGATGGTTCTATTGAGAGACATAAAGCAAGATTGGTAGCAAAGGGTTATGCACAGACCTAAGGTTTGGACTATGATGAAACCTTTAGTCCAGTGGCTAAGATGGGCACAGTGAGAGCAGTCATTGCTATGGCTGCAGCTAATGGCTGGGAAATGCATCAGATGGATGTCAAGAATGCATTTCTAAATGGAGATCTACAAGAGGAAGTGTATATGGCACAGCCAGAAGGGTATGTACACCCAAGATATCCCACTCACGTATGCAAATTGAAAAAGGCATTGTATGGTCTAAAGCAAGCACCTCGTGCTTGGAGTGATAAGATGAGTAGATATCTTATCTCACTTGGTTTTCAGATTTCTACAGCAGATTCTTCACTCTATGTGAAGAAGACAGAGCATGGGATTGTTTTATTCGTCATCTATGTGGATGACTTGATTATCACAGGTGATCATGGTGCAGATGTGATGCATGTCAAGAAAGCTTTGAGTGGGCAATTTGACATGAAAGATCTTGGTGAGTTGAGATATTTCCTTGGAATTGAAGTGGTCAAAGATCATGCAGGTACATGGTTAGTACAGCGCTAATATGCATTGGATATGTTGGCAAAATATGGCATGACAGGGTGTAAGCCTATGAGTACACCTTTGGAGCAAAATGTGAAGTTGCGGGCTGATTATGGCGAGGAATTGGATGATCCATCTATGTACAGAAAGATGGTTGGTAGTCTTATATACATGACTCACACACGCCCGGATTTGAGTTATGCTGTGGGGCTAGTAAGCCAGTTTATGTAGAGCCCGAGAAAACCACATTTGGATGCAGTGAGACGCATCATGCGATATGTGAAGACCACTGCAAATTATGGTCTACTTTATGAGAGTGGTAAAAGCTTGGACATACATGGCTACACAGATGCTGATTGGGCAGGTAGCTCATATGACAGGAGATCTACTAGTGGATATGTTTTTACACTTGGAAGTGCCGTGGTGAGTTGGAGTAGCAAGAAGCAACCTACAGTTGCTTTATCCAGTACAGAGGCTGAATACAGGGGTGCAGCCACCATTGCTACTTGTGAGGCTATATGGTTAAAGAGTCTCTTGACAGATTTGTGTGAGCCTATTGATGGCAAAGTTGTCATTCATTGTGACAACATGAGCAGTATACAGTTGGCAAAGAATCCAGTGTTTCATGCGAGGACCAAACACATAGAGGTCCATTATCACTTTGTCAGAGAAAAGGTGCTGGATGGTACAGTTGATCTACAGTATGTGAAGACTGATGAGAGCAGGTGGCAGACATCTTTACAAAGCCACTTAGTAGGGAAAAGTTTGAGTACTTCTGTACTATGTTGGGAGTACATGGGATGAGCTTGAGGGGGAGTGTTGAGAGTCTTGATATCCCAAGCTCATCTACATCTTCATCGGCAGTACATCATGAGCTTGAGAGGGGCTGTTGAGATTCAAGCTCGATGTCAGTGTGAGCCAGCTATGCTATGTGCTGGCATGTTAGGTAGGAACATGTGTGAGACATAAATGACCGCGTGTCCAGCTGGTCATAGTGTGTGGACATTAGCTAGGGTTAGATGTGTGTGGACACAACTCATAGTGTGTTGTGTGTATTATGGATTATGGCATTATGCTTTGTGTGAGTGTGGAGATGGCTTCCCTCTATGGTTAGGGTTTGCAATATACATTAGGGTTTGCTCTTGTGTGTGTGTGTCTCCTCCCCCTCTACCGTTCTTTCAACAAAATAGGCGCCTCCTTGAAGGTCTCCCTTTTCCTTACACATGTGTCAAAAATGAATGATTACTCCAAAAGAGTTTAACTTTAAACCGAGCACGCATGAACCGAGCAGAGATAGAAACCGAGCATGCAAAGACTGAGCAGAGCAGTAAAAAGGAACAACATGAAGAGAAGTGATAGAATTCAACCACTATTGAACCAAAATCACACCTCTTATCTACTCTACTTGTTTATTGAAAACTCTCAAACCTTACAACACCATGACTTGAAGCGATAAAAAAACACTCCATACATGCTCAAATTTGATAATTGAACCATATGATAGAGATTAAAAGGCCCGAGGTTATCAAATTTGAAAAACCAACCCATACAATACTCATAGTCTTAGCACAATAGTCATTGTCTTAACACAACACCAAAAGCTCAATACACTTCACACCCTCTCTTCTCCACACTCATCGTCTACAAAACAACATCCCACTCTTCTCCCTTTATTGGTTTTTGTCTTGATTGTATCATAGGAGGCATCCTTGCTCATCTCCCTTGCAACTTCCTCTGCATAACATGGTAGTACACTACAATAAGAATTTTATAAACCGCATTTCATTAACATTTCAAAGCACATGGCAAAAACTCACACACAAAAGCATATCATCCTCCTAGAGTGCATATAATGTCCTAAATAAGTCAATAGCAGTAACCTTAACAAACCATGATAAAACATAAGTCAATAGTAGTAACCATACTAATCAAAAGGGTAGCCATATGCATCATCCACTCGGTTACTCTCTGAAATCTCCTCGTCTAAGCTGGACTGATCTCTAGTACCTGTTTGCAGAAGGTCCCTCTACCAAAGGTTGTAGAATGCGACCAACAATGTCAGGGTCACTATCAAAAGAATAATAGGGGCGGCCAGATGCGATGCATGCATGCTGTGTGGGTTGGAGTGTAGCCTCCGCTATGCTATGATGTCCCAAACAATGGCGCCGCTGACGGGGAACGCACACCTAAGTTAGTGAAGGGTGTTAACCATTACTTCTTACTAAGTGCTCCATTGATTGCAAAATCGTGGATTAGGGTAGATTAGAGTAGAGTTTGCAAGGGCATTGAGTGTGTGATCTCAAGGGCGCCTTGTGTGTTTTCTGTTTTTTGATTAGAAGCAAAAAAAAATTAAAACCCCATTGTGGTAGAGAAATCCCGCCATTATTCAGATTTAAGTACTTTCTGTTGTTGCATCTTTGACGGGGTGGGCGAGAGGTAGGTAGGAAGTGTTGGAGGCGGCCTTTTTTTAATTGTTTGGTTGTTTTGTTATTGTGTGGGGAGGCATCTCCATCAAGCGCAACAAAGATATATATATATATATATATATATATATATATATATATATATATACATATATACTTGCAGTTGTGGAGGCGGCCAGCTGAAAGCCTGCCAGTGAAGGCGGCTTTTAAAAAAAATATATATATATAAATATATATTTTTATAATGACGTGGCAGCAGCTTGCGTTGGCTACATCGAAGCACTGGTAGAAGCGCTGGCATTGGCTTCATCGAAGCGCTGGTAGAAGGAGTAGACGGCCGACTGTGGAAGCGAAGGAGTAGACGGCTGGAAGTGGAAGCGACTGTGGAAGCGAAGAAGTAGACGGCTGGAAGTGGAAGTGGAAGCGACTGTGGAAGCGAAGGAGTAGACGGCCGACTGTGGAAGCGAAGGAGTAGACGGCTGGAAGTGGAAGCGACTGTGGAAGCGAAGGAGTAGACGGAAGTTGGAGTGGGAAGGCGTCGAAGTGGAAAAAAACGCAGAAGAGGCGGCTGGCAGTGGGAAGGCGTCCAAGTGGATGTGAAGGTGTTGGGCGGCCAGCGTTGCAGTTGTGAAGGCAGCTAAGCAAAGCAGAGGCGGTGCATTGAAGAATCGACGAGTGGATGCGGCGGCGCAGAATCCGGGAGGCGGCAAAGATAAGGTTGGTGCTTTATAATTTTTTTATTTTTTTTTATTTTTTAATTAATTTTTCATGTTTTTTGTATTTTTAAATTAAAAAAAATAAAATAAATAAATAAAAACAACAAAACAATAAAAAAATATAAATTATTATTTTTTTTAAAAAAAAGAGAAAAAAGAGATAGAACGAAAGAAAGAAAAAGAAAAAAAACCATAAAATAATAAATTTATTTTTTTTTAAAAAGGAGAAAAAAAGAAAAAATAATTTTTATTTTTGTATTTTGAATCCATTGTTCATTTTTTTAAATTTCTGTAAAGTCTTGCATAATTAAAGTAGCTTGCATTTTTTATTTGTATTTTTTTAAGAATTTTGTAATTGCGTGCATAATTAGTAGATTTATATTTTTTGTAATTGGCACGAAATTTATTAGTTAAAAAAAAACAAAGAAACAAACCAAAAAAAAAACAACAAAAGGAGAAGAAAACAAAAGAAAACAAAAGAAAATTAAATTTTTTTTTCTATAAATTAAGTGTTTTTTAGGAGTCTACTTTTTTGCATATTTTGTAATTCTTCATTTTTTTTAATTTTTTGCGTAATTAGTGTAACCTGCATTTTTTTATTTTTGTAACTTTGTGCATAATTAGTATTTTTTTAGTGTGATTCATAATTTTTGTGTAAATTTAAAAAAAAAGTAAAAACATAAAATCATTAAATCATTAAAAAAAATCATTTAAAAAAAATAAAAAAAAAATAGGATAGATAGTTACGCCACACATACTCATTTTAGTTGCATTTAGTGATTAGGTAGGTTAATATATATATATATATATATATATATATATATATATATATATAACAAAAACAAAAACAAAACAAAACAAAACAAAAACACATAAAAAACCAAAAAAATTTGACCTTATGCACTTGCGGTCGGGACGTCTTATAGATTCTGACATAGGGCCTAGGGCACCTTCTAGAGTACCTACGCAGGAAAGTGGGACCCAATCGGTAGGCAATTTGGCAGATATTGATGAAACCCTTTCTGAATCCCAATCCGATACCCTTTCCTCCAGAACAACTAGTTCATTGTCCATGGACAATCTAGGGCCGACAAATAGTCATCCCGTAGCCCCAAATAGAACACCCACAAGATCCTTTAATCCATTTGAAGCCGACACCATGGGGTTAACACTTAATTTAAGACTCCAATATGTCTACACAAATGCTTAAGGAGCTGAGATCTTTAGGGATCCACAACAACGGTATCTTATTAAGATCGCAGACATTTTCTCAGAACTTGATAGAGCACCTCTAGTCAATGACCAGGGTAACATGTACATGGGTGGAGATGGTGTTCGCTACGAAGTCACCTACCATCCAGAAAATGTAGACAAATTAGGGGAGCTCTCTAAAACCGAGTTCTTAGACTTATCAAAACTTTCCAGAGCAAGGGAGTCTAGAGATGACTGGCTCATTGAGCCGGACATGCCTGGACCCTCCAATGCCCAGTCCTCAAAACCATCCATAGATGATTTACTTCTTGTAGATCTAAATTTGGAAAGGGATAGGAAAGGCAAGAGCAAAATGGATCAGGGGGTTGAGAACCAATGGGAGTTTGTACGACAAATTCCAGTGACAAAGGTCTTACAGGATGACCCACTTCAAGAGGTCTATAAGGACTCGTTAGAGGGATATTATGCCACAACTAGATTGCCACAGCTAGATCTTCCTCTAGCTCTTGTGGTGGTAGTTGAGAAGCTTTTTGCAGGACACATGAACAGAATAATTGATAAATGGGCCAATGAATACCGAACCTTAGATTGGAAAGAGATTCGGGAGCTCACGTGGAAAGGACAACCATTATTCATGGAAGTGTTCTCAACAAATACAGCCAAACCAGGAGAGACAGCCTTTCTTGGAGAAACTGTTGCTCCTCCCCTACGAGAGTTCACTAGAGAGGGACCTTCAACATCCAAGTGGACCACAGCTAGTAGCCCAACTCTAGCACCAAGATATCATCCTACACCAAATGTGCGACCACAGGTCACACAACAACATCTTTCTCATTATAACAATCCGAGGGTAGGGGAGCCAACTCGGCCTCCCATAAATGCACCTCCTGAAATGCAGGTGACAAGATCTTTGGAGGGGTTTGGTGAGGCTAGTAATAGGGGACCCACACCAATTTTGGATGCATGTGGACCATCTTACCAAAGAGAGGAACAATTCCCACTGAGAGTGAGAGGCCGTAGGCCCTATGATGAGTATTCACGACAAGTAAGGCCATCAACTCTTCAGAAACTGGTAAAGAAGTATGAAGGGTCGGGAGATCCATACGACCATGTAGCAGCATTTAGGCAAGCAGTTCGAGCTGAGCAAGTGGCTGACAAGCATACTCAAATTGAAGGATTTGGACTCACTCTTGAGGGAAAGGCCCTTGCTTGGTTTCAAGCACTAGAGGCTTCAGACAAATCTTCTTTACAAGTTTTGGAAGAGAGATTCATTGCTGCTTTTTCCTTGATGGGAATTCAACATGACACGGTAGCACACATCTACTCTTTCAAGCAAGGCGAGAATGAGAGTGTTAGAGACTATGTAAATAGAATGAAGCAGTACATTAATCGTTGCCCAGAGGATGAGAAGCCCGCCCAAAGTCAATTAATTTCTCTCTTCTTAAAAGGACTCAAAAATTCAACACTGCATACACATCTCTATGCAAAGAAGCATACAAATTTCAATGAGTGTTGCCATGATGCTATGGATTTCACCGATAACTTCAAATTCCAAGATGGTTCTGGCCCAGAGATGAAACCTAGAGATCAGTGGGGTGAGGACCAAAGTTTAGGATCTAGCGCGCTAGTAAATCCAGACCAGATTGCTAACCTAGTACTAAGGAGATTGGGACAGACCTATCGTCCACCCATGCAGCCACAACAACAGCAGCAGAGAATGAGGAGTGTACTTCCTACAGGTCCTCATCTTTGTGGAGCATGTGGCGGTAACCATCAAACAGAGGAATGTAATACCTTTTCTCCTCTAGTCACAAACCAACCCACAAAAAAGTGGTGCCAAGCCTGTGCTTGGAACTTTACCCATACCACACAGGAATGTACTCGCATTGCAAGAATGAGACAGGAACGTGAGTAGCCAAGGGGTGGAGTGGCTCCACAAATGTATCAACAGTATACTAATTTTGAACGTAAGCCACCGATGGCACAAGAGCAAGCACGACCTGTTCTTGGTGCTCAACCTCCTGCTCCAGGGACTGCTCCTGTGAGGGTTGTTGACTACGACAACTCAAATATGTGTAGAGACTTGGTAAACCTAGGCTATGTGGAGGAGGAATATGCATCATATTCATCCAAAAAAAATATCTTTGAAAGCCCCGCATACCCAAGCCAAGCACTGGAGACTCAACCAGGGGAACAAAACTCTTTAATGTTGCTAGGCGGCTACCAACCTAGGACTCCAGGCCTCTCAGGTCAATGGCAGCCAAGGAAAGTAGAGGCCAAACCAATGGGCCCCTGTTATGAGTGCGGAGAACCCCATTGGGCTCGTGATTGTCCACATCGCTCAAGGCAAGCATCTCGATCCAATACAACAGTACAACAGTTTCCACCAATTGAAAGATATTGTCTAGGGTGTTGTGTAGAACACTTCCCAAAAGATTGTCTGCTGAAAACACATGAGGAAGGCACCTCTCAACCAAAGGTCTTACTCAACCACCTTGTAGGGGCAGTTCCATCTCCACCTTCATCTGAGAATGAGGATGTCGTGCCACTTAGAGTCATGACTAGATCACAGACACGAAACGCCGAAATACAAACTGATGAGACACCTCGAACTAGGGATGCAAAGACAAATCTAGTGGACAAGACCCTACAGTCCAATAGAAAAAAGACCACTAGTAGGAAGAGGAACCGAAACAAGCAAACTAAAAGTGCATCCACTAGTTCTCAAGAAGCCTCTAAACAAAACATGAGGGATAAAACTTTTACATCCCAAGAAGTGCATGAGGAACATCAACCTCAACCTGAGCCTAGTGCTAAACAAGATAAGGCTAGTACAACTGAGGATAGTTTTGGGGGTTCTATTTTTGTGGATAAAGTGAATGAGACTCTAGATGCCATCATTGATGCTCATAGAAGTCGCATTGCAGCTTTATCTGAGCTACCCAAGAAGCTTCAAGAATATCCAAACCCTCGTGAGGAGAAGATCAATCTAGCTGTACATCAGCAACTCATTAGGGAAGCCGAGTCAATACTTGAGGGACCACCACCACCTATTCCTCAGGGCCCAACCTCTCTTAAGCCAACATTAGAAACCATACCAGAAGTGTCATCAAGTCAGGAAATGAAAAGTGAGCTCATTTCACAAGCTCATAGCGAAAGGTCTGCACCAATTGACACCCAATTGAAAGGGGGTAATCTGCCACCACCTAGCCTTGTCTTCCCATGCAATGATGAAGTTATTGATGCTAATGAGGACATGGCAAATGAGATGTGGGCTGCAGTTCATGAGAAAGTTAATGAGAACATGTCTTCTATTAGTTCGCCTCCATTCTCTGAGGTGGATTTTACCAGGGGCACGGAAAACAACTTTGGACGCCCAAGCATCCAGGAGGAAGTTCAAACAATTATTTCTCCTAGAAGTAAGCATACAATGAAAACCTTACCATAATATCTGGGAGAATATGAGAACTGTTCTCAAACCTTGAGGATACCCTCCATGCATAAAAGGTTGACAAAGGAGAAGGATATGAATACCGTGCAAGCTATTTTGTCAGCACCAGTGGCTTGTACCTTACCTTTGCTTGATTTGATAAAAATTCGACCTGAGTTGTGGAATGATATTGCCACATGTTTGTCAGAGCAGGTATTGCTACAAAAGGGTCACCATGAGTGTACTATACACCCTGAGACAAAGCATGTTATGCCAGTTCCTATCAACAAAGTAGGAAAATTTTGTGAGGACGATCAAGGAAATGCTACCTCCCATTAGAAGTGCGAAAAGTAGCTTCAACTGCAATACTTGATAGTGGTGCAGGAGTGGGCATTGTGACAAGGTCCATTTGGGAAAAGTGGGGCAAACCAGCTATTAGGAGTACCAGGATGCGCTTGCAGCTAGCAGATGGAAGCTTAGAACATCCCCTTCGGCTGCTTGAGAACATATTGGTCACCACATGTGGGATTGAATATGAGCACACCTTTGCAGTAGTGGATTTTGGAAAACATCCAAACTATGAAGTGATATTGGGTAGACCATTCATGCGACAATTTCAAATGATTCAAGATTGGGGATACAATTATTTGTACCTCCGACATGATTCTGTCATCACAAGGGTTAACCTAAGGAATCACTCATATCGTGATGTAACAAGGTCTCCAATAGATGAGTTTGATTGTGCTTCATCTGAGGGCTCAAGAGTTACATTGTCAGACGGACGAGAAGATCTATGGATGTGTGGACCCTCATGTAGGGATTTCAACACCGAGAGACTTAAGGGTAATCGAAGTGTATCAGATGAGGCATACATTCCACAACCCTTCCCTGAGCATTTAATTGATCCACTAGAATGGAGTCATGTCCTTGCAACATTATCGACATGTGCTTTACCGAAGCCAATTCAATTATGTGACTCAGATGGATATGACATTATTCCTATACGAATGGTACAACCACGTGACCTTCTAGATGATTTGTACTATAGGAATGCATCCACAACAGCACTGCATGTAGAGGAAGTCTCTGCTACTCCACAAGCTTTATCGTGTCAAAAAGGTAATGTTTCTACCTTACACAACCAACTCTCAAAATCTGCTCTTGAAGCTCCAAAACAAATGATGTGGATAATTGATGAGTACTCAAGTGAGGGCCATGGCTGGCATGTTCCAACTACTCTAGTTGCTGCTCAAAGAAGGCCAGGCAAGAAGGAATTATCAATTTGGCTACCCAAAGATGCGTACAAACTTGTACCATCTAGTCCAGTTGCTAAGCCTCCTAAAAAGCACATCATTTCCAAGCCTAAACCTCGGATTGTTACTCGATGGGTCCCAAAGCATGTTCTTAAAGCACAAGGCTATTATGAGGGTGCAACAGCAATTTGGCTTCCAAAATGCCATGCTTTTCTAGGGGTAAAAGAGTGTATCAGAAAGATTCCCAAAGCCACCCTTGATTTTCCATATCAGTGGGTGCAAAAGAAATCAACACAAACTCTTCAAGATAGGATAGGTGGCTGTGATAGCACCTACAAATCTACTTGTGTTGATCTTCCTAAAACATGTATTGAGTCACCAGTTGTCCCAAATTCTCCTTGTTACACAATTCCACCCTCAACAACTGGTGTATCTAAGACACATCCAACTTCACATGAGTATCATTTGAGCATAGATTCTAGCATTTCAAAGCCTAAATCCTCTTATCTTGCTCAAATTCCAAGACAATTAATAAAATTCCCACCCAAGAAGGACATACCTAAAACCAAAGATAAGGCATTAACACTACAATTGAAGCTCTTTGGTAGATCAATGTTTGGATAGAGTGGTTCCTTATGCCTTTAGAGGATTATGTTCTTTTTGAGATGATCTCCACTACCAGGGCAAGGGTAAGCTCAACGACTCCACAATAAGATCGACAAGCCAGGGCACTTTTCTCCCACTGGGTTTTTTCCCCTCGGCTATATTCGGTGATTGGCACCAATGGCAAATTTTATTCTTTTCTTTTCTTTTCTTGTTTGTTAATAAAAATTTTGCAGAGATCTCCGCTAAAAAAAGAGCATCAAACACGTCCCAACAGTCCACCTACCGTGCACACAAATTAGGAAGGGGGGAGACATGCTACGCCTACAAAGATCAAGGAGGAGCAATCTGCACAAAATCAGCAATGCATCAATGCAAACGAACAACATCAACACGGCACTACAACAGGTGTATTCAAATCTTAATCTTTATTTCTTTATGTGCTTTTATCTTTCGAATATATGGTTCAAGCATGTTCACACAATGTTGGCTGGTTTAAGTTTTTGATTAGTTGTTAAAATATGGTGAGTGAATTCTAGACTCTTAGAAGACTTAGTAAAAGATATTTCTATCTAAAGACAGTGTAGGATAGATACCAATGGAATATGCCAAGTTCTTATGCTTTCAAGGTATATTAGTTATCCTTAGTGGTAGCTACCTCTTAGATATGAGCTAGGTGCTAGGAGTAATAAAAATTTATAAAAATTATACCCTAAAAAAATATATACAAAGTAAATTGAGACATGATGTGTCTACAGCCATGTGGAATGCTTGGTAGGACCTGGGGTTGTCTTAGCACCTTGGGACCGATGCCTTGGTTTCCATGGGGTGAACACTGATGTCTAAAAGCTTCAGAAAAAAACCTTTGAGGAATCTATCGTCTTGATAGATGTTGGTAGGACTCTGGAGTACACTATGGGTCCTCGAGACCGATGCCCTCATCTTCATGGGGTACTTCTTAGGTCATAAAAGAAAGAAAAAGGGTCTGTCGCCCTTGAGATACTTAGCGGTCTTTAGATTCTCTTGGCGGAGGTCTCTTGGCCATTGCTTGGGTCTCTTTGGGATGGAACCTTAATCTTTATCACCTTCTACACACACATCAAAAAAAAAAAAAAAAAGAGAGAATTCCAATCACCTTTGCTCATATTTAGGAGTAGGTTTGGCACTTAGGAATAACTTACATACTTGTAGGACATTGAGACTGCGGTCATAACCGGCGGTGTACAAAGCACACTTGCCTTTGCATAGCACTATCTACCACTTAAGTCTCACTTTGACTAGTCTTTACTCACCTATTTTAGTACTCATTAAAACTTTAATCAGCCTTGCACTTGTATGCTCACGTGTGAAATTATCATTGCTGGTTTTTCTTTTCTTTTCTTTTCTTTTCTTTTCTTCTCTTTTCTTTTCTTTTTTTCAATAAAAGACTTTACTTGTATCCATTGTTTTTTTGTTGCAGCTCTTGCTACTACCGCGCTCGAGGACGTGCGCAAAATAGGAAGGGGGGAGTGTTGCATGACAAATGAAGATCAATGCAAGGATGCAACAAAAAAGACACTTAGGGCTCTTGTAAAGAATTCCAAGTTGTAGATGAATGTGGGAGAGGGCTTGACAATAATCCCACATGGGAACTTTTGGGAGTTCTAGAGTTTTTGTATAAAAGGTGGCCCATTTGAGAGCTAGAGAGGACTCTTTGGTCATTTGGTTGAGAGGCTCATAGAGAGAGCTTGCTCCATATCTCCTTCTCATGTGCTCTCCCAAGGCTCTCCATCTCCATTCATGCTTCAATCTTGTACTCTCTATTCTCTACATTTTCAATGATATGAGGTTATGGTCTACACACTTGCTAATCTAGATTTCTTAATGATGTTTTGATGCTAAAATCTGATTTGTAGAGTGCATGTGATGAAGCTTGTGCATGAAATGATGTGTAGTTGAGGCTTGTGTGATAGCTCTTTGCATGTTAGATTCTTTGCATAAGTTGCATTTTTATGCTTAAGTGTAGCCTAATCTTGATGCTTTGATTATGTAAGATTGATTGCTTGAGTGATGAAGAAGGATTGAGTAGGACTAGAAGTCATTAGTGTGTGGTTAACTCATCTTCTCCCATTCGGGATAGCCTCTATGCGCTAACCGGGTTGCATTCACGGATTGACAAAGTGTGTGGGTTGGAGTGTAGCCTCCGCTATGCTATGATGTCCCAAACACATGCATCAAAGGGGGGACCACTACCCATCTCCAAAGCCAATCCTCCGGGAGGACAAAGAGCCTCTAGAAAGCATCGCACAAACCCGACACTCCGCTGCACACCTGATTTCAAATGTGCCTCCTCGCCAGCCTCCAATACCCTCGTAGTATCTGGCAAATAGTGACGAATGACATGCCACGAGAACTGCACACCATGATCATGTCGTAATGTGGCACTCTCCTGAAGACGTAAAGAGGCCATGTAGCCTCGACGTCGTAGTATGTACAAGTAGAAGGCATCCATCTGTCGCACAATAATGACAAAAAATAGAGACATGTCACAAACTAATCAAAAAAAACAAAGCACCAAGAAAACTAAGTGTACAATAACCATGTCAAATACCTCTACGGCAATACCCTCAATCGTAACCTCATCCATGAAGGCTAAGTCCTCAACTATGAATCTACGCACAATCTCCAGCTCACACCGCGGGGCATATTTCTCCACCCACGAGGTCCACCCACCCACGAGGGAGAGTCCCCCGACAGAAAGAAATACAGAGGTCCACCCACGAGGGAGAGTCCCCTGACAGAAAGAAATACATTTTAAACATTGACAATTACCTAACAATCTTATTCACAAGTACCTAACAATCCTATTTACATATTTCTGACTGAAAGAATCACCTGAAATGGAGGCAAGACAAACAACCCATCCTGAGTCCGCCAAACAAGCTGCTGCCACTCCAAGCCCATGCCAAATATGATCCTCCGACACCTTGTTCCACAATGGAACACCATCTCGTCCATGCGTAGAGTCCATGGGAAGATCCAAGAGCACAAAGTCAGCAGCCCATGCCACCGTCTTTTTCTTTTTCTTATACTCCACCCCCAATTTATTGTTTTCAGAAAAAAATGTATGGATCTTTGCATAATCCTCATTCCTAATAGAGGATGCAAAATCCTTACCCATAGAAATATAATCTCCACATCCAAATGAAAAGATAGAGCGATCCAAAGAAGCCCCCCCTTGTATGGACAAGAGTGGCACATATTCTTTTTGGGATGGTGGTCTAGGATGTGAGGATGGACCTAAATAATCACGGCAAGTATAATGAATAAACAACAAGCATAACATACAAAACAATCGACTTGCGTATATCCATAAAAAGAAGTATACCACTATGAAAGCTACCATGCATACAAACATCGAGTGGTGGTGAATTGTCATCAATAAAAATTTCACGATCTAAAACAAAACAAACAAAGAAACATACATCTTTATTTTACAAGGAAGGTATATAAAGTATCCAACATAGATAGCTAGACATGAATATGCAAAGTGAATTAAGCAAAAGTCACATGTACTCTGTGTCTCACTAATGTGAGCTTGCTTGCCCTTTTGAGCTTGCTTGCCTCTTTGAGCATGCTCACCCCTTTGCGCTTCCTTTCCCCTTATTTGATCACCTTCAAAACCACTTCTTTGTTAGAAAAGTAAAGCTTAAGGAAAGAGAGGAGACAGTTGTGGAAGCCACTTTACCTTGACTCAGATAGCCACCACTGGCACCCTTTCCCTTTGATTTTTGCCATTCCTCAAACTTAGCTTTCTCACTTGGCAATACATGGGGCGAGGGCATGTCAATCCACCAAGGGCATGTCTCAATCTCAAAAGGTGAGAGAGCAATCATATTCTCCCCATACATAGTGGACTCTTTGTTAGTGATATCCGTGACCCATGTTTTACAAGCCTTGGGCAAATCAACAAGCAGCTTGAGGTCTCTCAAGTGCAAAAAATACCTGGAATATTCAAAGATAATTTATGCAAGCCAAAACAAACTACACACTGCAATGTCAAACAAAAGGCATTAAAATAGAAAACCAACCGATAGAGCAACTGACAAGTGGCTGCATCAAGACTGAATAGGTTGACCCTCTTTTTTTTGGACTTTTCTTTAGCACTAGTTTTCTTAATGTTGCCAAAAATATATTTTCTACCCTCATATCGTATGGATGCAAAGTAAACATGAAGAGATGGCTCATCGGGAAAATTAATTGGATGCTCTATGGTAGCTGCTATTCTTATCTCTTGCTCCAAAGAACGAAGTGCATTCTTTTCTATCATGTCCAGCAACAGTTCCCTCGACAACCACCTACAATGATGGAAATAATGAAAGGCATGAAAACATGCAAAGCGAAGATAATTTTTTTCTATGAAGCATAGAGACAAAGCAAGAAAAGTGAAAAACTCTTACGCTCTGAACTCTGTGTTTGTTGATGGCATACCATGGGTATTGCGAACAGATCTTGAACTCTCAAGCAATCTCAACCAAGTTATCTTTTTCTCCACACTGACAGAAGAGATTGCTATCAAATTCAACTTTTCAATACCCACAATGGTGTCCGTTCCATCAAATTGAAGAGAAAACAAAGTTTCTCTCCATTCCTTGCCAAGGGATGGATTAATAATATTCAAAACCTAATAAATACACCAAAACCATTTCATATTAGTAGGAGACAAACACAACAATAATAATTTAAAAAAATCAAACATTGCAATACTTTTTGCATACGATCAGTGTACTTTCGTCTCGCAACTCAGTGGAGATCTCCTTTTCTTTTCAAGCCCTCTCCTTCGTACTTAGACCTTTTGTCACTTCAACTACTTTGGTCCTTACTTCCTTTTGAAACTCAACCTACAAAATCTTGGGGAAATCATTGCATACCATACTTTCTAATCCTTTCATAACAAGAAAGAGCCCAAATATATATCTACCTGGTAAACAAGCCGGGCCAAATCCTCTCTAGCCAGCGGATACCATGGGGGTGAAGTCTTTGTTTCAAGCTTCTTTTTGGCTTCCAAGGTTTTAGCCACATTAGCAGGTTGCTCTCGCAAATAGGATTTAATGTCACACTCACAAATATTTGGAGCATTGACCAATGTATCCTTCAAATTTGTGACTATGACTGCATGCTCATTCAAGCTTCCAAAAAAATAAAAATTTAATACAAATGCATTTAATGAGAAGGATCACATGCGCATTGTGTTTTGAGAGGAACTTACTCATTCATGCAAAGAAAGCCAGCAAGCAAGCAGACTTCACTGAGTCTAGTTGGATCAACAACAATGCTAAAGACCCTCAAATGCCATTCTTTATCATCTTTATATTTCTCTGTAATGAGCTCCATCCAAGCCACTGTGCGATGGTTCCCCTCCCACACATAGAACATTTTATTGGAAAGGAAAGACAACCCCTTCTTGGTTCTCAACTTATTCTCAAACTCTTTATCTATAGCCTGCCAGTGGGCATCCCATGAAGCCCTTATCTCACTTGTAACCGGAATTGCAACACCACAAGGGGAGACAACAGAGACAATGAAAATACCCTTCTCTGGACAGTAAGTTTCACCCTCTAAGGCTATTTTGAGTAGCGAAGTGTCGCTTCTCAAACCTCGAACCCTAGGGTATGGAAACATCCTACAAAGGGGAATGGTTGGGCACCTTGAAACATCTAAAACCCTACATTTAGCCAATACATCTTCACCTTTCATAATTTCCACCACCTCATTTTCTCCTTCCTCTTCTTTCTCACTACACATGGACTGCATAGTGCTGCTAGCGGGTTGAGACAATACTTGTTCTTTATGTCTTCTTTTAGAAATCTAGGAAGACATTAATCAAACACAAAACAAACAACATTTGAAACATAGAACTTAGAAACTGGCAAACTCAATATAAGCAACATAAAATATTCCCTAGAAAAAGCATACAAACAAGAACCTGGATAGGAGGGAAATCATCGCTGCCACTCTCATCTGTTGTAGGACTAGATGCACACACTCCTTTCTCCTTGCTCGTTGGCTGAATTCTAAATCATTAGTTCACACAAAAATATCAAGAAATCAAAGCTGCAACAATTGAATGTAAAATCTTACTCTGTAAGAGACCTGAACTCCCTATGTTTTTTTGCTTGTTGTCTCTTTCGTGGAGGCATGATTATTCCCTAACATTTCAAAAAATTAAGATCATGGCCACAAAATGGCCATGAGGTAATCAAGATCATGGTCATTGTGGCAAGCATCCTAAACTCCTCTACTCACTCCTAATAAATTTACCTATCATAAGATTAGTGGCAAGGAGCTAAGGTCTCATTGTCTGTGGCCTTAGCAACTTGCCACCAAGGGCAAGAAAGCCCATACGCTGGCCTTAGCAATTTGCCACCAAGGCCAAGAAACCATGCCCTTAGTATTTTGTGCTTCTATTTTGTGCTTGGCCAATGCATAAATTTGCAAGTAAAATTGAAACTAGACATTGAATATCCGCGTGGTTTTTGTTGCTAGTAAATAGATGAGGCAACCCACAATGAGTATGAACATCAAACTCTTCACTTACATCAACAAGAGAGAGATACTGTGTCCATTAAGGCATCCACCTTCTACTCTAATGTGGTGGAGGAGGGAGCTGAGGGAGTGGATGGAGGCTAGGCTGCACATGCCTCAACATCTCGGAGTTGCTCTTGCAATGTGGGGATGGTAGCCTCGGTGAGTGCCTGAGGGTTTGATTTTTTTGCGAGCTTTATTTGGTGAGCTTTTTGGAGATAAGAGAGTTTTATGCAAGCTTGTAAGAAAAATGATACATTTTGGTGAGCTTTTATATAGTAAGTATTTATGAAAGAGAAATAAATACATTCACATATATACATACATATATACATGCATATTCTCAAACACACCTACCTACCTACCTTCCTACATATATACATACATACATATATACACACATTTGTACAATACATACATACATGCATGCATATTCTCAAACACACCTTCCTACCTACCTTCCTATATATACATGCATATTCTCAAACACACCTACCTACCTACCTACCTACCTACCTACCTTCCTACATATATACATACATACATATATACACACATTTGTACAATACATACATACATGCATGCATATTCCCAAACATGCATGCATACATACATACCTACATACCTACCTACCTACCTTCCTACATATAAACACACATTTTATGTCAAAGAAACTTAAATATAGGCACAAACATACCTATCTATGTACCTTTCTTCCAATATTTAATTCAACACAAGTAAAAACAAGTATACCCGGCTAAGTAAAAACAAGTATACCCGGCTCATATTTTCTTACAAAAAGATTGAGTTCACATTTCCTTATTACAAGAAGATATATGGTTTGTACAACTCCTTTACCATAGCATCGCAAGCTATGGTTGGTACAACTCCTTTACCATAGCGTCACAAGTTACCTACAATAAGACTTTAGAGTACGTGACAGTATACTCCATCCCAAAGCAAGACAAAAATATTGGGTTTAAATTTTCTTACAAAAAGATTGACTTCACATTTCCTTACAAGCTTAAGTAGGCACAAACATGAGAGGCTTGATTAAAGCTTAAGTATAGGCACAAACATCCTTGCTTCGAGGACGTGATAGTATATTGCCCACTTCCTCTGGTGATAGTGTCGGTTGATGCATTACCATATCCTCATTCTTATGTAATCCCAAAACTCACAAGAAGACAAAATAGATATGCTTACATGTAACGTAAGACTTTCCTCTAGATTCTCTTTGCATGAAATCAGGACATGTACACCAAGGTTGTACCTTGATGTGTATAAAATAGTCCTCTCCACTCTCACATTCCAAATGAAAAATAGAGTAGGGGGATGGTTGCATTGCACTCTCATTAAGGACTGTCGCTGTCATGGCCTTGGCACTACCTTTATGTGTATAAAATAGTCCTCTCCACTCTCACATGCCAAATGAAAAATAGAGTAGGGGGATGGTTGCATTGCACTCTCATTAAGGACTGTCGTTGTCATGGACTCGGCACTACCCATTCTCTTTTCTGCTTCTTTGGAAATCCAATGCCGTCACTTGGTTGATCTCTTTGTATTCTGTGTAGCATCATGTGGCCTCTTGTCACTTTCTTTGTTGCCCGCTGCTTGTGTGGACGTTTCTCCCACCCCTGACACAAAAGGTTCTTCATGAGTAACATCTAACTTGAACCCTGCTTTACTAATTTCTCTACCTCTTGGCTGGTTATGTTGGTCCCAACATCCACTTTCCACATATCTGGGTATGATGGCTTGTATATTATGTTTGGATCTACATTCCATGTGTATGAAACATCTGAAGGACAAAACCACATCATTTGAGCCTTTGGCCCTCCTGGACCAGGATGTCATTGCTCTGAGTAAACGCTAGGGGCAACAACTCCAATAGAGCTTCCCTGTATGTATGAGTTGCACTTTAGTCTTCCATCAATACCTCCCAAACATTTGACTTTTGAGTTCAATGGGGTTTGTCTAATGGCCCACATTGTGCGTCCAACGGCCTCTTCCTTTACATGCAATTTTCCTCCGCTCATTGTGCCATAATGTTGTTTAGGCTCTTCATGTTCGACATCTTTATTTCCTCCAGCCATTGGACTTTTTGGTCCTCCCATTGAAGCATGACTTGATGCACTGTTTGTTCTAGATCTATCTCCAAAACTTACTCTTCTTAGTGATCCCCGGTTTTGACAATGTTTGCTCTGCATGACATAACGTGGACGATGTGAGCATTGGTCTACTTCCGTTGTCCTCACCCTCTTTCGTTGAATAGTCTCCTTATCTCCATGTAGAGGCCTTGATTCCTCATACATAGGAGTATTAGCTACTGTTTCATGGACCATGTGAGCCACTTGTGGTGGTGTCGGTCTTGACCTTGCTGCCATGAACGATGATTTCCTGTAGGCTTCCATTGGTCCTAGTAGCTTTCACTCCAGAAAGGGCGTGTGATGAAGGCAGAAACCCTTGTAGATATCCATGACTGACAAGCGTGGTCTGGTGGAGAAGTATTAAAGTTTGAGATTTTTTGCTGCAAGCCATCAAGCTCCCACAAAGGTGACAGTGTACTCCATAGGGAAGGCAATACAAAGATGCAGAAAGGATAGGAGAGACGAAAATGCGAAATGAAAATATAAAAATGAAGGAACAGGTGGACTTTATGAAATAAAAATAGAAGATTAGGTATCTAGGTAGAGCAATCACGATTGAGAATGAAGGCGGTTGAAATGATAATACAAGGTGGAGCAATCACGATTGAGAATGAAGGCGGTTGAAATGATAAAACAAGGTGGAGCAATCACGATTGAGAATGGTCACGATAAATTTTTTTAATAAAAAATATACAAATATATATGTATCTACAAATATATAAAAAATATACAAATATATACATTTATTGGTAAGTAGTATTTTTATAAAAGGCTAGTCTCTTTGTAAATACACACACACACATGTCTATATTTATATATTATATTGTATATATTTTAGGCTAAGAATCTATTAGGATATATGTATTTTAGTGTGTGTGTGTGTGTGTTTTACAAAGAGACTAGCCTTTTATCTATTTTAGGATATATAGATATATTAGACTATATATCTATTAGGCTACACACACACACACACATTTATTAAAATACATATAGCTTAATATGTGTGTGTGTGTGTGTGTGTAACCTAATAAATACCTAGACTAAAATATATATATATACATCAATATATATACATGTACATATATACATAGCCTAAACTATATTCTCTCTCTCTTTTGAGCCTAAATGTTTAAAAAAGTTTTAAAAGAGGATGATAATGGAGATGGTAAGAAGGTTTTCTGCAACCTTCGTATTAGAATATCCTTGAGTACATACACCTAAAATAACCTTCACATTAAACAACATCCATATAGATTGTTATGATTATAAAAAAATAATTATAAAATCTTAAAAAATATAGAAGGTATTGGATTTATGGTGATTCTAGAACCACAAGATGCCCACCAATAGTGATTCCTTTTCATGTAAATAATGTTGTTGAAGGGTTTTCCTAATATATACTATTATGCCTACTGTTAGTAAAAAATTATGAAAGCCTTAGAGAATACAAAAGGTAATTGATCTTACAACAAGGAAGTTTTAGAAAGATAATCTTACAATTGCATATCTTCCAAATGCATGCCACTTTTTCCAAGTCCAAGCATCCCTCTAGAGTAACCTTAGAAATATGCACGATGATAAGATCACATGAATTGGGGGCTTGTAAGATCATTTGTTGGACCACCTTGTTAGGTCTCATAGTACATAAGGGTAGATGAATTGAATGATGACAATGGAGATGGTAAGAATAAAAATGGTAATAAATCTACTTTTCTAATGTACCTTCTAAGTATACATGGTCATCACAAGTGATCGAGGCTCCCACTTTCATGTTTGATGATATTGAGTTATCTAAACATTGTGGAGAATTGACTAGGACTCCCAACATATCGGAGCATGCCTGAGTACATATACTTAAGATAACCTTAAAATACATATAATAACATCCATATTGGAGAATCCTTCAATACATATACCTAAGGGAGCCTTCATGTGAAAAACATAAATAGCCTCCATATGGGATCTTATGGCTATCATAAAAGAATTGTGAAAGCCTTAAAGAGTATAGGGGTCAACTGATCTATGATAATTCAAGGACCGTAGGATGATACCCTTTCATATAAATAATGGTGTTTAAGGGTCTCCCCAATATGGATTGTTATGGCTGATAGAAAAAAATTGTGAAAGGCTCCTTAAATAATATAGAATGTAACTGATCTTATAAGGAATTTTTTTAAAAAGATGCTCTTACAATTTCATAGGACTATTTTCTATGTATCTAAATGCATGCCACGTTTTTCAAGTCCAAGCTTCCCTCTAGAGTAACCTTAGGAATACGTAAGAGCGCATAAATTGGGGGCTTGCAAGATTCTGTGTGGGACCGCTTTGTTGTAGCGATCAATTAGCTAAGTCTCTTAATACTCAAGGGTAGATGGATTGAATGATGACAATGTAGATGCTAAGGATGAAAATGGTACATTGAATCCTATTTTCCAATGTATTTTCAAAGTATACATGATGACCGTAATTGATGGAGGTTCCGACTTTCATGTGTGATGATATTGAGTAATCTGGGCATTGTAATCAAAGTGAAAAATTGACTAGGGTTCCCAACATATCTGAGCATTGTTGAGTACATATACCTAAGATAACCTTTACATATATACAATAACCTCCATATCAAATCATCTTTTGAGAGCATCTTTAACCGGTCATGATGCCTCCCATGCCCCCGTTGCTCCAGCCACTCCAGGCTCCCGGCAGAGCCTGGAGTGGCTGGAGCAACGGGGGCAAGGGAGGCATTGTCCGCAGACCACTAGGATGGAGAGCATTAAAAAGACCCTGTACAAAGATAAATATAAACTTGTCTATAAAGCTCGTCTCCTAGTAGCTAGTTTGTCTTTACATTCAATTCACGATGATGCAAATTCATATTTGTGGAAAAAAACTTATGTGTGAACTTGTAAAATTTACTACTTACACTCAATATATAATTGAAGACAAATTAGATGTGTTTGCATGCCATGTAGACCTTCAATTGACCAAAAAGGGCTAAATGTGAGTAAGTACCCCTGTTGCTCCAGCCACTCCAGGCTCCCGGCAGAGCCTGGGGATGGTCTGCGCTAGCGCAGACCATCCCCAGGCTCTGTCGGGAGCCTGGAGTCCCTCATGCGGAGAGCGCTGAGCGCATGTACGTCGACCCCACCAATGAGGCCGTGCGTTCCTACGAGCAGCCATGTAGACCTTCAATAGACCAAAAAGGGCTAAATGTGAGTAAGTGCCCCCGTTGCACCAGCCACTCCAGGCTCTCGGCAGAGCCTGGGAATGGTCTGCGCTAGCGCAGACCATCCCCAAGCTCTGCAGGGAGGCTGGAGTCCCTCATGCGGAGAGCGCTGAGCGCAAGGTGCTGGTGTACGTCGACCCCACCAATGAGGCCGTGCGTTCCTACGAGCAGCTTCAGCAGAGTCTTTTGGGGCTTCAGCAGAGTCTTTTGGGGCTGGGATGGCGCCGGTACCCTTACGAGCACGCGGGCAGAGCGTACCTTAGCCTGAAAATCATTTTTTCCGGAAAACGCTTCGCGTTTCCTATCCTACGGGCCTTTCCCCGCCACGGTTAAATCTCCGGATTTTCTCTATCACCCATCAATCGAGCTCGTTATGGTAGATACTTGCCAGTATCGGGGATATGTTATTCCCCTGCAGAATCTCTTTTTTTTTACTTCGAGTGGAGCTGATCTCACTTTTTGAGACATAGGCCACAAAGAGTAAGATTGATCGGCCAGCATCTTCCAAACAAAACTGAGCGCAAGTGCTGGTGTACCGCCCCACCAATGAGGCCGTGCATTCCTACGAGCAGCTTCAGCAGAGGCTTTTGGGGCTGGGATGGCGCCGGTACCCTTACGAGCAGGCGGGCTATACCCTTTTTCTCTTCTAAATAAAATTTCACATAATATCCAAGCAAGGCCTAAGTGTTCAGGGGAGATGAGAGAGTCAGCGCAAATAATACTAGGAATACAATTTTCATTAAAACTAAAGTAGCTTATCTTTTAGTGCAACCAAACTCAAATTATTTGCTTTACTAGAATTACCATGCATAGCTATTTATTATCAACATGGAAAGCTTCACCACTAACATGATGTTGTCCATTCAAAATTAAGTACAATAGTCATAACCACCACTAGGATGGAGAGCATTAAAAAGACCCTATACAAAGATAAATATAAACTTGTCTATAAATCTCGTCTCCTAGTAGCTAGTTTGTCTTTACATTCAATTCATGATGATGCAAATTCATATTTTGTGAAAAAAAAACTTATGTGTGAACTTGTAAAATTTACTACTTACACTCAATACATGATTGAAGACAAATTAGATGTGTTTGCATGCCATGTAGACCTTCAATTGACCAAAAAGGGCTAAATGTGAGTAAGTGTCCCCTTTGTTCTCATGCCCCCCTCATGAGGAGTCACATCCTCATGCAAAACAAACCCCAAAATGAGCATCTTCGCTCTCTAATTATGTAGATCTTAACTTCTTTATGATATTCTAAAAGCAACAAGATCCATTCCCAAAGTTGAATGGTCCAAAATCCAAAATCCAAGTGTGTCAAAATAAGCTATTACGTAAAGTCCTCCAGTCTCAATCCATTGTGATGTTATCTTCTACCTTTAAAGCATGACATGGCTAGCAAGCCTTGTGCTACCTTTTTTCCAAGTACTATTATTGAAGTTCCATAAGGAGCATTGGCTTGAGCCAAGTAACCTAGTTACGTAATCATTTTATTAGACTCTAGCCTTCTTATAGCCTAATTAGAATCATTTTCTCCTATCATTCATACATGCCACATTCGTGAATGCCTTTTTATCTTATTGAAGAAAGTTTCCTTTTATTGAATGGCCCCCTTTTTTGTCTTTATTTTAATACTTCTATCATCAAATAGTTTCTTCTTTATCTCAAGGGACTCCATGTAAACTTCTTCAATCATCACCATGTGTGTTAAGTCTACCAATTTCACGTTGGACGTAGAAGTTATCTCTATCGACATAAAATGCTCTCAAAGTTTCTCTAAGATTGGGTTTATCAACCAAGTGCATACATGTCAAATAGGAATCTCAATATGAACTTGGCATCTAACCATTCCTAGATCCATTGAAGCTTCATATATAAGCATACGTGTGTTCCAAATTATGAGTATACTCTAGGGTACTTTGTGTATGTCACATTATCAGTTAGTGGCAAATGCTTTATTCTCAAATGCCTATGAGGACCATCCTTTACAATGCAAAGAGCTCTACATCCTAGTGTGCACTATTACTACTCTTCAAAGAGGGTAAACTTGCCATCCCTCACTCACATGAGTGGTGTTTCACCACTTACATATAGGATACTTGTAAATGTCACATCAATTTAATGGTGTAAATTTCTACTTGTAACGCACAACTTTATGATCTTATATAGACGTACCTGCTTATTACATATATTTGCATGATCCCTCTTGAACAAATGAGGATTCTTAGCACCCTATAATACATAATACTCTCTATAAAAATGGGATATCTACATGTTATCTCAAAGTCTATTATCCTTTTTTTGAAAGGAATGTAATATTCTCCAGGCTTTCTTCAAGAGAGTAATGGTGGAGCTTAACATCTTTTGTTTTGAAAGGGATGTAATGGTGTCCAAGCTTTCATTGACCTCTACTAAAGAGTAATGGTGGAACTTGGCATCTTTTTTTTTGAAAGGGAGGTAATGGTCTCCAAGATTTCTTGGAGGCGGACTCTATTTTGGAGGGTTTATTGGTATATGATTATGTTATCTACATCCCACCATTTATGCAATGGTGGGTGGTACAAGAGGAGCGATCAAAACACATACCATGGGCCTTCCATGCGGTGTGGGCAAAGATTGGAAAAGTGAAGGAAGGCGAAAAGCAACCTGAGGTGGAGAATGCCGCAAAGAGGGTTGTCTACAAGTATATATCTTCTAATGCCATTCTATTTTTGCAAAAAATACATATACACATTTAAAAAAATGCAAAGGAGATGCAGTCCAAATTTTTTGCAAATTGGTACATACATAGTTCATGTTACATTTAAGGTTTGGCATATCAGATTTTAAAGAAATGTTGTTAAGTTTTGATATATACATACCTACATACATATACATATAAATAGATACATATACCTACATACATATACATACACATACATATACATAGATACATACCTACATACATATACATATACATATGCATATACACATAGATATACATGTACATATACATATACATCTACATACATATACATATACATATACATATACAAAAAGGTCTGGGGATTTCTACCTTTTTACTAAAATTATCTTGACCTATTTCTTGAAGAATTTAAGAATTACCAATCTAAGCTTGAAAGAGAGCCCCCAACTCAAGAAGACTCTAGAATACCTTCCCCGTAGCCAACAAACTTGACCCAGTCTCCAGTAGTTGGATCCTTCGCGTGGCCCCAAAACCATCCACACCACTGTCACGAGTGGCACAATCACACCAAGAGCATACATCTACATCGTCTCAAGTGCAACGTGAGAGGCGAACAAAGAGACGTCTTGACATTATGCATGATGTTCAAGAGAGAGACCCCACAAATGAAGATCGAGAGAGACCCTCCAGAGCATCTTCAAGAGGGGGAGGTGTTAGGAAAACGTGACATCATGGACATGACTAGTACGAGTACTTTCCATTGCAAATTTATTTTGAGAAGTGTGTGCTTTCGAAATGCATCTCATTTTTTGTCTTGTTTACTTGCAGGTGAGAGATGTTCTTCACACGTATTGCTGGTAGACGTCCACACTCTTTTGGAGGGCTCAAATAGGTAAAAAGAATAATTTCACCATATAATTAGTTTTTCAAGTTATACTTACCAAAACCAAACGTCATAAATCTTTTTTGTAGTGTGGAAGAATTCTTGATGAAGATTCCCAAGGCTCTATCTCATAGAGGTGCTCCCTCAGATACAGTGGCTCGCCTCGTATGGGCTGACTTTCCTATAGGTTTACAAGTTGTTGATGTAGATACAGATGGGTGTCCCTCATGGAATCAAGTTTCTTCATCATTGATACGTGCCACACTCAGTTTTGTCGGTCTGTTTGTGGGCTGATGAGGGTTGGTTTGTGTGTTTGAGTCTAATGGATCAACTTCCTAAAATATATTCCATGGGAAAGAAAGTTGGATTGGGGTCATGCGTCGAACAATGTCTGTTCATGTGGAATCAAGTTATTTGTATGAGAATGGAGAACGGGTAAGTCATAATCTCTCAAATATTTCCCTTTATGTATACATGTTATGTGGTATGGATATCCAAACATAATGTTTTCTCGTTATGGTAGGTGGATACATTGGCGCTTAGTATGTTCTATCGAGTAAATTGCCATGTCCCTATTATTGATCATGAGGCTAGGCAAAATGTTTCAAAGAAGTTATTCAATGCTCAACGAAATTTCATTTTTGAGAAGAATAAGAAGCATCCATTCCAACGCACGATGGTCTTGGAGCGCTACATTCGAGGTGGTGCAGAAAGATCTCCTATATTTTGTAGGTGAGACAATTTTCATTCTGTTCATTTTCATAGCTACTTTTTCAAAATACTTAGATGCACGGTTATGATTGCATTTCATTATAGGTGGCTAGTGGAGACCTCAAGTGAAGGAGATGGTGTCTTGGACGTTTTTGTAGGATGTGGAGGCTTGGGATGTGCATGCCAAGAGTTAAAAAGGCACTATATGGGGATAGAGAATGACATGGAGATAGCCAAAGCATGTCTGGGAGATTTCTCATTAGGTCGGGATGACACGTAGAAGAATGCTACAATTTGTGGATCAAAAGATTTTGTAATCGAGATTGTCATGGTTTGGAAGTTTAAAGATCGATATATACATTTTCGATCTTTAAAAGATTATGGTATATATTTAAGTAAGTAAGAAAGTATGTATGTAATGTATGTATATATGTTAGTGCTGCATAGGTAGCTCTTGTATGTATGTATGTATATGTATATGTATGAGGTGTATAAATTTAGGTAGATATATGTGGATCAAAAGACTTTGTAATCGATATTTTCATGGTTTAAAGGATTGTTTTTTATATTTAAGTAAGTAAGAAAGTATGTATGTATGTATATATGTTAGTATGTAGGTAGCTCTTGCATGTATGTATGTATATGTATATTTTGTATGTGTATATGTATGAGGTGCATGAATTTAGATAGGTATATGTATATGTATATTTTGTATGTTGATCTTTCAAAGCTTGTTATTTATATGTAAGTAAGTTCTTGGTCCTTTTACAAAGCTCATCGTAAGTTCATGGTCCTTTGCAAAGCTCGGACTCCTTGTTCATTGCTCCAAAAAGCTCGCCAAAAAAAGCTCGCAAAAAAAAATCCCCCAGTGCCTGATGCTTTTTGAAAGTCTAACTATGTGCGGAGAAGAGCATCCTCTACAGCCTTCGGTGCATCTTGATGCAGGCCTTTGATGACAATGAACTAATGATGTGCTCATAATGAACTCATGATGGGCTTGGGTGACTTTATGGAGCACAGGGAAGGCAAGAAAGCCCATACGCTTTCTTGCCCTTGGTGGGGAGGAGCTAAGACCCACGGACAAAACTGGACAGCCTTGTACTTCTCTAGATTCACTAATCCCTCAGTCAATATGATTCACCGTGCAGATCGCTACGGGGCAAATCCAGGTCTTATCTCACCACCCGAGTGGAGACGGGGAGGGTAGAGTGCATTGTGAGGGGCGGACAGGAACTGTAGACTTTGTTCTACGGAGGCCGAGATGGAAGAGCATTACTGCCTTTGAGAACTAGGATGTATGGGTCTTAGCTCCTTCCCACCAAGGGCAAGAAAGCCCATACGCTGGCGTATGGGCTTTCTTGCCCTTGGTGGGAAGGATCTAAGACCCACACATGCTATGCAAGCCCCGATTGCAACTAAAATACACGCAAGCCCACATGTAATAGCCTTGTACTTCTCTAGCTTCACTAATCCCTCTGTCAATATGATTAGCCGTGCAGATCGCTAGGGGCAGATCGAGGTCTTATCTCACCACCCAAGAGTGGAGACGAGGAGAGTAGAGTGCATTGTGAGGGGCGGACAGAAACTGTAGACTTTGTTCTACGGAGGCCGAGATGGAAGAGCATTACTGCCTTTGAGATCTAGGATGTATGGGTCTTAGTTCCTTCCCACCAAGGGCAAGAAAGCCCATACGCTGGTGTATGGGCTTTCTTGCCCTTGGTGGGAAGGAGCTAAGACCCACACATGCTATGCAAGCCGCGATTGCAATACACGCAAGCCCCTTGTTGTTTCTATGGGCTACGGCTCTCGGCTCTTCTCTGGCTCAAGGCGAAGGCCCTCTGCAAACCCAGTTCCGAGCCATGGCTGGCCTTATATGCAGACTTCACCAAGGTGTTCATGTAGTCAGGACACGCAAACAACCAGTTGAACTCCCAGCCCCTGCCTCCTCACACTCGCAGTCACGCTACATCTTCTAACAACATAATCTCCTTAGCCCCTAGCCACCAAGGGCAAGAAAGAAAATATGCCAGCGTATGGGCTTTCTTGCCCTTGGTGTGGCAAGGGGCTAAGGGGAGTGCTAAGGGATGGAAGGGGTATGTACAATAACCGAGCCAAAACCTCTGAGCTAAAACATCCGAGCTGATCCATTTAAGTCTTGTTTATTCATGTATTTATTCAAGAAAGTATCAAAATTGGCAATATCAAAATTACTCTGAAACATGTGACAAAATGGTGCCTGTTGTCTATTACCTAATGACATTCAAACACACAGCTCTCCAAATTCGTGTCGCCATTGACATGATAAAACTTGGTAACACCCCGACAACTACCAAACACTTGCTTGCCACACACAAACTTGGTACACAAAGAATCGAAATGGCAGATATGCTTGTCACCTCCATCCACAGCAAAGCTGAGCTGATCCCCAGAAGCTGTAATATCTCAAATAGAAACCAAACTATCAGGCAAATCCACAGAAGGACAAGGTTTGTAGGTAAAATGCAACCAATCAAAAAGCCTCTCCCTACAGAATTTGATCAAGGGCATCAAAAAAGGTTCTGTTTGGTACGATTGACGTGTAAAATTCTCACATAGTAAGTGTCATTGGCAAGTAAAAATTCTAGACCAAACCACATGCAACACCATGCATGCAACAAGACAGGCCAGACAAAAGACACAACCTTCCAAATGTTCCCAAAAGTCTAGGGATAGTCAAGGAGACAACTAAAGCACACTTTATTAAGAGTAGCAAGTACAAACAGCTAAAAAAATAGTTCAATAAACTAAAAAACGTACAGCTCCTAAATGGTCCTTCAAACGTACAGCTCCTAAATGGACGATTGTTGTAGAGAGCATGAAGAAATAGCTCACTCAGAAGAATCCCAAACACAAGACGCGAACACAACCATGAAAATGAGGAAGATTGCAATTAGCATATCAATAGCACAATGTGGAGGTGCACTTTTGGATTCAACCCTTGAAATTTGAAATTTTCATGACAAAATTTTGACATTAACTTTCAACAACTTCCCGTTTTCTCCAACTTCTCCGTAAAAAATTACAAATCTGAAGACCTTTCTGAAAAGGTAAAGGACAGAGCAAAGGAACCTCTTTAAATTTCTTAAACTGACTATATTGTATCTGAATCCATTGGCCTAATCAACATCCAGCACAAAAAAGATCATGTTCTTGCCATTAAAAACAGAGAGAAAACATATTCAGCCTACCTTTACTCATCAACTTCGCAAAGGGACTGCAGGACTGATACAAAATTAGAAAAGACTCTGTTAGGGTCCATGCACTGATACTTATGGGCTCACTGGCCTGAGGTCAATGTGACACTCGTGACCTCCTCAACAACCCAAAATCCATAAAGAAGCAAAAGCTTAAATATACCATATTCAAGTGTCAACCATTTGGTGCAACACACTCCAGATGTAGCCTTGAGTCAAAACATATGCAAAGCACAAGTAAACAAAGTAAAAGGGATCTCTCCTTCAATACACTAACATGCAGCACTACCGGTTTGCTAGCTGATCATCCTTCAACTATTGATGTTCAATCACAAATCAGCTGCTTATATGCGTAACCTTATCTCATTACTATGTTCACCAAGGACACAATTTCGTAAACACTGACAATAAAACTCCAGTCACTCCAGCCATTAAAAGTTAATTGCAAGCAACAAGGTTGCCGCAAAGCTCACCACAACACAAAAACCTTCAGAAAGCTTGCTTAAGAACTGGCATAGATTAATATTGAAGTAGACAAACTTCAGTCAGCATTGATAACAAGCTTCTTTCAAAAAAGAAGAGGCTAAAGTTAGACTTAAAGAGAGGTCCATGGAAAGACATGATTAAGAACCATGACACCTTCCTAACTCTTTTTGTAACGACTGGTATCCAGAGTCTAGCAGAGTCTAACAACAAACACAGACCCAAAATAGAAAGTTAACGTCAGATGCATCAGACGACACCATAAAGCGATAACATATCAAAAGCAAGGAGACCACAAAGTTTGACATAGGGACATATTGAATTTGTCAAGATAGAAAATGTCTAGAAAAATGTTCAACAACCCACTAAATATCTTCTTCAGTAGCATCATCCACATAACAAGACCTCACTCGTCGTGCCTCTTGCAAAGGACGATCAAAAATGTCATCTCGTGTAGCCATGAAGTTTGCCGCATCTGCAGCATAACATGGCAAAGACCTTCAACTTAGTAATATAAGAAAATGCAATGTCAAGACCTATTTGCAAGTCACAAATATCAAAATTTAGATCACTCACCAATCCACAGGAGCACTGAACTCCAAAATCGTATCTGCATCATCATCTATAACATGAGGAATGGATGGTCTAGCATCATGTGTGTAAGATTTGACAAAAGGTGTCAAAAGATTATCACATAGCTCCTTATCATTATCTATCACCAAGCATCTCCTCCCTGTATGTAGTGCTGCTCACATAAGAGGTCCTGTGCCAGCTCCAATCTCCAATAGAGTAGCAGAACTCGAAGAAAGAAAGTCAAGGAACATCAAAATAAATGTTGGACTCTTTTCCATAAAACCTCTCCATGATCCCGACTTTCCTACAATCTTTGATCTACTGGATGATGGAAGATAGTGAGTCAACATGTAGGAGTCCAATGATTGCTTCAACTCATAAGCAATGGCTTGACCTTGGGACTCATGCACAGGGGGTTTACAACCAAGCTTGCGAAAAGCCATTACATGGAAGGCATTCTCCTGTCCATTTCCAAGGAGTTTGAATAACAAGAAAAAAGAATTTAATGATGACGAAACTAAAATCTCACAATGTAGAACACCAAGAAAAAAGTTTAAAGTTCTACCTTTACTTTGAAGCCATATTTTTCATTGATGGAGCAAGGATCTGGAGTAATTGCAACCCACCTAAAGCATATCTCCAACTTCACACGTCCGGCATATCGCTCAACCATTGCCACACTAGATACAGAACACATAACAAGTGTCCAACCATTGTCATCCATTGATGCAGCAGCCACTCCCAATGAGAAAAGGTAGTGATCATCTGTTAGTGTATTCCATGGTGGAACACCTTCAACACCTCCAACTGAAGATCCTGTGGGCAAATCCACAAGACATAAATCCACACTCCATGCACAGGCTTTGTTGTTCCTTATCCTACCATGACCTCCACTTCCCAAATAGAAGGTTCTCATCTCATTAAATCCCTCAGAAAAATCTCCTTGGAGAATCTGTTTGCCAAGAGCAATATAATCATAACACCAAACCTTCACATTATCTTTCATTGCTTTGCAAACCATGGTTGGAAAAGCAAGAAGAGGCAAGTGCACCATATCCATATCATATGATTTCTTTCTCTTCTCAATCTCTCTTGTGTCCAAACCTGAGACCA
This sequence comes from Cibotium barometz, assembly GCF_041138505.1. NCBI lineage: Eukaryota > Viridiplantae > Streptophyta > Polypodiopsida > Cyatheales > Cibotiaceae > Cibotium > Cibotium barometz. The sequence goes on from NC_141067.1 coordinate 48,638,193, forward strand.
AAATATACAAAGTATCACATATAATAAATAAACACAATTACTCTAGACTTCCTGCTAGCAAACACTCTTGGAACATTCATGCAAAGTAAAAAAGAATGTAACCTCAAACCAAATTACCTGTTTTTGCAGGCGTGTCAAGGTTCTTGTTTTTTGGCCTTCCTTTGTAACCTTGTGCCTCCTCATCAACCCGTCGCTGATCAAGTAATTTCTTTTGTTCTTCTTCAAGTCTCCTCCTCTCTTCATCGTTTATGTTGCCAATTGAACCAGATTCAGATCTACACTCTCCCTTAGAGTGCTTCTCAAACAAGTTCTTCTCCTCCTCAATGAAAGTGCCTTTTTTCATATCCAACCACCATGGACAATGCTTCCTTTCCCAATCCGATAGCAAAAAAGCCCCTGTAGAAGATGCATCCTCCCTGAACACTAGAGAAGTGTACATGCAAAATGCTGGAGGACTCAACATAAAGCTTTACATATATGGGGAATACTTGAGACTTGTTTGGACTCCACCATGGAAAGAAGATACCTGCAAGAATACCCTTATTGTAAAACATCCAAAGCATTAAACAAGATAGGTGAAAAACAAGAGTTTGAGTTTGTAATCACCTATACACCACACGTCTAGCCCCATTAGGAAGATCTACTTGCTTCAATGGAGGACTTGCAACTGTCATATCCTTAGAGAGTGGCTCATATAAAACTTCTCTATAACGGAACACAATGTCATGAAAATACTCATCAAGAGTCGGATGGTCTGGAAGTATTAACTTCTCTCCTCCCATGTTCTTCTCCACTACCTGATTTAATAGCCGTGTGGCTTCTACAAGCACTTGGTCCATCCATACCTCCTTTGCCAACCAACGAATGAAACCATGGTCTGATGATTGTAGCCCATACGAGCTTTTAAAATTGTCATCCGCACCCAATAATGACAAAATCATCACCTTTTTTGTGGAAGAGCATGCAGCCATAGAAATCTGGTACAACTTATCCAAACTAATTTGAGATAAGTGATCTTCAAATGGTAGCTTCCATAAAACATCAAACCACTCTTTTCCATGAGAAGGATTCACAATTGACAAGATCTGTATATAAAATTGAAAATGTAGTTAGTTAAGAGACAATAGTATTAGTTAGGATAGCAATGCACAAAGAGACAATACAAGAGACTTACCCGGTGCATTTTTCTGCTGTAAGTCTTATTGATAGTCCTCTTAATTCCAAAAATCTTTTGAGTCTTTTCTTCCTTTGGCATACTTTGTGGCAATTTTTTGCATTGTATGTCAAAATCCTTTGTCCAACTTCCCTACACAAAAATATGTGTAATCTTGAATCAAAACAAGAAATAAATTCAATTGAGTGAATGAAAAAAGACTCACCGAAAAGACCATACGAGCCAGCAACGTCTGTGTAAGGGGATACCAAACTCTTCTGTCTACACTTCCTTCTTTTGTTCTAACCTTTTCAATACTTTGCTTCTCTTCTTCAGTAAATCCCTCAACAAACAGTTGTGCATCACATGCACACAAAGTACTAGCATGGTATAGGTAATCCCGCAAATTCGTCACAATAATCGCATGCTCATTAAGTCTGCATAGATGTTTTTATTAAAAAAAGAATGAAATAAATTAGAGACATAAGAAAAGACAATTGAAAAAAGTCCACTTACAAGTTAAATCTTTGCAAAGCCGCAATCAATTTGAGCTCATCTTTGGGTTGTGGGGAAATGAACTGAGCGTGTACACGGATATGGCGTTGCTTGTTGTTACTCCACATCTCTTTGATACTCTCTTTCCATGACGCTGTCCTATGGTTGCCTTCCCAAACATAAAACATTTTGTTTGAAAGAAAGGACCATGTCTCATCATCTTCTATCTCTTTCTCAAACTCATCATTAACTGCAATCCAATGCTTATCCCATTTGGACTTTATCTTGTCAGTCACATCTTGACTTGAACCATCTGGAAGGGTGGTAGAGAGGATAAATTGTCCCTTAGTCCAAACATAGTTCTCTTTGTCAAATGCTCTTTTCAGAGTTGTCAAATCTGTCCTTAACTCTCTCACTCGAGTATTCAGAAGGCATCTACACAAGGGTATCCAGGGGAAACCCTACCCTTATGTATTGCGAGAGCTTCCAAAATATCTCCCCCAAAGGGCTTCTCAATGGAGAAAGGGACAATTTCTTCTTGGTCCTCATCTGCTTCTTTGTCGCCATCATTATCATCGATCTTTTCCGCCTCTTTCTCCACCTCTAAATTGACATTGGGAACTTCAGGTGTGTCTTCAACAAGGTCCTCTTCAGCCACACTATCATCCAGGTTGGTGTTTTTTCTTCTGGTTTCCCTTACCCTTCCAGATCCCTCGCTTGACTTTCTCTTTCTCTATCATGTTAATTATCAAGTGCTTATTAATAATCAAGAAATACAAATCAACATAAACAATGAAAAAAATGAAGATTAGCTTACCACCATATTATCTGAGAACTTGATTTTCAAGACGATCCCTTTCAAGATTAGCTTCAAGACGGCTCTTCGATCCCTTTCGCTGGCCCAAGAGCAGAATGATCAGCAGAATACCTTTCTCTCTCTCCCTCTCTCTCTCTCTCACACACACACACATGGCGAGTTGGCATTATAACCATTTGAAGCAAAGAGGGCACTACACAATATACCTTTCTCTGTGTGTGTGTGTGCGTGTGTGCGTGCGTGCGTGCGTGTGTGTGTGTGTATCATTGCAAGTGGTGGCACTCATTGATGAATAACCAAAAAGATGTTCACCACCCTTTCGCTGGCGAAATATGCCCTACATGTTCCTATGCCTCAACTAAAGCATCCTTAACAAGGATATGGTGAGATGGCAATCTATCGCATAACCTCTCCTCTCTCAGGCACACATATTGATTTCGGCCTTCATGGGGTGGACACCCGTGGCCAGGTGATGTGCAAAAGTAGACCCTTCAGCTGAAGCCCGCCTAAGTAAACTACTCATTATAGGTTGGCATACTGAAGGTTTATAGCTAGACTTACATCCTTAATAAAACGATCGTTGTGCATATGTCTCTCCCTCGTAGCTCTGCACCTCCTGAGGAAAACCCTAAAGGTCCCCTGCATCAGAGATACGCCATAACCTCTCCTCTCTCAGGCACACATATTGATTTCGGCCTTCATGTGAGAGCAATATACCAACCCTCTTCCACCCCTTTCGCTGGCGAAAGATGTTGGTGGAAAGCCTATAATAAGCACTATGGCATAAACACTCCTGAATTATTGTATAATCTATGAAAAAACCTACCTTGAAGACAAAGTAAATGCAACCCTTTCCCTGGCGAAACTTGTTCGCTCAGAGCCCTCTTCCACCCCTTTCGCTGGCGAAAGATGATCGCTCTTCCACCCCTTTCGCTGGCTGAGCGAGCCCTCCTCCACCACCACTTTGAAGAGCCTATAAAGGCAACTTAAGTTTCTCAGAAGTATAGACACTGGTTGTGTTCAATACTCGTTGGCGCCACTTGAGTCGTGGAGGACATGAGGGTGCTAGTTGTAGAAGGCAGAAACAATACAAGAGATATAGACAATCTTTCTCCAGAGAAAAGTAGTAGGAGAAAGAGAGAATGAGAAGAGAGAGAGAGGGTAAGAGAGTGAGAGACAAGAAGAGGCTTATTAAATACAAAAACAATCATATAGAAAATTGATGCAAATATTTCGAACGCCCCTTCAATGCATATAAAAAGAGGCTTATTTTAATACAAAGACAATCATATAGAACGGTGGTGCATAGCATGCTTTTTTATCATTGCTTGCATTTAATATAATTTGCATTTACAAGAAAATAAAGTGACATAAAAGAATGAGTTGCCTTGCATGTGCTCATTGAAGTTGCCTGTTTTGTTTGCTATGGAGACTCATAGCTTTGCAGTGATAACAAATGAAAAACGTGATAGAGTATTTCATAAGTTATCCTCTCACGGTGTCTGTGTTGTTACGAGGAAGGAACTAGGTCTCATATTTAATATTATACCAGAGAGCTTAAAGCTGCACCAGAGTGTTGGATGCAGTGATGAACGTGATGTTCTATTTCAAGTTCCATTCTTGTCAGATTGCATCGAAGGTGATGTTCTCTTGGATGTTCAGTTTGGCAACACATTCATTGTGTCAGGTGATCCAGAAATTGTTTGTAGCAATGTTGCATCAAGTTCTACAATACATTCCTCCTCTGTCAGCATTGTTGACATAATACAAAAGTTGCCTTTGTCCAATGCTCTTCGCTTGGCATGTGATCTTGTCTCAGAGAAACAAAGTGTAATCGAGCTTCCACAAAAGTACGATGGTAACATACTGTTTGAATTTCCCCCTGTTGATGTTGGCCAGAAGACTCAAGGTACAGAGGTGAAATTTGATGGTCACCTTTGGTGTGAGGATGTAACCACAAACATTTCAAATTTTGATGGAATTGTGAGACTCAGAAAATGTGGTGGCCACCTCATGTGCGACAATGACCTTTGCTCTTACTTTGCAAGAACAGGCATAAAGAACGAGACTCAATGGAAAGGTCGTCTGCTCAGAGTGCCACAGGTGAATCAAGTTACTTCAGGAACATTGCAATGCCTGCACTCGGGGGGGTCACTATATGTAAATCCTCTATATCACGTGCGTTCAAGGCCTATTTAAAAAGTCCCTTACCTGTGAATTTTTTAGTGAATATAATGTATCCTTTCCTATTCAAATCTGTAATTTTTTTTTGAAATACAATAAATAAATCCCCTCTATAAATATATTTCTGTAAGTTTTAAATATTTAAAATGTCCTTCTGTTGAACCCACGTGATACTTACATATTTATACGAGTGACCCCCCCGAGTGCCTGCACTGCAAAAGTCATCCTATCTGTAAAACTTTGTGCTCTTGCAAGATGTATCTTTGTTTTCCAAAGCTTCAAAATGTAACAAGGTGTGTCATACATATTGGCTATCATATGCACCCAGTTTCTCAAGGAACATCTAGGAAAGAGATAGAGAATCTAAAAGCAAAGGTTGCAGACATAGTTGCCACAGCACCAGAGTCAAGACCAAAGGCAATGCAAAAGAAGCTAGCTGAGGATATTGTATTCGAAGCCATCTTGTCATCTAGTCAACAAAATGAAGGAATGTCAGATGAGGAGCTTGCACTCTTGTTTGAGAGATTGCGACCAACCCTTGACACAAAGAGGTGATGCTCTTAAATTGAATTTTTTCCCTTGCTTGTGTGCATTTGTGTCAATTCCTTATTGGTATATTTCTATCCATTGTTCTAGATTATCAAAATGGAAGAAGGAAGCCAAAGAGGAGAGATGGGATGGAGAAAGAGGCTTGGATAGCATTCTTGCCTTGAAGTCTAGGAGCAAAATTGATTTCATCCAGAGTGTTGTTTTTCCAGGACAATTATCTTTCTCCTCATTTGATAGATGTCATGTTTTTAAAATGACAACCAGGGGTCCTGGTTCTGGAGTTGATATGGTCAACAAGATGCACCCTGAAGGAGAGCTAGGTAATTGTTGGGTGTGCTTCGACCATGTCAAAAGAGTTCGTGATTGGCACACTATGGCATGTCATGTTTATAATCCATTTCTTAGGGAGCTTCAGACAATAGCTATTGGAGAGTTTAAGACAGAGGATACCAAGGCTCAAGTACTCTTTTGGAATTTGTTGAATGAGGTTATGATGAAGGATGGTCATGGTAAGGCAGAATTCCATGGATTCATGGCTGATGAGGCGGTTCAAAATTGGAAAGTAGTAAGAACGGTCTTCAATGGGGGCCCTGAGAATATACATGGAGGGAAAGGAGCGTACATGCTTGTGGCATTGGGAAGATAACTTACACAGACATGCTATTAGGTGCATTCCCTCTCAAGACCAAGAAGAATTCAAGTTGCGCTGTCGACAATGGAAGAATTCTCCCTCGGTCATGGCTGCTGAGGCTCAACTAAAATCCTTGTGTGCTTGGCTACATGCTGGTCATGCAATTTCTAAGTACATTCACATGTTGGTGGAAACATGGATTGTGTGGTGGTATGCTAGGATTCATCATTGGGGTGAACACATACTGAAGGTATCCTCATCCACCATTTACTTTTGTTTCCTTTTAACATCCAAAAGCAGGACAACTTTACACTTTCTTATTGATGTGCAGGCAATGGAAGAGAATGATCAATACCTTGTGCCAAGGACGAATCTTTCCGAGTCAATACATGGAAGCTGGTTGGGTACAAATAATGGGGTCAAATATATGTCACTATATGATGCGTGTATGGCGGACTTGGTGGCAGCATGCTTGCAAGGAGCAAGGCATGCATCCTTCCTTGGCGGCAAACATATTGGTGAGGGTCCAGACATTCAAAGGCTAAGAGATAGGGACTCAATGTGGAAGCGAAATGCTTACAAACAAGAGAATTTAATAGATCTCACAAATGATGTGGCAGAGAAAATAGGGGTGGCAAGGGCACATGAAGCTGCCTCAGGGAATACTACTACAGTGCGTAAGAAGAGGCCACGGACATTGTCATCTCCAATACATGTGGATGATTCCCATAGACCAGAGTATCAAAAGGTGAACAAGCATCTTCAAAGGAGGCATTCTATCTCTACTCCATTCGGTGGTACAGAAGGAAATGATGATTTTTCAATACTGCAAGAGGAAGAGATAAATCAAACCATGTGGGCCATTCGCCACACCAATCCTGGGAGTGTTGCTCGATGCCAGGGATATCTTCCAAGCAAGAAGGCAAAGTGCAATATGCTCATTGACTCAAAGGGAAGATCAGGAAAAAAGGGTGTCCCTTCCCCGTGCTTTTATGGAAGAATTAGAAGATCAACTATTGAAGACAATGTTCATTCTCAAATGATCTACTTCTGTGGAGATAGTGTGGATCACACTTGGAACCCAACAAATGCCATACATGGGATACCTGGACCTGCCCCTACAAGGTGAGTAGTGGATAAGGGAACAACACTTACTGTAGACGAAATTAAAAAACTTCAGCAAGGCGGATTTATTCTTCAAGGAATAACAGAGGAAAAATCAGCCAGCAGCCAAACTAGGTGAGTACACATAGCCAATGCAGGAGGGAAAGCTAGACCAGAATTTCGAGAAGGACAAAAGGTGATCTACAGAAAGACAGTTACCAAGGAAATGCAGGACACAATTGATTCATCCATAACAATGGATTGTGTGGTTTTGCATACTAATGTGGTGCAAAATAGGGAGCATGTTGAGTTCATTATTGCTACAGCTGGGTCAGAAAGAAGAGGATGCCATTATACAGTGACAGTCTCGATTTTCCCATCTTGTACATGCGAGGATTTTATTCGTAGGGCTTGTCGTGTTGATCGTTACTTTTCTTGCAAACATATATACCATGTATTCCTGAAGATTCTAGGTTTGGATTTGAAAATCCACAAGCTTGTGCATCAAGCTGCTTTGACAAAAGAGGAGCTCCATGATGCTCTATCAAGGGTGGTAGTGGCATAGCATATCTACAATGATCGTCTTTTTTGGAAAATCTAGGATTGGTAGTGGTATATCATATCTATAATGATCCTTTTTTTGGGTGAATACAGGACTGGTAGTGGTATATAATTTTTGATGAGATCCCTTTTTGGTTTAGTCAAACTATATCTACTCAAGCAGCAATGTACACTTATGTAGCGACAGTCTCGAGGAAGAAAATTATTTATTGCGGGCAAACTTTGCTCACTTATGTTGAAACGGTCTCTCAGTTGGCTATTTTGTTTTATGATTCCCATGTGGCAGCAATATTTAGTGTTTGTTTTTTGGAGATATATACAACCTATACAATTGTGTAGCAGTGATCTCTAGACTTCTCTTTTCTTCCATTGTGTCACTTGAGAGCCTTATTTTCTTTGTTGGTGATATTTTTTGGTCAAACTATATCTACCCATGCAGCAATGTATACTTATGTAGCAACAGTCTCGAGGAACGAAATTATTTATTGCAGGCAAACTTTGCACACTTTTGTAGAAACGGTCTCTCTGATGGCTATTTTGTATTATGATTTCCATGTGACAGCAATATTCAGTATTGGATTTTTTGAAATATGAAACAACAAACTATACAATTATGTAGTAGTGATATGTAGACTTTTGTTTTCTTCCATTGTGTTGCTTGATAGCCTTATTTTCTTTGTCGATTGATGTGTACAGGTGACTCCAAATTGCTTTCTTTTGGTACTGTAGATAACAACTACTTTTTATATGCAACTGGTAATAACCACTCATATGTAATCGTGATATGCTTTTCTTATAGACCATGAAATTTGTGGTGCAATGATACTTGTGAAATACTGATATATATCGTCCACATACCTTTATTTGTTGAAAATTTCATCTTGTTCCTCTATTTATTGAATTAATATGTTTGTCAAAGGATAAATTTTTTCCAAATTAAATTGTAATTACTTCCTTTTTCAAAACCCTGGCTCGCTAGCTCATGGATTTTAGCTCGGAAAATGGTGATCCCCGGATGGAAGGGGCAGTAGCTTACCTGGGAACGGAGACTTGGCGGATGCAGAGCCGGAGAGATGGAGGCGAAGACCGACCCTCAAGAGCTGGAGATAGAGGCGAAGACCAATGCTTGGTGGAGGCTTGGCCAAGGCTTGGCGGAGGCGAATTGGGAAGACGCTTGGCGGCGGAGAGCTAGAGACGATAAATACATATATAAATAATACATAATATATAAAAAGAGATTGGTATATATTATGTATTATTTATATGTGTATTTATTTTTATTTGTATATTATGCATTGAAATGCTATGAATTGATTTTACAAGTGTATAGTGGAGATATAGTCATTAAATGCATCGTAATCATTCTTCAGTTATTTGAAAAAGACATATACTAGTGGTGCAAATATTCGGTTTTAAATGCAATCATATCTGAAAATATCAGTACTCATATCTCGAAAAGGGAGAATGATGTTGGCCTTCTTGATATATTTTCAGACATTTGTCAATAGCTGCATCTCGCAAGCAGAATGGTGCACGTCATTTATATTCTTTGCTTTGGCCCTTTGAAAATTTTATCCGTCCGTTTTGATTCAGAAGATGTTATTTTGATAGAGAGAAAGCTTCAAGAGTACTTCTCCTTAGGTACTAATAACTTATCCATGGAGAATCAAAGCAGTGTAGTGCCTAGGATCAAGCTAGCTGATGGTGTTTATGCATTTAAACTTACTGCAACGATGCCAAGGGAATGCACTGTGTCTACTTTATCTCTACATTCCAAGGATGTTGTACATGGTAGAGATGACGGTGGGCATATATTCTCATCAGTACAAAATCCCTCTTTTTCTTGTTTGGGAACTCCATCAATCCTTGAACCCTATCTATCTAGTTTAGGGACCCATAGAAAATAAAGTTCTGAGTATCTTGTCTCTGATTAGACGATTTCCTGTTAATGACACTCTTCTCAATGCTTTAATGAATGCATCTGAAGTTAGGAAAGTTGCTGAACTTCCATCACAGTACGATGGGGATATTGTTTTTGAGCTCCCTATTGCACCACAAGGTAAGCCAATGGCTGGGATGGAGCAAAGATATGATGGTCATGTGTGGGTGGAGTATAACACATGTACAAAGGAATGTTTTGATGGTGTTGTTAGGTGTAGTTCTTGTGGGGGGCATCTAAGATGTTGTAATGTGGAGTGCCCTTATTATGAGCGGACAAAGGGGAGCAATCAATCTCAATGGAAGGGAAAACTTAAACAGGTGCCTAGAATTGGATTTTTAAGTTCTGAAACCGGTACTTTAGTTTGTCGACATTGCTCTACTTTACCAGAATGCTTGGCTGTGTGTGAGTCTTCTATTTATTATTGCTACCCTACAGATAGAACTACTACAACAAGATGTGTCATACATCAAGGTAGTCATAGGCATCCAGTGGCAGTTGGGGTGTCGAAAACAAATGAGACTTTTGTGCATACTTTTGTGCAAGATAGAGCTTCCCATGACCTATATTCAAAGTGTAAAAAGGTTGAGACAGGTGTAGCTCAAGATATAATTATGGACACGCTCTTTGATGACACTGATACCACTCTTGATATGGGAGATTTGGGGGTCGAGCAGCTTCTGGAAAGAGTTACATCACTTGTACAAAGAAAAAGGTTAGGTCTAAACTTTGTTTACATTTTTTTGAAACTATGTTGCAATGGTTGACTTTTGGTATTTGATTAGGATTCAGAGATCCATGGATATTGCCCGTCAAAATGTGAAGGGATCGGTTCTTGGGCTCGAAGCATTACTGGATCTTAAGGAGAAAACAAATAGGCAATACCCTTTCTTTCATAGCCTCTTATTTCCAAACCAGCTGGCAAGCAATGTGGAGCCTCATGTATTTAAGATGTCCTCTGTGGGTCTTGGGGATCGACTTGGTTAATCAAATGAGGCCAAGTGGACCATTAGAGAAACAATTTGTCCACTTTGATCATGTGTAAGATTCCTCTCCCAACCCCTTTTTGATGTCTAGTATATTCCCCTGTAATCAATTTCTTTTCTGAAATATAAGAGATCTTGTTTGTGGCTGTTTTAACCTAGAGAGAGAAAATATTCTAGAGAGAGAATATTCAGATTTTGAATATTTTTGGATAGAAAAATATCTCTTATAATTCAGATGAGTTCCCTTGAAACAGAAAGTTAAAAAAGAATTTTCCAATGTGCAATTGGAATTAATTGGAAATAGGTATAAAGAACCTTAGCCTAAGGGTCTAGATTTTCAGAAATCTTTAGACTATGGTCCAATTAAGGTTCCTATGGGCCAATAGCATCAATCCATGTGTAGGGAGGAGATAAATCCAAATTGTAAAAAAAAAAAATACCCAAAAATGAGTAAATGCTCACTTGAGGTGGAGAGTAGAAAATGTACAAGGTTTATTAGAAAAAAAACTATGAGCAATATTAAAAATATGAGATATTTTGGGTATAATGATTTTATTATGACACATATGTAAGGAAGGGGAGTCCCTTAAATTCTCACATAAGATGAAGAGTTGAAAATGTACAAGGTTTATTAGTAAAAAACTATAAGCAATATTAAAATGATTCCATTATGACACCTATGTAAGGAAGGGGGAGTTCTTTAAAGGAGGTGCATATTTCACATAAGATGAAGAGTTGAAAATGTACAAGGTTTATTAGTAAAAAACTATGAGCAATATTAAAATGATTCCATTATGACACATATGTAAGGAAGGGGAGTTCTTTAAAGGAGGTGCATATTTCCCTTAAATGATTTTATTATGACACATATGTAAGGAAGGGGAGTCTCTTAAATGCTCACATAAGATGAAGAGTTGAAAATGTACAAGGTTTATTAGTAAAAAACTATGAACAATATTAAAATGATTCCATTATGACACATATGTAAGGAAGGGGAGTTCTTTAAAGGAGGTGCATATTTCACATGCTTGAATGAGTTTTAAACTCATAAAAATTGAGATATTTCATCTCTCCTCTCTCCTAATCCAAGTCTAATTCCAAAAAGTTAGCTTAACTGACCTAAAAATGGTCAAAAAGTGACCAAACTGACTTGGAAAATTCTAGAATCGGTTTGTTTGGTTAGGAGCTCAAATTTTCCTATAAATAGAAGCCTTCCCTTGTTGAAAAAAATATAGAGTCTTATGCCTTGTTACTCTACTCCACCTAAGCCAAATTAGATAGTGTCTTATGCTTTGTTACTCTACTCCATCTAAGCCAAAATATATAGTGTCTTATGATATGTTACTCCACCTAAGCCAAGAACTGTGAATTCTTTAATAATTCACTAGTTTTTGACACTTCTCTCTTTCTTCAATCCCCATTGGTGGCTCCATCAACATACTAAACCAATTGATTGGTTGGGGGCCTCTACTGTGAATAAAGAATCAAGCAAATTATAAGGTAAGTATATTGAATTTTGATCTTTCTATAATTTCTCAATGATTCTCTCTTCTCAACCCCTCTCAAGCTTGAGAAGTTTAATTGGTATGGTTTTTTAAATGCTATTGAAGTTAATTGGTGAATAGTAGTGAAGAGTTACATAATTTAATAAATGCTATAGAAGTTAATTTCCATTTATGTTTAAATTCTAATGGTTTTTATGTAATTTCTCTCTCTCACTCAAGAAATGGTCATACTCATGAACCATTCTCAATCCAAATGAAGCTTTTCATAAAGCCTTTCCTTAATCCAAGATTAAGCTATGCTTGAGGCCAAATTAATGGCTTTTTGCTATGCTTTTAGTTTATGCACATTGATGATTCAATCCATTATGGATTGATGACCCAATTAGAGACCATTCTAATTGTTTTCTTAATGATCCAATTAGAGACCATTATGGATTGATGATCCAATTAGAGACCATTCTAATTATTTCTTTAATAATGAGCTTTATCCCTTAGAAAAAAATTGAGATTTATCAGTCATAGTAGCGGAGCTATGGCAAAATTTTTATAGAAATTACGCATAAAATAAATTCATTCAAAGTATAAAAAGAGGAATTCCTACCATATTCTAGGAACTATCATCCTAGATTAATTAAAAGAATTTTATTATGCATGGAGATGTGGATGTTGCATGTAGATGTAGATGTATGGATGTGAGTGTGAATGTGGAGGTGGATGTATGCATGGGACGTGGATGTATGCATGTAGAAATAGATGTGTAGATGAGGATGTAAATGGAGATGTGGATGGATGCATGTAGATGTAGAGGTATAGATGTAGATGTGAATGGAGATGTGGATGTATACATGTAGATGTAGATGTATAGATGTAGATGTGGATGTGGAGGCGGATGGATGCATGTAGATGTAGATGTATAGATGTAGATGGGAATGGAGATATGGATGTATGCATGTAGATGTAGTTGTGAATGGAGATGTATATGTATACATGTAGATGTAGATGTATAGATGTAGATGTGGATGTGGATGGGGATGTATGCATGTAGATGTAGGTGTATAGACGTAGATGTGGATGTAGAGGTGGATGTATGCATGTAGATGTAGATGTATAGATGTGGATGTGAATGTGGAGTGGATGTATGCATGTAGAAGTAGATGTATGGAGGTGAATGTGAATGTGGATGTGGATGTATGTATAGGGATGTAGATGTATGCATGTAGATGTGAATGTACGCATATAGTTGTGGATGTATGGATGTGAATATACGATTGTGATGTGAGGGAATCTGAAGTGATGAGATGGAAATGATGTGATGGGATGAGTATACATATAAATGGAATATGGAATAAGTAATGTAGATTGAGGAGGGATAATGTGGAGAAATGAAAGTTAAAATAGAAATTGTATTGTAAACTGTTTGTAAATGCTGTTTGTAAATGCTGTCTGTAAATGATTGTTTTATGTCAAGAATGCTGGGGGGAGCATTTTGACCGTCTTGTGATTAAGGTCGTGATGAGAAAGTTGCAACTGCTGACGGGGAGTCAATGAAGGACGTCTCGCGTAGCAAGGTCGACCGAGGTCTTGACCAGCCTCGGTGCGATTAAAATGGTGAGCTTCCGGTGCGGTGGATGAGGGGCCAAGGAAGCGGCCTATGCGTGAAGCGCTAGGTTACCTGCGAAGGATCCTAGAGGGTGCTGACCATACGGTGCTCGGGCTCTGGGTCGCCTAGGATACCCACGCGTGCGTCGAGGAAGATATTAGAACAGAGTTGGAGTTGTTTTCTGAAATCGAGCATGGATCTGGTTGATTGACCTTGCTGGTCTTCAATGGATGAGTCCATGGCTCCTTATATGGATCTGTTGGTTGATCTTGCTGATCTTCAACGAGAGTCCATCTTGTTAAGTGATTATATTGCCAAGTATTATGGGCTAGGAACTATCGAAACGGCTCCTGAGCGTTCTAGTTGCCAATGATGCCATAGATACTCTGATGAAGGAATGATGGGAAATTAAGAATCAATTGGATAAATTGGAAGATGGTGATCAATGATACTATGGTTTTATTAAAGGATTGTTTTAAACTGGTTGAATCTGGTTGAAAAAGGTAATTTCATATTGGGTGTGTGAGTGGTGTGACTAGTTTTATTTTGCATGAACATCCGGCTAGGGGGCCTTGGAACTCTTTTCCTTGGTACCCGGGACAAAACCTAACCAAATTTTTAATTGGATACCATCACTACAATGGTTGGGCGGTTGGCTAACCCATGGGATTGGATGGGGTTAGGCTGGACTCCGTAAATCGAGACTCAAACTTTTGTTTTTACGATAGAAAAAGAAAATAAATCCCGGACAGAAACTGTTCTATGGATAGAATCAACGGCTGTGCCTCTTGAATGGGGAAAAAAGCGTTGATCCCAATGATCCAAGTGCAAGTTTCTTCCTTGAACTGACTAAGTATCTTATAGATGTAATCGGATCATCTCGATCAGAAATGATCTTGACTACGTTAGAGTAAAAAGTTATCCTGGTGGAATCGCCCGTGCTTTCCGGAAAAGGAAGTTTTTCCGGGTTCGGTTTTGGAACAACCGACGGATTACTCTCTTATCCGGATATCCGTGGGCGAGGCCCCGAGTGTGGGACCCCTGTCCCGCGCGAGAAGCGCTATTTCCGCTGCCAGTACCCCGAATCCGTTGCTCGGTGGGAACAGGGATCTTACAGTTGGTATCAGAGCGTTTGGTTAATAAAGATCAACTGAGAAGACAAATATATCAAAAATTTATCAAGAGACACAAAAAGCTTATAATTGTGTGAGATAATTCATACAATTTGATATTCAAACTGAAATTCGTAATTTGGTAATTGAGTCTTCAGATGGAAGTGCCGCAATTATATAGAATCCCTGACGTGCTTGAGGCCTAGACATGATAGTATTTACCTTATAATTCCAAGGGCCGTGACTACCCATATATACCGAGAGTATACTGCAGCTCTTTACTGACAGTATATACGAGTAAATCTAAGACTTGAAATTATAAGTGTTAATGCTATCCAGATGATGATTTTGAATGTGATTGATATGATTTTTAATTCTGTTTGAGAATTGATGAATTGATTTGGATTCTGATTGAAAATGCTGATTGAAAAATGTTGATTTTAAAAATTAGTTGAAATATAATGAAACCACAATGAGGGGGAATGGGACGAGTCCCTGTGATGATATTCATAACTAGAATGATGATAATGAATTCAGCAAATCACTATGAGATTAGTGGGTTGTGTTGTCAGATTGCTACTGTTAACACTTGACCGGTAGATCAAGTTAAGGGATGACAAATTGAGAACTAGCTTAACTGAAATTCCCGTAGAGGAATGTTCAGAAGGGAATTTTTTGGTCTAATGGACCATTATCATGTTAAAGTTATGAATGATATGATCTGAATGAATTGTTATTTAATGATGAGTTCTATATAAGGGATAATTATCCCAGTGTTCTGTTGGGTTGACCAAAATATAAGCAACCCCAGAATAAAAATTGGATCTTAAGAAAAAGAGTTATCTTCTACCTTGCGAGATGAGGACATCTCGCACTTTTTTAAGTGGGGTAGAATGTAAAATTTCTCCCCAGTTATTGAAGTATTCAAAAATAAGAATCTCCCTTCTGATCTTATAACTATTCTCTCTCTAATATATAAATTTTGACAGAATCATGAGACGAGGAAACCATAGCCGTCAGCAGCTAGACCCTGTCTCTGAAGATAACGAACTTGACCCTGATGTTTGCAAGGCTCTTCATAGGACTCAGCCAGGACCCTTCAAAGGAGAAGGGGAGAACCTGGGTGAGGCTGTGGAGAAATGGGTGGAAGCCATGGAAGAGTATTTTGACGTCACAGGTTATAATGAGTTGAGCAAAATGGCTCTTGGCCGGTTGAAAATAGTGGAAACAGCCAGGGTAGCATGGAGGAACCATTGTGACACCAATCGTCTGGACAGAAATACTCAATCCTGGAATGATCTAAAAACCTATCTAAGAAAGAGATTTTGCCCTCCTGGATTTTTAGAAACCAAAATGAACGAATTCCTAGAACTAAAGCAGGAGAGCAAATCCATCGAGGAATATCACCAGGCCTTTGCCCTTCTACTCAAATATTCACCACCTCTTGACGAAGAGCAACTCATGGCCAGGTTCATTCGAGGAATGAACAAAACCTTGGACACACTGGTCAAAAACGCCAAGCCAGTGTCCATGGCTGAAGCAGTAAGAATGGCAAAAGATTTTGCCAAAGCTTTTGTAGTAAAAGTCCCACCAAAATCTACACCTTCTAACTTTAAGAGATTCCAAGCCCAGGGAAATACTTCCAACTTTCCACCCCCAAAGAGGCAGCAAGGCCTGGATCAGAATCAGGATGCAGGAAGATTCAGAAGTGAAGGAAGACCCTTCCCCCAGAGTACTTTCTCAGGAACCTCACCACTTTCAAAAAATCAAAAGGATGAGCTCAGAACTGAAAACCGATATTATGGATGCCAGGGTTTTGGTCACCAGTTAAAAGACTGCCCGACTCCTGCCATATCAAGGAAACAGGGAAGTCAAGAACCCCGAATTCAGAGACCAACCCCTTCATTCCAGTCTAATCAGGGTCAGTCTCGCCCTAGCCAGGGAAACCCCAGAAGAATTCAAGCCCAGCCATCTGCCTCTATCCAGAGTAATCTCAGAACTCCTTCCCAGAATGGGAACAACAAAAGAGAAAGAGTTCTACCTCAGACTGCAGCAGCCAAAGCAGTCACAATTTCAGATATAGTAGAAGAGGAAAAAGGGCAGATCTATGCTGCAATTGAAAATCAAGGACCTAACCAGCAGTTCTCCGTCATCCATACTCCAGCAGAGTATCAGGGTAAGCCTTTTAAACTTTTGATTGATTCAGGCAGTTCTCATTCATTCATTTCCCCTGGATGCTTGCGTAAGCTAGTCTTAGAACAGAAATCAGGGAAACCCATGCAAGTTGAATTGGCCAGTGGGAAGACTCTTTTCACTCACCATGAGACAGATCTTATCCAGTTCAATCTAGATGGTAATGTAACCGACTGTCAGTTCAAAGTCTTACCTCTAGGAGTTTTTGACGGAATCCTTGGAATGGATTGGCTCCACAAATATCAAGCTGACATACACTGTCACAATGGAACCATTTCCTTCCATGACCTTCACGGGAACAAAGTCCATGGAACTGGAATTTCCGGATCCCCAGACCTTCAGTTAGTAAAAGCTTCCAAGTTACTGAAAGGACTTAGGAAGAAGCAGCAAATTTATGTGGTCAAAATAAACCCTGTAGACTCAAAGCTTAAAGTTAAAGAACCAGAATGGTTAAGTGAATTTGATGATCTCTTCCCAGCAGAGCTAACTGAAATGCCTCCAATTCGAGAAATAGATCATGTGATTGAATTGACCCCCGGAGCTCAACCAGTAGCCCTATGCTCTTACAAAATGCCAGTTCCTGAAGCCATCAAACTCAAGGAACAGCTTAGGCAGCTGTTAGAACAAGGGTTTATAAGACCCAGTGTTTCACCTTGGGGTGCGCCAGTTCTCTTTCAGAAAAAGAAAGATGGAACACTTAGACTCTGTGTGGACTACAGAGGTCTAAATCAGCTGACAGTTAAGAATAAGTATCCTATCCCAAGGATTGACGAGCTTTTGGACAGGCTAAATGGAGCCCAAATCTTCACAAAAATAGATCTCAAATCCGGGTATTACCAGATCACGATCAATGAACCAGATATACCAAAAACAGCCATCAATACTCGCTATGGGCATTATGAATTTACTGTCATGCCATTTGGATTAACTAATGCCCCAGCTACATTCAATCATCTAATGCAGGACATCCTCAGAGAATACTTGGATGACTTTGTTCTAGTTTTCTTTGATGACATTCTGATTTACTCAAGAAATGCAACCGACCAAGAGACTCATGTCCGAAAAGTTCTTGAGATTCTAAGGAAGCATCAACTCTTTGCCAAAAAGAGCAAATGCACTTTCTCTGCCGACCACGTTGAATACTTGGGCTTTCTGGTATCCAAAGATGGAATTTCTCCAGATTCCGCAAAAATCCAAGCTATCATAGATTGGCTCGAACCAAAGACAGTGAAAGAAGTCAGAGGATTCTTGGGATTGACTGGTTGGTATAGAATTTTTATACCAAAATATGCTCTCATAGCTTCCCCCCTAACTAACCTTCTCAAAAAGAATATCCCATTTCAATGGTCTGCCAAGTGCCAAAGTGCTTTTGATAAGCTGAAGACCGCCTTGGTAACCAGTCCCGTTCTGAAACTGCCAGATTTTTCCCTACCCTTTGAGGTAGTAACTGATGCAAGTGGTTTTGCCCTGGGAGGTGCACTCATGCAGGAAGGTCATGCAGTGGCCTATGAATCCCGAAAACTCAGAACGCATGAGAGGAATTATGCTGTCCACGACTTGGAATTGCTTTCAGTAGTCTATGCCTTAAAGTTGTGGAGACATTACCTACTGGGTAAAAGATTTACTTTGATGACAGATGTGAGATCCCCCTGTTCCCACCGAGCAACGGATTCGGGTACTAGCAGCGGAAGTAGCACTTCTCGCACGGGACAGGGGTCCCACATTCGGGGCCTCGTCCACGGATATCCGGACAAGAGACTAATCCGTCGGTTTTTCCAAAACCGAACCCGGAAAAAAAACTTCCCTTACTCGGAAAGCACGGGCGATTCCACCAGGATAATTTTTTACTCTAACGTAGTCAAGATCATTACTGATCACGCTGATCCAACTGCACCTATAAAGATACTCGGTCGGATCAAGGAAGAAACTTGCACTTGGATCATTGGGATCAACGCCTTTTTCCCCATCAAGAGGCACAGCCGTTGATTCCTATCCATAGAACAATTACTATCCGGGACTTACTTCATCTATCGTAATAACAGAAATTGAGTCTTGGTTTACGGATCCATCAGTCCAGCCTAACCCCATCCGATCCCATGGGTTAGCCAACCGCCCAACCACTGTAGTGATGGGATCCAATTTGGAATTTGGTTAGGTTTTGTCCCGGGTACCAAGGAAAAGAGTTCCAAGGCCCCCTAGCCGGAATTTCATGCAAACATAAAACTAGCCACACCACTTACACACCCAATATGAAAATTGCCTTTTTCTTAGCATCAGCTAACTTTAAAACAATCCTTTAATGAAACCATAGTACCACTGATCACAATCTCCCAAATTATCCAGTTGATTCATAATTTCCCATCATTCCTTCATCAGAGTATCTATGGCATCATTGGCAACTAGAACGCTCACCACCTGTCCACACAGAGGCCGTTTCCATAGTTCCTAGCCCATAATACTCGGCAATATAATCACTTATCAAGATGGACTCTCGTTGAAGATCAGCAAGATCAACCAACAGATCCATATAAAAGAGCCATGGACTCATCCGTTGAGGACCAGCAAGGTCAGTCAACCAGATCCATGCCCGGTTTCACAAAACAACTCTTACTCCTTGTTCCAATATCTTCCTCGACGCACGCGTGGGTATCCTAGGCGACCCAGAGCCCGAGCACCGTATGGTCAGCACCCTCTAGGATCCTTCGCAGGTGACCTAGCGCTTCACTCATAGGCCGCTTCCTTGGTCCCTCATCCACCGTACCGGAAGCTCACCATTTTAATCGAACCGAGGCTGGTCAAGACCTCGGTCGACCTTGCTACGCGAGACGTCCTCCATTGACTCTCCATCAGCAGTTGCAACTTTATCAGTTAGGTCTCCACGACCTTAATCACAAGACGGTCAAAATGCTTCCCCAGCATTCTTGACATAAAACAGCCATTTACAAACAGCATTTACAAACAGTTTACAAATACAGTTTCTATATTAACTCTCATTTTTCCACATTATCCCTCATTAATCCACATTACTTATTCCACATTCCATGTATATGTGTACTCATCCAATCACCTCCTTTTCCATCTCTTCACTTCAGATTCCTTCACATCACATATCATATATTCACATCCATATCCACATCCATACATCCACATCCACATCCACATTCACATCCATACATCCACATCTACATGCTTATCTCCATTTTCACATCCTCATTTATACATCCACATCCCATATCCACATTCATACATACACATCCATATATCCACATCTACATCCACATACATACATACATCCACATCCACATTCCACATTCACATCTATACATCCACATCTACATTCACATTCACATACATCCACATCCACATTCCCATACATCCACATCTATACATCCACATTCCACATTCACATCTACATTCACATTCACATACATGCATCCACATCTACATGCTTACCTCCATTTTCACATCCTCATTTATACATCCACATCCCATATCCACATTCATACATACACATCCATACATCCACATCTACATCCACATACATACATACATCCACATCCACATTCCACATTCACATCTATACATCCACATCTACATTCACATTCACATACATCCACATCCACATTCCCATACATCCACATCTATACATCCACATTCCACATTCACATCTACATTCACATTCACATACATCCACATCTACATTCACATTCACATACATCCACATCCCCATTCCCATTCACATCTATACATCCACATCTACATCCACATACATACATACATCCACATCCACATTCCACATTCACATCTATACATCCACATCTACATTCACATTCACATACATCCACATCCACATTCCCATACATCCACATCTATACATCCACATTCCACATTCACATCTACATTCACATTCACATACATCCACATCTACATTCACATTCACATACATCCACATCCCCATTCCCATTCACATCTATACATCCACATCTACATCCACATACATACATACATCCACATCCACATTCCACATTCACATCTATACATCCACATCTACATCCACATTCACATACATCCACATCCACATTTCCATTCACATCTATACATCCACATCCATTCACATCTATACATCCACATCTACATCCACATTTACATCTATGCATATACATCTTCATGCATATATCCATTTTCATGTTCATACATCCACACTCCCATCTCCATATCCACACATCCACATACATACATCCATTTTCACATTCCCATTTATATAACCCCATATACCTTCACATCTAATCTTTTACATCACATCCATTCTCGCCCTATCACAACCCATATACATCTTATCCTATCACATACTTCTTACCTCATCCCCCCATACACATCTTAATTCATCTTATCACATCCTAACTTATTTCATAAGCATCTTATCACCTCTTAACACACCTCTTATCACATCCTATCACTTTCCATACGCATCTTATCAATTCTTATCACATCTCATACACCTCTTATCACATCTTATCACATTTCATTTTTTTTATTTTTTTTTAAAAAGAGAATTCTTTTATTTGATATAAGATTTCTCTACACATTTATTTATACATAAATTCCATTTAAGGAGACTAACACTTTCGAAATTAAAATCAATCTTTTATGCATCTTCTTATGCATGATTGCAATTTGTTAGGGAATTATACTTTTAGAATAAAAGAATTTCTCTTATGCATCTAAGTTAAGCATAAAATCCATTTATGAGGAAAATCATACTTTTAGTATGAAAAGAATATCTTTTATGCATACCTATATGCATGAAATCCAATATGATAAAAGTAACACTTTTGATGTAAAAATTTTTCCTTTATGCATACTTCTATGCATGAAAATTAAAAATGATAAAAGTAACACTTTTGATATAAAAATTTTCCTTTATGCATACTTCTATGCATGAAAATTAAAAATGATAAAAGTAACACTTTTGATATAAAAATTTTCTTTTATGCATACTTTTATGTATGAAATAAAAATGATAAAAGTAACACTTTTGATATAAAAATTTATCCATTATGCATACTTCTATGCATGAAAATAAAAATGGTAAAAATAACACTTTTGATATAAAAATTTATCCTTTATGCATACTTCTATGCATGAAAGTAAAAATGATAAAAATACACTTTTGATATAAAAATTTATCCTTTATGCATAATATTAAAATTCAATTTCTCCATGATTATAATGAAATTCTTTCAATTAATCTAGGATGATGATTCCTAGAATATGGTAGGAAGTCCTCTTTTTATGCTTTGAATGAAAATTTTTTATGCATAATTTTTATAAAAATTTTGCCATAGCTCCGCTGCTATGACTGATAAATCTCAATTTTTCTAAGGGATAAAGCTTATCATTAAGTAAATAATTAAAATGATTCTCTAATTGGATCCTTAATCCATAATGGATTGAATCATCAATATACATAAACTAAAAGCATAAGAAAAAGCCATTAATTTGGCCTCAAGCATAGCTTTATCTTGGGTTAAGGAAAAGCTTTATGAAAAGCTTGATTTGGATTGAGAATGGGTCATGAGTATGACCATTCCTTGAGTGAGAGAGAGAATTTACATAAGAATCATTAGAATTTAAACATAAATGAAAATTAACTTCAATAGCATTTATTAAATTATGTAACTCTTCACTACTATTCAAACTTCAATAGCATTTAAAAAAAACCATACCAATTAAACTTCTCAAGCTTGAGAGGGGTTGAGAAGAGAGAAACATTGAGAAATTATAGAAAGATGAATATTCACTAATTACCTTACAACTTGCTTGATTCTTTGTTCACGGTAGAGGCCCCCAACCAATCAATTGGTTAAGTATGTTGATGGAGCCACTAATGGGGATTGAAGAAAGAGGGAAGCTCCAAAAACTAGTGAATTATTAAATGAATTCACAGTTCTTGGCTTAGGTGGAGTAGAGTAACGATGCATAAACACTATCTATTTTTCAACAAGGGTGAGGCTTCTATTTATAGGAAAAATTGAGCTCCTAACCAAACAAACTGATTCTAGAATTTTCTAAATCAGTTTGGTCAATATTTGACCATTTTTAGGTCAGTTAAGCTAACTTTTTGGAACTAGACTTGAATGAGGAGAGAGGAGAGATGAAATATCTCAATTTTTATGAGTTTAAAACTCATTCAAGCATGTGAAATATGCACCTCCTTTAAAGAACTCCCCTTCCTTACATATGTCATATTTTTAATATTGCTCATAGTTTTTTTACTAATAAACCTTGTACATTTTCAACTCTTCATCTTATGTGAGCATTTACTCATTTTTGGGTATTTTCTTTTTACAAGTTGGATTTATCTCCTCCCTACACATGGATTGATGCTATTGGTCCATAGGAACCTTAATTGGACCATAGTCTAAAGATTTCTGAAAATCTAGACCCTTAGGCTAAGGTTCTTTATAGCTATTTTCAATTAATTCCAATTGCACATTGGAAAATTCTTTTTGAATTTCTGTTTCAGGGGAACTCATCTGAATTAGAAGAGATATTTTTCTATCCAAAAATATTCAAAATCTGAATATTCTCTCTCTAGAATATTTTTCTCTCTCTAGGCTAAAACAGATAGAAACAAGGTCTTTATATTTCTGAAGAGGGATTGATTACAGGGAAAGATACTAGACATCAAAAAGGGGGTGGGGGAGGAATCTTACATTCTACCCCACTTAAAAAAATGCGAGATGTCCTCATCTCGCAAACTGGGATAATTTCGCAAGATGCACGAATATGAGACTTAGAGAAAAATTTTAATCAAGATTAACCACCAAGATAAGTCTTAAAGAGAGCAAGATTCAAAATACGAACAAGATTTAAACTTTATTCATTCTCGGAACTTATACAGTAAAGATAGAGGAACTCTTTACACTTCCATAAGCCCGTCCATCATATGGTCACAAAAGCAGTCCTCACAAGCTGCACAAGTATAAGGTAACTCATCTATGGGAATGATTCTGTGGGTTATTGCTGCGCCTATCTCAGTGGTATGAGGTGTTCTAACAAAAGGACCTCTGAGAGGCAAGCCAAAAACGGGGTAAAGGCATATCTTCTCATGAGGAAGAAAACACGCCAGTAAGAAGACCCGCTCAGAAAACCCAGGATGTCTTGATCTCATGACGCAGTAGTATCGGGGACCCAAACCCAAAGCTTCAATAACCATGGCCAAGCGGACATTGTTACGGAAGTGCTGCTGACCCCAGGGTGTTACCCTAGTTATGTCTTGATAGGTCCGCCATTTGGTCTGCGCTACAGAAGTTCCCAAGTGAGGGAAAAGTGAGCGCTCATACTGTTCTATAAAATCCTTCTTCACAGACTCACTTGCGTCTTGAAGGTGAGGAATCATTATGGATAAAACTAATTCTTGTTGCCAAGCCATGAAGGAGATTAGGAAGAAAGGAGATCGATGGGAGTAAGATTACTGTGAGCGACAAGTAAAAGTTACGACTTATATAAAGGAAGGAGCTAGCGTAACTTAGAAGCCAACGGTAGCTTGCCACTGAAGTTTTACCGTCTTTCCATGATTTGGGTTTGGCACAATTTTCTATAGAAGGCATTAAGAACTTTGAGATGAGGAGATAAAAGAAGCTCGTAAGCTAAGTCACTTACTTTCTTTGAAGTCAGATAAGGCTCACAATATCTGGGGGATAACTTCTCAAACTCCCCAATAGATAAAGAACTTCTTTTGTGCCGTACTCGAATGAAGACCAAAACCTTGGTATCCAAAACACCGATTTTCACTTCTGAACTCATTGTTCTGAATCCTTAAAACAGCGTGACTCCTGAGAAGTATTCTAGGGAAAGGGTCTTCCTTTTTTTAAACAGAATCTTTCTTTTATTTTTGAGAGGGAATAATTTTAAGATCAAAAAGGGAGATTCTTACTCCTGTATGCCTCGAAGGCTGGGGAGGAATCTTACATTCTACCCCACTTAAAAAAGTGCGAGATGTCCTCATCTCGCCAAGTAGAGGACAACTCTTTTTCTTAAGATCCAATTTATTCTAGGGTTCCTTATATTCTGGTCAACCCAACAGAATACGGGAATAAATATCCCTTATATAGAACTCATCATTAAATAATTTAATTTCAGATCATATCATTCATATCTTTAACACGATAATGGTCCATCAGATCGAAATTTTTTCTTTCTGAACATTCCTCCACGGGAATTTCAGTCAAGCAAGTTTTCAATTTGTCATCCCTTAACTTGATATACCGAGTCAAGTGTTAACAGTAGTACTTTGACAGCACAATCCACTAATCTCATAGTGATTTGTTGAAATCATTATCATCATTTATCATTACAGGGACTCGTCCCATTCATCCTCATTGCGGTTTTGCTCAAGTTATTATATTTCAACTAAATTTCAAAAATCATCATTTTTCAATCAGAATCCCAATCAATTCATCAGTTCCCAAACAGAATTAAAAATCATATCAACCACATTCAAATTCATCATCTGGATAGCATTAACGCTTATAATTTCAAGTCTTAGATTTACTCGTATATACTGTCAGTAAAGAGCTGCAGTTATACTCTCGGTATATACGGATAGTCACGGCCCTTGGAATTATAAGGTAAATACCATCATGTCTAGGCCTCAAGCAAGTCAAGGATTCTATATAATTGCGGTACTTCCATCTGAAGACCCAATTACCAAATTACGAATTTCAATTTGAATATCAAATTGTATGAATTATATCACACAATTACAACCTTTTTGTGTTTCTTGATAAATTTCTGACCTATTTGTCTTCTCAATTGATCTTTATTAACCAAATGCTCTGATACCAACTGTGAGATCCCCCTGTTCCCACCGAGCAACGGATTCGGGTACTAGCAGCGGAAGTAGCACTTCTCGCACGGGACAGGGGTCCCACATTCGGGGCCTCGTCCACGGATATCCGGACAAGAGACTAATCCGTCGGTTTTTCCAAAACCGAACCCGGAAAAAAAACTTCCCTTACCCGGAAAGCACGGGCGATTCCACCAGGATAATTTTTTACTCTAACGTAGTCAAGATCATTACTGATCACGCTGATCCAACTGCACCTATAAAGATACTCGGTCGGATCAAGGAAGAAACTTGCACTTGGATCATTGGGATCAACGCCTTTTTCCCCATCAAGAGGCACAGCCGTTGATTCCTATCCATAGAACAATTACTATCCGGGACTTACTTCATCTATCGTAATAACAGAAATTGAGTCTTGGTTTACGGATCCATCAGTCCAGCCTAACCCCATCCGATCCCATGGGTTAGCCAACCGCCCAACCACTGTAGTGATGGGATCCAATTTGGAATTTGGTTAGGTTTTGTCCCGGGTACCAAGGAAAAGAGTTCCAAGGCCCCCTAGCCGGAATTTCATGCAAACATAAAACTAGCCACACCACTTACACACCCAATATGAAAATTGCCTTTTTCTTAGCATCAGCTAACTTTAAAACAATCCTTTAATGAAACCATAGTACCACTGATCACAATCTCCCAAATTATCCAGTTGATTCATAATTTCCCATCATTCCTTCATCAGAGTATCTATGGCATCATTGGCAACTAGAACGCTCACCACCTGTCCACACAGAGGCCGTTTCCATAGTTCCTAGCCCATAATACTCGGCAATATAATCACTTATCAAGATGGACTCTCGTTGAAGATCAGCAAGATCAACCAACAGATCCATATAAAAGAGCCATGGACTCATCCGTTGAGGACCAGCAAGGTCAGTCAACCAGATCCATGCCCGGTTTCACAAAACAACTCTTACTCCTTGTTCCAATATCTTCCTCGACGCACGCGTGGGTATCCTAGGCGACCCAGAGCCCGAGCACCGTATGGTCAGCACCCTCTAGGATCCTTCGCAGGTGACCTAGCGCTTCACTCATAGGCCGCTTCCTTGGTCCCTCATCCACCGTACCGGAAGCTCACCATTTTAATCGAACCGAGGCTGGTCAAGACCTCGGTCGACCTTGCTACGCGAGACGTCCTCCATTGACTCTCCATCAGCAGTTGCAACTTTATCAGTTAGGTCTCCACGACCTTAATCACAAGACGGTCAAAATGCTTCCCCAGCATTCTTGACATAAAACAGCCATTTACAAACAGCATTTACAAACAGTTTACAAATACAGTTTCTATATTAACTCTCATTTTTCCACATTATCCCTCATTAATCCACATTACTTATTCCACATTCCATGTATATGTGTACTCATCCAATCACCTCCTTTTCCATCTCTTCACTTCAGATTCCTTCACATCACATATCATATATTCACATCCATATCCACATCCATACATCCACATCCACATCCACATTCACATCCATACATCCACATCTACATGCTTATCTCCATTTTCACATCCTCATTTATACATCCACATCCCATATCCACATTCATACATACACATCCATATATCCACATCTACATCCACATACATACATACATCCACATCCACATTCCACATTCACATCTATACATCCACATCTACATTCACATTCACATACATCCACATCCACATTCCCATACATCCACATCTATACATCCACATTCCACATTCACATCTACATTCACATTCACATACATGCATCCACATCTACATGCTTACCTCCATTTTCACATCCTCATTTATACATCCACATCCCATATCCACATTCATACATACACATCCATCCACATCTACATCCACATACATACATACATCCACATCCACATTCCACATTCACATCTATACATCCACATCTACATTCACATTCACATACATCCACATCCACATTCCCATACATCCACATCTATACATCCACATTCCACATTCACATCTACATTCACATTCACATACATCCACATCCCCATTCCCATTCACATCTATACATCCACATCTACATCCACATACATACATACATCCACATCCACATTCCACATTCACATCTATACATCCACATCTACATTCACATTCACATACATCCACATCCACATTCCCATACATCCACATCTATACATCCACATTCCACATTCACATCTACATTCACATTCACATACATCCACATCTACATTCACATTCACATACATCCACATCCCCATTCCCATTCACATCTATACATCCACATCTACATCCACATACATACATACATCCACATCCACATTCCACATTCACATCTATACATCCACATCTACATCCACATTCACATACATCCACATCCACATTTCCATTCACATCTATACATCCACATCCATTCACATCTATACATCCACATCTACATCCACATTTACATCTATGCATATACATCTTCATGCATATATCCATTTTCATGTTCATACATCCACACTCCCATCTCCATATCCACACATCCACATACATACATCCATTTTCACATTCCCATTTATATAACCCCATATACCTTCACATCTAATCTTTTACATCACATCCATTCTCGCCCTATCACAACCCATATACATCTTATCCTATCACATACTTCTTACCTCATCCCCCCATACACATCTTAATTCATCTTATCACATCCTAACTTATTTCATAAGCATCTTATCACCTCTTAACACACCTCTTATCACATCCTATCACTTTCCATACGCATCTTATCAATTCTTATCACATCTCATACACCTCTTATCACATCTTATCACATTTCATTTTTTTTATTTTTTTTTTAAAAAGAGAATTCTTTTATTTGATATAAGATTTCTCTACACATTTATTTATACATAAATTCCATTTAAGGAGACTAACACTTTCGAAATTAAAATCAATCTTTTATGCATCTTCTTATGCATGATTGCAATTTGTTAGGGA
Source organism: Cibotium barometz (assembly GCF_041138505.1). Lineage (NCBI taxonomy): Eukaryota > Viridiplantae > Streptophyta > Polypodiopsida > Cyatheales > Cibotiaceae > Cibotium > Cibotium barometz. The sequence goes on from NC_141067.1 coordinate 48,666,889, forward strand.
ATTATACTTTTAGAATAAAAGAATTTCTCTTATGCATCTAAGTTAAGCATAAAATCCATTTATGAGAAAAATCATACTTTTAGTATGAAAAGAATATCTTTTATGCATACCTATATGCATGAAATCCAATATGATAAAAGTAACACTTTTGATGTAAAAATTTTTCCTTTATGCATACTTCTATGCATGAAAATTAAAAATGATAAAAGTAACACTTTTGATATAAAAATTTTCCTTTATGCATACTTCTATGCATGAAAATTAAAAATGATAAAAGTAACACTTTTGATATAAAAATTTTCTTTTATGCATACTTTTATGTATGAAATAAAAATGATAAAAGTAACACTTTTGATATAAAAATTTATCCATTATGCATACTTCTATGCATGAAAATAAAAATGGTAAAAATAACACTTTTGATATAAAAATTTATCCTTTATGCATACTTCTATGCATGAAAGTAAAAATGATAAAAATACACTTTTGATATAAAAATTTATCCTTTATGCATAATATTAAAATTTAATTTCTCCATGATTATAATGAAATTCTTTCAATTAATCTAGGATGATGATTCCTAGAATATGGTAGGAAGTCCTCTTTTTATGCTTTGAATGAAAATTTTTTATGCATAATTTTTATAAAAATTTTGCCATAGCTCCGCTGCTATGACTGATAAATCTCAATTTTTCTAAGGGATAAAGCTTATCATTAAGTAAATAATTAAAATGATTCTCTAATTGGATCCTTAATCCATAATGGATTGAATCATCAATATACATAAACTAAAAGCATAAGAAAAAGCCATTAATTTGGCCTCAAGCATAGCTTTATCTTGGGTTAAGGAAAAGCTTTATGAAAAGCTTGATTTGGATTGAGAATGGGTCATGAGTATGACCATTCCTTGAGTGAGAGAGAGAATTTACATAAGAATCATTAGAATTTAAACATAAATGAAAATTAACTTCAATAGCATTCATTAAATTATGTAACTCTTCACTACTATTCAAACTTCAATAGCATTTAAAAAAAACCATACCAATTAAACTTCTCAAGCTTGAGAGGGGTTGAGAAGAGAGAAACATTGAGAAATTATAGAAAGATGAATATTCACTAATTACCTTACAACTTGCTTGATTCTTTGTTCACGGTAGAGGCCCCCAACCAATCAATTGGTTAAGTATGTTGATGGAGCCACTAATGGGGATTGAAGAAAGAGGGAAGCTCCAAAAACTAGTGAATTATTAAATGAATTCACAGTTCTTGGCTTAGGTGGAGTAGAGTAACGATGCATAAACACTATCTATTTTTCAACAAGGGTGAGGCTTCTATTTATAGGAAAAATTGAGCTCCTAACCAAACAAACTGATTCTAGAATTTTCTAAATCAGTTTGGTCAATATTTGACCATTTTTAGGTCAGTTAAGCTAACTTTTTGGAACTAGACTTGAATGAGGAGAGAGGAGAGATGAAATATCTCAATTTTTATGAGTTTAAAACTCATTCAAGCATGTGAAATATGCACCTCCTTTAAAGAACTCCCCTTCCTTACATATGTCATATTTTTAATATTGCTCATAGTTTTTTTACTAATAAACCTTGTACATTTTCAACTCTTCATCTTATGTGAGCATTTACTCATTTTTGGGTATTTTCTTTTTACAAGTTGGATTTATCTCCTCCCTACACATGGATTGATGCTATTGGTCCATAGGAACCTTAATTGGACCATAGTCTAAAGATTTCTGAAAATCTAGACCCTTAGGCTAAGGTTCTTTATAGCTATTTTCAATTAATTCCAATTGCACATTGGAAAATTCTTTTTGAATTTCTGTTTCAGGGGAACTCATCTGAATTAGAAGAGATATTTTTCTATCCAAAAATATTCAAAATCTGAATATTCTCTCTCTAGAATATTTTTCTCTCTCTAGGCTAAAACAGATAGAAACAAGGTCTTTATATTTCTGAAGAGGGATTGATTACAGGGAAAGATACTAGACATCAAAAAGGGGGTGGGGGAGGAATCTTACAACAGATCATCAGAGCTTAAAGTGGATCTTTACTCAGAAGGACCTCAACATGCGCCAAAGAAGGTGGATGCAGACCTTGCAGGAATTTGACTTTGAAATCAAGTACCGCCCAGGCAAAGAGAATGTGGTAGCAGATGCTCTCAGCAGAAAAGCCTCCTTGCTTGCAATTACTGTAATATCAAATCCTTTGATCATTCAAGCAAGTGAGAAGATCATGCAGGATAGATTCTTTGGCCCTATTGCTACCCTACTTATGCAGGAAAGCAAAACTCCGCAGGAGTTGATCAGAGCTCAAGGGTACAGCCTGGATGACGGCATTATGTATTATAATCGCAGGTTATGCATTCCCAATGATGAGAAAACCAAGGACCAAATTTTGAATGAAGCCCATGACAGCCTTATTGCAGGACATCCAGTTTCATCAAGACCTACATGTCCATAAAGAAAAGCTTCTTTTGGCCTGGTTTGAAAAAGGATGTGCTGAATCATGTACGTCAATGTTTGACATGCCAGAAAGTCAAAGCTGAGAGAGTAAAAATGCCTGGGAAGTTACATCCATTGGACATCCCCCAGATGAAGTGGGAATGTATCAGTATGGACTTCATTACTGGATTACCTTCAGTACAATTAGGTTACAACTCCATCTTCGTGGTAGTCGACAGACTAACCAAAGTTGCCCATCTGATTCCAGTAAAAGAAACTTACACTGCAGTGGATGTGGCCAGAGTGTGCCTCAAAGAAATCTTCAGATTGCATGGCCTACCGAGGAGAATAGTAAGTGATCGAGATCCCAAATTTACTTCAAGATTTTAGACTGCATTTTTTGAAGCAGTGGGAACTTTCTTAGATCTCAGCACAGCTTATCACCCTGAGACCGATGGTCAAACTGAAAGAGTAAACCAAGTAATTGAAGATATACTTCGGACATGCTGTGGCAGGGAACCCAAGAAGTGGCTAAGCTATCTGCATCTAGTCGAGTTCGCCTACAATGCTTCTTATCACCGAAGTATCCGGATGAGCCCTTTTAAAGCTCTATATGGACAAGATTGCTTAACTCCATTAACTTGGTGTGACCCATTGATTAAGGTCGAGATGTCCAGACAGATGATTAACGACATGGAGCAACAGATGCAGTCAATTCGTAAAGATATTAAAGCTGCCCAGGATAGACAAAAGCAATATGCTGATAAGAAGAGGACAAATAGAGAATTCAAAAAAGCAGATATGGTCTTCATTCGAGTTCAGCCCAAAAGAAGTTCCTTATCTCTTGGGAAGTACAAGAAGTTATCACCCAGATATTGTGGGCCATATTTGATTACAAAGAAAGTAGGTGACTTAGCCTACGAGCTCCTTTTACCTCCTCATCTCAAGGTTCATAATGTATTTCATGTAAGCCTTCTAAAGAATTATGTGCCAGGCCCAAATCATATACTTGATGATGAAATCCTAACCTCTTCAACCCAAGGACAGATGGAACTCCAACCTGAAGAAATTCTCGATGTTCGAGAAAAGATTCTCAGGAACAGAATTCTCAGAGAATTATTAGTAAAATGGAAGTTCTATCCTTTTGAAGATGCCACCTGGGAGAATGAAGCCGATCTGCTGCGGGATTATCCTAGTTTGCGAGATGAGGACATCTCGCATTCTTTAAGTGGGGTAGAATGTAAGATTCCTCTCCCAACCCCTTTTTGATGTCTAGTATATTCCCCTATAATCAATTTCTTTTCTGAAACATAAGAGATCTTGTTTGTGGCTGTTTTAACCTAGAGAGAGAAAATATTCTAGAGAGAGAATATTCACATTTTGAATATTTTTGGATAGAAAAATATCTCTTATAATTCAGATGAGTTCCCCTGAAACAGAAAGTTAAAAAAGAATTTTCCAATGTGCAATTGGAATTAATTGGAAATAGGTATAAAGAACCTTAGCCTAAGGGTCTAGATTTTCAGAAATCTTTAGACTATGGTCCAATTAAGGTTCCTATGGGCCAATAGCATCAATCCATGTGTAGGGAGGAGATAAATCCAAATTGAAAAAAAAAACCCAAAAATGAGTAAATGCTCACTTGAGGTGGAGAGTAGAAAATGTACAAGGTTTATTAGAAAAAAAACTATGAGCAATATTAAAAATATGAGATATTTTGGGTATAATGATTTTATTATGACACATATGTAAGGAAGGGGAGTCCCTTAAATGCTCACATAAGATGAAGAGTTGAAAATGTACAAGGTTTATTAGTAAAAAACTATAAGCAATATTAAAATGATTCCATTATGACACCTATGTAAGGAAGGGGGAGTTCTTTAAAGGAGGTGCATATTTCACATAAGATGAAGAGTTGAAAATGTACAAGGTTTATTAGTAAAAAACTATGAGCAATATTAAAATGATTCCATTATGACACATATGTAAGGAAGGGGAGTTCTTTAAAGGAGGTGCATATTTCACATGCTTGAATGAGTTTTAAACTCATAAAAATTGAGATATTTCATCTCTCCTCTCTCCTAATCCAAGTCTAATTCCAAAAAGTTAGCTTAACTGACCTAAAAATGGTCAAAAAGTGACCAAACTGACTTGGAAAATTCTAGAATCGGTTTGTTTGGTTAGGAGCTCAAATTTTCCTATAAATAGAAGCCTTCCCTTGTTGAAAAAAATATAGAGTCTTATGCCTTGTTACTCTACTCCACCTAAGCCAAATTAGATAGAGTCTTATGCCTTGTTACTCTACTCCACCTAAGCCAAATTAGATAGTGTCTTATGCTTTGTTACTCTACTCCATCTAAGCCAAAGTATATAGTGTCTTATGATATGTTACTCCACCTAAGCCAAGAACTGTGAATTCTTTAATAATTCACTAGTTTTTGACACTTCTCTCTTTCTTCAATCCCCATTGGTGGCTCCATCAACATACTAAACCAATTGATTGGTTGGGGGCCTCTACCGTTAATAAAGAATCAAGCAAATTATAAGGTAAGTATATTGAATTTTGATCTTTCTATAATTTCTCAATGATTCTCTCTTCTCAACCCCTCTCAAGCTTGAGAAGTTTAATTGGTATGGTTTTTTAAATGCTATTGAAGTTAATTGGTGAATAGTAGTGAAGAGTTACATAATTTAATAAATGCTATAGAAGTTAATTTCCATTTATGTTTAAATTCTAATGGTTTTTATGTAATTTCTCTCTCTCACTCAAGAAATGGTCATACTCATGAACCATTCTCAATCCAAATGAAGCTTTTCATAAAGCCTTTCCTTAATCCAAGATTAAGCTATGCTTGAGGCCAAATTAATGGCTTTTTGCTATGCTTTTAGTTTATGCACATTGATGATTCAATCCATTATGGATTGATGACCCAATTAGAGACCATTCTAATTGTTTTCTTAATGATCCAATTAGAGACCATTATGGATTGATGATCCAATTAGAGACCATTCTAATTATTTCTTTAATAATGAGCTTTATCCCTTAGAAAAAAATTGAGATTTATCAGTCATAGTAGCGGAGCTATGGCAAAATTTTTATAGAAATTACGCATAAAATAAATTCATTCAAAGTATAAAAAGAGGAATTCCTACCATATTCTAGGAACTATCATCCTAGATTAATTAAAAGAATTTTATTATGCATGGAGATGTGGATGTTGCATGTAGATGTAGATGTATGGATGTGAGTGTGAATGTGGAGGTGGATGTATGCATGGGACGTGGATGTATGCATGTAGAAATAGATGTGTAGATGAGGATGTAAATGGAGATGTGGATGGATGCATGTAGATGTAGAGGTATAGATGTAGATGTGAATGGAGATGTGGATGTATACATGTAGATGTAGATGTATAGATGTAGATGTGGATGTGGAGGCGGATGGATGCATGTAGATGTAGATGTATAGATGTAGATGGGAATGGAGATATGGATGTATGCATGTAGATGTAGTTGTGAATGGAGATGTATATGTATACATGTAGATGTAGATGTATAGATGTAGATGTGGATGTGGATGGGGATGTATGCATGTAGATGTAGGTGTATAGACGTAGATGTGGATGTAGAGGTGGATGTATGCATGTAGATGTAGATGTATAGATGTGGATGTGAATGTGGAGTGGATGTATGCATGTAGAAGTAGATGTATGGAGGTGAATGTGAATGTGGATGTGGATGTATGTATAGGGATGTAGATGTATCCATGTAGATGTGAATGTACGCATATAGTTGTGGATGTATGGATGTGAATATACGATTGTGATGTGAGGGAATCTGAAGTGATGAGATGGAAATGATGTGATGGGATGAGTATACATATAAATGGAATATGGAATAAGTAATGTAGATTGAGGAGGGATAATGTGGAGAAATGAAAGTTAAAATAGAAATTGTATTGTAAACTGTTTGTAAATGCTGTTTGTAAATGCTGTCTGTAAATGATTGTTTTATGTCAAGAATACTGGGGGGAGCATTTTGACCGTCTTGTGATTAAGGTCGTGATGAGAAAGTTGCAACTGCTGACGGGGAGTCAATGAAGGACGTCTCGCGTAGCAAGGTCGGCCGAGGTCTTGACCAGCCTCGGTGCGATTAAAATGGTGAGCTTCCGGTACGGTGGATGAGGGGCCAAGGAAGCGGCCTATGCGTGAAGCGCTAGGTTACATGCGAAGGATCCTAGAGGGTGCTGACCATACGGTGCTCGGGCTCTGGGTCGCCTAGGATACCCACGCGTGCGTCGAGGAAGATATTGGAACAGAGTTGGAGTTGTTTTCTGAAATCGAGCATGGATCTGGTTGATTGACCTTGCTGGTCTTCAATGGATGAGTCCATGGCTCCTTATATGGATCTGTTGGTTGATCTTGCTGATCTTCAACGAGAGTCCATCTTGTTAAGTGATTATATTGCCAAGTATTATGGGCTAGGAACTATCGAAACGGCTCCTGAGCGTTCTAGTTGCCAATGATGCCATAGATACTCTGATGAAGGAATGATGGGAAATTAAGAATCAATTGGATAAATTGGAAGATGGTGATCAATGATACTATGGTTTTATTAAAGGATTGTTTTAAATTGGTTGAATCTGGTTGAAAAAGGTAATTTCATATTGGGTGTGTGAGTGGTGTGACTAGTTTTATTTTGCATGAACATCCGGCTAGGGGGCCTTGGAACTCTTTTCCTTGGTACCCGGGATAAAACCTAACCAAATTTTTAATTGGATACCATCACTACAGTGGTTGGGCGGTTGGCTAACCCATGGGATTGGATGGGGTTAGGCTGGACTGATGGATCCGTAAATCGAGACTCAAACTTTTATTTTTACGATAGAAAAAAAAAATAAATCCCGGACAGAAACTGTTCTATGGATAGAATCAACGGCTGTGCCTCTTGAATGGGGAAAAAAGCGTTGATCCCAATGATCCAAGTGCAAGTTTCTTCCTTGAACTGACTAAGTATCTTATAGATGTAATCGGATCATCTCGATTAGAAATGATCTTGACTACGTTAGAGTAAAAAGTTATCCTGGTGGAATCGCCCGTGCTTTCCGGAAAAGGAAGTTTTTTCGGGTTTGGTTTTGGAACAACCGACGGATTAGTCTCTTATCCGGATATCCGTGGGCGAGGCCCCGAGTGTGGGACCCCTGTCCCGCGCGAGAAGCGCTATTTCCGCTGCCAGTACCCCGAATCCGTTGCTCGGTGGGAACAGGGATCTTACATCATGTGCACAAGACAAGTGGCTGGACCACATGAGTGCACATGTTTATCACCCTTTTGTCCGAGAATTGCTTACAATTGTAGTAGGTGAGTTCAAGGTGGAGAATACAAATGCAGAGGTTTTATTTTGAACTTTGATGAATGAAAGGTTGCAGCAATGTGGATTTGAGAGTGCAGAGTTTGCAGGTTTCATGGCTGATGAGGCACAAGCAAATTGGCTTGCAGTGCGTATTGTTTTCAATAAAGGTAAAAGGAATGTGATGATGTTCAAGGAATGCTCGTGTTCTTTTCATTGGGAAAAGAGTATGCTGGAACATACACAAATTTGTATCAAACCACAATTTCAAGAAGAGCATAAGGATTTGTGTCGACGATGGAGAGATGCACCAAGTGAAGTGTCAGCCGCATCAGCAAAGGACAAACTTGTTACATTTTGGAGTTTGGGACATGCGCATGAGACAGAGCTACATTCATTATTAGAGACATGGTTATCTTGGTGGGAGGTGCAGGGATTTCATTGGGCAAAATGGGTATTGACACAAGGGGGTGGAGGTCCATTTGTGCCTACGGTTAATCTCTTAGAGTCTAAGCATGCATCCATGCGAGTTGCTTTGGGATATGCTCAACAAGTTAGCTTGTTCTCTGCTTTAGCTACAGACCTTGCCATGTCAGTCTTGCAGAGTGCCCATTATAAGACCTACTTGACAGGAAGACATGAGGGGTCTGGGCCGGGTTTAAATCAAATTAAGAAAAGATTTATGTTCGGAGACGAAGGGGTTCGAGCAAAAAAAAAATCTTGTGGACCTTGCATCAACAGTGTTGGAGGAACAAGATATTGTTGCTCCAGATGTTCAAAGGACAGTCCTGAAAAGTGTGATGCGCAAGAGAAGAAAAATGGATGCAAAAATTATACTTGATACAAATAGTCATCGGCCAGAATATGAGAATGTTACTATTCATGTTCCAAGACCAAAAGGGGGTGCTTCATGCATTCATGGGACCCCAAAAGAGAGTGAGGTTGATGTGAAAGAATGGGCTATCCGGAGAACACCACCCAAATGTCAATCTACATGCTGGGGTATTTTGGAAGGGAGAGATAAACGCTGTGGAGCTTTCGTTCTTGACAAGAAGGAAGGGCCACTGAAGGGTATTCCTGCACCTTGCTTCAAAGGATGTCGACAGTATAAGGATAAGGAGAGTTGGCAGATGTTCTACTTTTGTCCATCGAGTGTAATTCATTAAGCTAGAGTGGATGAGCAGATTCAGAAATCTTGTGGGCCAGCTCCTCTTCTTTGGAAGGTTGCTAGAGGCACATGTTTGTCTACGGAAGAGATAACCAAACTCATCAACGCGGGTTTTATTTTGGAGGGTGTAAAACACAGTGTTTCCACTATTCACACAACACCATGCAATGTTTGCCCAAGAAGCAGAGGTGATGGCCGCATTGTAAGATGAAAGGAGAAGATAAGCAAGGCAAGAACACAGTGTTTCCACTATTCACACAACACCATGCAATGTTCGCCCAAAAAGTAGAGGTGATGGTCGCATTGTAAGATGGAAGGAGAAGATAAGCAAGGCAAGCCAAGATTGCGTCAACACTTATAATGGAAGGAGAGGTAGTGCATGAGACAATTGTAAGTCAAGCAGAGTCACACATTTTTTGGATTTCAACAACTGATTCAAAGAAATCTGGAATCTCCTTTGCGGTTAATGTATGCGAATTTCCAAGGTGCTCTTGTCCAAAGTTTGCTTTGAGGGATCTGGAAAAAGAGTCATACGTGCCATGTGAGCATATATATTTTGTGTTCATTAGGGTGTTTGGTTTGCAACCTGCAATTCATAAATTTATGCACCAAGCTGCAATTACAAAGTTAGAGCTTAGTCAAGCACTCTCGGGACACCGCAATATTCCTTCTACTAGTGTTATATAGAAGGAATGTATAAGGGATGTTTGGCATTTGGTTGGATTTTTTGATCCATTGCGGAAATGCGAAAATTGCAGGGAAGCAAGAAATTATGTAAAGCAAGAAATTGGGTTTGCGCCATAGATAAGTCAGTAACTTTTGAGACATCTGTAATTTCTTCTTGTAGTGTCTTATAGATGGTTATATGTTGTCATTCCTGTTTTGGTTCATTGAAACAGAGTTGTCATTCCTGTTTTGGTTCATTAAAATAGAGTTGCATTTTGAATTATGTTTGCACTTTCTTGATTGAGACATTATAAGTTTCTTTTGCTAATGTCAATAAGTTGTTGTGTTGTAAGTTGTTGCTGTGTTGTTCTTGTGAGGTTCCATTACTAGGCTTGTGTATGCACTTTCTTTGAGAATCTAAAACTTTAAGATATGACTACGAGTTCTGAATGACATTGTCAAAAGAGCTTGCTCGGTCTCTTGCCGCTCGGTTTGGGTCCTCGCTCGGTTTTCCCGCTCGGTTTTTGGTAATTCTCCTTCAAAATATCTCATTTTTTCAATTAATACTTCATAATTTTTAGCTAAACCTAGTACTTGGTCAACTCTTCATCTTATGTGGGCATTTACTCATTTTTGGATATTTTCTTTTATTCTTTGGATTTAACTTGTCCCAACACTTGGATTAATCTTATTGGTCCAAAGGAATCTTAATTGGACCATAATCAAAAAAATTTCAAAAATCTGGACCCTTAGGCTAAGGTCTTCTAAATCAATTTTAATTAATTCCAATTGCACCTTGCAAAATCTATTTGGATTTCCTGTTTCAAGGAAACATTTTTTTGATATTTGTAGAATTTATTTATCGAAAAATATCCCAATTTTGATTTACCACTCTCTAGAAATTTTTATCTCACTAGGCAAAACAAGGAAAAATGATATTTTCTTGTATTCAGAAACATAGAATGATTACAAGGAATTGAAGTAGAGGTTTATTTGATATTTAGGCTGAGGAGGAATCTTACATGCTCTCCCACTTGAAAAACGCGAGATGTCCTCATCTCGCAAGTGGGGGTAATCCTTCGCCAACTCTTCTTCTTTCTCCCAGATGGCATCTTCTAGAGGGAAGAACTTCCACTTTACAAAGAATTCTCTGAGGACTCTGCTCCTGAGAATCTTCTCCCGAACATCAAGGATTTCCTCAGGTTGGAATACCATCTCGCCTTGAGTCGGAGAGATCAATTGCTCATCATCAAGCACGTGATTCGAGCTAGGTACATACTTCTTAACCAAACTGACATGGAATACATCATGTACCTTGAGAGGGGGAGGTAGAAGAAGTTTGTAGGCTAGATCGCCCAATTTCTTTATGACAGCATACAGCCCAGAGTATCGAGGAGAGAGCTTCTTGTACTTCCCTAAGGATAAGGAACTTCTTTTTGGTCGTAGTCGAATGAAGACCATATCTGATTCTTCAAACTCTCTCTCAGATCTCTTTTTATCTACATACTACTATTGCTTGTCTTGGGCTGCCTTTATATCTTTACGGATTGATTGCATCTACTGGTCCATGTTATCAAGCATTTGTCTTGACATTTTGACTCTGATCAATGGGTCGGACCAAGTCAGCGGTGTAAGGCAATCTTGTCCCCATACAAAGTCTTAAAAGGACTCATCACAATGCTCTGATGATCAGAAGCATTGTAAGCAAATTCGACCAGATGCAAATGACTTAACCACTTCTTGGGTTCCCTGCTGCAACATGACCGAAGGATATCTTCAATTTCTTGATTCACCCTTTCTGTCTGGCCATTGGCTTTCGGGTGATAGGCTGTACTGAGATCCAAGAAAGTTCCTACTGCTTAAAAGAACGCAGTCCAAAATTTTGATGTGAATTTGGGATCTCAGTCACTTACTATCCTCCTGGGTAAACCGTGCAATAATCTGAAGATCTCCTTAAGGAAAACTCTAGCAACATCCACTGTAGAGTATGTTTCTTTCACTAGAATCAGATGGAAAACTTTGGTTAGCCTGTCAACTACCACAAAAATGGAGTTGTAACCTGATTGCACTGAAGGTAATCTAGTGACAAAGTCCATACTGATGCATTCCCACTTCATCTGTGGAATGTCTAGAGGCTACAGTTTCCCTAGCATCTTAACTCTCTCTGCCTTGACTCTTTGACACATCAAGGATTTCCTTACATGATCAAGTATATCCTTTTTTAGTTCTGGCTAGAAGAAGCTTTTGTTCATAGTCATATAAGTTTTTATAAACCCTCGATGTCCAGCTATCAGGCTATCATGGGCTTCTCTCAAAATTCTTTCCTTTATTCCTGCATAATTGGGGATACATAGCCGATTATTAAATTACATGCATCCTTCATCCACCAAGGACTCGACTCATTTCCTAAGGAGTCTTTCTTTCTTGCATTAGAAGGGTAGCAATAGGGGCAAAGAATTTGTCTTGCATGATTTTCTCCTTTGCTTCATTGATCAATGGATTTGACACCACTGTAATTGCAAGCAAGGAGGTTTTTCTGCTGAGCGTATCTGCAACCACATTTTCTTTCCCCAGCCGATACTTGATCTCAAAATCAAATTCCTGCAAGGTCTACATCCATCTCCTTTGACACTTGTTGAGATCTGTTTGGGTGAAGATCCACTTCAGACTTTGATGATCTATCATCAAGGTGAATCTTTGTCCCAAAAGATAATGTCTCCACAACTTCAGAGCATACACTACTGAGAGTAACTCCAAGTGATGGACGGCATAATTCCTCTCATGTGTTCTGAGTTTTTGGGATTCATAGGCCATTGCATGACCTTCCTGCATTAGAGCACCGCCTACAGCAAATCCACTGGCATCAATAACTACCTCAAAGGGTTTGGTAAAATCTGGCAATTTAAGGATAGGGTTGGTTACTAAGGCTATCTTCAGCTTGTCAAAGGCACTCTAGCACATTGCAATCCACTGAAAAAGTGTACTTTTCTTGAGAAGGTTAGTTAAAGGGGATGCTATCTGAGCATACCTAGGTATAAAGATCCTATACCATCCGATTAACCCTAGGAATCCTCTGACTTCCTTTACTTACTTGGGTTCTGGCCATTCAACTACTGCTTGGATCTTTGTGGGGTCAAGAGAAATCCTATCCTTTGACACTATGAATCCCAAGTATTCCACCTGGTCAACAGAGAAGGAACACTTGCTCTTCTTTGCAAAGAGTTGGTGTTTCCTTAGGATTTCCAGGACTTTGCGCACATGATCTTCATGATCTGCAGTATTCTTTGAGTATACTAAGATATCATCAAAGAAGACAAGAACAAAATCATCCAAGTATTCTCTGAGAATATCTTGCATAAGACGATTGAATGTCACCGGGGCATTAGTCAATCCAAACGGCATGACTGTGAACTCATCATGCCCATAGCGAGTATTGAATGCTGTCTTTGGGATGTCCTGCTCCTTGATTCTGATCTGGTAGTACCCGGATTTGAGATCTATCTCTGTAAACATTTGGGTACCACTCAACCGATCCAGAAGTTCATCAATCCTAGGAATAGGATACTTATTCTTAATTATTAATTGATTCAGTTCTCTGTAATCAATATAGAGTCTTAACGTTCCATCTTTCTTCTTTTGAAAGAGAACGAGTGCACCCTAAGGTGAGACACTAGGTCTGAGGAATCCCTACTCTAACAGTTGTCTTAACTGCTCCTTAAGTTCTATGGCTTCAGGGATTGGCATTTTGTATGCACGCTGGGCTATTGGCTGAGCTCTGGGGGCTTATCTGATTTCATGATCTACTTCACAAGACGGAGGCATCTCAGTTAGCTCTTTGCGAAATACATCTGCATACTCACTTAATCACTCTGGTTCTTCAGCCTTGCATTTTATGTCTACCAGATTCATTTTAACGACATAGATAGCTTGCCTTTTTCTGAGCCCTTTTAATAATTTGGAAGCCTTGACTAATTGCAACACTGGGGATACAAAAATTCCAAGTCCTTGAACTTTATTCCCGTGAAGGTCAAGGAAAGAGATGGTTCCTTTGTGACAATGAATGTCAGCCTGGTTCTTTTGGAGCCAATCCATTCGAAGGATTCCATCATATATTCCCAGGGGTAGAACTCTGCACTGGCACTCTGTTACATTCCCATCTAAGCTAAACTGAATAAGGTCAGTCTCAAGGTGAGTGAAAAGAATCTTTCCACTCGCTAATTTCACTTGCATAGGTTTCCCTGATTTTTGATTTAAGACTAATTTACGCAGACATCCTGGGTAAATAAAAGAATGAGTATCGGTTGAATCAATCAAAAGCTTGAATTTCTTACCTTGTTACTCTGTTGGAGCCTAGAGGACTGAGAATTGACGGTGATGCTCAATTGCTGGCATAGATCTGTCCTTTCTCTTTCTCCACTTCCTCAGCTATGGTGGCTGCTGTGGGTGCTGCAGTTTGAGGTGAAACTCTCTCTCTTTGATTATTCCAATTCTGGAAGGGAGTTCGGAGACTGCTTTGCATGGAGGCTGCAAGCTGAGCTGGCACTCTTCTTGCGTTACCCTCATTCTGGTGCTGGGGACCCTGATTGGCTTGATAAGGAGTCTATCTCTCGGAACTCTGGGACCCTGGCTTCCTTGGCCAACAGAAGGAGATGGGCAATCCTTAAGCTGGTGCCCAAGTCCTTGACATCCAAAGAATCTATTCTTGCTTTGAAGGTCTTCCCTTTGCATTCTGGAGAGAGCCAGAGTTCCAGAGAATGTACTTCGGGGGAGAGGTCTTCTTTCATTTCTGAAGCTTCCCGTCTCCATCTTTTGGTTAGAACCTTGGTGTCTCTTTGGAGGCAAAAAGTTGGAAGAACTTCTCGGTGTTTGAAATCTCTTGAAGGATGAGGGAGCTGGCTTTGGCGGGACTTTTATGATGAAGGCTTTGGCAAAGTACTTCGCCATTCTGACAACTTCAGCCATGGACACTATCTTGGCATTTTTGACCACATCTATTCACATCCCTTATCATTTATTCACATCATGATTCACATGCTATCACATTCATTCACATCCTATATCATTCATTCACATCCCGATTCACATGCTAACACATTCATTCACATCCTTTATCATTCATTCACATCCCGATTCACATGCTAACACATTCATTCACATCCTATATCATTCATTCACATATCGATTCACATGCTAACACATTCATTCACATCCTTTATCATTCATTCACATCACGATTCACATGCTAACACATTCATTCACATCCTATATCATTCATTCACATCTCGATTCACATGCTAACACATTCATTCACGTCCCTTATCGTTCATTCACATCCCGATTCACATCACATCACGTCACATCCATTCACATCCCTTATCAATCATTCACATCCAGATTCACATGCTAACACATTCATTCACATCCTATATCATTTATTTACATCCTGATTCACATGACATCACATCTCGTCTATTCATTCACATTCATTCACATCCTATATCATTCATTTACATCCTGATTCACATCCTATATCATTCATTTACATCCTGATTCACATGACATCACATCTCATCACATCTATTTACCTCTCATCAGGGATTTCACTGACGTGAACGAGAACATGTGAACATGTTAATAACAAATGTTAATAACACAAAAAATCATGTGATCACATGTTATATTCACAAAGCTTTCACAAGGGCCTAAAAAAGTTATCTTTGTCGGGCATAAAAAATCTTCTTAGGTGGCCATTGACTTGCTATTATGTGAATATGGTAACATGAGAACATGTGAATAGCTTATTCGCATGTGTAGCCAAGCTTTTAAGGGGTTCCCAAATGGCAAGTGACCTGTTATTTTGTGAACGGTAACATGAGAACATGTGAATAACTTGTTCACATGTGTTATTATCACAAAAAATCTTGTGATCACGTGAATATTAAATCCTTGCCTCTCATTCTCATCACTTCTATCCTCATTACATCCATTCTCTATTTATTCTCATCTATCTGATTCATATCACATCTTACATCTATTTATAGAATGTAAGAGAATTCTTATTTTTTATATAAAGATTCTTTACGCATCCATTTATGCATAAGAACAACTTGAGTAGGAAATAACACTTTCATAAAAATTCTTTTATGCATCTATTTATACATAAATTCAATTTTAAGGAGAATAACACTTTCTAAATAAAAATACATTTTTTATGCATCTTTCAGTTCTCTTTAATCCTATGTTTAAATCCCATGAATATTGGAAAATGAATAAGTAAATACTCAGTGAAGGAAAATTATACCGTTTCATATTCTCTAAGATGATAATGAGAAAATTCAGTAATGTAGTAATTGAAATATTACTCTTCGAGAAAGATAGTTCAGGGAGAACCTTTCCAGACTCAAACCCTGAATCAGACTATGACCAAGACGTAACTCCTTTGTCAGTTTCAAGAAAAGACGATGTGACCAGTTCAGTAATCTATACTCAAATCACCCACCGAATCTGAAACTAAGTTGAGACCTTTGATTTTGATCTGAGGATCAAGAATTCAGAATTCGAGGAATTCTACTTGGGAATCCAAACCTGTGATCTAGAAGTCTTAGGATACGGGATTAAGATATACTCATTGTATTCAAAAGAAAATCAAAATTGAAAACTTTCATAGAAACTCTATTTTCTTAAAGGACTATATCTTACGCCAGAATGCTGGAGGGAGAATTTGGTATATATGTTTTTCTAAGGGAAGTTCGGTTGCAACAGCTAGCGGGGAGTGTTCAAAGGATGGCTCATGCGGCCAAAACTTGCCCAGGTCTTGACCAGCCTGGGTATAGTGTAAAATGGTGTGCTTCCGGTACGATGGGCGAGGGCCGACGAAGCGGTCCCTGAGTGAAGTGCCAGGACACCTAAAGAGGATCTTAGAGGGTTCTAACCAGGCGATGCATGGGCTTGCGGTGCTTAGGACATCCATGCATATACCGTGGAAGATATATATGTTTGATGACGATAAAATTGTTGTAATCTGTTATTGTATCTTGTTGCTGACCTGTTGGTCTCAACAATGAAGAGTCCAGAGTGATACTGTTTTGTAAGAAACAAGGATTGAATGGAAATTTTGAGTTATTTCATCTGTAACCAATAATTGTTTGTCAATGGATTGTTTTATAAATTAATGTTTAAAGAGGAGTGTGTGCATCTATATTCTAAAGCAAAAGTTAAGAAAGGCATTCAATTATGGGTGGGTGAGTACTTGTGTGGTTCTACCAATTCCACTGGTTGGGCGGTGGCTAACCCATTGGCCCTTAGGCTAGAATCAATAGAGTTTTAATAATAAAATTAATTAATAGGAATACGCTTAGAACTCGAATAGTTAAATAATAACCTGAAGACTTCTCTAATGAATAGATCAACGACTGTGCCTGATTCAATTAGGAAAAAAGCGTTGATCCCTTCAAGTTAAGTCTGTAATAGTTTCCCTTCTATATGGTTTATTCAGATGAAGGTTAGTTCAGTATCTTGACCTCGTTAGAAAAAATCGCTATGCTAGGAATCTGGTGTGCGGAAGGGGCAGTGGGATCCCATAGCACTGACATGCTTTTCATGTGGGAAAACATGTCTGGCGTGCTTACCAAGTTGGCATGCTTCACATACTTTGTGCATACCATCAACCTTAAACTTTGGAAAACCTGTAATAATATTTTGGCCTTGCATAGGCTTTAGTCAGTGTACATTCACATGACCAATGCGCTTGTGCCATATGTCAATTCTTGCAATGACACATGTTCCATGCGCAAACATGGCTGCCTTTACTTCAGTCATTCTCACATCCAAAGTAAACATCCTTCCATTTTGTTACCCTTTGCAACCAAGCAATACTGATTTTTTAAGTCTTTCATAAAACATCGTTGAGGATTAAATCTCACTTGCAGACCTTGCTCAACCATCTATGCAATAGAAGCCAAGTTCTTTGTAAGCTGCAAATCTGCAAGTGAGATTTAATCCTCAAGGATGTTTTGTGAAAGATGAGACCCGTCTCATTTTCATATAGTGCATCCATCTCCTCATCCATAGCTTTCTCCCAACACACATTTCCAACAGCCTCATCAATGCATGTGGGCTCTAAAACCTGTACAACTTTTGCCATGTATGCATAGTGATGTGCCACATAACCATCATAGCTAAACCTCTGTACAGGATTCTTCACTCTCCTAGATCTTCGCAGTTTTTCATTCATGGCTTCCATAGCCTTCTTTACACCAGGTATTCTCATAGCTGGTATCCCAAGATCCTCATCAAGGCTCATCTCTGAGCCACTAGACTCTCCATCAATATGAGAATGCCCTGCAGAAATGTTAGGCATACTAAGGGGCTCAATCACTTTCTCTTTGCCTTTATGTGATGTAATAATCACATTTGCAGGACTGGTATTATGATGCAGCCTGCCACTCCATGGTCTATCAACTGAACCACTAGATGAGGACTCTCCTGGTCCACTCAAAGACTGTGATTACTGACTTGTATTCTGTGCAACCACATTTCCACTCACATCAGCCCCAATAGCTTCTTTTTTAGCAACATACCAGCTGCTCAACTCATCAAAAACAACATTCTTGCTTACCCTCAACTCATGTGTAGTAGCAGGGTTATAACACCTGCATCCCTTTTGCTCAAGGGAATACCCAATAAACACACATTTTTCAGCTTTTGGATCCAGCTTAGTTCTCAGCTCATCTGGCACGTGCACATATGCAATGCATCCAAAGACTTCTTTCAGATGAGATAAATCAGGTTTTTTTCCAATAAACCTCTCCTCTAGAGTTCATGTATGGTTGCAGTTGGAGTCTTGTTCATGATGTAAGCTACTGTAGAAACAGCCTCAGCCCAATAGCTATGTGGCATATTCTTCTCTCCCATCAATGCCGCGCAATCTCAGCAATGTGCCTATTTTTCTGCTCAGCAACTCCATTTTGCTGCGAAGTGTATCTCCATGTAAACTATCTTCGAATACCATTCTTCTTAAAAAATTCAGAGAACTCATTGGAGAAGTACTCTCCCCCTCCATCTGACCTAGGCACTTTACATATTTCCCTGTTTGCTTTTCAACCATAACTCTGAAATTTTGAAAATGAGTGAACATCTCACCCTTCTCCTATACCCACACTTTCCTTGTGTGGTCATCAATAAATGTCACATAATACCTGCAGCCTCCGATAGAGATGGTCTTCGTAGGATCCCATACACCTGAATGCACAACTTCGGAATGACCACCAACTTAGTCTCGTGCCCAGACATTTGAGGGCGAGGCCCCAAGTGGGAAACCCTGCCCCGCGCATGAGGGAGCTGCTTCCGCTGCCAGCTACCTGGAATGCCGGTGTGCAGAGGGGGTAGTGGGATCTCACATCTCTCATCAGAGTAATCTACCCATCATTTGATTTTGACTAGATTCTTGGTGATTTCGATCAAAGGAAAACTAGTTTAATTCAACAGTGGTCTTTTCTTTGTATTTAAGAACTGGAATAAGTCACAAAGTTTTTGCTTGATTCAGATCGAGAGATGGACAAGTAGGTTTACTAAACCAAAACTGGGAAAATTTCCTATGCCCGAAAAACGGGGACGATTCCACCATTTTGAATTTCTTAATGAATTTTTCTAACGAGGTCAAAATACTGAACTAACCTTCATCTGGTTAAGCTAGATAGAAGGAAAACTATTATAGACTTAACTTGAAGGGATCAACGCTTTTTTCCTAATTGAATCAGGCACAGTCTCGCTGATCTATTCATTAGAGAGGTTTTCAGGCTTTTATTTAACTACTCGAGTTCTAAACCTATTCTTATTAATCAATTTTATTATTAAAAGTCTACTGATTCCAGCCTAACCCCAAATGGCCCATGGGTTAGCCACCGCCCAACCACTGGGGAATTGGTAGAACCAGACAAGTACTCACCCACCCATAATTGAATGCCTTTCTTAACTTTTGCTTTAGAATACAGATACGCACACACTCCTCTTTAAACTTTAACTTATAAAACAATCCATTGAGAAACAATTATTGATTACAGATGTCATAACTCAAAAGTTCTATTCAATCATTGTTTCTCACAAAAAAAAACAGTATCACTCTGGACTCTCCAATTGAGACCAACTGGTTAGCTAACGAGATCCAGCATAATTTCATGAATTCTATAACCTTGATCTTCATATCTGAATCAAAGGGTCTTAACTTGATTTCAGATTCGGTGGGTGATTTGAGTGAATTTTCCTGAACTGTTCACATCGTCTTTTCTTGAAACTGACGAAGGAGTTATGTCTTGGTCATAGTCTCATTCAAAATTTGAGTCCGAAAAGGTTCTTCCTGAACTATCTTTCTCGAGAAGGGTAATATTTCAATTACTACTTTACTGAATTTCATTCATTGAGTATTTCCTTAACTGAATTCAAAACTAATCACGAATTTCTATGAGGAATAAATTAATCATTTATCTAAAATTCTAACTTCGATAGTTTTTTATTTGAGTTTTCTCATTACCATCCTAGAGAATATTAAATGGTAGAATTTTCTCTCACAGAGGATTTACTTATTCATTTACCAATATTCATGGGATTTAAACATAAGATTAAAGAGAACTCTTATTTTGATGTAAAAATTCTATATGCATCTATTTATGCATAAAATCCAACTTCTATGGAAATAACACATTTATATAAAAGAAAATCCTTTGATGCATCTATTTATGCATAAAAATCAATTTTGATGAAAGTAACACTTTTGTAATTAAAAAAAATTCTTTGTAGTGGATGTGGCATCCTTTCTCAGGGAATACATATGTGCCCGATTTGGGTGTCCATTAGAAGTCCTTACGGATGGGGGGAGGTCTTTCAGGAATGACTTGATTAAAGCTTTGGTGTAGAAATTAAAAATAAAGCATGCTATGTCAACTCCCTATTATCCCCAATGTAATGGTTTAGTAGAAAAAACTAATGGACTACTTTGTGGATCTTTGTAAGCTGGTGGATTCTATGAAGAGAAAGTGGGATGTGCATTTGCCAAAGGTCCTATGGGCCTATAGGACAACTCACAAACTCTCTCTTGGTTTCACACCTTTTCAGTTAGTTTATGGAATGGAAGCTATTTGCCAACAGAATTGGAAATCACAAGCCTTCGCTGCACGCTTGAATAATGAAGAAGAAACACATGCCCAACGCCTAGTACAACTGGAGACCTTGGATGAGAGGCGCCTTCAGGCACTTCAAAATTTGGAGGCTACACAACAATAGCGCAAGGCAAGGCATGACACTCTCACGAAGAAGAAGGAAGAAGAAGAAGAAGCCAGAACTCAAGAAAGGAAGCTTAGTCTGAGGTATGATGGCCGTGTGGAGAAACGGCTAGATAAGAAGCTTCTTCGACGCTGGGAAGGCCCCTTCAGGAGATAAAGCAAAAGTTCAAAAATAACACCTATCTTCTAGAGGATGCAAGTGGCCAGGAGGTTCCCGAACATGCCAATGAGTACCGGCTAAAGATATTTTACCCTCGAGCACCATGGCCAGTAGACCCCCAAGACAAGCATGGAGGATCTGCTAGGGGGGAAAGATGTGACATGCAAAATTGATATCTTTCATTTTCAAATTTGTACATATTTTGAAGGTTTCTCAATGGTAATAAGGTGGAAGCTTGTCTAAGAAGATTGCGGCACCCACAATGTAATAACGGCATGGTGATGTGGCGGCTTGGCGGCTACCCTGATAGCAGCATTCTATCCTCAAATATAATGGTTTTACTTGATTTAGGGTGCACACATTGTAAATGCCGCAAGTATGCTTGATAAATACTTTGGTATGGTAGATAGGCTAGTGATGTGGAAAATAAAAGTGGACCTTCATACTCACATGGATTTTAATTGTATTATTAATATAGTATTCACCATAAGGCTACAAGTTGGGGAGTGTGGAAGGCATGTGGAGGAGTGTGTGTAAGTGCATAATTGGGAAAGATTCTTCTAGAATGCCTACATAGAAGAGGAGAATTCCACCATATGTAAGTGGGATCTTCACCTACATGCCACTTAGACTTGGCTATTATCTCATCACACTTTCAAAGTCAAAAAGTCTTTAATTTAATAATCAATAGAAGACTTAGCCTAAGAGGACAATTGATGGTGACATCTACCCTTATGTCACTAAAGGGTTGAAGATTTTTATGTTGTAATTTTTAACAAATGGAAGAGAGGGTGATTCTCCACCTATAAAAGGATCCCTCCTCTCCCTTTCAAATCAATGAATGAAGCCTCCTCAATTGAGCATTTTGTGTCATTGCCATTGTCTTATCTTCAAACCCTTATTCAAACACTCTCTTTACATGTGAATGTCTCATTTAGCATCAGATCCTCATGCTTAACCCAATTTTGGACCTCTTTGATGATTCATGATAAGTGGGATAAGGAGTTATTATCTTGGTGGGCCTGTGACTTCTCAAGGTAGCCCTTGCCTTATTGCCGCCCTCCTTTGAAGGTACCAATGGTTTTAGCGGTAATGAGCATGTGGAAAGACTTTGGGGACCATAGGTAAATCTTTACAATTGTCCGCTGAGCAATGTTAACCCTTACCCTCTAGCTTGAATCATGAAGGAGATGAAAGACAAGAGGCTATGTGAAAATTGAGGTTTCATGTGCAAAGAGAGGGAAGTGCAATTTTTGTAGTCTAATACCCAAATTTCAACTAGTAATTACTCATCACTCGAGTATTGGTTTCTAAAATTGATCATATGGCTAGGAAGCTCTCTATATGCTCTTTCTACTCATATAACTAATTTCTTAATCCTTTACTTCATTGATGATCATAATTTATCCCAAAGTTGCTAGCTTTTAGGCGAATTTTGGCAGTTTTATAGTCTTGTAGTAAAATGCTCATAACTTTTTGCTCGATTGTCCGTTTTCGAAAGTTTTTATATAGGCGCGAAGCTCTCTTCAAGCTCTACGTACCTATGTAATCATCTTTTGCATAGTATATATGGATTGAAAAATGAAATTCTCTGTGTATCTCTATTTTTACAGACTTTTGGCCATTATTTCTTCTTAATAATGATTAATTCCTCTTAATCTCTTATCAAAAAGCAAATCCCATGTATCTTATCCGCTTGTAAGTGACTTCTATATTCTTTTACTTTAAGATGTTCCATCCAAATCGCCCAATTCGAATGGATGAACCTTACCAACATTCCTCGTATGTTTTCGTTCACATAATCTTGAGTCGGAAGATTTTCTTCCGACAAAGAATTGCCCTCTTTTTTGGAGCTGCAAGACTGGCAGAAATTCTTGTTTCTCTTGAGCCTTTCATCTTTCCTTCCATGAATTATGATCTCACCTTTGATGTGTTTATCTTTATCTTAACCTAGGGAGAGAAACGGAGGTGAGGAGGCTGTGAGGTTTCATACGAGTGTGTTTTGATTCTAAGAAGTGACCAAAGTTAAAACCCCAACTTTGTGTCACAGTACCAAACATAGCTTCTCACCTTACTTAAACTGCAACACCATATTCTCTATAAATGCTAAATGCTACATAGCATCTTCAACTTCTATCTGGAATTGTTCTAGCTTAACTTGTACAGTCTCACAAAAAGACATAGCATAATAAGTTAGAAAGATATAAGGATAATCTAAAAAGATATAAGGACATTCTAAAAAAGACCTTTTTGTGTGCTAAACTACTTTTAGATATTGTTAACAATCTAAAAATAACTTTTAAAGAAATAAAATCTAGTTGAAAGTATTATGTTGGTACTAAGCTACTTCTAGGTTCTATACACAATCTGAAATCTACTTTAAGAAGAATAAAAACTACCTGAAAAGTAATTTTTGGGTACTAAACTAATTCTAGGTTCTGTTCAAAATCTAAAATCTACTTTTAAAGGAATAAAAACTACTTCAAAAGTATTTTTTGGGCTTTAAACTAATTCTAGATTCTGTTTACAATCTGAAATCTACTTTTAAAGAAACAAAAACTACCTGAAAAGTATTTTTCGTGCACTAAACTAATTCTAGGTTCTATTCACAATCTGAAACCTACTTTTAAAGGAATAAAAACTACCTGAAAAGTAATTTTTGGGCACTAAACTAGTTCTAGGTTCTGTTCACAATCTGAAATTTACTTTTAAAGAAATTAAAACTACCTGAAAAGTATTTTTTTGGGCACTAAACTAGTTCTAGGTTCTGTTCACAATCTGAAATCTACTTTTAAAGAAATTAAAACTACTTGAAAAGTATTTTTGGGCACTAAAGTAATTCTAGGTTCTGTTCACAATATGAAATCTACTTTTAAAGAAATAAAAACTACTTGAAAAGTATTTTTTGGGTACTAAACTACTTCTAGGTTCTGTTCATAATTTGAAATCTACTTTGAAAGAAGTTTAAATTATTTTGGGAATATGAACATTCTGAAAAATATTTTGTGGGTACTAAAATACTTCTCAATGGAAAAAGTAATTTTAAAGGAATAAAAAGCTACCTTAAAGAGTAGAACATTATAAAAGGTTTACTTTTATGGATACTAAACTATATGTAGGTGCTAGTCAATATCTACTACTTGGAGGAGCTAAATATTTTGTAAAGTAGGTACTTCTTATTCAACTAGGGACTTGTTCAACTAGGGAAAAAAACACATACCTCTAACAATGCAACATCCCCCTTCATGTTCAACATTGACTCATTCACTCCTAGCAAAAACTGGAGCATCCTAGAGCAAGCTTCAATTTGAAGCTCAAGTTTATGAATTTTCTCCATGTTGGTGTGCGGGTCTACCTTCAACTCTTCCAGCTTCCACTTGTGACCTTCCATATCTGCTATCAAGACAACTGCTGCAGGCAGATGATGTGCCTTCATTGCAATGTAACATGTCCGTCTTATTATTGAAATCGGTTGTTTTGCAAAAAGAGAGCTCGTGTGTCTTTTTGGGTAGCCTCTCATTGGCCTCGGTAGCCATGGACTCCACCTTCGGAATGTGCACACAACAAGGATTGTGATCAAGTATCCACAAACCAGGTTGAGCCGTCTTGCTGCCGCCATGCTCCCACATTGAATGCTTGGTCTTCTGGTTACTGCCACCTGCATCACGTTCCATGTCAGCCACACTACTTGCAGCTTCTAAATTTGTGGGCCCTGAAGCTTTCCTCCATTTTTAGTAATCTTTTTATGCAAGCCTCTTGGCTGAGCTTTACAAGTTTCAAAGACACTCTCCCCAAATGTTGCTCATGCAATCTGGTGACCTTCAAGATCACTTTTTGCTTATTTACACTTTTTGTATACGAAACACCTGGAAAACTTGTGACCAATCTCGTTTTGTTCGAGGGCACAACTTGGTACACCTTTTGATAAATCAAGCGGCACTCGTCCATAAACTCCGATTGCAACATATGCAAGAATATCTTGGAGTTATTCTCACACCGTGTTATGAAAACACTCAACCAATATGCCACTGGCAAGCCATCTTTTGATAGATGCTTCAGACGCTTCCCCTCCATGCTCAAACCATATTCCTCATGGAGCTGCTCTTTTGTTAGGAAAAACTGATGATGGGATGGAGAATGATGTATCTGGTCAAGAATGGATACACATATGATTTGGATTTGGGTTAAGTAATATGGATTAATGTGGAAAAATATGGAAAGATGTGAATTCATTATAGAAACTGTATTTGTGAACTATTTCTAAATGACTATTTTATGTCAAGAATGTTGGGGAAGCATTTTGACTGTCTTGAGAATGTGGTCGTGGAGACCTACCTGATAAAGTTACAATAGCTGACGAAGAGTCAACGGAGGACGTCTCACGTAGCAAGGCCAGCCGAGGTCTTGACCAGCCTCGGTTCGATTTAAATGGTGAGCTTCCGGTATGGTGGATGAGGGACCAAGGAAGTGGCCTATGAGTGAAGCGCTAGGTGACCTGCGAAGGATCCTGGAGGGTGATGACCATACTGTGCTCGGGCTCTGGGTCGCCGAAGATACCCACACGTGTGTTGTGGAAGATATTGGAACAAGGAGTAAGAGTTATTTTCTGAAACCGATATGGATCTGGTTAATTGACCTTGCTGGTCCTCAATTGATGACTTCATAGCTCTCTTATATGGATCTGTTGATTGATCTTGCTGATCTTCAACGAGGATTCCATCTTGATTTTTATAAGTGAATATTTACCGGGTACTATGAGCTAGGAACTATCGAAAAGGCCCCTGAGTGAACAGGTGGTGAGCGTTTTGGCTACCAATGATGCCATAGATACTTTGATGAAGGAATGATTGGAAATAAGGATTCAACCAGAGATTTTGAGGATTGTGATCAGTGACACAATGGTTTCATTAAAGGATTATTTTAAGATAGCTGATGCTGAGAAACAAGAAATTTCATATTGGGTGTGTAAGTGGTGTGACTAGTTTTATGTTTGCATGAACATCCGGCTAGGGGGCCTGGGAACTCTTTTCCCTGGTACCCGGGACAAAACCTAACCAAATTCCTAATTGGATTCCATCACTACAATGGTTGGGTGGTTGGCTAACCCATGGGACTGGCTGGACTGATGGATCCATAAATCGAGACTCAATTTCTGTTTAGTTCGATAGATGAAGTAAATCCTGGACAAAAATTGTTATATGGAAAAGAATCCACGGTTGTGCCTCTCAATGAGAAAAAAAGCGTTGGTCTCTATGATCCAAGTACAATCTTTTTCCTTGATCTGACTATGGGACTTACGGGTTCGGTCAGATGAGTTCAGTTAGTTAAGGCTTTTGATTACGTTAGGGAAAAGTTAACCTGGTGAAATAAAAAATAAATTTCTTTATGCATCTTTCTATGCATAAAATTAAAATTAATGAGAATAACTCTTTTGAATAAAAAATAAATTTATTTATGCATCTTTCTATGCATAAAAGCAAATTGATGAGAATAATTATTTTGAAATAAAAATAAATTTCTTTACGCATCTTTCTATGCATAAAATCAAAATTAAAGAGAATAACTCTTTTGAAATAAAAATAAATAACACTTTTATAATAAAAATATTTCTAATATGCATTTTTCTATGCATAGAATAAAAATAACACTTTAAGAATATAGAAGCGGTGGGGAATTACTCTTTTTGAATAATAAAAACATAAAACTTACTTCACCAAATTTAAGAAAATTTTGCCATAACCTCCTTTGTATGGCTGACCATTTTTCAAAATTTTCACTCTAAAATTTACTAAAAATTATCCAAGATGATTTAAATCATTCTAATCTAATCAATTTTCACTTTATTATTAAGAGTAAACAATATGAAAAGTTTAATTCCATCAATTTGATTACACATGTGAACAAGTTATTCACATGTTCTCATGTTACCGTTCACAAAATAACAGGTCACTTGCCATTTGGGAACCCCTTAAAAGCTTGGCTACACATGGGAATAAGCTATTCACATGTTCTCATGTTACCATCTTCACATAATAGCAGGTCAGTGGCCACCTAAGAAGATTTTTTATGCCCGACGAAGGTAATTTTTTTAGGCCCTTGTGAAAGCTTTGTGAATATAACATGTGATCACAAGATTTTTTGTGTTATTAACATATGTTATTAACATGTTCACATGTTTTCGTTTACGTCAGTGAAATCCCTGCACATCTAGGATAAATAAAGGCTGAATTCAATAATGAAGAGACGAGGGAAAGCCTTTCCAGCAAGGCATAACATCAATTTTCATTTTAAAGAAAGTAAAAATCTGAAAACCATAAAATAGAATAAGAAAAAGTAGAATTTCTAACTTACTAGGAGTTTTGTGAGCTTTCCTTTGGCTTGATGGTTTGAGAGATCTACTCTTGTTTGCAACAAGAGTGGCCACCAATTATTTTGAAGAGGAAATGGTCAAAAACAAATGAATTATCAATGAATTCACTGTTTTTGGCTCTGGGGAGGAGTAGAGTAACAGTGCATAAAACACTATTAACCATCATTAGGACCTCAATGGAAGGCTTCTTGGGCCCTTTTATTTGGCAGTTTAAGGGAGTCAAACCTTTTCTCTTAAGAAGAAACGTTTTCTAATTAGAAGCTTCAAAACGGCTACTTTATTCGAATTTGAATTTTGGGGGGAAAATGGAATTTAAAATCTAGCGGATAAAACCATATCATGTAACATATCTATGGAAAGCTCTTGATGCGTAGATCACGGATCTGTAATCTCCGCTCAAATCGGAGCTTGTATGTAGAAGTTATGGAGGTCCGAAAATTGTAAAATTGTCCCCCCCTTTTGGGGGAAAAAGTGCACCCTTTGACCACTCTTACACCTCTCTTAAAAACCCAACATTTCAGTCCACATGGCAACCCCCCATTTGGCTATTCCTTAATCACCTTGATTAGACTTGGGCAAATTAAAGGGCCCAAGAAGACCCCATTCACTTCCTAATGTTACAAAGGGGGAGGCTTCATTTATAGGAAAAAGTGAGCCTCTAACAACCATGCAAATTGATTCTAGAATTTTCCAGGTCACTTTGGTCAATTTTTGACCATTTTTAGGTTAGTTTGGCTTATTTTTTGGATCTAGTTGAAGCAGGAGAGAGGAGAGATGAAAATATCTCATTATTTATGAGTTTAAAACTCAGCCACACATGTGAAATAGGCACCTCCTTCATGAGGGGAATTCCCCACGCTGTAAAAAATGCATCATTTCTTCTAAATATCTCTTCTTTTTTAACTAATAACCTTGTCCTTAGTCAACTCTTCATCTTATGTGAGCATTTACTCATTTTTGGGAGATTTTCTTTTATTCTTCCATTTATCTCCTCTCTACATTTGGATTAATCTAATTGGTCCATAGGAACCTTAATTCAAAAATTTTACAAAATCTGAACCCTTAGGTTAAGGTTCTTTTTAGCTGATTTCAATTTATTCCAATTGCACATTGGAAATTTCTTTTTGAATATCTATTTCAGGGGAAACCATTTTAGACACTAGGAGGATTTTTATATCCAAAAATATCTCAATTTTGAATTACCTCCCTCCTCTAGATATTTTCTCTCTCTAGGCCAAAAACAGGGTAAAACAGGATCTTTCTTCTATTTCAAAGAGGGGAATAATTATAAGATCAGAAGGGGAGGTTTGTACACCTGCACACCTCAAAAGCCAGAGGGAGGAATCTTACATATTCCATCAAAGATTGCTGCTTTTAGATTTTTAAGAATTTAATTTATTTCTCCCAAATATGTCATCAAATCACTACAACGCGAAGAGGGATCTCGGTGAGAACTAATGTACCCATATCGCGTTGCTAAGATTTTGCCCACAATGGTAATTTGCTCGCATAAATTTCTTGAAAGCACTACAATGCGAGAAGAGGTCTTGGTGCTCAAGCATATCACGCTATAGTGATTTGTCCTATTGTCGTGCTTTTTTTACTTTTTCAAAGATTTCATCGTTTAGATTTTTAAGGAATTAATTTTTTCCTTACAAATAATTGATCAAATTACTACAGCGCAAAGAGGGGAGTCGGTGAGAACTCTTCCACCCATATCGCGTTATAGTGATTTGTCCTACTATCGTTCTTGTAGGTGATTTTTTTTACAATCGTCATTGCCTTTGAAATATTGCATCAAATCACTATAACGTGAAGAGAGGGCTCCTTTGGGAATTCTCCCACATGTATCGTGTTGCAGTGATTTTGGCACTTTTTCCTTGCAATTTCTTTTTCTCACTAATATTTCATCAAATTACTACAACGCGACTAGAGATGTCGGTGAGATTTCTCCAACGCTTATCGCGTTATACTGATCTTGGCTAATCCTTTATTATCTTACACACAACTTTCATCATCCTAGCATATTTCCTGGCTTGTAGATGGAACCTTTCGAGATTGAGGTTGAGTCTGATGCTGGCATTCAAGAAACCCCAGATGAAAAGTTGTTTGACTTTCTGTATAAAGTTCGACAGCATCATCGCCATCCTGAAATCTCACGCATGTTTAATTTCAATTTCTCCATCAAAGACATGATCGTTTCTGCTTGTTTGTATCTTGAGGAGAAAGGGCAGCAATTTCAGCACACCACTTTGAGTGGTACACTCATGTTTGACGGCGTCTAGTACGTTGTCATGCTGTGACACGTCCATGTAGGGAAAATCTTCTCTGTGATCAGTTCACATGAATTCAGAGACAAGGACATGCAAGCAGAGATGTACAAATTGTACATGGGATTGATATGCTAGTACTCTGTAAATAGGAGTTCAAATATAGTGTGATTTCAATTATAAAGTGATACACTGGCATGGTTGATTTCTTTTGGGGTATACAGGGCATTTAGAGATGGGCCTTGAATGTGTGGGCGTCCCCAAGCATGAGCGGGCATCGTGGATTGTAATAGAAGTATGTGGAGCATGAGAAATAAAAGATTATTGATATGGCCGATGTATCTTTGAGAAATGGTGTGAAATCAAGGCTTGAGGGTGGCCATCTTTAGGCCTTAGGCAAAATAAAGAATAATAATATAATAAAACGTGGCCATAAAAGGCCTACCCATGTGGGAGCTCTACAGTGCTGGCCAGCACGTGAAGGAAGGTGGCAGAAACGAAGAAGTCGGGAGTTCACCGTGTGGGAGAAGAAGGCCGGAGGCTCTCGGATGCGGCAGATATACACGGGGGGGAACAGGGTGCTGCAGCGGCTGCAGAAGAAAAGAAGGTAGCCTTGTGTGTGGGGAGGAGGCTGCTGAAGCTTGGTACGTCAAGTCGCTGGGGAAAGCTCTCTAGGAGCAGACCATAACAGAGCAAGAAGGTTAGAAGGAGTGGGGAAGGCAGATTGTCCATGAACAGGTCACCCGCATGCTAGATGAGGGCCGGATAGAGTGTGGAAGAAGATTCTGCAGACGGGAAGAGAGGCAAGAGGAAGAGGGATGCAAGCTGAGGCTGCAGGGGCAGGGCATAAGGCGCACAGAAGCGCAGCATAACAGAAAAAGAAAAGCCAGCCGCCCTGTGGGTGAGCCGCCTCGTGTATCAGGGGCTGACGAGCTGGCGCAGAAGATTGTGGCCTTGTACGTGTAGAGGCGGGGAGAAGCTTCTCCAGCGGGCAGCAGTCACAAGAGGTAGGGGAGGCCAAGCAACTGACGGGCATGAACTGGTTAAGCCAGCCGCGTTGATCTGTCGGTGGGGGGCCTCCAATGTGAAGAGCTGCACAGCTGACTGGCGCAAAGGGCACGAGGAAAAAAAAGGAGGGCCTAAGGGAAGGCGACTCTGAAGAGCAGCGCAGCTCTGCAGCTATAGACGGAAGAGGACGCCAGCTGTGGGTGCCGACTCGTGGACTGTAGTATAGAGGCCGCCTATGGGCAAGGTCTGGCGCAGCTGCAAGATAAAGTGTGGGAGGTGGCATTAAAGGAGGTGGCTGGCAAGGGTGATCGAGGCAAAGTAGCAGCTGCTGGGAAACCAGAGGCGCAAGGCTGGTCAGGTTCAGAAGGCTTTGGAGATGCTTGCAGATCTGCATATGTTTGATGAAGCAAAAGCCTTAGCAGAGAGAACATATGTTGTAGACAGTAGGTCTCAAGCTAAAAAGCAAGAGATCATTCAGAAACAAGTAGAATGGACTGAGGAAAAGAATGACTATGCAGCTGTTGCTGATCATGAGGTCACAATGTTATGGTTTTTCTTGGGTTTTGGAACCATAAGAAGGTTGGTTTGGTCATGTATATGAGGTGTCTATGTTGGCTTTGAATTTATAGTTTTGTTGGATGTTGAGCCTCTGATGCTCCATGATAGCCATGTGTATCTTTCATGTGAATACCATGAGGTGATTTTCTGGAGTGCAAAGCCATATGAGATGAGACAAGCCATGTTAATGTTAGTTTTTATATGTATCATGTGTCCAATATTGGCTTTGAGGATGCATATGTATAGTTGGGTACTCGATCTTTGATGGTACCAGCTTCTGCTGGTGGTGCCCCTTGAAGAGTTATATGTTGTGTTTCTTTGCTGGGATTTAAAAACTACTATCACAGCCAGAAGTCTCGCACTTCCCCAGCGACACCGCCCACGTCACGACAGCTTTGGTGAACCCGACGTGAAACTGCTAGGGTGAGAGTACGTAGAGATGGCTAGCAAAATGGAGCATTTATATGCAGAGATGACAGAGCTTGAAGAGCGGTTCAGGAAGATTGAAGAAGAAAAGCGAATTCAGGAAGCGGTGGAAATTGCGGTGCAATTGGTATATAATAGGGTCAATATATTTGATGGTTTCAATCCAGAAAGCTATCTAAGGTGTTACGAGACAGAGATGGAGAATCAAGGGGTTCCAGAAAACATGATGATTGCATCTTTTGCATACCTTATAAGTCCTGATTTAAAAGATGAAGTGCTGGAACTAGCAGAGTATCACTCCAAACGATGGAGTGATTTTGCAGATGCACTTATTTATGCGAGTTCCATGAACCTAAAGCAGGAGCAACTTACTTGGGAAAAGAAAAAGCAAAAGGGTGATGAAATGAGGTATAATGTGAGCTGTGATAGTGTTCCAGCAACGATCCGAGCCAATATAGAAGCGGTTGTCGATGCATGTCTTATGGAGGATAATCAATTGCTATTCAAGGCTGATACAGAGATTGTGGAGGCTGTTTATGCTAAATTGGGACTACAAAAAGCCATTAGTGAGCAACAAGGCCTTCATAGTGCCAAAAGCGATGCTTTGCTACAACCTCATAAAGATGCAATGGGTGAACTGTACAAGTATAATCTGTCTTCCTTGTTTGAGGGTGCAGACATACAGAGTTCTATAATCATACCACATGATGTGTGTATGCCTATGCTTGAGGAGACACTTGATTTAGAGAGCTTCAGGACAGGTGCTTAAGACCCAGTACACGAGGAAGAGGACATCGCTAATAGTTTCCTCTTGGGCTGTGAAGCATGTAAGTTGTGTAAACTTGAGGATTCTCATGATGAAAGTGCTCCTTCGAAGGGTATTCCTCAGGTGTCGTATCATATGTGTGAAGAACAGCAGGAACCAATGCTTCTTGCTGAAAGCATGATTGCAGAGTTTGAAGATCTAAGACAAGAAGAAGATGCTATCATTACTGCATTCTTATCTGGTTATGATGCTTATAAGCAGGATGATGTACATGAATATGCATGCGAGGAAAATAAAATATTACAAGATGGGCCACAAGTATGTGTGATTGATTTAGAGGGGGTGAGTGATATGGGTGATTCCAACAGTGATGTTGCTTTTGAAGCTGGTTGCCAAGGTTCTTTGGATTTGGGTTATCCTAGAATGCTAACTGGGTGTTCCAACAATAAACAGGGTGATGCTATGTCATCAGTGTCAGGGTTACCTTTTTTGCAACCACATTTGTGAGCAACAATCTCGAGCTTGGAAGCCTGTTTATGATGATGATTTGGAGAGGGAAATTGAATCTGTCTTTTTGGATCATAGAGGGTTCAATGACATACAGATTCAAGGGTACTCAGGTGAGGGACCCATAATTCTAAGCCCATCTGCAGACATGTATCAAGAAATACTGGGAGATAACATGCAGGATATGCAAAGTGTGGTCGCAGAGCCTCATGAGGCTGCATATGAGCAACCAAATGGATATAGCTATGGGGGTATGAATGTTCATGATAATCAACATGTGGGATTGCAAGATGATAATGGCTTCAATGCGATTGATCTTGAATTGGATGCTATCCTAGATGATGCATTGGATGATTTCATGATATATAATAGATCCCCATCAGCTTTGGGCTCTTCTATGCTTGATGCTAGTCAACTGTCGGTTGCAAGTGAGGATATGCAGGTGTTATGTAAGCCAAATGATTGTGATGAGATTGATTCAGAGCTGGAGGCTATTCTCGATGATGCCTTGTTGGACTTTGTATGTGTTGATGCTTTTCCGTCTTTAGATAAGAAGAATGAATGTTTGTCAGTGGGTGAGCTGGATCCAGGCAAGGTAGATTTGGACGGGATGCTACCAAGTGTGTGTTCCATGCTGTTAATGCAATTGTTACTTGGTGTGGCCATACAATATGTGGTGCAAAGGCTTCAAACATGGCCTGAGGAAAATTTTGAAGGAAATTATTTTGAAGAGCATCCCACTTTGAATGATGAGGATAATTATGCATATGCAGAGAATCTAAGTGAGGATAGGGCTTCATATGAGCAAAGGATATGGCACATATGCCAAAAGCGATTGGTATTTGATCCAGGTGGGAAAGCAGAACCATTCAGATGTGATTGCTAAGATATAAATATCTTGCAGGCTAGGGGGGTAGGTTAAGATGTCATGCTATGTTTCAACAAAGGATAACCCCTTTTGAGTGGCACTATGTATATTCTTCTACTGTTTCATGTTTACTAGGGTGATACCAACTGGGTCAGGTTTGACAGGGTTTAAGACGCCTAGTTGGATGCTTGTACATATACCAATGTTGGTGTGCAAATAATGCATGGACACTGAATTCCAGGACCAGTGTGGCACATACCAGAGGATGTGCAGGCTTAGAGGGGGTGGATGTCGTGCTGTGACACGTCCATGTAGGGAAAATCTTCTCTGTGATCAATTCACATGAATTCAGAGACAAGGACATGCAAGCAAAGATGTATAAACTGTACATGGGCTTGATATGCTAGTACTCTGTAAATAGGAGTTCAAATATAGTGTGATTTCAATTATAAAGTGATACACTGGCATGGTTGATTTCTTTTGGGGTATACAGGGCATTTAGAGATGGGCCTTGAATGTGTGGGCGTCCCCAAGCATGAGCGGGCATCGTGGATTGTAATAGAAGTATGTGGAGAATGGGAAATAAAAGATTATTGATATGGCCGATGTATCTTTGAGAAATGGTGTGAAATCAAGGCTTGAGGGTGGCCATCTTTAGGCCTTAGGGAAAATAAAGAATAATAATATAATAAAACGTGGCCATAAAAGGCCTAGCCACGTGGGAGCTCTACACAGTGCTGGCCAGCACGTGAAGGAAGGTGGCAGAAACGAAGAAGTCGGGAGTTCACCGTGTGGCAGAAGAAGGCCGGAGGCTCTCGGACGCGGCAGATATACACGGGGGGGGAACGGGGTGCTGCAGGGCTGCAGAAGAAAAGAAGGTAGCCTTGTGTGTGGGGAGGAGGCTACTGAAGCTTGGTACATCAAGTTGCCGGGGAAAGCTCTCTGGGAGCAGACCATAACAGAGCAAGAAGGTTAGAAGGAGTGGGGAAGGCAGATTGTCCATGAACAGGTCACCCGCATGCTAGATGAGGGCCGGGTAGAGTGTGGAAGAAGATTCTGCAAACGCGAAGAGAGGCAAGAGGAAGAGGGCTGCAAGCTGAGGCTGCAGGGGCAGGGCATAAGGCGCACAGAAGCGCAGCATAACAGAAAAAGAAAAGCCAGCCGCCCTGTGGGTGAGCCGCCTCGTGTATCAGGGGCCGACGAGCTGGCGCAGAAGATTGTGGCCTTGTACGTGTAGAGGCGGGGAGAAGCTTCTCCAGCGTCAGCAGCCACAAGAGGTAGGGGAGGCCAAGCAGCTGACGGGCATGAACTGGTTAAGCCAGCCGCGTTGATCTGACGGAGGGGGGCCTCCAGTGTGAAGAGCTCCGCAGCTGACTGGCGCAAAGGGCACGAGGAAAAAAAAGGAGGGCCTAAGGGAAGGCGACTCTGAAGAGCAGCGCAGCTGTGCAGCTATACACGGAAGAGGACGCCAGCTGTGGGTGCCGACTCGTGGACTGTAGTATAGAGGCCGCCTATGGGCAAGTTCTGGCGCAGCTGCGAGATAAAGTGTGGGAGGTGGCGTTAAAGGAGGTGGCTGGCAAGGGTGATCGAGGCAGAGTAGCAGCTGGGAAACAGGCTGGTCAGGTTTAGAAGGCTTTGGAGATGCTTGCAGATCTGCATATGTTTGATGAAGCAAAAGCCTTAGCAGAGAGAACATATGTTGTAGACAGTAGGTCTCAAGCTAAAGTGCAAGAGATCATTCAGAAACAAGGAGAATGGACTGAGGAAAAGAATGACTATGCAGTTGCTGCTGATCATGAGGTCACAATGTTATGGTTTTTCTTGGGTTTTGGAACCATAAGAAGGTTGGTTTGGTCATGTATATGAGGTGTCTATGTTGGCTTTGATTTTATAGTTTTGTTGGATGTTGAGCCTCTGATGCTCCATGATAGCCATGTGTATCTTTCATGTGAATACCATGAGGTGATTTTCTGGAGTGCAAAG
Source organism: Cibotium barometz (assembly GCF_041138505.1). Classification (NCBI taxonomy): domain Eukaryota; kingdom Viridiplantae; phylum Streptophyta; class Polypodiopsida; order Cyatheales; family Cibotiaceae; genus Cibotium; species Cibotium barometz. The sequence goes on from NC_141067.1 coordinate 48,702,719, forward strand.
CCATATGAGATGAGACAAGCCATGTTAATGTCAGTTTTTATATGTATCATGTGTCAAATATTGGCTTTGAGGATGCACATGTATAGTTGGGTACTCGATCTTTGATGGTACCAGCTTCTGCTGGTGGTGCCCCTTGAAGAGTTATATGTTGTGTTTCTTTGGTGGGATTTAAAAACTACTCTCACAGCCAGAAGTCTCGCACTTCCCCAGCGACACCGCCCACGTCACGACAACATGCACGTGATTGATATCGTGCCTTCAACAACCTAGAGAAAAAAGTTGAACAGGGATGTTTTAAAGGTGCTAGATGATAAGAGGAAGACACACATTAAGTTCCCCATTCACAATCGCAAGTGCATCTCGTTGCTTACCACATGGATCTATCTGCTACCTGCATGTGCTGCTTGAGGATGAAGAAGTTGAAAATGAGAAAATTGAGGAGAAGCTAGAGGAACCTCCAAGAGCAGAAGATGAAGTTCAAGAGATTGCTGAGGAGATAAACTTGGCTGTAGAGAGGGACTTAAATGAGCAGTTGGATATTGATGCGCTCAGAAGAAGAGAAGATAAACTTGGCTGTAGAGAGGGACTCAAGTGAGCAGTTGGATATTGATGCGCTCAGAAGAGAAGATACCTTAGTGGTTACAGGTGACGAGCAACCCTCTATGATAGAGGAAGCAGGGGACATTCCAACTCCACTACTCCCCACATTTCCTATTGGTAAATAACAAAGAATATTTGTTAATTATAGATATTCAAGATCTCTTTGACATAAGGGAAGACTACTGTCTAGCCATCATTGCACAGAATCTTGAGGAAGATGAAGATTTTGTGGATCCAGATTTGGATGAGTATCTCTTATTGGATTCAAATGTCAAGGACAGTGAGTTCCATTCTGCTGTGGACACATTATCCGTGATGTACAAGGATGCAAAAAGCTATGAATCCAACCTTCCCACTGAAGGGAAATTTCAGGCTATTCACCAAAGACTTAATATTTCACACATGGGAAGGGAAGGGGTGTCCTCATCGACGGTCCAAGACACTAACTCAACAATCAATATATGAACAAATGATTTACTTGTTAATGATGAAAATTAGAAGGTGTGTTTCCTTGTTAATTACTTTTTATCGTGCTGAGTAGCTTATTCTATTTGTTGTATTGGCTCATCGACAATATTGTTTTGCAGCTAGTTGTGTTTAAGGATGAGTTTCTCGGTCGCGGAGAGCAGGCAAACACGTGGGAGGACTCGGAATGGACTCAACACTGGGAGAGTACATAAACCACTTGAAGTTTCCACAATTCATTATATTCCACAAGAAATTCTTGAAAGACAAAGCAGAATTTCCTTTGTTTTTGCAATCAAGACATTATCTAGATACCTTGGGGCATATCCCGCTAGGTGGAATGCAGACAAAGTCATGCTTTTGGAGAAGAAGTTAGCATTGCAAATCTTTGGGCAGGGCCCTAGAGTCTATGCACTAAAGAGTAAATATTACTTAGCCTATACTGCTTATGGATTGGCGCGTGGGATTAAGGATCCCAATATGCTAAGTGATTATGGCAAAAGGGAGCTTCTAAGATTCACAAAATCGAGGGTTCCTCCAGTTTGCTAGTTACAGGATGTTGCAAAGCCATCTTCAAAAAGAGCAAGGCTTCATGCACCCAAGGATGTTAGTGAGCAGGTTAAGGAGTAGTAGTATATGCCTATCTCTTGTAATAATATTCTCTCTCGTGTAATGTCATGACAATTTTGCATATGATCTTTTTTGAATTTGAAATGTTAATCATGGATCTATGGGTTTCCAAATCTTCCCATTTCTTTGTTTTGTTACTCGCCATTCTGCATGCTTAATACTTGCATTAGATCTCCTCCATATATCTTGTTTTCTTAGAATACAAATACGCACACACTCCTCTTTAAACTTTAACTTATACAACAATCCATTGACAAACAATTATTGATTACAGATGTCATAACTCAAAATTTCCATTCAATCCTTATTTCTCACAAAAAAAACAGTATCACTCTGGACTCTCCGTTGGGACCAACCGGTTAACAACGAGATCCAATAAACAGATTACAATAAACATTGTTCCATCATATAATATATATCTTCCACAACATATGCATGGGTATCCTAAGCACCGCGAGCCCATGCATCGCTTGGTCAGAACCCTCCAGGATCCTCCTTAGGTATCCTGGCACTTCACTCAGGGACCGCTTCACACTATTGCTAAGAAAATTCTGAATTTAATCAATCAACCAAGTAGAATTTGACCTCCACTTCTCAAAAATATGTGAAATCTGCTCTGTTTCCTCCCTACAGGCTGCGTCGCCTGCTCTTGAGATGATTTGACAAGATTGTAGTGGCTATTGAGAGCATAGGTGAGTTCCAAACACTCTTAGGCATGTACATTATCCATCAATTGAGTGTTTTTTTACAAAAAAATGGCTTTAATTTCATCCACAATGAGCATCACTTCTCTGTTTTTGTGAGGGCTTCAAACTAGTGATTTTCCTCTCACATAAATGCATCAACTTTGCTCTAAATTCAATGTATGGCTTGCACATGAGTTGCCAATACATTCACGTTTGCCAGATACATGATTCTTTGTCAAGTTTGCAACTATTTGCATCATACATTCACCACACTCAAGCTTCAATGGACAGCTTGCAAAACAGAAATTTCTCTTTGCTGCTCAAATCTGGTGTTGTTTGTGTTTTTGCACCTGCAATCTGCTCAAGGATGTTTAGTAGTCCTTACCCGGTAGGCCAAGCTCTCAGATTTGATGAAAATCGGTGTGCTCCAAGCTTCACAGCTCCAATGGCAAGCTTCACATCGTTTCTTCACAGCTTCTTCTCACTCTTCTCTCACTCACTCATAAACCCTAATAGAGATCGGTGTGCTCCAAGCTTCAGAGCTCCAATGGCAAGCTTCACATCGTTTCTTCACAGCTTCTTCTCACTCTTCTCTCACTCACTCATAAACCCTAATAGAGAGCACTAGGCTCTGATACCATGATGAAAAACAGGTAGAGGGAGAGGAGATGCACACACAGGAGCAAACCCTAACATATATTACAAACCCTAACCAAAGAGGGAAGCCATCTCCCTACACACCCAATGCATAAAGCCATTATCCATAATCTACAACACACTATATGTGTTGTGTCTACACATTGCTAACCCTAGCTAATGTCCACACAACTATGACCAGCTGGACGCGGTCATTTATGTCTCACACATGTTACTACCTAACATGCCAGCACATAGTGCAACTGGCACAAGCTCACATCGAGCTTGAATCTCAACAGAGGGAAAGAGGAGTCCTAAACATGAATGTGTAGTGCTTTAACTATATGGAAAGGGCGCATATATCACCTTAGTGTCCATATCCCAAAAGAATCGGAGGTGATGTGTATCATGTGGCACCTAGGAGGGAGGAAAGGCAGGATGTCAAAAGAGTAGAGGAGATGCCCAACTAGCTTGGACCACAAGTTCAACAGCATACCATTAAATGGACTAAAGACAAGGAGAAGTGAATCTGATTGAAGTTGATGAAGAGGCATAAATTTTAGCCAACAAAAGAACTAGAGGGGTAGAGATGGAGGATGAACCAGGTCTATCTAGGAGGAAGAAAGGGAAGCAAGTAGAGGGTCAACCTAAGGAAGGAAAGAAGAAAACTAGGTCTAGAAAACATATTGGTATGCAAGACTTTCATTTGGGTGACCAGGAGGAGATCATGATTTAATGAAAGACCTTTAGTAGAAGGGTCCTAGTCTAACATGCCCCCAGCTATTGTAGTTGAGCCCCAAACTCACAAGAAGGACATGGAGCAAGTTGGTCAGCACAAGATGACCCAGAAAAGAGAAGAAGGGGGGTCAGGTTATTAGTATAGTACATGTGAAGGGAGACAAGGACTATTTGCCAGTTGCGGATGCTTGGGTGAACAAACACAAACTCCCTAAGGTATATATTGATGGTGTTGCACAAGTTTGTGTAATGACCCAGCAGATAATGAAGTCTTTAAGGCTCAAGGTTGGAGCCCCATCAGAGTTTAGGGTTATAATGGCAAATAATGCTAAAGTCACGTGTTTGGGAATTGTTAAGAAGTTGTAGGTAAATGTGTTAGGATTTGAAGTAGAATTAGATATTCATGTGATGCCACTAAGGTTTGAGGAATATCCATTGTTGATTCTTGGGAGGCTATGGTTGATAGCCATGAGGGCAAGGTAGGACTGGTGGAGAGGACATCTAATTTTGGGTTTGGGCCAACCAATGAGAAGACATGTCAGATATGACATGGGCAAAGGAAAGGAGTTGATTCCAGAGAGTAGTACATCAGAAGAAGAAGAATAAGAAGAGAGTAGCTCTACAGAAGAATGTGAAATAGATGAGGTCAGTTCAAAGGATGAGGGAGAAGAAGTCCAGATGGAACCTAATTCTGCCTTGATGTGCACATCAGTACAATTATGTATAGAGGAAGTGGAAAAGTTAAAGTCTAAAGATGTTTAGTCAGGTGGGGAGGAAGTGTTACAAAAGATGCTAGCCAAGGATCTAACTGAGGCAGAGAGAAAGGAGTATATAAATATGTTCTAGCCAGTTTCCTAACCTATTCATCTCCTCTTATACATAGGTTAGGGGATTATCTGCAGTGTAGCATGAGATCCAGTTGAAGCCAAAGGCTAAGCCATATGCACAGAGGTTGAGAAGATTGGGGGCTGTTGAGAGAGAAAGTGAATATACTACTAAAAGCAGCGTCATAATACCAGACATGCAAATGTGATTAGTACATCACATAAAGGGAAAGAGAAAGTGGTTGAGCCCCTTAGTATGCCTGACATTTTTGCAGGGCATTCTCATGTTGATGGTGAGTCTAGTGGCTCAGAGATGAGTCTTGATGAGGATCTTGGGATACCAGCTATAAGAACACCTGGTATAAAGAAGGCTATGGAAGCCATGAATGCAAAGCTGTGAAGATCTAGGAGAGTGAAGAATCCTGTGTAGTAGAGGTTTACCTATGATGGCTATGTGGCACATCACTATGCATACATGGCAAAAGTTGTGCAGGTTGTTGTAGAGACCACATGCATTGATGAGGCTATTGGAAATGTGTGTTGGGAGAAAGCTATGGATGAGGAGATGGATGCACTATATATGGAAATAAGACTTGGGATTTAGTGCAATTGCCTGAAGGCAAGAAAGCCATTGGATGCAAGTGGGTGTACAAAGTAAAACATAACAGTGATGGAAGCATAAGGAGGTACAAGGCTAGATTGGTAGCCAAAGGATATGTGCAGACATATGGTATTGATTATGAGGAGACTTTCAGCCCAGTTGCCAAGATGGCAACAGTGAGAGTTGTGATAGCAGTGGTGGCTGCGTCAAAGCAATGGTCTTTACATCAGATGGATGTAAAGAATGCATTCTTGCATGGGGATTTGCAGGAAGAGGTGTATATATTGCAGCCACCTGGTTATGAGGATTTGAGTCACCCCCCCGAGCATGTTTGCAGGTTTAAGAAAGCCTTGTATGGCTTAAAACAAGCACCAAGAGCATGGTCTAACAAGATTTTTGAATATCTTGTCACTATTGGTGTTCATGTAGCCAATGCAGATTTCTCGCTGTATGTGAGACACAGTGATAGAGGGGTTGTGCTTGTTGTCATCTATGTAGATGACCTGATCATTATGGGGGACCATGATGCAGAGATCTTTTATGTAAATATCTTGCTTAGACAGAAGTTTGAGATGAAGGATCTGAGGGAGCTCAGATATTTCTTGGGCATTGAGGTGATTAGGTCACCACATGGTATTGGATTACTGCAGAGACAGTATGGCTTATACATGTTGTCCAAGTATGGTATGATGGGCTGTAAGCCTATCTCAGTGCCATTGGATCAAAATGGCAAGTCGAGTGCAGATTCATGAGAGATTTTGGAGGATCCTACTATGTATAGGCGCATAGTAGAAATCTTGATCTACATGACGATCACTAGGCCAGATTTGAGATATGCTATTGGGTTGGTGAGTCAGTTTATGCAGGTTCCTCAGAAGCCACATTTGGATGCATTGAGATGCATACTGAGGTATGTGAGGTCTACTTTGCATTGTGGACTATTTTATGAAACTGGGACAGAGATATATGTACATGGGTACACAGATGCTGATTGGGCTGGTAGTATCTCAGATAGAAGATCTACTAGTGGCTTCATGTTTTCTTTGGGGAGTGCTTCTATGACTTGGAGCAACATGGGTACATGGGTACATGGGTACACAGATACTGATTGGGCTGGTAGTATCTCAGATACAAGATCTACTAGTGGCTTCATGTTTTCTTTGGGGAGTGCTGCTATGACTTGGAGCAACAAGAAGCAGCCTACGGTTGCTCTATCTAGTACTATAGAGGCCGAGTACAAAGGTGCTGCTATGGCAGCATGTAGGTAGCTTGGTTGAGAAAGCTACTTGCAGATTTGGATCTATCAGTGGATAGACAAGCTATCATTTTTTGTGACAACATTAGTAGTATACAGTTGGCCAGGAACCTAGTTTTTCATGCTCGCACGAAGCATATAGAAGTCCACTATCATTTTGTCAGAGAGAAGGTTTTGGCAGGAGACATTGACCTTGTTTATGTCAGCACACACAGGATCAAGTTGCTGACATTATCACCAAAGCATTGGGTACAGAGAAGCTCCGCAGATTCAGGGCTTTTCTTGGTGTACATGAGATGGAGTTGAGCTCGAGGGGGAGTGTTAAGATATCGAGCTCATCTAGTGAGGCGGTGGACACTGATGACCCGCCTGGGGGATAGGCCCCACAGCTACACCACTCGCATGGTTGGTGAGATGATGGGTGATTCATGGGTGATATGCGGCTAGTGGGATGACAGGCTGTGTGACAGCCATTCTAGAGATTGGCATAGTTATAGCGCCAGCTCATTTAGTTGGGTTCACACTATAGAGAACCCTAGTATGTATTTGGTTAAGTACCTTTCATATTGTGTGTACTCTTATCTTTGTATATGGTGTGTTGAGTGTTGTGTGAAGAAGAAGAAGATTTTCAGCCTCTCACCTTGTGTGTTCTCTTTTAGGGTTTTGTGAGTGTGTGTGTGCTTGCAAGAGCTCAAGATCTCTTCTCCCCTGCATCTTTTCATAACCCACGGAGCTGGATGGGGTTAGGCTGGACTGATGGATCCTTAAATTGAGACTCAATTATGTTATGTTACGATAGATGAAGTAAATCCCAGACAAAAATTGTTCTATGGAAAAGAATCAACGGCTCTGCCTCTCTCAATGAGGAAAAAAGCGTTGGTCTCTATGATCCAAGTGCAATCTTTTCCCTGATCTCACTTGGGACTTACGGGTTTAGTCAGATCACTTCAGTTAGTTAAGGCTTTTGACTACGTTAGAGAAAAGTTATCCTGGAGGAATCGTTGGTGCTTTCTGGGCAAGGGAAGTTTTTTCAAGATCGGTTTTGGAAGAACCGATGGATTAGTCTCTTGTCTGGATATCCGTGGGGTGAGGCCCCGAGTGTGAGACCCTGCCCCACGCAAGAAGTGCTACTTCCGCTCCTAGAACCCCTGAATTTGTTGTGCGATGGGGATAGGGACCTCACAGATAAAGAAGTATGCACATGCATTAGCAACAGTCAATGCCCCCATGCCTGATAATGGTAGACATTGCCTTGCGTGGTCTTGGCAAGGAGTACAAGTCCTTTGATACATTTATTTCTATTCGGAGTACAGGTTTACGAGATTTTGATGAGTTGGTTTCACTCTTGCTTATTGAGGAAATCAAACTCAGTGACTCTTTTCATGATGCATCTACTAGCCATGATGATAATGGCAGAAATCAAGCTTTCTATTCACAAAGCAGATTTAGAGGCAGGGGGAGATTTGCATCATGTGGTTGTGGTAATGGTCGTGGATGGCAGGTAGGTCACCACAATAGAATTTTCAACCTAAATATGGTGCTAGAGGTGGTCGTGGATATACACCTTAGAGAGGCAGAGGTAATCCTCGTGGTAGAGGACGTTGGCAAGGCCAACAAACATCTATGCAAAATGTGGAATGCCATTACTGTGGAAAATTTGGTCATATGGGACGTGATTGTTTCCACAAACAAAATGATTTGAGAGGGGGTAGAGCACAACATGATGGACATTATGCACAACATGGTGGAGATTATGCATCAAGCAGTAATGATGGCAGCACAAATCACTTGTTTGCCATGAAACATGTTGTGGGATCTATGATGACAAATGGTAAAAGTGATGACACTTGGTATATGGACTCTAGAGCATCAAACCATATGACTTGTCATGGCAAATGGTTTGAACATATGAAGCCCATGGATGTGAAAGGCTATGTGGAGATAGGAGATGATACCCAACATGCTATCACACATGTTGGACGTGTACCATTGGTTATGCACAATGGTGAAACAAAGTCTATGGCAGATGTCTTGTATGTGCCTTCTATCACAAAAGGTTTGTGAAACAAAGTCTATGGCAGAGATGTCTTGTATGTGCCTCAGTTGGTCAAATGGTCGAATAGGGTTTACAGGCTCATTTCAACGAACATGGTTGCTTCGTTGAGGATTTCAAAAATGGATGTAGAGTCATTACCAAAGGCAAGAAAGAAGGCAGGTTATTTAAGTTGGATGCTGGGATTCCTGAGTTGAAATCAGCCATATTCTCTAAAAGCCGAAAGGTGGTACAAGACATTGACATGTGGCATAAAAGGATTGGACATGTGAACATACAAAGGTTAAAGAACATGCAGGCAAGAGGCATTGTTAGTGGACTGCCTAGATTCAAGTACGATGGGAATATGCATGTCTGTGATGCTTGCCAATTTGGAAAGCAAGCAAGGTTGCTGTTTCCTAAAGAAGGCAACATGAGTATCAGGCCACTTGAGATAGTTCATAGCGATGTATGGGGTCCTGCACAAAACCCATCCATTAAAGGTAGCTTGTATTATGTGACATTCATTGATGATTTCAGTAGAATGACTTGGATTTACTTTCTCAGAGAGAAAAGTGAAGTGTTGGAAAAGTTTATGGACTTCAAAGCTTTTGTAGAGAAGCAATATGGCTCTTGGATAATGAGGACAGATGGAGGTGGTGAATACACCTCACATGTTTTTGAGAATTTCTTGAGAAAGCATGGCATAAGAAGGCAAATAACTTGTAGGTACACACCTCAGGAAAATGGTGTTACTGATTGAGAGGAAGAATAGAGTCATTTGTGATGTGGCCAGGGCGATGCTCAATGAAAAGAGCATGCCAGACTATTATTGGATAGAAGCATGTGCCACAGCGGTGTATGTACTTAATAAGACACCCATAGCAGCCATACATGGAAGTACACCAGAGATGCGGCTTACAGCTTTTAGGCCAGACATTGGACACCTCAAAGTGTTTGGTTGCATAGCTTATGTGCATGTGCCTAATGAGAGAAGGAGGAAGTTGAATCCTAAGGTAGAAAAGTGTGTTTTTGTTGGGTATGCACAGGATCGCAAGGCATATAAATGTTACAATCCACAAGCTAGGCAAGTGGTTATCTCACAAAATGTGGTGTTTGATGAACTTACTAGTTGGTACAAAGCAAAGGACGAGGGTGTCATTGATTCCGTTAATGCTAATGTTACAATCCACAAACTAGGCAAGTGGTTATCTCACGAGATGTGGTGTTTGATGAACTTACTAGTTGGTACAAAACAAAGTATGATATCATTGATTTCTTTACTGCTGATGTGCATGTGAACTTACCAACCACAAGCAAGTTCTATTTCTATGTCTAGGGGGCCAGCAGAGTATGAGAGTAGCACTATACGTCCATGGTCAAGATGCTTGAGACATAAGAGTGTGAGCACTGGGAGTAGTGCTGTGGATAAAGGAAAAAAGAAGGTTGAAGGAATTGGAATTACAGGTTATGAGTCTTCAAGTTGAGAAAGTTTGGATGAGGAACTTGGCATACTAATTTTACGCACACCAAGTGCAAGGTAGGATAGATATGTGCTTCAACATGCTAGAGTGACACGTGTAAAAAGTGATCCGTGTGCATTTCAAAGATCCCAAAGGGTCAGGTATCTAGTTGATAGGTTGACATATCGTTACTTTGCTATGCATTACGCATATATGACCTCTTTGGTGAAGCATGTGGAACCTACATGCTATACAAAAGCTATTGGGAAGCACGTATGGGAGAAGGCAATGGATGTTGAGATAGACGCATTGGTTCATAATGAAACATGGGATTTGGTTGCCTTACCACATTAGATGATAATTAAGACATAATTAGTGAGAAATTAACTTATAGCTTAATGTGGGCATGGATAATCAAAAACCAGCAAATTCTCATTAGGCCAATGCATCAATTTATAGTGTTTACATCCAAGCATCAAATCCCATTGATTTCTCCTTGATTCACTCCACCTCTTTTGCTTGATTCTTTGCTTGATTCTCTCCACCTCTCCCAGAATATCTCCACACCTCCTAAATCTTCTCATGCTACCCTTTATTCTCTCCCAGTAGATTCTTCTCACCTTTTCACAGGTTCTCTTACATTTATAGATTCCCTTTTACAGCCTCTAGCCATGGGCTTGTTCGCGCACACACCCTATTCACTTGTATATTTCAACACCTCCCCTCAAGTGAATAATCCTAGCACACCTGGACCCTATACCAAGTTTCCCTCTTACTTGATAGTCTGCGTGACCAGTGCCTAGCACACCTCCCCTCAAGTGAACTTATCACACCTGGACCCTGTACCAAGTTTCTCTCTTACTTGATAGTCCGTGAGACCAGTGCCTCAAGTCCCTAAACTCATAGTCCTTGACACTCTCTCTCTCTCTATCTGTCCAAGGCTACTACAAGTGCCCACGACTTTGACTAAAGTGCTCACACATACATCTACCACCACGTGGCCTACATCATCAGTGGCTCAGAGGTGGTTTTACTTTGTTGGGCAGGTTACATTGGGTTGTTGGGTCTCTCTCTCTCTCTCTCTCTCAGAGATTTTCACATGGCTTCTCACTCTTTGGAGCCTCACATCTTCTCTTGTCTTCAGTCTTCTTGTCGTGGCAGCTTCTCTTCATGCGTCCATGTCTTCCTCTTCTTTCAGTCTTCTTGTTGTGGCAGCTTCTCTTCTTGTGTCCATGTCTTCCTTCAATGCTTCCTCTAGATCTGCTTCTCGGTATGGATCCTCTTCTTGGAAAGAGATGTTCTTCTTCTGTCATGGTTGGGTCTACCTGTTTTTTATCACCCTCCCCCTCATAACATCTCTATCTACTACCCTAGGGGAATTTCTGCCTCCTTGCAACAAGTTCAAATTCAAGTTTTCCATCTGCTCAGCCACATGGTTAGTTCCTTGCATCAACTGATCAAAAACCATTAGGGTACATGGAGCAGCTCTTTCTGTTCTTCTCTCTTGATGCACAGCTGACCTTCCATCAATCTAAACTGCCCTCTAGTTTTGAACCAACCTCTAATGCTTCCACTCCTTTTCTCTAGATATCCTCAAAGCCTCTTCAAATTTCCAGGTCTCTTCAACTATAACTTCTCCTTCAAATCAGCATGGAGGTACTAGTGGATAAACATATCTTTCTTCAGAATTATAGGTGGATGCTATTTTCTTATGGCATATCCCATCTTACCTAAGGGTCCTCAAAATGGTGCACAAATCTGTTAAACACATTCGAGACAGATTATGCTTCAACTTCTGGATTTCTTGCTGCAGAGCATCTAGGAATTCCCCTATTTCTAATGCTGCACCAAGGCCATTTTGAGTTGAGTTCTCCAAGTCTATAGCCACCTTTTGGCATCTCCCTTTAATAACATTGACAACAAAGTTAACTGGCAATCATGCACACTACATCGCATGGTAATTATTTTTAGGTTATCACACAATGCAATTAATTTTTTTAAATATATCTATTTGCATGCAATTTCTCTTCTTGTGTGAAGCAGCCACCTTGTGCGTGTCCTTAGCTCTTCACATGGTCCCTATCTCCGGGTGATTAACTCTACTAACATGCTAAGGAGCATCTAACATAAAGGAAGATTGAAAGATTTAAGGTTGGAGTCATTGGATGGGGAATCCGACTCACCAGCAGGCATGCAAGGTGCTGGTGGGCTCGTGGGTTGGACAACCGCCAAGCCACACCGAGTTATGTTAAAATACACAAGTGAATAGGGTGTGTGAGAGAACAAGCCCTTAGCAAGAGGTGTTGAAATATACAAGTGAATAGGGTGTGTGCGAGAATCTTGCTTCAACTAGATCCAAAAAACAAGCTAAATTGACCAAAAATGGTCAAAAATTGACCAAACTAATTTGGAAAATTCTAGAATCAGTTTGCTTGGTTAGATGCTCACTTTTTCCTATAAATAGAAGCCTCCCCCTTTGTTAAAGCTTAATAGTGTTTTATGCACTATTACTCTGCTCCTCCCTAGAGCCAAAAACTGTGAATTTGTTAATAATTCATTAGTTTTTGACCATTCCCTCTTCTAAAGAATTGGTGGCCACTCTTGTTGCAAACAAGAGTAGATCCCTCAAACCATCAAGCCAAAGGAAATCTCCCAGAAATTCATGTAAGTAAGAAATCTTACTTTTTCTTTATTCTTTTAATGGTTTTCTGATTTTTTGTTATCTTGAAAACGATAAACAGATGCTATGCCTTGTTGGAAAGGCTTTCCCCCTCTCTTCTTCTTAAATTCAGCCCTTCTTTGTCCTAATTAATAATCTAATTGTTGGAATTAAACTTTTCATATTGTTTCTCTGTTCAAAGTAGAATTTGATTAGTTTGGAATGCTTTAGACCAATTGGGGATAATTTTTAAGTAACTTTAGGATAGAAAATTTAAAAAATGGTCAGCCATATAAAGGAGGTTATGGCAAAATTTTCTTAAATTTTATAAAATAAGTTTTATCTTTTATTATTCAAAAAGAGTAATCCCCATCGTTTGTGTATTCTAAAAGTGTTATTTTAATTCTATGCATAGAAAAATGCATAGTAGAAATAATTTTATTATCAAAGTGTTATTTCTATTAAAATTAAATTCTATGCATAGAAAGATGCATATTGGTTATTTTTTTATTATAAAAGAGTGATTTTCATTAGATTTTGATTTTATGCATAAATAGATACATTAAGAATTTATTTTTACTCCAAAAGAGTTATTCTCATCAATTTTGATTTTATGCATAAATAGATGCATAAAGAATTTTTTTTTAATTCCAAAAGAGTTATTCTCTCAATTTTGATTTTATGCATAAATAAATGCATAGCAAAATTTATTTTTATTTCAAAATAGTTATTCTCATGAAAATTTTGATTTTATGCATAGAAAGATGCATAAAGAAATTTATTTTTATTTCAAAATAGTTATTGTCATGAAAATTAAATTTATGCATAGAAAGATGCATAAAAGATTTTTTTTTATTTCGAAAGTCTTATTCTACTTAAAATTGAAATTATGCATAAATAGATATGATGAGATGTGATGCGAATCAGATAGATGGGAATGAATGGATGGATAGATGTTATGAGAATAGAAGTGATGAGAATGAGACGTAAATAGATGTGATGAGATGTGATGCGAATCAGATAGATGGGAATGAATGGATGGATAGATGTGATGAGAATAGAAGTGATGAGAATGAGAGGTAAATAGATGTGATGAGATGTGATGCGAATCAAATAGATGAGAATGAATGGATGGATAGATGTGATGAGAATGAGAGGTAAATAGATGTGATAAAATGGGATGCGAATCAGATAGATGGGAATGAATGGATGGATGGATGCAATGAGAATAAGAGTGACGAGAATGTGAGGTGAATAGATGTGATGAAAAGTAATGTAAATCAGATAGATGGGAATGAATGGATGGATGGATGTGGATGTATGTGAAGAATAGAAGTGGATGTATGTAAAGAATAGAAGTGGATGGATGTGGATGTATATAAAGAATAGAAGTGGATGTATGTAAATAATAGAAGTGGATGTATGTAAAGAATGGAAGTGGATGTATGAGAAAGAATGGATGTGGATGTATGTATGTGAAAGGATGGATGTGTAAGTATGTTAAAGAATGGATGTGGATGTATGTGACGGATGGACGTGACAGTATGTGAAAGAATGGATGTGGATGTATGTATGTGAAAGGATGGATGTGGAAATATGTTAAAGAATGGATGTGGATGTATATGAAAGAATGGATGTGGATGTATGTGAAAAGATGGATGTGGATGTATGTGAAAGGATAGATGTGGATGTGTATGTGATAAGTATGAATGTGGATGTATGTGGAAGAATATATGTGGATGTGAATGTGATGGATATGAAAGAGGATAGAGGTGATGAGATGAAAGTAAATTGGATAGATATGAATGATAAAGGATGTGAATGAATGATATGGGATGCGAATGAATGTGTTAGCATCTGAATCAAGAAGTGAATGAATGATAAGGGATGTGAATGAATGTGATAACCTATGAATCAAGATGTGAATGAATGATATAGGATGCGAATGAATGTGATATGATGTGAAATGGATGTGATAAGATGCGATGTAAACTGGATAAATGTTAATGTATGTGAAGTGATGAGATGTATGGGTAGATGCAAGTGGATGAGATCTGATGATGCAAGTGGATGAGATCTGGTGAGGATAAATGAGGAATTGAGTGTTGAGGTAGAAAAAGATGTGATTAGATGAGAATGGGAATACTTATGAAATTGTGTGGATGATGTGGATGGATGTATGAATGATGTGGATGGATGAGAACGATGTGGATTGATGAGTGGATTATATAATTTGATATGAATGATGTGGATTGATGATTGAGTGGATGATATAAATTGATGTGGATGATGAGGATTGGTGTGTGTATGATGAGTGAATGATGTGGATTGATGTGGATGATGTGGATGGACGTATAGATGATGTGGATTGATGTGTGGATAATTTGGATTGATGTGAATGGATGTGTGGATAATGTGGATTGATGTGCATGGATGTATGAATGATGTGGATTGATGTGTGGATGATGCGATTGGATGTGATTTGATGTGGGAATGATGTGATGTGATAGGAATCGTGAAGAAAATAAAATTGTGGTAAGATGAGAAAAGATGGGGACTAATGTAAAAGGATGCGGAGTAATGAAAAAAGATGGAAATATTGTCGAAACTATATTTATATGAGAAACCTATTTTTAAATGATTGTTTTATGTCAAGAATGCTGGGGAAGCATTTTGACCATCTTGTGAATGAGGTCGTGGAGACCTATCTATTGAAGTTGCAACTGCTGACGGAGAGTCAACAGAGGACATCGCGCATAGCAAGGTTCGGCCAAGGTCTTGACCAGCCTTGGTTTGATTTAAATAGTGAGCTTCCAGTACAGTGGATGAGGGACCAAGGAAGCGGCCTATGAGTGAAGCGCTAGGTGACCTCCTGCGAAGGATCCTAGAGGGTGCTGACCATACGATGCTCAGGCTCTGGGTCACCGAAGATACCCACAAGTATGTCAAGGAAGATATAGAAACAAGGAGTAAGAGTTGTTTTCTGAATTCGGGCATGGATCTGGTTGGTTGACCTTGCTGGTCCTCAACGAATGAGTCCATAGCTCTTTTATATGGATCTGTTGGTTGGTCTTGCTGATCTTCAATGGAGATTCCATATGGATATTTTTATGTGATTATATTGCCGGGTACTATGAGCTAGGAACTATTGAAAAGGCCCCTGATAAATAGGTGGTGAGCGTTCTGGTTGCCAATGACGCCCTAGGTACATCAATGAAGGAAGGAATTGGAAATTAGGATTCAACTGGATAATTAAAGGATTATGATCAGTACCACTATGGTTTCATTAAATGACTGTTTTAAAGATTGTTGAATTTGTGAAAAAGGCAAGTTCATATTGGGTGTGTAAATGGTGTGACTAGTTTTATGCTTGCATGAATATCTGGCTAGGGGGCCTGGGAACTCTTTTCCCTAGTACCCGAGACAAAACCTAACCAAAATTCCTAATTGGATCCCATTACTATAGTGGTTGGATGGTTGGCTAACCCATGGGATTGGATGGGGTTAGGCTGGACTGATGGATCTCTAAATCGAGACTCAATTTCTTTATAGTATGATAGATGAAGTAAATCCCAGACAAAAAATTATTCTATGGAAAAGAATCAAGGGCTATGCCTCTCGATGAGGAAAAAAGCATTGGTGTCTATGATCCAAGTATAATCTTTTCCCTGATCTGACTATGGGACTTATGGGTTCGGTCAGATCAGTTTTGTTAGTTAAGGCTTTTGACTACGTTAGAGAAAAGTTATCCTGGAGGAATCACCCATGCTTTTCGGGCAAGGAAAGTTTTTTTGGGGTTCAGTTTTGGAAGAGCCGATGGATTAGTCTCTTGTCCGGATATCCGTGGGCGAGGCCCCGACGAGTGTGGGACCCTTCCCTGTGCAAGAAGTGCTACTTCAGCTGCTAGCACCCCTGAATTCATTGCGCGGTGGGATCAGGGATCTTACAGCTGGTATCAGAGCAAATTGGCTAATGAGGATCAACCGAGAAGCCAAGAATGTCAAAGATTTATGAAGAAGTAGTAAAGGGTTGTAATTGTGTGATAAAATTCATGTAAATTGATATTCAAACTGAAATTCGTAAATTGGTCATTGGGTCTTCAGATGGAAGTACCACAATTGTATGGAATCCCTAATTTGCTTGAGGCCTAGACATGATGGTATTTACCTTATAGTTCCAAGGACTGTGACTACCCGTATATAACGAGGGTATAACTGTAGCTCTTTACACGCAGTATATACGAGTAAATCTAAGACTTGAAATTATAAGCATTAATACTATCCAGACAATGAATTCAAATGTGGTTGGTATGATTTTAAATTCTGATTGAGAAATGATGAGTTCATTTGGATTTTGATTGAAAAATGAAGATTTTTGAATTTTGGCTGAATTTTAATAACTAAACAAAACCACAATGAGGATGAATGGGACGAATCCCTGTGATAATGTTCGTAGCTGGAATGATGTTAATGACTTTAGCAAATCACTATGAGATTAGTGGATTGTGCTGGCAGATTGCTGCTGTAACACTTAACCCAGCAGATCAAGTTAAGGGGGTGTCAAATTAAAAATCTGTAAAATTAAAAATTTCCATGGGCGGACTGTTCAGATAGAAATCTCGGTCTAATAGACCATTATTGTGATAAGGATTTGAAGGTTATGATCTGAGTGAATTGTTATCTAATGATGAGTTTTATATAAGGGATCTTTATCCTGGGATTCTGTTGGGTTCTCCAGACTATAAGGAGCCCAGAATTAGTTGGATCACAAGGAAAAGAATTCTCCTCTAGTTTTGCAAGATGAGGACATCTCACGTTTTTTAAGTGCGGTAGAATGTAAGATTCCTCCCCAGTCCTTCAGGATGTCCAGTATCTTTCCCTGTAATCAAATCCCTCTTCAGAGAAAAGAAAGATCTTGTTTCTACCTATTTTGGCTTATAGAGAGAAAATGTTCTAGAGACAGGTTATTTAGGTTTTGGATATTTTTGGATGGAACAATATCTCTTCTTATTAAAATAAATTCCCCTAAAATAGAAGTTCAAAAAGATTTTTAGAATATGCATTAGAAATCAATTATAATCTGTTCAAAAGGCCTTATCCTGGGGGGTCGAGATTTTCGAAAAATTTACAATTAAGATTCTGAGGGGCCAATCATATTCATCCAAATGTATGAAGGAGATAAATGAAGAAATAAAGAAAATCCTCCCAAAAATGAATAAATACTCACATAAGATGAAGAGTTGACAAAGAACAAGGATATTAGTTAAAAAAGAAGAGATATTTAGTGAAATGATGCATTTTTAACACCTCAGTGTGGGGGAATTCCCCTCATGAAGGAGGCGCCTATTTCACATGTGTGGGTGAGTTTTAAACTCACAAATAATGAGATATTTTCATCTCTCCTCTCTCCTGCTTCAACTAGATCCAAAAAGTAAGCTAAATTGACCTGAAAATGGTCAAAAATTGACCAAACTGATCTGGAAAATTCTAGAATCACTTTGCTTGGTTAGAGGCTCACTTTTTCCTATAAATAGAAGCCCCCCCTTTTGTTAAATCTTAATAGTGTTTTATGCACTATTACTCTGCTCCTCCCTAGAGCCAAAAATGGTGAATTTGTTAATAATTCATTAGTTTTTGACCATTCCCTCTTCTAAAGAATTGGTGGCCACTCTTGTTTCAAACAAGAGTAGATCCCTCAAACCATCAAGCCAAAGGAAAGCTCCCAAAAATTCATGTAAGTAAGAAATCTTACTTTTTCTTTATTCCTTTAATGGTTTTCTGATTTTTTTTATCTTTAAAATGATAAACAGATGCTATGCCTTGTTGGAAAGGCTTTCCCCTCTCTTCTTCTTAAATTCAGCCCTTCTTTATCCTAGTTAAGTAATATAATTGTTGAGATTAAACTTTCATATTGTTTCTCTTTTAAAAGTAGAATTTGATTAGTTTGGAATGCTTAAGACCAATTGGGGATACTTTTTAAGTAATTCAGGATAGAAAATTTAAAAAATGGTCAGCCATACAAAGGAGGTTATGGCAAAATTTTCTTAAATTTTATGAAATAAGTTTTATCTTTTATTATTCAAAAAGAGTAATCCCTATCGTTTGTGTATTCTAAAAGTGTTATTTTTATTCTATGCAAAGAAAAATGCATAGTAGAAATAATTTTATTATAAAAGTGTTATTTTTATTGAAATTAAATTCTATGCATAGAAAGATGCATATTGGTTATTTTTTAATTATGAAAGAGTGATTTTCATTAGATTTTGATTTTATGCATAAATAGATGCATTAAGAATTTATTTTTATTCTAAAAGAGTTATTCTCATCAATTTTGATTTTATGCATAAAGAATTTATTTTTATTCCAAAAGAGTTATTCTCATCAATTTTGATTTTATGCATAAATAGATGCATAAAGATTTTTTTTTAAATCCAAAAGAATTATTCTCATCAATTTTGATTTTATGCATAAATAGATGCATAAAGAATTTATTTTTATTCCAAAAGAGTTATTCTCATCAATTTTGATTTTATGCATAGAAAGATGCATAAAGAATTTTTTTTAAAATTCAAAAGAGTTATTCTCATTAAAATTGATTTTTTGCAAAAAAAATTATTTTGATGTCGAAAGTGTTATTCTCCTTAAAATTGAAATCATGCGTAAATAGATGTGATGAGAAGTGATGCGAATCAGATAGATGGGAATGAATGGATGGATAGATGTGATGAGAATAGAAGTGATGAGAATGAGAGGTAAATAGATGTGATGAGATGTGATGCAAATCAGATAGATGGGAATGAATGGATGGATAGATGTGATGAGAATCAGATAGATGGAAATGAATGGATGGATAGATGTGATGAGAATAGAAGTGATGAGAATCAGAGGTAAATAGATGTGATGAGATGTGATGCGAATCAAATAGATGAGAATGAATGGATGGATAGATGTGATGAGAATGAGAGGTAAATAGATGTGATAAGGTGGGATGCGAATCAGATAGATGGAATGAATGGATGGATGGATGCGATATGATAATAGGAGTGACGAGAATGTGAGGTGAATAGATGTGATAAGAAGTAATGTGAATCAGATAGATGGGAATGAATGGATGGATGGATGTGGATGTATGTGAAGAATAGAAGTGGATGTATGTGAAGAATAGAAGTGGATGTATGAGAAAGAATGGATGTGGATGTATGTATGTGAAAGTATGGATATGGAAGTATGTTAAAGAATGGATGTGGATGTATGTGAAGGATGGATGTGCATGTATGTGAAAGAATGGATGTGGATGTATGTATGTGAAAGGATGGATGTGGAAGTATGTTAAAGAATGGATGTGGAAGAATATATCTGGATGTGAATGTGATGGATATGAACGAGGATAGAGGTGATGAGATGGAAGTAAATTGGATAGATATGAATGATAAAGGATGTGAATGAATGTGTTAGCATGTGAATCATGAAGTGAATGAATGTGATAACCTCTGAATCAGGATGTGAATGAATGATATAGGATGTGAATGAATGTGATATGATGTGAAATGGATGTGATAAGATGCGATGTAAACTGGATAGATGTTAATGTATGTGAAGTGATGAAATGTATGGGTAGATGCAAGTGGATGAGATCTGATGAGGATAAATGAGGAATTAAGTGTTGAGGTAGAAAAAGATGTGATTAGATGAGAATGAGAATACTTATGAAATTGTGTGGATGATGTAGATTGATGTGGATGGATGTATGAATGATGTGGATTGATGAGTGGATGATATAAATTGGTGTGAATGATGTGGATTGATGAGTGGATGATATAAATTAATGTGGATTGGTGTGTGTATGATGAGTGAATGATGTGGATTGATGTGGATGATGTGGATGGACGTATGGATGATGTGGATTGATGTGTGGATATTTTGGATTGATGTGAATGGATGTGTGGATAATGTGGATTGATGTGGATGGATGTATGGATGATGTGTGGATGATGCGATTGGATGTGATTTGATGTGGGACTGATGTGATGTGATAGGAATCGATGAAGAAAATAAAATTGTGGTAAGATGAGAAAAGATGGGGACTAATGTAAAAGGATGCGGAGTAATGAGAAAAGATGTAAATATTATCGAAATTGTATTTATATGAGAAACCTATTTTTAAATGACTGTTTTATGTCAAGAATGCTGGGGAAGCATTTTGACCGTCTTGTGAATGAGGTCATGGAGACCTATCTATTAAAGTTGCAACTGCTAAATGGAGAGTCAACGGAGGATGTCTCACGTAGCAAGGTCGGCCGTCGAGGTCTTGACCAGCCTCGATTTGATTTAAATGGTGAGCTTGCAGTACAGTGGATGAGGGACCAAGGAAGCGGCCTATGAGTGAAGCGCTAGGTGACCTTCGAGAAGGATCCTAGAGGGTGCTGACCATATGGTGCTCGGGCTCTGGGTCGCCGAAGATACCCACAAGTACGTCGGGAAAGATATTGGAACAAGGAGTAAGAGTTGTTTTCTGAATTCGGGCATGGATTTGGTTGATTGACCTTGCTGGTCCTCAACAGATGAGTCCATGGCTCTTTTATATGGATCTGTTGGTTGATCTTGCTGATCTTCAACGGAGATTTTATCTGGATATTTTATGTGATTATATTGCCGGGTACTATGAGTTAGGAACTATTGAAAAGGCCCCTGAGTGAACAGGTGGTGAGCGTTTTGGTTGCCAATGATGCCCTAGGTACACGGATGAAGGAAGGAATTGTAAAATAGGATTCAACTGGATAATTAGAGGATTATGATAAGTAACACTATGGTTTCATTAAATGATTGTTTTAAAGATTGTTGAATCTGTGAAAAATATTGTTTTAATTAGAGGATTATGATCAGTAACACTATGGTTTCATTAAATGATTGTTTTAAAGATTGTTGAATCTGTGAAAAAGGCAAGTTCATATTGGGTGTGTAAGTGGTGTAACTAGTTTTATGTTAGCATGAATATCCGGCTAGGGGCCCTGGGAACTCTTTTCCCTGGTACCCGGGACAAAACCTAACCAAAATTCTTAATTGGATCCCATCACTACAGTGGTTGGGCAGTTGGCTAACCCATGGGACATGATGGGGTTAGGCTAGACTGATGGAGCCCTAAATCGAGACTCTATGGAAAAGAATTGTATGATAGATGAAGTAAATCCTGGATAAAAAATTGTTCTATGGAAAAGAATCAACGATTGTGCCTCTCGATGAGAAAAAAAGGGGTTGGTCTCTATGATCCAAGTACAATCTTTTCCCTGATCTGATTATAGGACTTATGGGTTCGGTCACATCAGTTTTGTTAGTTAAGGCTTTTGACTACGTTAGAGAAAAGTTCTCCCTTGAGTAATCGCCCGTGCTTTTCAAGCAAGGGAAGTTTTTCTGGGTTCGGTTTTGGAAGAACCGATGGATTAGTCTCTTGTATGGATATCCGTGGGCGAGGCTCCGAGTGTGGGACCTTGCCCCGTGCGCAAGAAGTGCTACTTTAGCTGCTAGCACTCCTGAATTCGTTGTGCGGTGGGGGCAGGGATCTTACAGCTGGTATTAGAGCAAATTGGCTAATGAGGATCAACCGAGAAGCCAAGAATGTTAAAAATTTATAAAGAAGCAGTAAAGGGTTGTAATTGTGTGATAAAATTCATACAAATTGATATTCAAACTGAAATTCGTAAATTGGTCATTGGGTCTTAAGATAGATAGAAGTACCACAATTGTATGGAATCCTTCACTTGCTTGAGGCGCCCGTATATACCGAGGGTATAAGTGTAGCTCTTTACAAGTAAATCTAAAACTTGAAATTATAAGCATTTATACTATCCAGACGATGAATTCGAATGTGGTTGATATGATTTTAAATTTTGATTGAGAAATGATGAGTTGATTTGGATTCTGATTGAAAAATGAAGATTTCTAAATCTTGGATGAATTTTAATAACTAAGCAAAACCACAATAGTGGATTGTGCTGGCAGATTGCTGCTGTAACACTTAACCCAGCGGATCAAGTTAAGGGGGTGTCAAATTAAAAATCTGTAAAATTAAAAATTTTCCATGGGCGGACTGTTCAGATAGAAATCTCGGTCTAATGGACAATTATTGTGATAAGGATTTGAGTGTTATGATCTGAGTGAATTGTTATCTAATGATGAGTTTTATATAAGGGATCTTTATCCTGGGATTTTGTTGGGTTTTCGAGACTATAAGGAACCTAGAATCAGTTGGATCATAAAGAAAAGAATTCTCCTCTAGTTTTGCGAGATGAGGAAATCTCGCGTTTTTTAAGTGGGGTAGAATGTAAGATTCTTCCCCAGTCTCTCAGGATGTCCAGTATCTTCCCCTCTAATCAAATCCCTCTTCAGAGAAAAGAAAGATCTTGTTTCTACCTGTTTTGGCTTAGAGAGAGAAAATGTTCTAGAGAGAGGTTATTTAGATTTTGGATAATTTTAGATGGAAAAAATATCTCTTCTTATTAAAATAAACTCCCCCAAAACAGAAGTTCAAAAAGTGCATTATAAATCAATTATAATCTATTCAAAAAGCCTTATCCTCGTGGGTCCAGATTTTCAAAAAAAATTAAATTAAGGTTCTGACAGGCCAATCAGATTCATCCAAATGTATGGAGGAGATAAATGATGAAATAAATAAAATCCCCCCAAAAATGAGTAAATACTCACATAAGATGAAGAGTTGACTAAGGACAAGGATATTAGTTGAAAAAGACGAGATATTTAGTGAAATGATGCATTTTTGGCACCTCAGTGTGGGGGAATTCCCCTCATGAAGGAGGCGCCTATTTCACATTTGTGGGTGAGTTTTAAACTCACAAATAATGAGATATTTTCATCTCTCCTCTCTCCTGCTTCAACTAGATCCAAAAAGTAAGCTAAATTGACCTGAAAATGGTCAAAAATTGACCAAACTGATCTGGAAAATTCTAGAATCAATTTGCTTGGTTCGAGGCTCACTTTTTACTATAAATAGAAGCCTCCCCCTTTGTTAAAACTTAATAGTGTTTTATGCAATGTTACTCTGCTCCTCCCGAGAGCCAAAAACTGTGAATTTGTTAATAATTCATTAGTTTTTGACCATTCCCTCTTCTAAAGAATTGGTGGCCACTCTTGTTGTAAACAAGAGTAGATCCCTCAAACCATCAAGCCAAAGGAAAGCTCCCAGAAATTCAAGTAAGTAAGAAATCTTACTTTTTCTTTATTCTTTTAATGGTTTTCTGATTTTTTGTTATCTTTAAAATGATAAACAGATGCTATGCCTTGTTGTTGGAAAGGCTTTCCCCCTCTCTTCTTCTTAAATTCAGCTCTTCTTTATCCTAGTTAAGTAATCAAACTGTTGGAATTAAACTTTTTATATTGTTTCTCTTTTAAAACTAGAATTTGATTAGTTTGGAATGCTTTAGACCAATTTGGGGATACTTTTTAAGTAATTTTAGGATAGAAAATTTGAAAAATGGTCAGCCATGCAAAGGAGGTTATGGCAAAATTTTCTTAAATTTTATGAAATAGGTTTTATATTTTATTATTCAAAAAGAGTAATCCCCATCGTTTGTGTATTCTAAAAGTGTTATTTTCATTCTATGCATAGAAAATGCATAGTAGAAATAATTTTATTATAAAAATGTTATTTCTATTCAAATTAAATTCTATGCATAGAAAGATGCATATTGGTTATTTTTTTATTATAAAAGAATGATTTTCATTAGATTTTGATTTTGATTTTATGCATAAATAGATGCATTAAGAAATTGTGTGGATGATGTGGATGGATGTATGAATGATGTGGATTGATGAAAATGATGTGGATTGATGAGTGGATGATATAAATTGATGTGAATGATGTGGATTGATGAGTGGATGATATAAATTGATGTGGATGATGTGGATTGGTGTGTGTATGATGAGTGAATGATGTGGATTGATGTGGATGGACGTATGGATGATGTGGATTGAGGTGTGCATAATTTGGATTGATGTGAATGGATGTGTGGATAATGTGGATTGATGTGGATGGATGTATGGATGATGTGGATTGATGTGTGGATGATGCGATTGGATGTGATTTGATCTGGAAATGATGTGATGTGATAGGAATCGATGAAGAAAATAAAATTGTGGTAAGATGAGAAAATATGGAAATATTGTCGGAACTGTATTTATATGAGAAACCTATTTCAAGAATGCTGGGGAAGCATTTTGATCGTCTTGTGAATGAGGTCGTGGAGACCTATCTATTAAAGTTGATGGCGGAGAGTCAACGGAGGACGTCTCGCGTAGCAAGGTCGACCGAGGTCTTGACCAGCCTCGGCTTTAAATGGTGAGCTTGCGGTCCAGTGGATGAGAGACCAAGGAAGCGGCCTATGAGTGAAGCGCTAGGTGACCTGCGAAGGATCCTAGAGGGTGCTGACCATACGGTGCTCGGGGTCTGGGTCACCGAAGATTCCCACAAGTACGTCGAGGAAGATATTGGAACAAGGAGTAAGAGTTGTTTTCTGAATTCGGGCATGGATCTGGTTGATTGACCTTGCTGGTCCTCAAACGGATGAGTCCATGGCTCTTTTATATGGATCTGTTGGTTGATCTTGTTGATCTTCAACGGAGATTCCATTTGGATATTTTTATGTGATTATATTGCCGGGTACTATGAGCTAGGAACTATTGAAAAGGCCCCTGAGTAAACAGGTGGTGAGCGTTCTCGTTGCCAATGATTCCCTAGGTACACCAATGAAGGAAGGATTTGGAAATTAGGATTTAACTAGATGATTTGAGGATTATGATCAGTAACACTATGGTTTCATTAAATGATTATTTTAAAGATTGTTAAATCTGTGAAAAAGGCAAGTTCACATTGGGTGTGTAAGTGGTGTGACTAGTTTTATGTTTGCATGAATATCCATCTAGGGGGCTTGGGAACTCTTTTCCCTGGTACCCGGGACAAAATCTAACCAAAATTCCTAATTGGATCCCATCACTACAGTGGTTGGGTAGTTGGCTAACCCATGGAACTGGATGGGGTTAGGCTAGACCGATGGATCCCTAAATCGAGACTCAATTTCTTTATAGTACGATAGATGAAGTAAATCCCAGACAAAAAATTGTTCTATGGAAAAGAATCAACGGCGGCTGTGCCTCTTGATGAGGAAAAAAGCATTGGTCTCTATGATCGAAGTACAATCTTTTCCCTGATCTGACTATGGGACTTATGGGTTCGATCAGATCAGTTTTATTAGTTAAGGCTTTTGACTACGTTAGTGAAAAGTTATTCTCGAGGAATCGTCCGTGCTTTCTGAGCAAGGGAAGTTTTTCCAAGTTCGGTTTTGGAAGAACCAATGGATTAGTCTCTTGTCCCGATATCCATAGGCGAAGCCCCGAGTGTGGGACCCTACCCTGCGCAAGAAGTGCTACTTCAGCTACTAGCACCCCAAAATTTGTTGCTCGGTGGGGTCAGGGATCTTACAGCTTGTATTAGAGCAAATTGGCTAATGAGGATCAACCGAGAAGCCAAGAATGTCAAAAATTTATGAAGCAATAGTAAAGGATTCTATTAGTGTGATAAAATTCATACAAATTGATATTCAAACTAGAATTTGTAAATTGGTCATTAGGTCTTCAAATGGAAGTACCACAATTGTATGGAATCCCTGACTTGCTTCAGGCCTAGACATGATGGTATTTAACTTATAGTTCCAAGGACCGTGACTACCCTGAAAAGATGCAGGGGAGAAGAGAGCTTGAGCTCTTGCAAGCACACACACACTCACAAAACCCTAATAGAGAACACACAAGGTGAGAGGCTGAAAATCTTCTTCTCCTCTACTCAACACTCAACACACCATATACAAGAATAAGAGTACACACAATATGAAAGGTACTCAACCAAATACATACACGGGTTCTCTATAGTGTGAACCCGACTAAATGAGCTGGCGCTATAACTATGCCAGTCTCTAGAGTGGCTGTCACACAGCCTGTCATCCCACTGGCCGCATATCACCCAAGATCTCACCAACCATGCCAGTGGTGTAAGTGCGGGGCCTATCCCCCAGGCGGGTCATCAGTGTCCACCGCCTCACTAGAGCTCGATATCTCAACACTCCCCCTCGAGCTCAACTCCATCTCATGTACACCAAGCGAAGCCCTGAATCTGCGGAGCTTCTCTGTTCCCAATGCTTTGGTGAAGATGTCAGCTACCTGATCCTCTGTGCTGACATAAACAAGGTCAAGGTCTCCTGCCAAGACCCTCTCTCTGACGAAGTGGTAGTGGACCTCTATGTGCTTCGTACGAGCATGAAAGACTGGGTTCCTGGCCAACTGTATACTGCTAATGTTGTCACAGAAAATGACAACCTGTCTATCCACTGATAGACCTAAATCTGCAAGTAGCTTCCTCAACCAAGCTACCTCACATGCTGCCATAGCAGCTCCTCTGTACTCGGCCTCTGTACTCGATAGAGCAACCGTAGGCTGCTTCTTGCTGCTCCAAGTCACAGCAGCACTCCCCAAAGAAAACATGAATCCACTGGTAGATCTTCTGTCTGAGATACTACCAGCCCAATCAGCATCTGTGTACCCATGTACACATATCTCTGTCCCAGTCTCATAGAATAGTCCACAATGCAAAGTAGACCTCACATACCTCAGTATGCGTCTCACAGCATCCAAATGCGGTTTCCGTGGAACCTGCATAAACTGACTCACCAACCCAACAGCATAGCTCAAATCTAGTCTGGTGATCGTCATGTAGATCAAACTTCCTACTATGCTCCTGTACATAGTAGGATCCTCCAAGATCTCTCCTGAATCTGCACTCAACTTGCCATTCTGATCCAATGGCACAGAAATAGGCTTACAGCCTGTCATACCATACTTGGACAACATGTCCAAGCCATACTGTCTCTGCAGTAATCCAATACCATGTGGTGACCTAATCACCTCAATGCCCAAGAAATATCTGAGCTCCCCCAGATCCTTCATCTCGAACTTCTGTCTAAGCAAGATCTTTACATCAAAGATCTCTGCATCATGGTCCCCCGTAATGATCAAGTCATCTACATAGATGACAACAAGCACAACCCCTCTATCACCATGTCTCACATACAATGAGAAATCTGCATTGGCTACATGAAAGCCAATAGTGACAAGATATTCAGAAATCTTGTCAGACCATGCTCTTGGTGCTTGCTTTAAGCCATACAAGGCTTTCTTCAACCTGCAAACATGCTCGGGGTGACCCACATCCTCATAACCAGGTGGCTGCAACATATACACCTCTTCTTGCAAATCCCCATGCAAGAATGCATTCTTTACATCCATCTGATGTAAAGACCATTGCTTTGACGCAGCCACTGCTATCACAACTCTCACCGTTGCCATCTTGGCAACTGGACTGAAAGTTTCCTCATAATCAATCCCATATGTCTGCGCATATCCTTTGGCTACCAATCTAACCTTGTACCTGTTTATGCTTCCATCACTGTTATGTTTAACTTTGTACACCCACTTGCATCCAATGGCTTTCTTGCCTTCAGGCAATTGCACTAAATCCCAAGTTTCATTTCCATATAGTGCATCCATCTCCTCATCCATAGCTTTCTCCCAACACACATTTCCAACAGCCTCATCAATGCATGTGGGTTCAACAACCTGCACAACCTTTGCCATATATGCATAGTGATGTGCCACATAACCATCATATGTAAATCTCTGCACAGGGTTCTTCACTCTCCCTGATCTTCGCAGCTTTTCATTCATGGCTTCCATAGCCTTCTTTACACCAGGTGTTCTCATAGCTGGGATCCCAAGCTCCTCATCAAGGCTCATATCTGAGCCACTAGATTCTCCATCAACATGAGAATGCCCTGCAAAAATGTCAGGCATACCAAGGGGCTCAACCACTTTCTCTTTTCCTTTACGTGATGTACTAATCACATTTGCAGGACTGGTATTATGACGCAGCCTACCACTCCATGGTCTATCAACAGACCCACTAGATGAGGACTCTCTTGGTCCACTCAAAGACTGTGATTGCTGACTTGCATTCTGTGCAACCACACTTCCACTCACATCAGCCCCAACAGCTTCTTTTTCAGCAGCATACCAGCTGCTCATCTCATCAAAGACAACATCCCTGCTTACCCTCAACTCACGTGTAGTAGGGTTATAACACCTGTATCCCTTTTGCTCAAGGGAATATCCAATAAACACACATTTTTCAGCTTTCGGGTCCAGCTTAGTTCTCAGCTCATCTGGCACATGCACATATGCAATGCATCCAAAAACTTTCAGATGAGACAAATCTGGTTTTCTGCCAGTAAACCTCTCCTCTGGAGTTACATCATGTATGGCTGCAGTTGGAGTCCTGTTCATGATATATACTGCTGTAGAAACAGCCTCAGCCCAATAGCAATGCGGCATATTCTTCTCTTCCATCAATGCTCGCGCAATCTCAGCAATGTGCCTGTTTTTCCGCTCAGCAACTCCATTTTGCTGCGGAGTGTATCTGCATGTATACTGTCTCCGAATACCATTCTTCTTCAAATATTCAGAGAACTCATTGGAGAAGTACTCTCCCCCTCCATCTGACCTTAGGCACTTGACATATTTTCCTGTTTGCTTTTCAACCAAAACTCTGAAATTCTGAAAGTGAGTGAACACCTCACTCTTCTCCTTCATGAAATATACCCACACTTTCCTTGTGTGGTCATCAATGAAAGTCACATAGTACCTGCAGCCTCCCATAGATATGGTCTTCGTAGGACCCCATACATCTGAATGCACAACATCTAGTGCATTTCTGCTCACATATCTGTTGCGTGGAAACACATGCTTTGTTTGCTTCCCAAATTGGCATGCTTCACATATTTTCTGCATACCTTCCACTTTAAATTTTGGCAGCCCTGTCACAATTCCTTTTGTCTGCATAGACTTCAATCTCTGCACATTCACATGACCAATCCTTTTATGCCATATGTCTGTGTCTGCAACAACTCCTGAACCATTTGCAAACATTGCAGCACTCATTTCAGGCATGTCTACATCCAACGTAAACATTCTGCCCACTCTGTTGCCTTTTGCAACCAACCTGCACTTGTCTTTCAAATCTTCAACATAACACCCATCAGGGTTAAACCGAACCTGCAAACCCTGCTCAATCATCTGGCCAACTGAAACCAGATTCTTTGTTATGTTCGGTACATGAAGTACATCTGCAAGGTACTTCACTTTGCCATCCTGCATAGACAATGGCACATCTCCAACGTGGGCAATTGGATGAGCAGTGTCATCCCCTGTTTCCACAAAACCTGGTCTTTCCGGGTTTTTCATCTCCTTGAACCACTCCCCATGACTCGTCATGTGGTTCGAAGCGACTGAATCCACATACCATACATTATCTTTTTGTGCTGCATCAACATTTTCAGACATGGCATTCACAACATGCTGCATAACAAACAACCTTTCATTATCCTCATTATTTCTGCTTGAGGATGCATAGTTGTTTTGCTGCACTTTCCCATTTTGCATGTCAGCCTGCTTCTTATAACATTCTGACTGCACATGTCCAGGCTTACCACAATAGTAGCATTCACGTGCATCATTATATTGCCTTTGCCAATTTCCACGGCCTCTTTGACTCCCCCTGCCTCTGAATTTGCCTCTTCCACCTGCGTGTTGTTGTTGTTGTTGATTCTGGGACTGTTGTTGTTGCTGCTGCTGCTGGCCATAATTCTGATTACCTGTTCGGCCACCTCCTTGACCGCGTCCACGGCCTTCTCTACCTCGTCCTCTTCCTAAACTCGTGTAGAAAGCCTGTTGCTCTGAACTGTTTTTACTTTGTGAAGACTGTTGGTCTTCACCCAAGCTCTTCTCTTCGATAATCAGCATAGACACCAAATCTGTAAAGTTGGGAATGTTTTCCCGAGTCTGAATGGACGTCTTGAACGCCTTGTATTGTGGCCCGAGACCACGTAGACAGACTTCCACCTTGTCATCATCATCTACTGACACACCAATAGATGCAAGGGATTCCACAATACCCTTTATCTTCAGCGCATAGTCATTCACAGACATGCTCTTTTTCTCCACAGTATGAAGTTCATTCTTCAACTGTATCTTACGTGCCTTGGTATTTGTTTCATAAAGCTTTACCAAGGTGTCCCACGCCTCCTTGGGGGACTTGGCATCCTGAATGTGCCCAATCATGGTGTCCTGTATACTAATGGAAAGCCAATACATAACCTTCCTGGCTCCTTGGTTCCAGTCTTTAAACTCTTTCACATCTGCAGCAGTCGGATTTATATCCGGTATCTCCGGTGCCTCTTCATGCTCACCTTCTATGTAGTCCCAATAGCCTTTTCCCATCAGGAAATTCGTTAACCTGAACCTCCAAGCATGGAAGTTATTCTTATCCAGCTTCTCAGCCACAATCTGAGTTATCCCATCATTTGACATCTTGCCAAACACACAACTTTACCAGAAACTGCACTCTGGTTTTTCTGCACAAATGCTGTATTTTCTGCACAGCGGTACTGCAGTACTCTCAAATGTCACAACCAGTGACTTCAATGCACATACATACACCCAATGGCAACTGTAGACCTCTTTGCAGCACCCACAGTGTCTGCACAGTCAATCTGTCTTCCTGCAGTTCTTAAAACAGAGTTCTGCAGTGAATCGATGACTTACCCGCAGTGCTCGAAATCGCCTGCTTTCTGAAAAACGGAGGTCCCGCGAAGAAAGCTCCTCAATCGGAGATCGTTTGCCGGTGCCTCCCGTAGAGCTCCCGACAAGGGTGTAGTCACCAACACAATAGGGAAGAGTAGTTGATGCTCTTACCCTCGTACCGCTTCCTGTGGTTCTCTTGCTTGCAGCTCAGCCCTTAGCACGAACCAGGCTCTGATACCATGAAAAGATGCAGGGGAGAAGAGAGCTTGAGCTCTTGCAAGCACACACACACTCACAAAACCCTAATAGAGAACACACAAGGTGAGAGGCTGAAAATCTTCTTCTCCTCTACTCAACACTCAACACACCATATACAAGAATAAGAGTACACACAATATGAAAGGTACTCAACCAAATACATACACGGGTTCTCTATAGTGTGAACCCGACTAAATGAGCTGGCGCTATAACTATGCCAGTCTCTAGAGTGGCTGTCACACAGCCTGTCATCCCATTGGCCGCATATCACCCAAGATCTCACCAACCATGCCAGTGGTGTAAGTGCGGGGCCTATCCCCCAGGCGGGTCATCAGTGTCCACCGCCTCACTAGAGCTCGATATCTCAACATACCCGTATATACCGAGGGTATAAATGCAGCTCTTTACTGGCAGTATATACGAGTAAATCTAAGACTTGAAATTATAAGCATTAATACTATCCACAATATGAATTCGAATGTGGTTGATATGATTTAAAATTCTGATTTAGAAATTATGAGTTGATTTGGATTCTGATTGAAAAATGAAGATTGAATTTTGGCTGAAGTTTAATAACTAAGCAAAACCACAATGAGGATGAATGGGACGAGTCCCTATGATAATGGTCGTAGCTAGAATGACCTAAATAAACTAGCAAATCAATATGAGATTAGTGGATTGTGCTGGCAGATTGCTGCTGTAACACTTAACCCAGCGGATCAAGTTAAGGAGGTAAAAACCAAAATCTATAAAATTAAAAGTTTCCATCGGCGGACTGTTCAGATAGAAATCTCGGTCTAATGGACCATTATTGTGATAAGGATTTGAATGTTATGATCTGAGTGAAATGTTATCTAATGATGAGTTTTATATAAAGGATCTTTATCTCGGGATTCTGTTGGGTTCTCCAGACTATAAGGAACCCAGAATCAGTTGGATCATAAGGAAAAGAATTCTCCTCTAGTTTTGCGAGATGAGGACATCTCACGTTTTTTAAGTGGTAGAATGTAAGATTCCTCCCCAGTCTCTCAGGATGTCCAGTATCTTCCCCTCTAATCAAATCCCTCTTTAAAAAAAAAAGATCTTGTTTCTACCTATTTTGGCTTAGAGAGAGAAAATATTCTAGAGAGAGGTTATTTAGATTTCGGATATTTTTGGATGGAAAAATATCTCTTCTTATTAAAATAAATTCCCCCAAAATAGAAATTCAAAAAGATTTTCAGAAGGTGCATTAGAAATCAATTATAATTTGTTCAAAAGGCCTTATCCTGGGGGTCCAGATTTTCAAAAAAAATTAAATTAAGGTTCTGAGGGGCCAATCAGATTCATCCAAATGTATGGAGGAGATAAATGAAGAAATAAAGAAAATCCCCCCAAAAAATGAGTAAATACTCACATAAGATGAAGAGTTGACTAAGGACAAGGATATTAGTTAAAAAAGAGGAGATATTTAGTGAAATGATGCATTTTTGACACCTTAGTGTGGGGGAATTCCCCTCATGAAGGAGGTGCCTATTTCACATGTGTGGACCTCAGTTTTAAACTCACAAATAATGAGATATTTTCATCTCTCCTCTCTCCTGCTTCAACTAGATCCAAAAAGTAAGCTAAACTGACCTAAAAATGGTAAAAATTTGACCAAACTGATCTCAAAAATTCTAGAATCAGTTTGCTTGGTTAGAGGCTCACTTTTTCCTATAAATAGAAGCCCCCCCCTTTGTTAAAGCTTAATAGTGTTTTATGCACTATTACTCTGCTCCTCTCCCTAGAGCCAAAAACTATGAATTTGTTAATAATTCATTAGTTTTTGACCATTCCCTCTTCTAAAGAATTGGTGGCCACTCTTGTTTTTGCAAACAAGAGTAGATCCCTCAAACCATCAAGCCAAAGGAAAGCTCCGAGAAATTCATGTAAGTAAGAAATCTTACTTTTTCTTTATTCTTTTAATGGTTTTCTGATGTTTTGTTATCTTTAAAATGATAAATAGATGCTATGCCTTGTTGTTGGAAAGGCTTTCCCCCTCTCTTCTTCTTAAATTCAGCCCTTCTTTATCCTAGTTAAGTAATCAAACTGTTGGAATTAAACTTTTTATATTGTTTCTCTTTTAAAAGTAGAATTTGATTAGTTTGGAATGCTTTAGACCGATTGGGGATGCTTTTTAAGTAATTTTAGGATAGAAAATTTGAAAAATGGTCAGCCACATACAAAGGAGGTTATGGCAAAATTTTCTTAAATTTTATGAAATAAGTTTTATATTTTATTATTTAAAAAGAGTAATCCCCATCATTTGTGTATTCTAAAAGTGTTATTTTCATTCTATGCATAGAAAATGCACAGTAGAAATAATTTTATTATAAAAGTGTTATTTCTATTCAAATTAAATTCTATGCATAGAAAGATGCATATTGGTTATTTTTTTATTATAAAAGAGTGATTTTCATTAGATTTTGATTTTGATTTTATGCATAAATAGATGCATTAAGAAATTATGTGGATGATGTGGATGGATGTATGAATGATGTGGATTGATGAAAATGATGTGGATTGATGAGTGGATGATATAAATTGATGTGAATGATGTGGATTGATGAGTGGATGATATAAATTGATGTGGATGATGTGGATTGGTGTGTGTATGATGAGTGAATGATGTGGATTGATGTGGATGGACGTATGGATGATGTGGATTGAGGTGTGGATAATTTGGATTGATGCGAATGGATGTGTGGATAATGTGGATTGATGTGGATGGATGTATGGATGATGTGGATTGATGTGTGGATGATGCGATTGGATGTGATTTGATGTGGAAATGATATGATGTGATTGGAATCGATGAAGAAAATAAAATTGTGGTAAGATGAGAAAATATGGAAATATTGTCGGAACTGTATTTATATGAGAAAACCTATTTCAAGAATGCTGGGGAAGCATTTTGATCGTCTTGTGAATGAGGTCATGGAGACCTATCTATTAAAGTTGACGGCGGAGAGTCAACGGAGGACGTCTCGCGTAGCAAGGTCGACCAAGGTCTTGACCAGCCTCGACTTTAAATGGTGAGCTTGCGGTCCAGTGGATGAGGGACCAAGGAAGCGGCCTATGAGTGAAGCGCTAGGTGACCTGCGAAGGATCCTAGAGGGTGCTGACCATACGGTGCTCGGGCTCTGGGTCGACGAAGATTCCCACAAGTACGTCGAGGAAGATATTGGAACAAGGAGTAAGAGTTGTTTTCTGAATTCGGGCATGGATCTGGTTGATTGACCTTGCTGGTCCTCAACGGATGAGTCCATGGCTCTTTTATATGGATCTATTGGTTGATCTTGTTGATCTTCAACGGAGATTCCATCTGGATATTTTTATGTGATTATATTGTCGGGTACTATGAGCTAGGAACTATTGAAAAGGCCCCTGAGTAAACAGGTGGTGAGCGTTCTCGTTGCCAATGATTCCCTAGGTACACCAATGAAGGAAGGATTTGGAAATTAGGATTTAACTAGATGATTTGAGGATTATGATCAGTAACACTATGGTTTCATTAAATGATTATTTTAAAGATTGTTAAATCTGTGAAAAAGGCAAGTTCACATTGGGTGTGTAAGTGGTGTGACTAGTTTTATGTTTGCATGAATATCCATCTAGGGGGCTTGGGAACTCTTTTCCCTGGTACCCGGAACAAAATCTAACCAAAATTCCTAATTGGATCCCATCACTACAGTGGTTGGGTAGTTGGCTAACCCATGGAACTGGATGGGGTTAGGCTAGACCGATGGATCCCTAAATCGAGACTCAATTTCTTTATAGTACGATAGATGAAGTAAATCCCAGACAAAAAATTGTTCTATGGAAAAGAATCAACGGCTGTGCCTCTTGATGAGGAAAAAAGCATTGGTCTCTATGATCTAAGTACAATCTTTTCTCTGATCTGACTATGGGACTTATGGGTTCGATCAGATCAGTTTTGTTAGTTAAGGCTTTTGACTACGTTAGTGAAAAGTTATTCTCGAGGAATTGTCCGTGCTTTCCGAGCAAGGGAAGTTTTTCCAAGTTCGGTTTTGGAAGAACCAATGGATTAGTTTCTTGTCCGGATATCCATGGGCGAGGCCCCGCGTGTGGGACCTTGCTCTGCACGCAAGAAGTGCTACTTCAGCTACTAGCACCCCAAAATTTGTTGCTCGGTGGGGTCAGGGATCTTACAGCTTGTATTAGAGCAAATTGGCTAATGAGGATCAACCGAGAAGCCAAGAATGTCAAAAATTTATGAAGCAATAGTAAAGGATTGTAATAGTGTGATAAAATTCATACAAATTGATATTCAAACTGAAATTTGTAAATTGGTCATTAGGTCTTCAAATGGAAGTACCACAATTGTATGGAATCCCTGACTTGCTTGAGGCCTAGACATGATGGTATTTAACTTATAGTTCCAAGGACCGTGACTACCCGTATATACTGAGGGTATAAATGCAGCTCTTTACTGGCAGTATATACGAGTAAATCTAAGACTTGAAATCATAAGCATTAATACTATCCACAATATGAATTCGAATGTGGTTGATATGATTTTAAATTCTGATTCAGAAATTATGAGTTGATTTGGATTTTGATTGAAAAATGAAGATTGAATTTTGGCTGAAGTTTAATAACTAAGCAAAACCACAATGAGGATGAATGGGACGAGTCCCTATGATAATGTTCGTAGCTAGAATGACTTAAATAAACTAGCAAATCAATATGAGATTAGTGGATTGTGCTGGCAGATTGCTGCTGTAACACTTAACCCAGCGGATCAAGTTAAGGAGGTAAAAACCAAAATCTATAAAATTAAAAATTTCCATGGCGGACTGTTCAGATAGAAATCTCGGTCTAATGGACCATTATTGTGATAAGGATTTGAATGTTATGATCTGAGTGAAATGTTATCTAATGATGAGTTTTATATAAAGGATCTTTATCTCGGGATTCTGTTGGGTTCTCCAGACTATAAGGAACCCATAATCAGTTGGATCATAAGGAGAAGAATTCTCCTCTAGTTTTGCGAGATGAGGACATCTCACGTTTTTTAAGTGGTAGAATGTAAGATTCCTCCCCAGTCTCTCAGGATGTCCAGTATCTTTCCCTCCAATCAAATCCCTCTTTAAAAAAAAAGATCTTGTTTCTACCTGTTTTGGCTTAGAGAGAGAAAATATTCTAGAGAGAGGTTATTTAGATTTCGGATATTTTTGGATGGAAAAATATCTCTTCTTATTAAAATAAATTCCCCCAAAATAGAAATTCAAAAAGATTTTCAGAAGGTGCATTAGAAATCAATTATAATTTGTTCAAAAGGCCTTATCCTGGGGGTCCAGATTTTCAAAAAAAATTAAATTAAGGTTCTAAGGGGCCAATCAGATTCATCCAAATGTATGGAGGAGATAAATGAAGAAATAAAGAAAATCCCCCCAAAAAATGAGTAAATACTCACATAAGATGAAGAGTTGACTAAGGACAAGGATATTAGTTAAAAAAGAGGAGATATTTAGTGAAATGATGCATTTTTGACACCTTAGTGTGGGGGAATTCCCCTCATGAAGGAGGTGCCTATTTCACATGTGTGGACCTCAGTTTTAAACTCACAAATAATGAGATATTTTCATCTCTCCTCTCTCCTGCTTCAACTAGATCCAAAAAGTAAGCTAAACTGACCTAAAAATGGTAAAAATTTGACCAAACTGATCTCAAAAATTCTAGAATCAGTTTGCTTGGTTAGAGGCTCACTTTTTCTTATAAATAGAAGCCCCCCCCTTTGTTAAAGCTTAATAGTGTTTTATGCACTATTACTCTGCTCCTCTCCCTAGAGCCAAAAACTATGAATTTGTTAATAATTCATTAGTTTTTGACCATTCCCTCTTCTAAAGAATTGGTGGCCACTCTTGTTTTTGCAAACAAGAGTAGATCCCTCAAACCATCAAGCCAAAGGAAAGCTCCGAGAAATTCATGTAAGTAAGAAATCTTACTTTTTCTTTATTCTTTTAATGGTTTTCTGATTTTTTGTTATCTTTAAAATGATAAATAGATGCTATGCCTTGTTGTTGGAAAGGCTTTCCCCCTCTCTTCTTCTTAAATTCAGCCCTTCTTTATCCTAGTTAGGTAATCAAACTGTTGGAATTAAACTTTTTATATTGTTTCTCTTTTAAAAGTAGAATTTGATTAGTTTGGAATGCTTTAGACCGATTGGGGATGCTTTTTAAGTAATTTTAGGATAGAAAATTTGAAAAATGGTCAGCCACATACAAAGGAGGTTATGGCAAAATTTTCTTAAATTTTATGAAATAAGTTTTATATTTTATTATTCAAAAAGAGTAATCCCCATCGTTTGTGTATTCTAAAAGTGTTATTTTCATTCTATGCATAGAAAATGCATAGTAGAAATAATTTTATTATAAAAGTGTTATTTCTATTAAAATTAAATTCTATGCATAGAAAGATGCATATTGGTTATTTTTTATTATAAAAGAGTGATTTTCATTAGATTTTGATTTTGATTTTATGCATAAATAGATGCATTAAGAAATTGTGTGGATGTTGTGGATGGATGTATGAATGATGTGGATTGATGAAAATGATGTGGATTGATGAGTGGATGATATAAATTGATGTGAATGATGTGGATTGATGAGTGGATGATATAAATTGATGTGGATGATGTGGATTGGTGTGTGTATGATGAGTGAATGATGTGGATTGATATGGATGGACGTATGGATGATGTGGATTGAGGTGTGCATAATTTGGATTGATGTGAATAGATGTGTGGATAATGTGGATTGATGTGGATGGATGTATGGATGATGTGGATTGATGTGTGGATGATGCGATTGGATGTGATTTGATGTGGAAATGATGTGATGTGATAGGAATCGATGAAGAAAATAAAATTGTGGTAAGATGAGAAAATATGGAAATATTGTCGGAACTGTATTTATATGAGAAACCTATTTCAAGAATGCTGGGGAAGCATTTTGATCGTCTTGTGAATGAGGTCGTGGAGACCTATCTATTAAAGTTGACGGCGGAGAGTCAACGGAGGACGTCTCGCGTAGCAAGGTCGATTGAGGTCTTGACCAGCCTCGGCTTTAAATGGTGAGCTTGCGGTCCAGCGGATGAGGGACCAAGGAAGCGGCCTATGAGTGAAGCGCTAGGTGACCTGCGAAGGATCCTAGAGGGTGCTGACCATACGGTGCTCGGGCTCTGGGTCGCCGAAGATTCCCACAACAAGTACGTCGAGGAAGATATTGGAACAAGGAGTAAGAGTTGTTTTCTGAATTCGGGCATGGATCTGGTTGATTGACCTTGCTGGTCCTCAACGAATGAGTCCATGGCTCTTTTATATGGATCTGTTGGTTGATCTTGTTGATCTTCAACGGAGATTCCATCTGGATATTTTTATGTGATTATATTGCCGGGTACTATGAGCTAGGAACTATTGAAAAGGCCCCTGAGTAAACAGGTGGTGAGCATTCTGGTTGCCAATGATTCCCTAGGTACACCAATGAAGGAAGGATTTGGAAATTAGGATTTAACTAGATGATTTGAGGATTATGATCAGTAACACTATGGTTTCATTAAATGATTATTTTAAAGATTGTTAAATCTGTGAAAAAGGCAAGTTCACATTGGGTGTGTACGTGGTGTGACTAGTTTTATGTTTGCATGAATATCCATCTAGGGGGCTTGGGAACTCTTTTCCCTGGTACCCAGAACAAAATCTAACCAAAATTCCTAATTGGATCCCATCACTACAGTGGTTGGTTAGTTGGCTAACCCATGGAACTGGATGGGGCTAGGCTAGACCGATGGATCCCTAAATCGAGACTCAATTTCTTTATAGTACGATAGATGAAATAAATCCCAGACAAAAAATTGTTCTATGGAAAAGAATCAATGGCTGTGCCTCTTAATGAGGAAAAAAGCATTGGTCTCTGTGATCCAAGTACAATCTTTTCCCTGATCTGACTATGGGACTTATGGGTTCGATCAGATCAATTTTGTTAGTTAAGGCTTTTGACTACGTTAGTGAAAAGTTATTCTCGAGGAATTGTCCGTGCTTTCCGAGCAAGGGAAGTTTTTCCAAGTTCGGTTTTGGAAGA
Source organism: Cibotium barometz (assembly GCF_041138505.1). Classification (NCBI taxonomy): domain Eukaryota; kingdom Viridiplantae; phylum Streptophyta; class Polypodiopsida; order Cyatheales; family Cibotiaceae; genus Cibotium; species Cibotium barometz. The sequence goes on from NC_141067.1 coordinate 48,742,384, forward strand.
ACCAATGGATTAGTCTCTTGTCCGGATATCCATGGGCGAGGCCCCGAGTGTGGGACCTTGCTCTGCGCGCAAGAAGTGCTACTTCAGCTACTAGCACCCCAAAATTTGTTGCTCGGTGGGGTCAGGGATCTTACAGCCTGTATTAGAGCAAATTGGCTAATGAGGATCAACCGAGAAGCCAAGAATGTCAAAAATTTATAAAGCAATAGTAAAGGATTGTAATAGTGTGATAAAATTCATACAAATTGATATTCAAACTGAAATTTGTAAATTGGTCATTAGGTCTTCAAATGGAAGTACCACAATTGTATGGAATCCCTGACTTGCTTGAGGCCTAGACATGATGGTATCTAACTTATAGTTCCAAGGACCGTGACTACCCGTATATACTGAGGGTATAAATGCAGCTCTTTACTGGCAGTATATACGAGTAAATCTAAGACTTGAAATTATAAGCATTAATACTATCCACAATATGAATTCGAATGTGGTTGATATGATTTTAAATTCTGATTCAGAAATTATGAGTTGATTTGGATTCTGATTGAAAAATGAAGATTGAATTTTGGCTGAAGTTTAATAACTAAGCAAAACCACAATGAGGATGAATGGGACGAGTCCCTGTGATAATGTTCGTAGCTAGAATAACTTAAATAAACTAGCAAATCAATATGAGATTAGTGGATTGTGCTGGCAGATTGCTGCTGTAACACTTAACCCAGCGGATCAAGTTAAGGAGGTAAAAACCAAAATCTATAAAATTAAAAATTTCCATGGCGGACTGTTCAGATAGAAATCTCGGTCTAATGGACCATTATTGTGATAAGGATTTGAATGTTATGATCTGAGTGAAATGTTATCTAATGATGAGTTTTATTTAAAGGATCTTTATCTCGGGATTCTGTTGGGTTCTCCAGACTATAAGGAACCCATAATCAGTTGGATCATAAGGAGAAGAATTCTCCTCTAGTTTTGCGAGATGAGGACATCTCACGTTTTTTAAGTGGTAGAATGTAAGATTCCTCCCCAGTCTCTCAGGATGTCCAGTATCTTTCCCTCTAATCAAATCCCTCTTTAAAAAAAAAGATCTTGTTTCTACCTGTTTTGGCTTAGAGAGAGAAAATATTCTAGAGAGAGGTTATTTAGATTTCGGATATTTTTGGATGGAAAAATATCTCTTCCTATTAAAATAAATTCTCCCAAAATAGAAATTCAAAAAGATTTTCAGAAGGTGCATTAGAAATCAATTATAATTTGTTCAAAAGGCCTTATCCTGGGGGTCCAGATTTTCAAAAAAAATTAAATTAAGGTTCTGAGGGGCCAATCAGATTCATCTAAATGTATGGAGGAGATAAATGAAGAAATAAAGAAAATCCCCCCAAAAATGAGTAAATACTCACATAAGATGAAGAGTTGACTAAGGACAAGGATATTAGTTAAAAAAGAGGAGATATTTAGTGAAATGATGCATTTTTGACACCTTAGTGTGGGGGAATTCCCCTCATGAAGGAGGTGCCTATTTCACATGTGTGGACCTCAGTTTTAAACTCACAAATAATGAGATATTTTCATCTCTCCTCTCTCCTGCTTCAACTAGATCCAAAAAGTAAGCTAAACTGACCTAAAAATGGTAAAAAATTGACCAAACTGATCTGAAAAATTCTAGAATCAGTTTGCTTGGCTAGAGGCTCACTTTTTCCTATAAATAGAAGCCCCCCCCCCTTTGTTAAAGCTTAATAGTGTTTTATGCACTATTACTCTGCTCCTCTCCCTAGAGCCAAAAACTATGAATTTGTTAATAATTCATTAGTTTTTGACCATTCTCTCTTCTAAAGAATTGGTGGCCACTCTTGTTTTTGCAAACAAGAGTAGATCCCTCAAACCATCAAGCCAAAGGAAAGCTCCCAGAAATTCATGTAAGTAAGAAATCTTACTTTTTCTTTATTCTTTTCATGGTTTTTTGATTTTTTGTTATGTTTACAATGATAAACAAATGCAATGCCTTGTTGGAAAGGCTCTTCCCCTCTCTTCTTCCTAAATTCAACCCTTCTTTATCCTAGTTAAGTAATCTAGTTATTGGAAATAAACTTTTTATATTGTTTCTTTTTTAAAAGTAGAATTTGATTAGTTTGGAATGCTTTAGATTGGGGACACTTTTTAAGTAATTTTAGGATAGAAAAATGGCCAGCCATACAAAGGAGGTTATGGCAAAATTTTCTTAAATTTTATGAAATAAGTTTTATCTTTTATTATTCAAAAAGAGTTATCCCCATCGTTTGTGTATTCTAAAAGTGTTATTTTCATTCTGTGCATAGAAAAATGCATAGTAGAAATAATTTTATTATAAAAGTGTTATTTTTATTGAAATTAAATTCTATGCATATAGAAAGATGCATATTGGTTATTTTTTTATTATAAAAGAGTGATTTTCATTAGATCTTGATTTTATGCATAAATAGATGCATTAGGAATTTATTTTTATTCCAAAAGAGTTATTCTCATCAATTTTGATTTTATGCATAAATAGATGCATAAAGAATTTATTTTAATTCCAAAAGAGTTATTCTCATCAATTTTGATTTTATGCATAAATAGATGCAAAAAGAATTTATTCTTATTCCAAAAGAGTTATTCGCATCAATTCTGATTTTATGCATAAATAGATGCATAAAGAATTTATTTTTCTTCCAAAAGAGTTATTCTCATTAATTTTGATTTTATGCATAGAAAGATGCATAAAGAAATATATTTTTTATTCAAAAGAGTTATTCTCATTAAAATTGAATTTATGCATAGAAAGAAGCATAAAAGATTTATTTTTATTTCGAAAGTGTTATTCTCCTTAAAATTGAAATTATGTGTAAATAGATGTGATGAGATGTGATGCAAATCAGATAGATGGGAATGAATGGATGGATAGATGTGATGAGAATAGAAGTGATAAGAATGAGAGGTAAATAGATGTGATGCGAATCAGATAGATGGGAATGAATCGATGGTGGATAGATGTGATGAGAATAGAAGTGATGAGAATGAGAGGTAAATAGATGTGATGCGAATCAAATAGATGAGAATGAATGGATGGATAGATGTGATGAGAATGAAAGGTAAATAGATGTGATGAGATAGTATGCAAATCAGATAGATGGGAATGAATGGATGGATGCGATGAGAATAGGAGTGACGAGAATGTGAGGTGAATAGATGTGATGAGAAGTAATGTGAATCAGATAAATGGGAATGAATGGATGGATGGATGTGGATTTATGTGAAGAATAGAAGTGGATGTATGTGAAGAATGGAAGTGCATGTATGAGAAAGAATGGATGTGGATGTATGTATGTGAAAGGATGGATGTGGAAGTATGTTAAAGAATGGATGTGGATGTATGTGAAGGGTGGATGTGGATGTATGTGAAAGAATGGATGTGGATGTATGTATGTGAAAGGATGGATGTGAAAGTATATTAAAGAATGGATGTGGATGTTTGTGAAAGGATAGATGTGGATGTGTATGTGATAAGTATGGATGTGGATGTATGTGGAAGAATATATGTGGATGTGAATGTGATGGTATGAACGAGGATAGAAGCGATGATATGGAAGTAAATTGGATGGATATGAATGATAAAGGATGTGAATGAATGATATGGGATGTGAATAAATGTGTTAGCATGTGAATCAGGAAGTGAAGGAATGATAAGAGATGTGAATGAATGTGATAACCTGTGAATCACGATGTGAATAAATGATATAGGATGTGAATGGATGATATAGGATGTGAGTGAATGTGATATGATGTGAAATGGATGTGATATGATGTGAATGGATATGATAAGATGCGATGTAAACTGGATAGATGCTAATGTATGTGAAGTGATGAGATATATGGGTAGATGTAAGTGGATGAGATCTGATGAGATAAACGAGGAATAAGTGTTGAGGTAGAAAAAGATGTGATTAGATGAGAATGGGAATACTTATGAAATTGTGTGGATGATGTGGATTGATGTGGATGGATGTATGAATGATGTGGATTGATGAGAATGATGTGGATTGAAAGGTGGATGATATAAATTGATGTGAATGATGTGGATTGATAAGTGGATGATATAAATTGATGTGGATTGATGAGTGGATGATATCAATTGATGTGGATTGATGTGGATTGATATAAATTGATGTGAATGATGAGTGGATGATATAAATTGATGTGAATGATGTGGATTGATGAGTGGATGATATAAATTGATGTGGATGTGGGTTGGTGTGTATATGATGAGTGAATGATGTGGATTGATGTGGATGATGTGGATGGACGTATGGTTGATGTGGATTGATGTGTGGATAATTTGGATTGATGTGAATGGATGTGTGGATAATGTGGATTGATGTGGATGGATGTATGGATGATGTGTGGATGATGCGATTGGATGTGATTTGATGTGGGACTGATGTGATGTGATAGGAATCGATGAAGAAAATGAAATTGTGGTAAGATGAGAAAAGATGGGGACTAATGTAAAAGGATGCGGAGTAATGACAAACGATGGAAATATTGTCGAAACTGTATTTATATAAGAAACGTATTTTTAAATGACTGTGTTTATGTCAAGAATGCTGGGGAAGCATTTTGACCGTCTTTTGAATGAGGTCGTGGAGACCTATCTATTAAAGTTGCAACTGCTGAGACGGAGAGTCAACGGAGGACGTCACGCATAGCAAGGTCGGTCGAGGTCTTGACCAACCTCGGTTTGATTTAAATGGTGAGCTTCCAGTACAGTGGATGAGGGACCAAGGAAGCGACCTATGAGTGAAGTGCTAGGTGACGTGCAAAGGATCCTAGAGGGTGCTGACCATACGGTGCTCGGGCTCTGGGTCACCGAAGATACCCACAAGTACGTCGAGGAAGATATTGGAACAAGGAGTAAGAGTTGTTTTCTGAATTCGGGCATGGATCTGGTTGATTGACCTTGCTGCTCCTCAACGGATGAGTCCATGGCTCTTTTATATGGATCTGTTGGTTGATCTTGCTGATCTTCAACGGAGATTCCATCTGGATATTTTTATGTGATTATATTGCCGGGTACTATGAGTTAGGAACTATTGAAAAGGCCCTTGAGTAAAGAGGTGGTGAGCGTTCTGGCTGCCAATGATGCCCTAGGTACAGCGATGAAGGAAGGAATTGGAAGCTAGGATTGAATTGGATAATAATTATTCAATTGGATAATTAGAGGATTATGATCTCAATAACACTATGGTTTCATTAAATGATTGTTTTAAAGATTGTTGAATCTATGAAAAAGGCAAGTTCATATTGGGTGTGTAAGTGGTGTGACTAGTTTTATGTTTGCATGAATATCCGGCTCCGAGGGGGCTTGGGTGTAAGATTCCTCCCCAGCCTCTCAAAATGTCCAGCATATTCCCCTGTAATCAATTCCCTCTTCAGAAATATAAGAGATCTTGTCTCTGACTGTTTTGGCATAGAGAGAGTAAATATTCTAGAGAGAGAATATTCAAATTTTTAATATTTCTGGATAGAAAAATATCTCATATAATTAAGATGAATTCCCCTGAAACAGAAATTCAAAAAGAACTTTCCAATGTGCAATTGGAATTAATTGGAAATGGGTATAAAGGACCTTAGCCTAAGGGTCTAGATTTTCAAAAATTTTAGATTATGGTCCAATTAAGGTTCCTATGGGCCAATTGGATCAATCCATGTGTAGGGAGGAGATAAATCCAATTTTGTAAAAGAAGATACCCAAAAATGAGTAAATGCTCACATAAGATGAAGAGTTGACTATGTACAAGGTTTATTAGTAAGAAACTATGAGCAATATTAAAAATATGAGATATTTTGGGTATAATGATCCCATTTTGACACATATGTAAGGAAGGGGAGTTCTTTAAAGGAGGTTCATATTTCACATAAGATGAAGAGTTGAAAATGTACAAGGTTTATTAGTAAAAAACTATGAGCAATATTAAAAATATGAGATATTTTGGGTATCCAAAAAAGAGTAAATGCTCACACAAGATGAAGAGTTGAAAATATACAAGGTTTATTAGTAAAAAACTATGAGCAATATTAAAAATATGAGATATTTTGGGTATAATGATTCCATTTTGACACATATGTAAGGAAGGGGAGTTCTTTAAAGGAGGTGCATATTTCACATGCATGAATGAGTTTTAAACTCATAAAAATTGAGATATTTCATCTCTCCTCATTCAAGTCTAGTTCCAAAAAGTTAGCTTAACTGACCTAAAAATGGTCAAAAATTGACCAAACTGATTAGAAAATTCTAGAATCAGTTTGTTTGGTTAGGAGCTCAATTTTTCCTATAAATAGAAGCCTCCCCCTTGTTGAAAAATATATAGTGTTTATGCATTGTTACTCTACTCCACCTAAGCTAAGAACTGTGAATTCATTAGTTTTTGGCACTTCCCTCTTTCTTCAATCCCCATTGGTGGCTCCATCAACATACTAAACCAATTGATTGGTTGGGGGCCTCTACCGTGAACAAAGAATCAAGCAAATTGTAAGGTAAATGGTGAATTTTGATCTTTTCTATAATTTCTTAATGCTTCTCTCTTCTCAACCCCTCTCAAGCTTGAGAAGCTTAATTAGAAAGGTTTTTGAATGCTATTGAGGTTAATTGATTAATGATAGTTAGGAATTACATAAAATTGATGAATGCTATTGAAGTTAATTGATTAATGATAGTTAAGAATTATATAAATTTCCATTTATGCTTAATTCAAATGGTTTTTATGTAAATGCTCTCTCTCACTCAAGAAATGGTCATACTCATGACCCATTCTCAATCCAAATGAAGCTTTTCATAAAGCTTTTCCTTAATCCAAGATTAAGCTATGCTTGAGGCCAGATTAATGGCTTTTTTCTATGCTTTTAGTTTATGTATATTGATGATTCAATCCATTATGGATTAATGATCCAATTAGAGTTTATTCTAATTATTTCATTAATGATAAGCTTTATCCCTTAGAAAAATTGAGATTTATCAGTCATAACAGCGGAGCTATGGCAAAATTTTTATAAAAATTATGCATAAAATAATTTCATTCAAAGCATAAAAAGAGGACTTCCTACCATATTCTAGGAATTATCATCCTAGATTAATTGGAAGAATTTCATTGTAATCATGGAGAAATTAAATTTTTATATTATGCATAAAGGATAAATATTTATATCAAAAGTGTTACTTTTATCATTTTTATTTTCATGCATAGGAGTATGCATAATGGATAAATTTTTATATCAAAAGTGTTACTTTTATCATTTTTATTTTCATGCATAGGAGTATGCATAACGGATAAATTTTTATATCAAAAGTGTTACTTTTATCATTTTTATTTTCATGCATAGGAGTATGCGTAACGGATAAATTTTTATATCAAAAGTGTTACTTTTATCATTTTTTTTTCATGCATAGGAGTATGCATAATGGATAAATTTTTATATCAAGTGTTACTTTTATCATTTTTATTTTCATGCATAGGAGTATGCATAATGGATAAATTTTTATATCAAAAGTGTTACTTTTATCATTTTTATTTTCATGCATAGAAGTATGCATAATGGATAAATTTTTATATCAAAAGTGTTACTTTTCGCATATTGAATTTCATGCATAGGGGTATGAAAAAAAAATGATTGTTTTATTGTAAAATTGTAAAGAAAAAAAAATGATTATTTTATTATAAAAATGTTATTTTTATCATATTGAATTTCGTGTATAGAGGTGAAAAAAATAATAAATTATTATTTTATTATAAAAATGTTTTTTTAAAAAATGATTATTTTATTGTAAAAGTGTTACTTTTATCACATTTGAAGTTCTTGCATAGAGGTATGCATAAAAGATGTTTATTATATTGTAAAAATGTTACTTTTATCATAATTGGATTTCATGCATAGAGTTATGCATAAAAGATATTTTTATACTAAAAGTGTGATTTTCATCATAAATAGATTTTATGCATAAATTAGATGCATAAGAGAAATTCTTTTATTCTAAAAGTGTAATTCCTACTAAATTGAATTTATGCATAAGAAGATGCATAAAAGATTGATTTTAATTCAAAAGTGTCATTCTCATCTAAAATGAATTTATGCATAGGAAGATGCATAAAAGATTGAACTTTAATTCAAAGTGTCATTCTCATTTAAAATGAATTTATACATAGGAAGTTGCATAAAAGATTGATTTTTATTTCGAAAATGTTAGTCTCCTTAAACGGAATTTATGCATAATTAGATGCGTAAAGAAATTTTATATCAAATATAAGAATTCCTTTGTATTCTATAAATAGATATGGGAAGGGATAGGATGTGATAAGAGATGTATGAGATGTGATAAGATGTATAGGAGAAGAGCTAGGATGTGATAAGATGAGTTAGGATGTGATAAGATGAGTTAAGATGTGATAAGAGACCTATGAGAAGAGTTAGGATGTGATAAGATGAGTTAGGATGTGATAAGATGAGTTAAGATGTGATAAGAGACCTATGGGATGAGTTAGGATGTGATAAGATGAGTTAGATGTGATAAGAGACCTATGGGATGAGTTAGGATGTGATAGGATGAGTTAAGATGTGATAAGATGTGTAGGGGATGAGGTAAGAAGTGTATGTGATGAGATAAGATGTATATGAGATGAGTTAGGATTAGATAAGATGAGTTAGGATGTGATAAGAGGTGTATGAGATGTGATAAGAAGTGTATGAGATGTGATAAGAAGTGTATGAGTTAAGATGTGATAAGATGTGTATGGGATGAGGTAAGAAGTGTATGTGATGAGATAAGATGTATATGAGATGAGTTAGGATTAGATAAGATGAGTTAGGATGTGATAAGAGGTGTATGAGATGTGATAAGACATGGCATTCACGACATGCATACATAACAAACAACCTTTCACGACATGCATACATAACAAACAACCTTTCATTATCCTCATTATTTCTGCTTGAGGATGCATAGTTGTTTTGCTACACTTTCCCATTTTGCATGTTAGCCTGCTTCTAATAACATTCTGCCTGCACATGTCCAGACTTACCACAATAATAGCATTCACGTGCATCATTATACTGCCTTTGCCAATTTCCACGGCCTCTTTGACTCCCCCTGCCTCTGAATTTGCCTCTTCCACCTGCGTGTTGTTGTTGTTGTTGTTGATTCTGGGACTGTTGTTGTTGTTGCTGCTGGCTATAATTCTGATTACCTGTTCGGCCACCTCCTTGACCACGTCCACGTCCTTGACCACGTCCACGTCCACGGCCTCCTCTACCTCGTCCTCTTCCTGAACTTGTGTAGAAGGCCTGTTGCTCTGAACTGTTTTTTCTTTGTGAAGACTGTTGGTCTTCACCCAAGCTCTTCTCTTCGCGATAATCAGCATAGACACCAAATCTGTAAAGTTGGGAATGTTTTCCCGAGTCTGAATAGATGTCTTGAATGCTTTGTATTGTGGCCCGAGACGACGTAGACAGACTTCCACCTTATCATCATCATCTACTGACACACCAATAGATGCAAGGGATTCCACAATACCCTTTATCTTCAGCGCATAGTCATTCACAGACATGCTCTTTTTCTCCACAGTATGAAGTTCATTCTTCAACTGTATCTTGCGTGCCTTGGTATTTGTTTCATAAAGCTTTACCAAGGTGTCCCATGCCTCCTTAGGAGACTTGGCATCCTGAATGTGCCCAATCATGGTGTCTTGTATACTAATGGATAGCCAATACATAACCTTCCTGGCTCCTTGGTTCCAGTCTTTAAACTCTTTCACATCTACAGCAGTCGGATTTATATCTGGTATCTCCGGTGCCTCTTCATGCTCACCTTCTATGTAGTCCCAATAGCCTTTTCCCATTAGGAAATTCGTTAACCTGAACCTCCAAGCATGGAAGTTATTCTTATCCAGTTTCTCAGCCACAATCTGTGTTATGCCATCATTAGACATCTTGCCAAACACACAATTTTACCAAATTCTGCACTCTGGTTTTTCCTGCACAACTGCTGTATTTTTTGCAGCGGTACTGTAGTACTCTCAAATGTCACAACCAGTGACTTCAATGTGCATACATACACCCAATGGCAACTGTAGACCTCTTTGCAGCACCCACAGTGTCTGCACAGTCAATCTGTCTTCCTGCAGTTCTTAAAACAGAGTTCTGCAGAGAATCGATGACTTACCCGCAGTGCTCAAAATCGCCTGCTTTCTGAAAAACGGAAGTCCAGACGCGCCCGAAACGCGTTTTCGGCTCAGAAAATTATGTCCGATAGGATAGGACAGTCCGATAGGACAATATAGTTGCCCTATAGCTTTACTCCCGCGAAGAAAGCTCCTCAATCAGAGATCGTTGCCGGTGCCTCCCATAGAGCTCCCGACAAGGGTGTAGTCACCAACACAAATAGGAAAGAGTAGTTGAAGCTCTTACCCTCGTACCGCTTTCTGTGATTCTCTTGCTTGCAGCTCAGCCCTTAGCATGAACCAGGCTCTGATACCATGAAAAGATGCAGGGGGGAAGAGAGCTTGAGCTCTTGCAAGCACACACACACACTCACAAATCCTTAATAGAGAACACACAATATGAAAGGTACTCAACCAAATACATACACGGGTTCTCTATAGTGTGAACCCGACTAAATGAGCTGGCGCTATAACTATGCCAGTCTCTAGAATGGCTGTCACACAGCCTGTCATCCCACTGGCCGCATATCACCTAAGATCTCACCAACCATGCCAGTGGTGTAAGTGTGGGGCCTATCCCCCAGGCGGGTCATCAGTGGCCACCGCCTCACTAGACGAGCTCGATATCTCAACAACTTGGTATATGGACTCTGGAGCATCAAACCATATGACTTGTGTCATGGCAAATGGTTTGAACATATGAAGCCTATGGATGTGAAAGGCTATGTGGAGACAGGAGATGATACCCAACATGCTATCACACATGTTGGAAGTGTACCATTGGTTATACACAATGGTGAAACAAAGTGTATGGAAGATGTCTTGTATGTGACTTCTATTACAAAAAGTTTGGCCTCAGTTGGTCAAATGATGGAACAAGGTTTACAGGTTCGTTTCAACGAGCATGGTTGCTTTGTTGAGGATTTCAAAAATGGAGGCAGGTTATTTAAGTTGGATGCTAGGATTCCTGAGTTGAAATCAGTCATGTTCTCTAAAAGCCAAAATGTGGTACAGGACATTGACATGTGGCATAAAAGGATTGGACATGTGAATATACAAAGGTTAAAGAACATGCAAGCAAGAGGCATTGTTAGTGGGTTGCCTAGATTCAAGTATGATGGGAATATGCATGTCTATGATGCTTGCCAGTTTGGAAAGCAAGCAAGGTTGCCGTTTCCTAAAGAAGGCAACATGAGTAGTAGGCCACTTGAGATAGTTCATAGTGATGTATGGGGTCCTGCACAAAACCCATCTATTAAAGACAGCTTGTATTATGTGACATTCATTGATGATTTCAGCAGAATGACTTGGATTTACTTTCTCAAAGAGAAAAGTGAAGTGTTGGGAACGTTTATGGACTTTAAAGCTTTTACAGAGAAGCAATATGGCTCTTGGATAAAATGTTTGAGGACAAATGGAGGTGGTGAATACACCTCACATGCTTTTGAGAATTTCTTGAGAAAGCATGGCATAAGAAGGCAGTTAACCTGCACTTATACACCTCAGCAAAATGGTGTTGCTGAGAGAAAAAATAGAGTCATTTGTGATGTGACTAGGGCGATGCTCAATGAAAAGAGCATGCCAGATTATTATTGGGCAAAAGCGTGTTCCACAGTAGTGTATGTACTTTTTTATAAGACACCCACAGCAGCCATACATGGAAGTATGCTAGAGATGCGGCTTAGAGGTTTTAGGCCAGACATTGGACACCTTAAAGTGTTTGGTTGCATAGCTTATGTGCATGTGCCTGACGAGAGAAGGAGGAAGTTGGATCCTAAGGCAAAAAAGTGCATTTTTGTTGGGTATGCACAAGATCGCAAGGCATATAAATGTCACAATCTGCATACTAGGCAAGTGGTTATCTCATGAGATGTGGTGTTTGATGAACTTGCTAGTTGGTACAAGGCAAAGGATGAGGGTGTCATTGAATCCGTTGATGTTGATGTGCATGTGAACTTGCCACAAGCAAGTTCTTTTTCTATGTCTGGGTGAGCAGAGTCTGAGAGTAGCACTATACGTCCATGGTCAGGATGCTTGAGACATGAGAGTGTGAGCACTGCTGTGGATAAAGGGAAAAAGAAGGTTGAAGGAATTGGCATTAGAGGTTATGAGTCATCAAGTTCAGAAAGTTTGGATGAGGAACTTGGCATACCAGTTTTACGCACACCAAGTGCAGGCAGCAGGATAGATATGTTCCCCCACATGCTAGAGTGACAAGTGTTCACAGTGATCCGCATGCATTGCGGAGGTCCCAAAGGGTTAGGTATCCAATTGATAGGTTGACATATTGTGACTTTGCTATGCATTACGCATATATGACCTCTTTGGTGAAGCATGTGGAACCTGCATGTATGCTATACATGAGCTATTGGGAAGCATGTATGGGAGAAGGCAATGGATCTTGAGATGGATGCATTGGTTCATAATGAAACATGGGATTTGGTTGCCTTACCACAAGGCAAAAATGTCATTGGTTGCAAATGGGTTTATAAGGTGAAATGCAAATCAGATGGTTCCATTGAGCACCATAAAAAGCGTGGTTGGTAGCTAAGGGTTATGCACAAACCCAAGGCTTGGACTATGATGAAACATTTAGTCTAGTTGCAAAGATGGGAATAGTGAGTGCAGTCATTGCTATGGCTGTAGCAAATGGTTGGGAAAGGCATCAAATGGATGTGAAAAATGCATTTCTAAATGGTGATTTACAAGAGAAAGTTTATATGGCACAGCCAGAAGGATATGTGCACCCGAGGTATCCCACTCATATACGCAGGTTAAAGAAAGAATAATATGGTTTGAAGCAAACACCTCGTGCTTAGAGTGATAAGATAAGTTGATATCTTATCTCCCTTGGATTTCAGGTTTCTTCAGCAGATTCTTCACTCTATGTGAAGAAAACAGATCATGGGATTGTCTTGCTTGTCATCTATGTGGATGACTTGATTATCACAGGAGATCATGCTACAGATGTTATGCATGTCAAGAAGGCATTGAGTGGGCAGTTTGACATGAAAGACTTCGGTGAATTGAGATATTTTATTGGGAATGAAGTGATCAAAGACCATGCAGGGACATGGTTAGTGCAACGCCAATATGCATTGGATATGTTGGCAAAATATGGGATGACAAGGTGTAAGCCAATGAGTACACCTTTGGAGCAGCATGTCAAGCTGATCTTGGTGAAGAGTTGGATGATCCATCTATGTATAGAAAGATGGTTGGCAGTCTTATTTACATGACTATCACATGCCCGGATCTCAATTATGCTGTGGGGCTAGTAAGCCAATTTATGTAGAGCCCCAGAAAACCTCACTTGGATGTAGTGAACGCATTATGTGCTATGTAAAGACCACTGCACATTATGTGCTATGTAAAGACCACTGCACATTATGGTCTTCTTTATGAGCATGGTAAATGCTTAGATTTACACAGCTACACAGACGCAAATTGGGCAAGTAACTCATATGACAGGAGGTCTACTAGTGGTTATGCCTTTACATTTGGAAGTGCAGTGGTGAGTTGGCAAGAAAAGCAACCTACTGTTGTTTTATCTAGTACTACACAGAGGCTGAATACAGGGGTGCAGCCATTGCTACATGTGAAGGAGTATGGTTAAAGAGTCTCTTGGTTGATTTGGGTGAACCTATTGATGGCAAGGTTGTCATTCATTGTGACAACATGAGCAGTATACAGTTGGCCCAGAATCCAGTTTTTCATGCGCGGACCAAACACATAGAGGTCCACTATCATTTTGTCAGAGAGAAAGTGTTGGGATAGTACAGTGGATTTTCAGTATGTGCAGACTGAAGAGCAGGTGGCCGACATCTTTACAAAGCCACTTAGCAGGGAGAAGTTTGAGTTGGGAGTACATGGGATGATCTTGAGGGGGAGTGTTGAGAGATTTGATAGCCCAAGCTCATCTACATCTTCATCTATGGCAGTACATCATGAGCTTGAGAGGGGCTATTGAGATTCAAGGTCAATGTCAGCTTGTGCCAGTTGCACTATGTGCTGGCATGTTAGGTAGTAACATGTGTGAGACATAAATGACCGCCTCCAGGCTGGTCATAGTTGTGTGGACATTAGCTAGGGTTAGTAGTGTGTGTGGACACAACACATAGTGTGTGTTGTAGATTATGGATTATGGCTTTATGCATGGTGTGAGAAGGGAGATGGCTTCCCTCTATGGTTAGGGTTTGCTCCTGTGTGTGTGTCTCCTCTCCCTCTACCTGTTTTTCATCACTTACAAGCTCCATGTAAGCTAATTTTCTTACTTATTTACAATTTTTAAATCTATGGTTTTCTTGATTTTTATGTCTTACAATTGATTGAATTAAATTCAAATGCTATGCCTTTGAGGAAAAGGCCACCCCCTTCTCTTCTTTACATTCCAACCTTTCTTAATCCTAGAAAGATTAACTAAGGGATTAATTAAGCTCTTCTTATTGTTTACTCTCTTGAATTTAGAAAATTGTGTAGATTAGAGTTCTATAAATCTAATTTGGGTTAATTTAAGTCAAATAAGGAATGATAAAAATGAGAAATTGTCAATCATATAAAGGAGGTTATGGCAAAATTTTTGAGAATTTTGTGGAAAAGAAAGTTTGTTCTTATGTTATTCCAAAAGAGTAATTCCCATCATTTTTGCATCTAAAAGAAATATTCTAATTACTCCATGTACACATTCACCAATGAATATGCATGGATATCACTGAAATTAATTATTAAATTTTATTTTTCTGCATAGAAAGATGTATAAAGGAAATTTTTTTATTTTAAAAGTGTTATTCTCATTAAACTTGATTTTTATGCATAGAAAGATGCATAAAGGAATTTTTTTAATTATAAAAATGGTATTCTCATTAAATTTGATTTTTATGCATAGAAAGATGCATAAAGGAATTTTTTGATTATAAAAGTGTTATTCTCAGTAAATTTGATTTCTTTGCATAGAAAGATGCATAAAGGAATTTTTTTAATTATAAAAGTGTTATTCTCATTAAATTTGATTTTTATGCATAGAAAGATGCACAAAGGAAAAAATTTTAGTGTTATTCTCATTAAATTTAATTTCTATGCATAGAAAGATGCATAAAGGAAATTTTTTATTTTAAAAGTGTTATTCCTATTAAATTGATTTTATGCATAAATAGATGCATAAAAGGAATTTCTTTTATATAAAAGTGTTATTTCCATTGAAGTTGATTTTTATGCATAAATAGATGCATAAAGAATTTTTATATCAAAATTAGAATTCTCTTAAATTCTATCTTTACATTTTATGAATAGAGAAATTTCTATCGTTTTATATTCACACGGACTGTAAAAAGAAAATTTCTGAAATCTATGGAGATCAAAATATTCAGATGATTATTTTATTCCTCATTGGAATTCGTAACTAATTTAGAAATCAGTTAAGTGTATATTCAAAGAAAGAAATTTGGTAAAATAGTAATTGAATTATCAAACCTTTTCGAGAAAGATAGTTCAAGAAAAATCTTATCAGACTCGAGCCGTGAATCAGACTATGACCAAGAACAAACTCTTTTGTCAGTTTCGAGGAAAGTAGGTGTGACGAGTTTAGAAAAATACTCTCAAAACTCCCGCCAAATCTAAAACTAAGTTTGAGACCCTTCAAATTGATCTGTGGATCAAGGTTATAGAACTCGAGGAAATCAGGTATGAAATTTAGAATTCTGATCAAGAAGTTCTGGGGATACTGATTCAATAAATACTCATTGTATTCAAAAGAAAATCAAACTGAAATCTTGCATAGAAACCCTGTTTTCTTAAAGGACTGTCTTATGCCAGAATGCTTGGAGGGAGCATTTGGTATATGTTTTTCTAAGGGAAGCTTGGTTGCAACACCTGGCGGGAAGTGTTCAAAGGACAGCTCACGTGGCAAAGTCTGCCTAAGTCTTGACCATCCTCGGTCTGGTTGAAAAATGGTGCGCTTCTAGTACGATGAACGAGGGTTGACGAAGCAGTCCCTAAGTGAAGTGCCACGACACCTAAGAAGGATCCTCGAGGGTTCTGCCCAGGTGATGCACGAGCTCACAGTGCCTAGGGCACCCATGCGTATATCAATAGGAAGATATGTATGATGGACAAAATAATTATCGTAATCTATTTTTACTGGATCTTGTTGTTGCTGACTAGTGGGTCTTAACGGAGAGTCCAGAGTGATACTGTTTTTTTGAGAAACAAGGGACTGGATGGAAATTTTGAGTTATGATATCTGTAACTAATAACTGTTTGTCAATGGATTATTTTATATGTTAAAGTTTTGAAGAGGAGTGTGTGCATATCTGTATTTGAAACCAAAAGTTAAGAAAGGCATTCAATTATGGGTGGGTGAGTAATTGTCAGGTTCTACCAATTCCAGTGTTTGGGTGGTGGCTAACCCATGGGTCGGATGGGGTTAGACTGGGATCTGTGGAGTTTTAATAAATTAAATGAAAATAATAGGAATACGCTTAGAATTTGAGTAGTTAAATAAAACCCTGAAGAATTTCTCAAATGAGTAGATCAACGGTTGTGCTGCCTGATTTCAGTTAGGAAAAAAGCGTTGATTTCCTCGGATGATTAGATCAATGGCTGTGCCTAATTTTGGTTAGGAAAAAGCATTGATTTCTTCAAATTAAGTCAGTGATAGTTTTCCTTCTATCTAGTTTAATCAGGTGAAAGATAGTTTAATCTCTTGAGCTTGTTAGCAAATTCGTTAAGAAAATAAAAAAGATGGAATCGTCCCCGTTTTTGGGGCAAGGGAAATTTTCTCGGTTTCGGTTTTGGAATGACCACCAAATTAGTCTCGTGTCCGAACATTCAAGGGCAAGGCCCCGAGTGGGAAACCCTGCCCTGTGCAAGAGGGAACTACTTTCGCTGCTAGCAACTAGGAATCTGGTGCGCGGAGGGGGCAAGGGGTCTCACATCATTTGCACACCTAAGGGTATTTGGCTGCACAAAGACAGTATGTATTGGACATGTTGGCCAAGTATGGGATGGTTAATTGTAAGTCAATCTCGGTGCCATTAGATCAAAATGACAAGCTTAGTGCAGATGTAGGTTATGTGTTGGAGGATCCCACTATGTACACGAAGATTGTGGGGAGTTTAATCCATTAGGGCCAGAAATGTCTTAAAAAGGGACCTTTACTTAGCTCATGATTAAGAAAAGAGCCAAAGAGAGTGCGCCACGTGCATAAGAATATGGTATTCTTGTCTCCTCTACTTTGGAGGTAGTAGAGTCCATTTCGAGTTTTTTCCTCTAATTTAGCCAAATTCTCTATATTCAAACCGATTGTGGTGGTCCCTAGGATCTGTTATACTGACAAAATCTATCAAAAGATTTGAAAAAAGATGGCATGTAGTTAATGCCAAAATTTTTGAAGTTTGGACAAACTACCTCCAATATTCCTTTTGGTGTCCATACCATTTTCATTCTTCTTCTCAACGTTTAGAAGCTCATCTTATAGCTCTCTCTCATCTCTTTTTCGACCTCACCGAGCTTCATTGCATCTTCTAGCTCTCTCTCATCTCTTTTTCGACCTCATTGAGTTCCATTATTTCATTCTCTTGCTTCTATGGAATCCACAAGACGTCCTTCTCGTTCAATAAACTCTTGTGTCACACACAACAAAAGGGATGATGGAACTTGGAAACCCAAGAGTTTCAATGTAGACGATTGGGTTACTATGTTGCCCTCATGCAAGGGATCTCATAAGGTGAAAAAAATGAAAAGAGAGGATACAAAGTGCCATTGGAAGGGATGCATTGCTGCTTTCAAGGTTACAAATTGAAGGCTAGTTTGCTCAGGTCCAACATGTTTACATGATGGCAAAGGATATATACGTACCTCCAACTCAACATATTCCTATGCAAGCACATTGTAAGTTGTTCAATTTTACAAATATATTTTTTCTTTTAATACAAGTTTTAACTTTCGATTTCTTTAGATATCTTTCCCTCAACAAGTTTTGAGTGGCAGCTTGTGGAGAGCTTCAGTGGTACTTTCCAAGCCATTCACAAAGAATTTGCAGAGCTCATGTATGGTGACCAGAATGCAGCCTTGTTTAATACAGGTAATCTTTTTGTATACTACACACAGTATGTTGTTCCCCCAAAAACAAGTGTGTATGGGAAAATTGAGGATTTAGCAGTGCCAAGCCTTTCTTCTCTTAATTGGGACATTCCAGATGAAGCGATGGTGCAAAGCTTCAAACATTAAATATCCCATGATATTCAAAAGGCCATGACTTCGGGAAGGATCTCGAGGCGGATACGGTTATCATGGTTCGTGCCTATACATGTCTCTGTACCTTGCTTCAAAGACGTAGAGTTATAGAGAACAAAGGCATCATGGCTAAGTAGAAACTTTCCAGCAGATTATTTGGATTACATTATAGGACTCTTTTGGAAATCTAGAGAGTATGATCATAAGGGTGACTACATAAGGTGCAATGCATGCCCTCAATCCTTGGCTTTGTCTTACAATATCTCTCGACAATCACTATGGGTTATGATTATAGGAGATACAAACTTAAGTTAGGTATCTGGGAATCTTTTTGGATTCTGATATAGATTGCATGTCATTTAGGTTTGAGTTGCAGGTTATTCCACATGCTAAAAGAAAGGAGGTTAATGTTACCTCTTAGTGGACGTTAAAAGACGTTAGGGAAACCTTGGAGTTTCTTAACAACACCACCCCTAGTTATAAATTCAAGGTCAATGGTACTACAATTGGAAGAAGAAATGAATGCTCTATATATTGTATGAGTTGTTTACCTCCAATTGTTATAATTTTTGAACCATGAATCAATAGAAAATTGAACATTTTCTTGACCATTGCCATTTGTGAACAAACATTTAATAGATAACTACATCTTTCATATTGTGATTTATATACAATAAATGGTACAAATACATCTTCCAAGTTACAAAATGTCACTGCGTATGTGTGAAGTTACAAAATATTCTAATGCTCTTGATCTTATCTTTGTTTATTTGGGCTCCTAGACTTGGCTTGCTCTTGATCTTCACTTTGCTTATTTGGGCTCCCAAACATTGCCTACTCTTGATCTTCACTTTGCTTATTTGGGGTCCCAGACTTTGCTTGCTCTTGGGCTTCACTTGGTATTTTTGGACTCCCAGACTTTGCTTCCTCTTGTCCTTGAGCAGGAACAGCACCGAAGTTGAGGGGCTTCTGAGCAGAGGGCTTCTTTGCATGAGATTTCTTTTGTGATGTCCTCTTTGGCTGAGATGTCTTCTTTGCAGAGGACTTCTTTGCAATGGTTTTCTTTGAGTCTTTTTGCATCTTCTCAAATTTTAAAGGAGAATGCATTCGCAAACCCTTGCCTTTGCCTTTATGTCTTTTCAGCATCTTCTCCTTCCCTTTTCTTTGAGCTTGATCTCCTGGAGGAGGGGAGTCAAGATCTACAGGTGCAATTGCTTTGTCCAACATTATCTCAATACATCTCTCTCTTATCCACCAAATATAAGATTTAAGGTATTTATTGCACTGCCAAAAAGAGTGGAGTTCTACGACAAATAATGTACAAATACATTAAGAGTAATGCAAAGGATTCTCTAGTTTTCTTACATTGACTTGTTGTTTTAACAACTTAAAATCTATTGTCCTGCAGGCATTTGCAA
Organism: Cibotium barometz; assembly: GCF_041138505.1. NCBI lineage: Eukaryota > Viridiplantae > Streptophyta > Polypodiopsida > Cyatheales > Cibotiaceae > Cibotium > Cibotium barometz. Next base: position 48,762,257 of record NC_141067.1, read on the forward strand.
TCACCCTCCATCCACAACTAGTAATGTCAGACTGAATTGGAACCTAAAATAATAGTGTAATTAGAAGAAATCCATCTTCAAACAAAGAAACATCCAACCTAAATTCTTAATACCTCTTGCTGAAGATACTTGAATGGCTTCTCTGGATCTGCAAGGTCTTTATAATTTTTCTCTAAATATGCTAATACAATTTTGCAAGCAGCACTACAATAAAGAGCATATCAAATAGATGCAATGTTTGTAACGAAATTGTGATAGTTGATGAAAAGAGATAATATGGTAGTAGTTGATAAAAAGAGATACTTACATTTTGCATTGACCATGTATACCAGCTAAGGAGTTCATGAAAGTAACCTCTCTATCGAAAACATCAATGAGTATAAGACTCCAATGGTGACTGCAAATAAAACAATAGTAAGAAAATATCTACTCACATGAGTTATGAATTTAAAACTATTAAAAAACACTACCTTAAAACTAATAAAAAATACTACCTTTTATTATATGGGATGAATATATAATAGTTTCTCAAGCTATCATATGCCCTAAAATAAACTTCAATATTTGATCCTGTCTTTGAAAAGATATTACTTGATATTAGAGGAAAAACCACAAATATGCTACTTGAAATCTCTGTGGGAATTGTAGAAATGTATGCCCTGTAATCAAAGACAGTATTAAAGTATGGAAAAAGGAGAGAAAATGACAAAATTGTGGCTAAAGAATGATGCTAACCTCATGTAACAAAATATTACAGCGTCAGATATTTCAATATATGTCTTCTCTAACATCACTTTGTCCTTAGGTGAAATGCTCAAGTAATATTCAATCTCAAGGATGGAGGAGACATTGATATTCATTTGACCATATACCTTGCCCATTCTATCATAATTCATACCACCAAGTCTCTTAACTTCCTCTTTATAAAAATTATCCTCCATCTCAAAAAGCATCTCTCTTTGGTCAAGTGCTTTTCTTGTTTCATACTCATGTAATATCTTCAATAGTAGGCCCTTCAGCTTTGCGGGACCTCTTGGGAGGAATTGTAAGGATATCAAAGGCCCTACCAGTTTTGGCCTAGAGAAAGAAAATCTTCTAGAGAGTGGTAATTCAGTTTCTAAATATTTTTGGATAGAAAAATACCTCATCTTATTAAAATAATTTTCCTTGAAACAGAAGTTCAAAAATATTTTCAGACGGTGCATTAGAAATAAAGTATAATCTGTTCAAGAGGCATTACCCTGGGAGTCAAATTTTTTTCGAAATTTTAAATTAAGGTTCCTATGGACCAATAAGATTCATCCAAATGTAGGGAGGAGATAAATAGAAGAATAAAAGGAAAATCCCCCAAAAATGAGTAAATACTCACATAAGATGAAGAGTTGACTAAGGACAAGGTTAATAGTTAAAAAAGAGAGATATTTAGATGAAATGATGCATTTTTGACACCTCAGTATGGGGGAATTCCCCTCATGAAGGAGGCGCCTATTTCACATGTGTGGGAGAGTTTTAAACTCTCAAATAATGAGATATTTTTATCTCTCCTCTCTCCTCTCTCCCAAATAATGAGATATTTTTATCTCTCCTATCTCAACTAGATCCAAAAAGTGGACTAGACTGACCCAGAAATGGTCAAAAATTGACCAAACTGATCTGGAAAAGTCTAGAATCAGTTGGCTTGGTTAGAAGCTCACTTTTTCCTATAAATAGAAGCCTTCCCCTTTGTTGAAGCTTAATAGTGTTTTTGCACTATTACCCTACTTCTTCCAAGAGCCAAAAAACTGTGAATTTACTCATAATTCATTAGTTTTTTGACCTTCCCTCTTCTAAAGACTGGTGGCCACTCTTGTTTCCAAAGCAGAACCCTCAAACCATCAAGCCAAAGGAAATCTCTCAAATTCCTTTGTAATTGGAGATTCTTCTCTTTTCTATTCATTTTATGATTTTTTATGGTTTTTTATGTTTTTTGTCTTCTCTAACTTGAAAATGATATTATACCTCATTGAAAAAAGGCATTCCCCTCTCTTCTCTAGTAAATCCAACCATTCTTTATCCTAGATGAATGATTAATGGATAAAATCAAGTTTTTCATAATGTTTCTCTTTGATAAAGTAGAAAATGTTTACATTAGAATGATTTAAATACTCTTGGTGAACTTCTAATTAATTGTAAAGAGTTAAAAATTGAAAAAATGGTCAGCAATACAAAGGAGGTTATGGCAAAATTTTTCTAAAATTGTGAAAAATAAGTTTTACTTTTTTATTCAAAAAGAGTGATCCCTATCGTATATGTATTCTTAAAGTGTTATTTTTCATCCTAGGTATAGAAAAATGCTTACTAAAAAAATATTTTATAAAAAGAAAGTGTTACTTTCTTTAGAATTAAATTCTATGTATAGAAGGAAGCTTATTGAAATTTTATTTTGATCACATAAAAGAATGATTTTCATCATAAATGATTTTTATGCATAAATAGGTGCCCCAATTCTGGGAAGGAGTTCTGAGGTTACTCTGGATAGAGGCAGATGGCTGAGCTGGAGTTCTTCTGGGGTTTCCCTGGCTTGGGAGAGACGGACCCTGATTAGACTCGTATGAAGGGGTTGGTCTCTGAACTCGGGGTCCTTGACTTCCCTGTCCCCTTGACATGGCAGGAGTTGAGCAGTCTTTCAGTTGGTGACCGAAACCTTGGCATCCAAAACATCCGTTTTCACTTCTGAGTTCATCCCTCTGATTTCTTGAAAGAGGTGGGGCTCCTGAGAAAGTATTCTGGGGGAAGGGTCTTCTTTCACTTTGGAGTCTTCCTGCATCTTGATTCTGATTCGAGCCTTGCTGCCTCTTCGGGGGTGGAAAGTTTGAAGTACTTCGCTAGGCTTGGAATCTTTTAAAGTTAGAGGGTGCAGGCTTTGGCGGGACCTTTACTACAAAGGCTTTGGCAAAATCTTTTGCCATTCTTATAGCTTCAGCCATGGACAGTGGCTTGGCATTTGACCAGTGTGTCCAAGGGTTCGTTCATTCCCCGAATGAACCTGGCCAGGAGTTGTTCTCCATCTAGAGGTGGTGAATATTTGAGTAGAAGAGCAAAGGCTTGGTGATATTCCTCTATGGTTTTGCTCTCCTGCTTTAGCTCTAAGAATTCGTTCATTTTGATTTCCAAAAATCCAAGGGGACAAAATCTCTTTCTTACATAGATTTTTAGGTCATTCTAGGACTGAGTATTTCTATCCAGATGGTTGGTGTCACAGTGGTTCCTCCATGCTACCCTAGCTGTTTCCACTATTTTCAGCTGGGCAAGAGCCATTTTGCTCTGCTCATTGTAGCCTGTGACATCAAAATATTCTTCCATGGCTTCCACCCATTTGTCCACAGCCTCGCCCAGGTTCTCCCCTTCTTCTTTGAAGGGTCCTGGTGGCTAAGTCCTATGAAGAGCCTTGCGAACATCAAGGTCAAGCTCGTCATCTTCAGAGAGAAAGTTTGGCTGACGGCCATGGTTTCTCGTCTCATGATTCTGCCAAAAATTTATATATTATTAGATTTTTATTTTGATATCATCCACAAGATCCTAAGACTTAAGAGGTTAGGAAAACAATTTCTTAAACAAGACAATGATCTTATTAGAGATCTATGACATATGTCTGATAACAGATTTTTCTTTATCAGATCATCCGTAAACAATCACTTATACAACAGGGAATTTTTCTTTAGAAAACATTTCTATATTTATATAAAAGTTGCAATATGTACATAGAGCAGCTCGGCTCCAGAATCACCGCCTAAGTCATAATCATATAAAGAAGCAAAACTGTGAAGAAGACATACCATGGTACACACGATTCATTACACAAAGAGGTGCTCTAATTCTATTTCTCGGGATAAAGAGGCTAAGAAGTCTAAAAAATCGGCATGAAGTTCTGAAGTTCTTGGGTGAATGATCACATAGTAGAACGTGCTGAACAAGCCCTAGTCTTATTAGAATCATGGCCAAGGAAATATTTTGCCTGAGCCTCTGATGCTGACTGGTACTGATGTTAATACACCATCCTCCACATAACCACATATATCGACGTCGTTCAAGAGGATCAGGAAAGTAAAGACTCTCAAAATGGCGAGCGAGTCTCACTTTGCTCATTTGGGTCGCAGCAGCAGCAGAGTTGATGAGGTGATCAAATGCAAAAGCTATCATATCCTGACTCTGAGAGAGTCCAATAATTCCAGATAGATTCAGGCTATCCATCTATAAATTTCCAATTCAATTTATAAGTTTTCAATTTTTGAAGTTCATTCACATAGTATTAACAAGTGAAAAACATTTCTTTCCTAGATTTCTATTAAAAATTAAGGCAATTTCTGCTCTGATACCAACTGTGAGATCCCTCTGTCCCCTCCGCGCACCGGACTCCCGGTAGCTGACAGCAAAAGCAGCCCCCTCATGCGTGGGGCAGGGTTTCTCACTCAGGGCCTCGCCCATGAATGTTCAGGCACGAGACTAGGCTAGTGGTCACTCCGAAAACCGAAACTGGGAAAATTTCCCATGCCCGAAAAGGGGATGATACCACCTTTTTGAATTTTCTTAACGAATTTTTTTTTTCTAACGAAATCAATTCTAAACTATCCTTCACGTGAATAGACCAGATAGAAGGAAACTATCGCTGATATAATTTGATCATTTGAGTAATTTCAATGCTTTTTTCCTAATCAAGATTAGGAAGCAAAGCCGTTGATCCACTCAATTGAGAAATTTCTCAGGGAATTAACTAGCTACTCGAATCCTAGCGTAATCCTAAGATTTTTCAGCATTGCCCTATGTAGGCACATAGGTCAAGGTAATCTCTCTTGCATAGAGCCTTTCTTGATATAATGATAATGCACTTGAATGTGTTGTGTCTGTACGACTACACATTGCGCTCTAATTGTCAGTCAAAATTGGTGGTAGAACATAGCTATCCAATACCAAGATCTGATGATAGATAGCGGATCCATACACATTCCATAATAGCTATGAATGTTGCATTGTACTCAGCTTCACAACTTAAAGTGGCTACTATTGGAAACAGTTACCACTATTGGACACCTTAAAACTCCACTGATTCCAGCCTAACCCCATCCGGCCAATGGGTTAGCCACGACCCTACCACTGGATTCGGTAGAACCAAACGAGTACTCACCCACCCATAATTGAAATGCCTTTCTTAACTTTAGCTTTAGAAAACAGATACGCACAAACTCCTCTTTAAAACTTTAATATAAAAAATAATCCATTGACAAAATAGATATGATCACAGATTTCATAACTCATCCAGTAAACAGATTACAAATAATCATTTCGTTAACATACATATATATAAATCTTCCTCGACATACGTATGGGTGTCCTAAGCACCGTGAGCCCGAGCATTGCCTAGTCAGAACCCTCCAAGATCCTCCTTAGGTGTCCTGGTACTTCACTTATATTCTCATTCATTCATTTTCCCTGGTTGCTTGCGTAAGCTAGTCTTAGAACAGAAATCAGGGAAACCTATGCAAGTTGAATTGGCTAGTGGGAAGATTCTTTTCACTCACCATGAGACAGATCTTACCCAGTCCAATCTAGATGGTAATGTAACCATGAGACAGATCTTATCCAGTTCAATCTAGATGGTAATGTAACCGACTATCAGTTCAAAGTCTTACCTCTGGGAGTTTTTGACGGGATCCTTGGAATGGATTGGCTCCACAGAAATTAAGCTGACATACACTGTCACAATGGAACCATTTCCTTCCATGACCTCACGGGAACAAAGTTCAAGGAACTGGAGTTTTCGGATCCCCAGACCTTCAGTTAGTAAAAGCTTCTAGGTTGCTGAAAGGACTTAGAAAGAAGCAGCAAATTTATGTTGTCAAAATGAACCCAGTAGACTCAAAGCTTAAGGATAAAGAACCAGAATAGTTAAATGAATTTGATGATCTATTCCCAGCAGAGCTAACTCAAATGCCTCCAATTCAAGAAGTAGATCATGTGATTGAATTGACCCTCGGAGCTCAGCCAATAGCCCTGCGCACGTACAAAATGCCAATTCCTGAAGCCATCAAACTCAAGGAACAGCTTAGATAGCTATTAGAACAAGGGTTTGTAAGACTCAGTGTTTCACCTTGGGGTGCGCCAGTTCTCTTTCAGAAAAAGAAAGATGGAACGCTTAGACTCTGTGTGGACTACAGAGGTCTAAATCAGCTGACATTTAAGAATAAGTATCCTATCCCAAGAATTGATGAGATTTTGGACAGGCTAAATGGAGCCCAAATCTTCACAAAGATAGATCTCAAATCCAGGTATTACTAGATCAGGATCAATGATCAAGACATACCGAAAATAGCCATCAATACTCGCTATGGGCATTATGAATTTACTGTCATGCCATTTGGATTGACTAATGCCCCAGCTACATTCAATCGCCTAATGCAAGACATCCTCAGAGAATACTTGGATGATTTTGTTCTAGTTTTCTTTGATGACATTTTGATTTACTCAAAGAATGTAGCTGACCCATGAGACTCATGTCAGAAAAGTTCTTGATATGCTCAGAAAGCACCAACTCTTTGCAAAAAAGAGCAAATGCACTTTCTCTGCCAACCATGTTGAATACTTGGATTTCTGGTATCCAAAGATGGAATTTCTCTAGATTCCACAAAGGTCCAAGCAGTCATAGATTGGCCTGAACCAAAGACAGTGAAAGAAGTCAGAGGATTCTTGGGATTGACTGGTTGGTATAGAATTTTTATACCAAAGTATGCTCTCATAGCTTCCCCCCTGACTAACCTTCTCAAAAAGAATACCCCATTTGAGTGGTCTGCTAGGTGCCAAAGTGCTTTTGATAAGCTGAAGACCGCCTTGGTAGTCCCGTTCTGAAGCTGAACAGATTTCTCTCTACCCTTTGAGAGGTAGTAACTGATGCAAGTGGTTTTGCCCTGGGAGGTGCACTCATGCAGGAAGTTCATGCAGTGGCCTATGAATCCCAAAAGATCAGAATGCATGAGAGGAATTATGTTGTCCACGACTTGGAATTACTTTTAGTGGTCTATACCTTAAAGTTGTGGAGACATTACCTACTGGGAAAAAGATTCACTTTGATGACAGATCATCAGAGCTTAAAGTGGATCTTTACTCAGAAGGACCTCAACATGCGTGAAAGAAGGTGGATGCAGACCTTACAAGAGTTTGATTTTGAAATCAAGTAGCACCCAGGCAAAGAAAATGTGGTAGTAGATGCCCTCAATAGAAAAGCCTCCTTGCTTGCAATTACTGTAGTATCAAATCCTTTGATTATTGAAGCAAGAGAGAAGATCATGCAGGATAGATTCTTTGGCCCTATTGCTACCCTACTTATGCAAGAAAGCAAAACTCCTCAGGAGTTGAACAGAGTTTAAGGGTACAGCCGAGATGATGGCATTATGTATTATAATCGCAGGCTATGCATTCCCAATGATGAGGGAACCAAGAGTCAAATTTTGAATGAAGCCCATGACAGCCTTAGCAGGCCATCCAGGTTTCATCAACCTGGTCTGAAAAAGGATGTACTGAATCATGTACGTCAATGTCTGACATGCCAGAAAGTCAAAGCTAAAAGAGTAAAAATGACTGGGAAGTTACATCCATTGGACATCCCCCAGCAGATGAAGTGGGAATGTATCAGTATGGACTTTATTACTGGATTACCTTCAGTGCAATCAGGTTACAACTCCATTTTTGTGGTAGTTGACAGACTAACCAAAGTTGCACATCTGATTCCAGTAAAAGAAACCTACACTGCAGTGGATGTGGCCAGAGTGTTCCTCAAAGAAATCTTCAGATTGCATGGCCTACCTAGGAGAATAGTAAGTGATCGAGATCCCAAGTTTACTTCAAGGTTGTGGACTGCATTTTTCGAAGCAGTGGGAACTTTCAAAGATCTCAGCATAGCTTATCACCCTGAGACCGATGGCCAAATTGAAAGGGTAAACCAAGTAATGGAAGATATACTTCGGTCATGCTGTGGCAGGGAACCCAAGAAGTGGCTAAGCTATCTGCACTTAGTCGAGTTTGCCTACAATGCTTCTTATCACGAAGTATCGGGATGATCCCTTTTAAAGCTCTGTATGGACAAGACTGCTTAACTCCATTAACTTGGTCTGACCCATTTATTAGGGTCGAGATGTCCAGACAGATGCTTGACAACATGGAGCAACAGATGCAGTCAATTCATAAAGATATTAAAGTTGCCCAGGATTGACAGAAGCAGTATGCAAATAAGAAGAGGACAGACAGAAAGTTTGAAGAAGTAGATATGGTCTTCATTAGAGTACGGCCCAAAAGAAGTTCCTTATCTCTTGGGAAGTACAAGAAGTTATCCCCCAGATATTGTGGGCCATATCTGATTACAAAGAAAGTAGGTGACTTAGCCTAAGAGCTTCTTCTGCCTCCTCATCTCAAAGTTCATAATGTATTTCATGTAACCCTTCTAAAGAAATATGTGCCAAGCCCAAATCATGTACTTGATGACGAAATCCTAACCAATTCAACCCAAGGACAGATGGAACTCCAACCTGAAGAAATTCTTGATGTTTGAGAAAAGATTCTCAGGAATAGAACTCTCAGAGAATTATTGGTAAAATAGAAGTTCTATCCTTTTGAAAATGCCACCTGGGAGAATGAAGCCGATCTATTGCAGGATTACCCCCAATTTGCGAGATGAGGGCATCTCGCGTTTTTCAAGTGGGAGAGAATATAAGATTCCTCCCCAGCCTCTCAAGATGTCCAGCATCCTCCTCTGTAATCAAATCCCTCTTCAGAAATATAAAAGATCTTGTTTCTACCAGTTTTGACCTAGAGAGAGAAAATTTTCTAGAGAGTGGTAATTCAGTTCTTAAATATTTTTGGATAGAAAAATACTTCATCTTATTAAAATAAGTTTCCCTGAAATAGAAGCTCAAAGAAGATTTTCAGAAGGTGCATTAGAAATTAAGTGTATAATCTGTTCAAGAGGCATTACCCTGGGGGTCAAGATTTTTTTGAAATTTTAAATCAAGCTTCGATGAAGAGTTGACTAAGGACAAGGTTAATAGTTAAAAAAGAGAGATATTTAGATAAAATGATACATTTTTGACACCTCAGTATGGGGGAATTCCCCTCATGAAGGAGGAGCCTATTTTACATGTGTAGGAGAGTTTTAAACTCCCAAATAATGAGATATTTTTATATCTCCTCTCTCTTGTTTCAACTAGATCCAAAAAGTGGACTAAACTGACCCAAAAATGGTCAAAAATTGACCAAACTGATCTGGAAAATTCTAGAATCAGTTGGCTTCATTAGAAGCTCACTTTTTCTTATGAATAGAAGCCTTTCCCTTTGTTTAAGCTAAATAGTGTTTTTGCACTGTTACCCTACTTCTCCCAAGAGCCAAAAAATTATGAATTTACTCATAATTCATTAGTTTTTTGACCTTCCCTCTTCTAAAGACTGGTGGCCACTCTTGTTTCCAAACAAGAGTAGAACCCTCAAACCATCAAGCCAAAGAAAAGCTCTCAAGTTCCTTTGTAAGTTGGAGATTCTTTTCTTTTCTATTCATTTTCTGGTTTTTTTTATGATTTTTGTCTAAATTGAAAATGATGTTATGCCTCATTGAAAAAAGGCATTCCCCTCTCTTCTCTAGTAAATCCAACCATTCTTTATCCTAGATGAATGATTAATGAGTAAAATCAAGTTTTTCATAATGTTTCTCTTTGATAAAGTAGAAAATGTTTACATTAGAATGATTTAAATACTCTTGGTGAACTTCTAATTAATTGTAAAGAGTTAAAAATTAAAAAATGGTCAGCCATACAAAGGAGGTTATGGCAAAAGTTTTCTAAAATTGTAAGTTTTACTTTTTTATTCAAAAAGAGTAATCCCTATCGTACATGTATTCTTAAAGTGTTATTTTTCATCCTAGGTATAGAAAAATGCTTACTAAAAATATTTTATAAAAAGAAAGTGTTACTTTCTTTAGAATTAAATTCTATGTATAGAAGGAAGCTTATTGAAATTTTATTCTGATCATAAAAGAATGATTTTCATCATAAATGATTTTTATGCAAAGATAGGTGCATAAAAGATATTTTTTTATATTAAAAGTGTGATTTTCATCATAAATGATTTTTATGCATAAACATATACATAAAATATATATTTTTATATTAAAAGTGTGATTTTTATCATAAATAATTTTTATGCATAAAATTATGCACAAAATTTATTTATTTTTTATTAAAAGTGTGATTTTCATCATAAATGATTTTTATGCATAAACATATGCATAAAAAATATTTTTTTAATATTAAAATTGTGATTTTCATCATAAATAATTTTTGTGCATAAATGGATGCATAAAAGATATTTTTTTATTAAAAGAGTGATTTTCATCATAAATGATTCGTATGCATAAACATATGCATAAAAGAAATTCTTTCATGTTAAAAGTGTGATTTTTCATCATAAATGATTTTTATGTGATGATAAAAGTGTGACTTTCATCAGAATTGGATTTTATGCATAATTAGATGCATATAGAATCTTTATGATTAAATAAGGGTTCTCTTTAATCCTCTGTTAAAAATTGGAAAAATGAATAAGTAGATAATATGTGCCTTAAGGCCGGGGTACACTAGCATGGAGAACGAAGGCTCAATCTCAAGTTCGAGCCTTATGCACTAGCATGGAGAGCAAAGGCTCAAACTCAATTTTGAGCCTTAAGACCGGGGTGCACTAGCATGGAGAGCAAAGGCTCAAACTCAAGCTCGAGCCTTAAGGCCGGGGTGCACTAACATGGAGAACAAAGACTCAATCTAGGTCAAGCCTTAAGGCCGGAGTATACTAGCATGGAGAACGAAGGCTCAATCTGAGGTTCGAGCCTTAAGGCCGGGGTGCACTAGCATGGAGAGCAAAGGCTCAAACTCAAGTTCGAGCCTTAAGGCCGGGGTGCACTAGCATGAAGAACGAAGGCTCAATCTGAAGTTCGAGCATTAAGGCCGGGGTGCACTAGCATGGAGAGCAAAGGAGCAAAGGCTCAAACTCAAGTTCGAGCCTTAAGGCCGGGGTGCACTAGCATGGAGAGCAAAAGCTCAAACTCAAGTTCGAGCCTTAAGGCCGAGGTGCAGTAACATGGAGAACAAAGACTCAATCTAGGTCGAGCCTTAAGGCCGGGGTACACTAGCATGGAGAACGAAGGCTCAATCTCAAGTTCGAGCCTTATACACTAGCATGGAGAGCAAAGGCTCAAACTCAATTTCGAGCCTTAAGACGGGGGTGCACTAGCATGGAGAGCAAAGGCTCAAACTCAAGTTCAAGCCTTTAAGGCCAGGGTGCACTAGCATGGAGAGCAAAGACTCAAACTCAAGTTCGAGCCTTAAGGCCGGGGTGCAGTAGCATGGAGAACGAAGGCTCAATCTGAAGTTTGAGCCTTAAGACCGGGGTGCACTAGCATGGAGAGCAAAGGAGCAAAGGCTCAAACTCAAGTTTGAGCCTTAATGCCGGGGTGCACTAGCATGGAGAGCAAAGGAGCAAAGGCTCAAACTCAAGTTTGAGCCTTAACGCTGGGGTGCACTAGCATGGAGAGCAAAGGCTCAAACTCAAGTTCGAGCCTTAAGGCCGGGGTGCACTAACATGGAGAACAAAGACTCAATCTAGGTCGAGCCTTAAGGCCGGGGTACACTAGCATGGAGAATGAAGGCTCAATCTCAAGTTCGAGCCTTATGCACTAGCATGGAGAACAAAGGCTCAAACTCAATTTCGAGCCTTAAGGCCGGGGTGCACTAGCATGGAGATCAAAGGAACAAAGGCTCAAACTCAAGTTCGAGCCTTAAGGCCGGGGTGCACTAGCATGGAGAGCAAAGGCTCAAACTCAAGTTCGAGCCTTAAGGCCCCGGGGTGCACTAGCATGGAGAACGAAGGCTCAATCTGAAGTTCGAGCCTTAAGGCCGGGGTACACTAGCATGGAGAGCAAAGGAGCAAAGGCTTAAACTCAAGTTTGAGCCTTAAGGTCGGGGTGCACTAGCATGGAGAGCAAAGGAGCAAAGGCTCAAACTCAAGTTCGAGCCTTAAGGCCAAGGTGCACTGGCATGGAGAGCAAAGGAGCAAAGGCTCAAACTCAACTTTGAGCCTTAACGCCGGGGTGCACTAGCATGGAGAGCAAAGGCTCAATCTCAAAAGTTCGAGCCTTAAGGCCGGGGTGCACTAGCATGGAGAGCAAAGGCTCAAACTCAAGTTCGAGCCATAAGGCACTGGGGTGCACTAGCATGGAGAACAAAGGCTCAATGTGAAGTTTGAGCCTTAAGGCCGGGGTGCACTAGCATGGAGAGCAAAGGAGCAAAGGCTCAAACTCAAGTTCGAGCCTTAAGGCCGGGGTGTACTAGCATGGAGAGCAAAGGCTCAAACTCAAGTTCGAGGCTTAAGGCCGGGGTGCACTAGCATGGAGAACGAAGGCCCAATCTGAAGTTCCAGCCTTAAGGCCGGGGTGCACTAGCATGGAGAGCAAAGGAGCAAAGCCTCAAACTCAAGTTCGAGCCTTAAGGCCGGGGTGCACTAGCATGGAGAGCAAAGGCTCAAACTCAAGTTCGAGCCTTAAGGCCGGGGTGCACTAGCACGGAGAACGAAGGCTCAATCTGAAGTTTGAGCCTTAAGGCCGGGGTGCACTAGCATGGAGAGCAAAGGAGCAAAGGCTCAAACTCAAGTTCAAGCCTTAAGGCCGGGGTGCACTAGCATGGAGAGCAAAGGCTCAAACTCAAGTTTGAGCCTTAAGGCCGGGGTGCACTAGCATGGAGAACGAAGGCTCAATCTGAAGTTCGAGCCTTGAGGCCGGGGTGCACTAGCATGGAGAGCAAAGGAGCAAAGGCTCAAACTCAAGTTCGAGCCTTAAGGCCGGGGTGCACTAGCATGGAGAGCAAAGGCTCAAACTCAAGTTCGAGCCTTAAAGCCGAGGTGCACTAGCATGGAGAACGAAGGCTCAATTTGAAGTTCGAGCCTTAAGGCCGGGGTGCACTAGCATGGAGAGAAAAGGAGCAAAGGCTCAAACTCAAAGGAGCAAAGGAGCAAAGGAGCAAAGGCTCAAACTCAAGTTCGAGCCTTAAGGGCAGGGTGCACTAGCATGGAGAGCAAAGGCTCAAACTCAAGTTCGAGCCTTAAGGCCGGGTGCACTAGCATGGAGAACGAAGGCTCAATCTGAAGTTCGAGCCTTAAGGCCGGGGTGCACTAGCATGGAGAGGAAAGGAGCAAAGGCTCAAACTCAAGTTCGAGCCTTAAGGCCGAGGTGCACTAACATGGAGAGCAAAGGCTCAATCTAGTTCGAGCGTTAACACATAAGCTCTATGTAGGGGGGCGAATGGGGGAAACCCTTGTCATTTAGATTATATAATGTGCACAAAGATCAGTTTTACAGGTTCTTGACATATGTGAAGATACAAAAGAGAGCAGCAAGAAGTGCAAACAATCTACGACAAGCAACGATTGACAAATGGCACACTTAGCGTGCAATCAAGTAAGCATTTATATTGATATAGACAATCAATTAAAGAAGGACTTACTTGTTGCGTAAAGTATTCAATTAGATGAGGGAACACACGAAACGTAAATGGACGCACGAAAGTCTCCGATGTCGCACAGACGTGACGGATGCTTGAAGTCTTCGATGGCATATGGGCGTGATGGTTTTGTAGGAAACAGAGGTCAAACCAACGTAGACGTGTCGATTGCAGGAGAAGAACATGTTTGAAATGCACGAGGACGTAGGGCTGAGCGAGTACTTCAGAGACAAGAAACAGAGATGATTATTGCATACGATGGAGATTACCAGCAGTGTAATGGAATCTCAAAGTTGGGCAGCAGGCAGTTAGGGGGAAATTTGAAATTGGGGAGCGGGCGCCGAGCGGGGGGGAATTTGAAATTCAAATTTGAATTTGGTGGAAATTTGAAATTCAAATTTCAAATGGAGAGAGGCGAAATTGGGGCACGAGCGCCGAGCGGGGAAAAATTTGAAATTCAAACTTGAATCTGGTGGAACAAATGGAGAGGGGAAAATTTTGAAATTCAAATGGGAGGGGGGGCAGGGCGCTGGTGATGGCGGGGCAAAATTTGAAATTCAAATTTCAAATAGGAGGGGGGCGGGGCGCTGGTGATGGCGAGAGGAAGGGGGGGCGGTTTGCGATGGCGATCTGCAAGGGAGGGGGGCTGGCGATGGCGAGGCTGCGAGAGGGGGGGCTGGCAATGGCAAAAGGAAGGGCGTGGATGGCAATGGGGAGAGGAAGGTGATAGCGTGGCTGCAGGGAGAGGCAGGGGGGCTGGCGTGGCTGCTCTGCAAGAGGGAGAGGAAGGGGGCGATGGCGAGAGGTAGGGGGCTGCTGCGAGAGGGAGAGGAAGGGGGCGTGGATGGCGATGGGGCTGCTGCGAGAGGGAGAGGAAGGGGGAAGCTGCGCGAGGGATGGCGATGGCGTGGCTGCTGCGAGAGGGAGAGGAAGGGGGCGATGGCGAGAGGCAGGGGGGCTGCTGCGAGAGGGAGAGGAAGGGGGCATGGATGGCGATGGGGAGAGAGAGGGGGGGTGCTGCGAGAGGGAGAGAGGGGGGGTGCTGCGAGAGGGAGAGGAGGGGGCAGCTGCGCGAGGGATGGCGATGGGGGCGGCTGCCTGCAAGAGGGATGGTGATGTGGGAGGCGTGGCATGGATGGCGAGAGGAAGGTGAAGGTGATGGCGTGGTTGCGAGAGGCGGTGGTGATGGAACTACTTCTTGCCCTATGAATTGATGTATTGGATACTACAATCAACGTCTCTAATCAATTGATACTTCTTGTCCTCTGACAATCAACGGGGGCTCGGGCTTTGTCATGCAAAAAGGAATTTTGATTTCGATTTCATTCCCCAAGCCCAAGCCCAAGCCCATTAGTGAAGGACACAGAATCTTCTTCTATTGATGAGGGTATTCAAGATCACTTCACGCAAAAAAATATTGACAGCCTAAACAATTCAAGTGATGAAAAAGAGGATGATGATGTAGAGAGCAATGATGGCGATAGTTCTGATGAGACAGACACCATGATGCCATGATCACTGACTTTGATATCATTGAAGGGACAAATAAGAAAAGGAGCTATGTCCATAGGGTAAAGGTAATGAAAAATTACGATAAAACCCATGGAGCTAGCAAAAAATGTGATGTTGCAAACATTCACAACGTTGCAAACCATTGATTGTTGCGAGAAGCGATGTCAATTTGGAGATAGATCCAAAATCATGCAAGCTAGGGTACACTTTTGGGGACCAGAGCTATAGTACACACGATACACATTTGTACGAGATTGCATGGGCATGGCCTATAGACAAGGTCAAGATAACGAGTGCTTTGAGTTCACATTTGATGGGAAGAAGGTTTGTAGTAAAGCATGGTATGTAATGCATGGCATTGGTAAGTCAACGTTCTATAAGCTCACAAAGAAGTTCTTGAATGGTGCATGTAATGTCAATCATGGCAACAGTGGGATAATACAGAAGGGCATGACACATGTTGAGATGGCAAAATCAATCATACAGGGCTTCATAGATAATAATGCCGATCAAATGCCACATAGGTCAAGGATAACTATGCATGGAGCCCGCGAGACCCAACGTGTTCTACCAGCAATGTACAAACAGGTGGACATATTGCGTGAAGTGAATGACACACTTGTCTCATTCGAATACCGGCCACCACTGTCACAATCATCATTCTCTCAAGATTGTAGAACACAGAGTTCAAGATAGTTAGTTTATCAAAAACCAGCACCTTCTCAAAATGCGACATTTGTATGGCAATCAAGGTCAAGTTGGAATCAACAAAAAATCAAGAGGAGCGTGCTAGATACATGGCACAAAGAAGGGCACACATGTTGCAGCAAATGAGTTGTAGAAATCTATACTATGCTTGGAGGAGATCTTTCGAAATGAACCCAAATAGGTATTTGTGTATTATACATGATAAGATGGACCAGAGCAAGACTGCCATACCACAAATTAAACCAGTTCCTAAATCTCTCAATGGGGTTGAGAGGCTTCTAGTATCCTTAAGAGGAATGCTCACTCATGGTGGACATGGACAAACAGCTTATGGTCACTTTGCCTTGGGGTTATGGCCAAGTGATCCCAACTTCACAATTTCATCTCTCTCAAAATGTTTAAGAAACTTAGAAAGAGGAGAACAACACATGTATGGTGACTTGAGCTCACAAAACTCAAATGCAGAACCACGAATAGATCTTTTTTATTGTGTTTTGTCTACTATGGCCCTGTATTAGCATATGGAAGTGCTAAAGGAGAGAAACCCATATTGTAAGCAAAGCATTGAGGATGCACATGCAGAGACACATGTAGAAACAAATGTGGATACATAGGGAAATTGTTCTTCACATATGCAGTCAGTCTTTCATATGGAAGTGCTAAAGGAGAGAAACACATATTGCAAGCAGAGGATTGAGGATGCAGATGCAGAGACACATGTAGAAACAAATGTGGATACAGAGGGAAATTGTTCTTCACATATGCAGTCAGTCTTTCATATGGAAGTGCTAAAGGAGAGAAATGCATATTGCAAGCAGAGCAATATGCATATTGCAAGCAGAGCATTAAGGATACAGATGCAGAGACACATGTAGAAACAAATGTGGATACAGAGGGAAATTGTTCTTCACATATGCAGTCAGTCTTTCATACTAACACACATGTGCAGGATAGGGGCAATGTCAATGCCTCAAGTTTAATGCCATCAAATTCAAGGACATTTTTCAAGAGATTGCCAAGGACGTTGTTGTTGCAACTTGACAATTGTGGTTTTGAAAATAAGAATCGTTATGTATTTGCCACCCTTTGAGTATGTTAAGGAAAATGAGAAGGTTGTGGAGGGCTTAAAAAACATGTCAATTGGTGGAAAGAGCACTTGCAAGAGAAAGGAGACCAAAGTGATTATGCTAAGTGGATCAATTCGGTCCTTGCCTATTGGGAGAATCTTATGCTAAACATGCAGACCCCTAGTGCAAGGAAAGACATTGGATTTCATGACTTTTGGCCAAGGAGTGTATGCAAAAAAGCTGAGCCTCTTAACCTTCAAGTGGAGGATGATGTAGATGAAAGGTTTGATGTAAATGAGGACCATTATTGTGGTCCAATGCGCAACAGACCTGCTGAAGAGTTCAACCCGACTCTTGATGTGTCTAAAGGAGATTTTGTGCTTCTACAACCTTGTGATGCAAATTATCCAATATGGTTGGGAGTGACAAGTGATGTTGATCAAAACAACAACTCGATAAACTACCTACAAGTTCAGATACAATATTGGGCACCAATTTCAAAGAAGAAGAATGCAAGTGATGTGGAGGTTTATAAGGATTGCTGGAACAAGTATTGGCGAGAGAACAGAAATGATCCTCAGTGCTAGGAAGACACTAACTGCATCATTTGGGCATGGAAGCCCAAGGGTGGACGACTTCCAGAGAAAATCAAGATTCCAAAGGCTATAATACTCAAGGCCAAACAGAATCAATTGAATCGACATGAAAGTGAGGCACCATCACACGTCAGTGCAGTTGAGTAAGTTAGCACATGGGCAACTAGCTTCGTAATCTTTTAGCAATGTTATATGAAGCTACCAAAGTCATAGTTCAATCATTATTCAGATTGTAAGGCTTTCTTAAGCTTTTAAATTTATGGTTCACCCATTGTTCAAGAACTTTGATTCAATACAGATGGTGATCTTTTTAATTCTATCACCTAGTCTTTCTTTACAACTTAAAGTTACATTGAATATCCTTTCTTTGTTAAAGTTTCTGTGTTTGATGGTCAACTGGAGGCTATGTGATATAAACAAACTTAATTCTTGGTGTGCATGTGTGTGTGTGTGTGTGCAGGCAAATTTACATCCCACCAACATCATATATACTTGTTACAAATGTACAACAGTACATAAATCATATAGCATTATTCAAATTCTTGTTGAGAACATCCAATAATAAATCTTGCATATCGCACAGTAAACATTGTATTGGATCTAACAAAGAATTGTCCCAAAATTGTGCATATTTCCCAAAATTCCTAAATTTGAGTTAAAGGCATTTCAATTATGGGTGGGTGAGTACTTGTTTGGTTCTACTGATTCCAGTGGTAGGGTGGTGGCTAACCCATGGGCCGGATGGGGTTAGGTTGGAATCAGTGGAGTTTTAATATTCAAACTGAAAAATCTTAGGATTACGCTATGATTCGGGTAGCTAGTTAATTCCGTGATAAATTTCTCAATTGAGTGGATCAACGGTTGTGCCTGATCTTGATTAGGAAAAAAGCGTTGAAATTACTCAAATGATCAACTTATATCAGCGATAGTTTCCTTCTATCTAGTTTATTCACGTGAAGGATAGTTTATAATTGATCTTGTCAGAAAAAAAATTCGTTAAGAAAATTCAAAAAGGTGGAATCGTCCCCGCTTTCCAGGGATGGGAAATTTTCCCGATTTCGATTTTCGGAGTGACCACCAGCCTAGTCTCGTGCTCGGACATTCGTGGGCGAGGCCCCGAGTGAGAAGCCCTGTCCCGCGCATGAGGCGGCTGCTTCCGCTGTCGGCTACCGGGAGTCCGGTGCGCGGAGGGGACAGAGGGATCTCACATCTGCTACAGAAGTTACAAAGTCATCCAAGAAAGTGAAGAAAACAAGCAAACCCTCTCTAACAAAGCCTACTGGGCCCTCTAGTCCTTCTCTTAGTGCACTAGATACCCAATCAAAGTTAAGTGTATCTCAAGCACGCTGTGAAGGGAGGCGGAGAGACACGGAACACCTCTATAGCAATGCCTTTCCACAGTTCGGAGTACACACCAACATCAAGAAAAAGGGGCACCAGTCAACTACTCAGTGAGCTGACACAACATTTAACATCTTAAGCATGAAACCTTGTCTCTACCCTCATTCAATTTTCTAAATAACTGGAGGGAGCCTACATACATTTGATCAAGACATGCAAGGGGAGATGGGCACATCAACATCTGCCACCCTTTACTCAATTGATACATATGCATATAGGGGTGCACCCTTATTATGAAATAGGCTCACAGCCATAAGCAAAATGATCACCACAGAGAAATGGTGAGAGAACCACTTGACATAAACAAGGTTACATTCCATCAAGTATGAGTTTTCTGCAAAACTTCAGTTTCCCAAGTAAAGACAACATCAGTAAGGAACTTCAATTCTCCCAACCTGGCAAGCAGTGTGTGACTAGGAGGCCCAATCACTTTATGGTCTTCAGTCTGTCTGTTGAAGAAGCATACCACCACACATACATATTCTCTCAAGCAAAACCAGAGGGCTGTCTTTCTCATACACATGAGCTTTCCACAAAATCAGAGAGCTGGTTATCATATACATGGGTTTTCCAAAGCCACAAATTGGTGATTCCTCATATATATATGAGTTATTTCACAAAAAAGAGAACAAAAAAACTGGCCAGCCGACACTTACATTGCATGGGCTGTCATCATGACAGAGAGCCGCATTCTTTATGCGTGGCACCTTCTCTTCATTCATACAAGTGGCGTTGCAGCTTCTCCTCCCCTCCTACACACAACCATACAAAGTGCTGCGCAGCTTTTCTTGTATACATGTCTGCGCTTCTCCCCTTACTCACACTGGCTATGCAGGCTTTCTGAAAACATTAGAGCAATGAGCTCTCCCTATCACACTTATACATATGGGCTGCACAGCTCTCTGAGAACATTAGAGCAATGAGCTCTCCCTACTCACACTCTAAACTACAGCTTCCCCAACCTCTCTTATACACACATGGCTGCGCAGCTCTACGAGAGCATTTGAGCAGCGAGCTCTCCCACACAACTGAAACTACAGCTACGCAGCTATCTGAGAGCATCAGAGACTCGAGCTCTCACTATTACACACTGGAACTACGCAGCTCTCTCTATCACACATTCTAAAAATGTGGACTGCGCAGCTCTCTAAGCATTAGAATGGCAAGCTCTTCCTATCACACATATTACTACAGCTCCCCTTATACACATCAGTTGCGCAGGCTCTCTGAGCATTAGAGAAAC
This sequence comes from Cibotium barometz, assembly GCF_041138505.1. Taxonomy (NCBI): domain Eukaryota; kingdom Viridiplantae; phylum Streptophyta; class Polypodiopsida; order Cyatheales; family Cibotiaceae; genus Cibotium; species Cibotium barometz. The sequence continues at coordinate 48,782,343 of NC_141067.1, forward strand.
GAGCTTTCACTATCCCCCACTGGAACTACGCTACGCTTCCTCCTCTCTACACACCTGGGCTACGCTAAGAGCATTAGAACACAAGCTCTCCCACACACTTTAATACACCTGGCTGCGCTTCTCTCTGAAAGCTACAGAACCACGCAGCTCTCCCTATCACATGGGGCACGCTGGGAGCATTAGAGCTGCGAGTTCTCTCTCTCTCTCTCTGGCTTTGCTCCCCTCCTCCTCTTATACTCATATTGCTGCGCTGCCCATTCAACCCAAAAAAAGAAACATTATAATATTTCTAATACTCCAAGGGTGTCAGGCCGCCAGAGAGCTCACCCCCACCTCCACGCGGTGCTCCTTTGAAAATTGAGGCAAGTTGAAGAATCTTTTGAAGCAATCCAAGGCCACCTTCTATTTTTAGCAAACCTTGTATTAAATCCCAAGGTGACTCTTTCATTCAAGGAAGACTTTGCACCACACATACTTTTGTTTCCCATGAAATGCCAAGGACCGGTACTGTAGCTGACCTCCTCTAACGGGTCCCTGTCCAGCTTTTTAAAAAAATAGTGCTTTGCATGCTCACATTATTTGTCAACAACCTTGTCCACATATGATAGTGCTAAAACCTGCCTTGTGAAACTGATTCTCATCTCACACCCCTTCCATTTCCCATTTAAGGTAAACCAATAACTAACTGTACACATTGCATATTTTTGTTAAATCCGTCCACATGTGGCCTTATACCCCCTTTAGCCCTTGGAGATGGACACCCTTTATTTGTAAATACCATGCATGAGTGTGTACACATGCCAAGAAAATATTACCAAAAAATACCTAACATAGTTTGCCCATCCCCTAGCCTGCTAGATTATTCATGGTCAGCAGAAAACAGTGTCGTAAGACTCAATGCATCTGATATTGCCATGTTCTCAAAGACACTATTTTTCACTTCTTCAATTCTTTCATCCTTGTCTACCATCATCAGTCGTGCATGATATAGCTTGAGACGCAAACCATTCACCCTTGATACATGTGGGGTCCCATCAAGGTCAGCCAATTGATATGTGCCATTAGCAAAGCAATTCATCACTCTGAAGGGCCCCTCCCATTTCACTTGGAATTTCTTTTGAAAGGGTTTATCCAGCTTACTATTATAGCGTAGCACCAAATCACCTTCCTCAATACCCTTCTTCTTAATCTTCTCATTTATCTTTGTCAATGCCCTATTTTGCATCTTCTCATAATGTTCCAAGGCACTCATCCTGTCCAGCTGAACCTCTTGCAACTGTAAGAGTCTCTCTTTAAATGTGTTGCTAGAAGGCCCTAGCAGCTTTTCTAACATTTTAACTGCAGGCAACTCAACTTCCACAGGTAACAAAGCTTCTTTGCCATACACTAAGTGAAAAGGTGTAAAACCTGTGCTTGTCTTCACCGATGTACGATAAGCCCATAAAGCACTGAACAGCTCTAGATCCCAATTCTTGCCCTGATGTTCTGTCACCTTTGCAAGAATGTGTACAAGTTCACCATTGAATCTTTCATTCAACTCGTTGCACTGCGGGTAATAAGGAGTAGTAAAATTATGCTTAATCCGCATTTTGGCACACAAGTATTCTAGCAAGTCAGCTCTAAAACCAGGCCCTTGATCAGAAAGAAGCTCCAAGGGCACCCCAAATTTACAGCAGATGTCTTCATAAACAAACTTTGCAACATCTCTTGCAGTAATTTGCTTCACTGCTCTAGCTTCTACCCACCTGGAAAGATAATCCACAGCTGTCAAAATATAACTCTTCCCCCTGCTGGTAATGGGTAAGGGTCCTACTGCATCAATTCCCCACTTCTCAAAAATGTCAAAGGCCAAAATTGTCTTGCGTAACTCTGGTTTTAAAACTCGTTTCCCAAATGCCTGGCACCTTTTGCATGAGCTACACCAGTGATGCACATCTTTTTGTATACTTGGCCATATGTAACCCTCCTGTAAGATTTTGTGCAATGTGATTTTAAATGCAAAGTGGCCACCGCATGCTCCTTCATGATTCTCCTCAAGCACTCTGTACAGCTCTTCCTTCCATGGTACACGCCTTAACACCAAGTCAGCCCCTTGCATGTATAAGGTGTCACCAATGAGCTTGTATTTGCAAGCTCTGCGTACAAACCCATATTTCTTTGCCTTCTCAATGTCCTTGGGAATGACTCCTGTCAACAAAAACTCTTCTTCCAGTGTCAGACTTTCACGACCCTGATAAAGTGGCAGATCTGCTTTTAACACATATAGCTCGCCATCATTCCCTGTGCTGCTTCATGTGCTTCTGTATTAAGAGAACGCTCCACATGCCGAATGCCCCATGCTTCAAACTCCTTCAACAAGCTCTTGATCTTGAAACACTTGTTCCTCAATGCAGGGTTTTTGCTCTTCCATACTCCTAGTATTTGCTTTACCACCAGTAGAGAATCACCTCTTATACATAGTCTCACCATGCTTAATGCAAATGTTTAGCCCTGCTTCCAATGTAGAATACTCTGCTTCATTGTTAGTATGAGCATCAACTTTGAATCCCTTTTTACAAATCAGCTTACCTTGCTGGTCATAAAGAGCTATACCACCAGAAGCTGCATCATGACTCTTCCTGTATGAACCGTCAAAGAACAAAACATGAGCATTGCTTACTTCTGCCACATTTTCTACCTTTCTAATACTTTCCTCTTTGACAAGCAGAGGGTTTTCCTTATAAGTTAACAAGTCTGCCAAAGTAGCTCTGTTGCTTTCTTCCACCAAGAAAGAGAACTCAAACTCCTGCAATTCAATCACCCACTTTTTCACTGCCTTAGACATGTTTACACCATTGATGAGCTGAGGCAAGAATGTGTAGCTAGTTAGGAATACAAATGGCTTTGTCAAAAGATATTGGCGAAACCGTCGGCAAGCAAACACCACACTTACCATCACCAACTCTATTTCTGATAGTCCCCTCTCTGCTACTGACTTTACCCTACTAGCACAATAGACGGGGTGCATATATTGGCTCCCCTTCCCTTTTTGCAGCAACATAGCACCAATAGCATCCTCTCCTACTGAAGGATTCACATAAAAAACCTGTTCCCAATTTGGAGCCTGCACCGCTGTCATCTCCCCTAAGACTTCTTTGACTCTCCGAAACTCTTCTTCACACTTGTCATCCCATTGCAAAGGATCATGTTTTGCCACCTGTTGTAATGGATACAAAAGCTGTGAGGACAATGAAATAAATCTTGACGTGTACTTTACCTTCTGGATGAATGTTGCCAACTGTTTTGTAGACTCTGGGGAAGGAAGAAGCATGATTGCCTTGACCTTGTCTGGATCAGCCTCAATGCCATTTTCAGACACCATATGACCCAACAATTTTACCCTTGGTTTTGCAAAGAAACACTTCTTGGGATTGAGTTGGCCACTATAATCATTATATCGTTCCAGCACCATTTCCAGCTTTTCACAGTGATCCATTCGTGTGCTATAGACACAAAAATCATCAATGAAATCCTGTACACATTTTCCAATGAATGGCAGAAGCGCCCAATTTGCTCTCTTTTGATAGTGAGCTGGACCATTTGTTAGCCCAAATGGTAGTACTGTATAGCAAAAGCAGCCCCATGGCGTAATGAAAGTAGTTTTCTTCTGATCCTCTAGAGCAATCTTCAACTGGAAATAGCCTGAAAACCCATCACACACACTGTATCTTTCATGACCCGCCACTGAATCCAGGATTTGATCAATGAAAGGTAGTGGGTATGGATCCTTCTTTGTGGCTGCATTCAAAGGTTTGAAATCCACACAAACCCTCCATTTTCCATCCTTTTTTGGAGTGACCACGACTGGGCTCACCCACTCTGTTGTCTCCACAGGGCATATAAAACCAACCTTTAGTAGTTTGTCCACCTCTTCTCGCAAAGCCTTCATCTGTTCTGGACCCATTCTCCTTAATCTTTGACGTACTGGCTTGGCTCCTTCCTTTAGCTCTATGTGCAAATCTTCCCCTTTGAAGCCCCGAACTTCTTCATAAGATGTGATGAATAAATCTGGATATGTTGACAACATCTTTAAATACTTCTCCTTCTCCATGACTGAGAGATCTGTGCTAATCATCCTGGCCATCAATTCGTGTTTCTCGTGCGGCTTCACCTGGGGTTGCATTAGCTCTTCAATCACCTCATATGGGCCCTTAGACTCATCTTCAATCCCCTTCATGGATGCGACTATGCTGGTCTATTCAAAGACCCTATCCACCATCAGAAATGCCACATTTACCTCTCCCTCACTACTAGTGGTGGTGCCACTGTCCCCATCTGACACAGTGGAAGACTCTTCACTACTTGAATTCTCCCCTTCTTCATAATCTTCATCTAGTGGCTTCCTGCTACTCATGTCAAATAATCTTTTGCCCCCTGTCTCCCCATATAAGCTGATTGTACCGTGTCTCCAATCTTGAACGGCCCACACTGCGCGTAGCCATGGTCTTCCAAGGATGATAGGATAAGCCCCTAATCCTGCTGGCATTACATGAAAATCTACTACCGTTTTGACTGCATAAGCTTCAATTTCCAAGCTCTTCACTACCCCTAGACACTTTATCTTTTGATGGTTTGCCAGTCGTATGCGGAATCCTGAAACTCCTTCTACTGTCAGGCCCATCTTTTCTACACATGTTTGAGTGATTACACAAATTTGTGCACCACCATCCACGTATCCCTGCCCAAGATTCTTCCTCTTGTGCCAAACATCCGCTATGGGACAAATGTCTGAAGACTCATCAATGGCCAACACTCTCACTGACCCTGTGTTGGGTTCCTTCCCCATCGGGCTGACTAGTTTCTTCCATTGGCGCTTCAGCTTCGGTATCATTTCCACTAGTTGTCCAAAGGTCACGTCTGCCTTTCTACTGCTCAGGTCCTGTTTCAAGTCGTAGCTATCCTGCCCTTCCCCTAGTGGAAAATCTGAGACGTGAAATTTTCGGCGAGCTCTCCTTTTCCTTTTAGCTTTCACATCTTCACCCTCATGACTCTTCCCTTTCTTCCTACTGGGACCTGCTTCATTTCTCCCTTCTTTATCCTCTGTGGTTCTCTTCCCAATAGGCATTACTAATGTATCTTCCAACATTGCTGCCTTCTCCAAGGTGACCACACTTAACACTTTTGTCTTTCCCTTGTCCTCCTTGGTCAGTCCACTAGGTCCTGCCTCACCCTTAATCTCAATGCCATAATCATTTGACCGGTTCGGCAACTGTGCAGGCAATGGATACATATCTCCACCCATTCTTGGTGGTTTATCACATTGTGGGCTGATGTGGCCAAGCTCTCCACAGTTATAGCATGTGGGCAACTGCCTCCAACCCCTGCTGTTGTTCTGTCCACCAAAACCATTCTTTGGTTGTCCTTCACCTCCTGGCTGATTTGCAAGTCTCATACGACCTCGATTATTTCCCACATTATTTAACATATTTAGGCTGAGATTCTTCATCAAATCAACCACTTGCCTCAAGTCTTGTCTCAGTTCATCATCTTGTGCTGCAGTAGTGACCATTGCTGGCACAACTTGAGTAGCTACTGAAACCGCATCTGCCGGATGAACCTCCTCTGGAACCCGACTTTGCATGGAATCCATTTGCTTCATCTCTGACACCATAGGTAGTGAGCTCACTCCCAATTGAGTTAGTCTATTCAACTTCCACTCTTTGTTCCTTGCCACCTCCAATGCATCCTCGTATGTTCTTGGCTTCTTCAATTCTACCCTCCAACGCAGGTTTTCCTTGAGGCCAACCAAGAACCGATCCTTCTTCATCATATCTGGTGGGGGCACTTGTGGCTGCAAGGCTTGACACAAGCTCTCCCATAATATGGAAAACTTCTTGATGTAATCATCAATGGGCTCCACTTTTCTTTGTCTCAATTCCTGTATTTCATGCCAAACTTTGTCTGGATCTTTCACCTTCACAAACTGTGCTGTTAAAGCTTGTCGGACATTATCCCATGTCAATGGCATAGGTGGATCAGCCCTTTGCAACTCCTCCTCGTAACCCTTACACCAGCTCCGTGCATCACCCTTCAAACAGATTTGCAAAAGGCGTAACATTTGAGCGGGTATCTGGATATGGTTGCTTATGCATGCAACTTCCATGTTTTCTAAGAACTCTTCCACATTCTCATCACTTTTTCCATGAAACTCTGGATAAGGGAAAGCCATTGCTACCCAAGAAAAAACCCTTTTGACACAGATGCAAAAACAAAACCCTCTACTAACTCAATTCTCAGAAAAACTTCAAAACACCTCAGGTTTAGAAGAGGATGAACACATGCACATCAAACGAATTTGCATAGTTAATCATCGGAATTACCACAGGCAAAGGAGACTCCAATATTTCCCTCAGTCTTTCTGGCCCAAACATATATGCCATACGCTGTTGAAAGAAAATTTTTCTGTCCACATGAACATTTATCTGAATTCTTTGGGTAAAATGGAAAGGAGTAAATTGAGGTCCATTGTGATTATCCATTGAGAGTGGCCATCCAACTCCCAAGAGGCACGACTGGCTAATTTCCCAATTCTACCAGAATTTTTAGGCAACACATCAACTGTGAAATGGCACCAATCCCAAGAATTTCAGCCTGTAAACCATACTTCAGTTGGCTGTCAAATCAAGCTAATATAGCACAAATTTAGAAGGCATCTGTCACACAACTGTCCTGGCACAGCAGTCATTCACTGAGATTAATCACATGCACATGTTTTCAGTCTTGTCAACTGAAGGTTCTTGGAATGCTCCTCAGTGGGGGCACCAAAAACTGTGAAGGGAGGCGGAAAGACACGGAACACCTCTATAGCAATGCCTTTCCACAGTTCGGAGTACACACCAACATCAAGAAAAAGGGGCACCAGTCAACTACTCAGTGAGCTGACACAACATTTAACATCTTAAGCATGAAACCTTGTCTCTACCCTCATTCAATTTTCTAAATAACTGGAGGGAGCCTACATACATTTGATCAAGACATGCAAGGGGAGATGGGCACATCAACATCTGCCACCCTTTACTCAATTGATACATATGCATATAGGGGTGCACCCTTATTATGAAATAGGCTCACAGCCATAAGCAAAATGATCACCACAGAGAAATAGTGAGAGAACCACTTGACATAAACAAGGTTACATTCCATCAAGTATGAGTTTTCTACAAAACTTCAGTTTCCCAAGTAAAGACAACATCAGTAAGGAACTTCAATTCTCCCAACCTGGCAAGCAATGTGTGACTAGGAGGCCCAATCACTTTATGGTCTTCAGTCTGTCTGTTGAAGAAGCGTACCACCACACATACATATTCTCTCAAGCAAAACCAGAGGGCTGTCTTTCTCATACACATGAGCTTTCCACAAAATCAGAGAGCTGGTTATCATATACATGGGTTTTCCAAAGCCACAAATTGGTGATTCCTCATATATATATGAGTTATTTCACAAAAAAGAGAACAAAAAAACTGGCCAGCAGACACTTACATTGCATGGGCTGTCATCATGACAGAGAGCCGCATTCTTTATGCGTGGCACCTTCTCTTCATTCATACAAGTGGCGTTGCAGCTTCTCCTCCCCTCCTACACACAACCATACAAAGTGCTGCGCAGCTTTTCTTGTATACATGTCTGCGCTTCTCCCCTTACTCACACTGGCTACGCAAGCTTTCTGAAAACATTAGAGCAATGTGCTCTCCCTATCACACTTATACATATGGGCTGCACAGCTCTCTGAGAACATTAGAGCAATGAGCTCTCCCTACTCACACTCTAAACTACAGCTTCCCCAACCTCTCTTATACACACATGGCTGCGCAGCTCTACGAGAGCATTTGAGCAACGAGCTCTCCCACACAACTGAAACTACAGCTACGCAGCTATCTGAGAGCATCAGAGACTCGAGCTCTCACTATTACACACTGGAACTACGCAGCTCTCTCTATCACACATTCTGAAAACGTGGACTGTGCAGCTCTCTGAGCATTAGAATGGCAAGCTCTTCCTATCACACATATAACTACAGCTCCCCTTATACACATCAGCTACGCAGGCTCTCTGAGCATTAGAGAAACGAGCTTTCACTGTCCCCCACTGGAACTACGCTACGCTTCCTCCTCTCTACACACCTGCTAAGAGCATTAGAACACAAGCTCTCCCACACACTTTAATACACCTGGCTGCGCTTCTCTCTGAAAGCTACAGAACCACGCAGCTCTCCCTATCACATGGGGCACGCTGGGAGCATTAGAGCTGCGAGTTCTCTCTCTCTCTCTCTGGCTTCGCTCCCCTCCTCCTCTTATACTCATATTGCTGCGCTGCCCGTTCAACCCAAAAAAAGAAACATTATAATATTTCTAATACTCCAAGGGTGTCAGGTCGCCAGAGAGCTCACCCCCACCTCCACGCGGTGCTCCTTTGAAAATTGAGGCAAGTTGAAGAATCTTTTGAAGCAATCCAAGGCCACCTTCTATTTTTAGCAAGCCTTGTATTAAATCCCAAGGTGACTCTTTCATTCAAGGAAGACTTTCCACCACACATACTTTTGTTTCCCATGAAATGCCAAGGACCGGTACTGTAGCTGACCTCATCTAACGGGTCCCTGTCCAGCTTTTTAAAAAAATAGTGCTTTGCATGCTCACATTATTTGTCAACAACCTTGTCCACATATGATAGTGCTAAAACCTGCCTTGTGAAACTGATTCTCATCTCACACCCCTTCCATTTCCCATTTATCAAGGTAAACCAATAACTAACTGTACACATTGCATATTTTTGTTAGATCCGTCCACATGTGGCCTTATACCCCCTTTATCCCTTGGAGATGGACACCCTTTATTTGTAAATACCATGCATGAGTGTGTACACATGTCAAGAAAATATTACCAAAAAATACCTAACATAGTTTGCCCATCCCCTAGCCTGCTAGATCATTCATGGTCAGTAGAAAACAGTGTCGTGAGACTCAATGCATCTGATATTGCCATGTTCTCAAAGACACTATTTTTCACTTCTTCAATTCTTTCATCCTTGTCTACCATCATCAGTCGTGCATGATATAGCTTGAGACGCAAACCATTCACCCTTGATACATGTGGGGTCCCATCAAGGTCAGCCAATTGATATGTGCCATTAGCAAAGCAATTCATCACTCTGAAGGGCCCCCTCCCATTTCACTTGGAATTTCTTTTGAAAGGGTTTATCCAGCTTACTATTATAGCGTAGCACCAAATCACCTTCCTCAATACCCTTCTTCTTAATCTTCTCATTTATCTTTGTCAATGCCCTATTTTGCATCTTCTCATAATGTTCCAAGGCACTCATCCTGTCCAGCTGAACCTCTTGCAACTGTAAGAGTCTCTCTTAAAATGTGTTGCTAGAAGGCCCTAGCAGCTTTTCTAACATTTTAACTGCAGGCAACTCAACTTCCACAGGTAACAAAGCTTCTTTGTCATACACTAAGTGAAAAGGTGTAAAACCTGTGCTTGTCTTCACCGATGTACGATAAGCCCATAAAGCACTGAACAGCTCCAGATCCCAATTCTTGCCCTGATGTTCTGTCACCTTTGCAAGAATGTGTACAAGTTCACCATTGAATCTTTCATTCAACCCGTTGCACTGCGGGTAATAAGGAGTAGTAAAATTATGCTTAATCCGCATTTTGGCACACAAGTATTCTAGCAAGTCAGCTCTAAAACCAGGCCCTTGATCAGAAAGAAGCTCCAAGGGCACCCCAAATTTACAGCAGATGTCTTCATAAACAAACTTTGCAACATCTCTTGCAGTAATTTGCTTCACTGCTCTAGCTTCTGCCCACCTGGAAAGATTAATTTTCCCATCATTCCTTCATCAGAGTATCTATGGCATCATTGGCAACTAGGACGCTCACCACTTGTCCACACAGGGGCCGTTTCCTAATCCCTAGCCCATAATACTTGGCAATATAATCTCTTATCAAGATGGACTCTCGTTGAAGATCAGCAAGATCAACCAACAGATCCATATAAAGAGCCATGGACTCATCCATTGAAGACCAGCAAGGTCAATCAACCAGATCCATGCCCGATTTCAGAAAACAATTCCTACTCTTGTTCCAATATCTTCCTCGACGCACGCGTGGGTATCCTAGGCGACCCAGAGCCCGAGCACCGTATGGTCAGCACCCTCTAGGATCCTTCGCAGGTGACCTAGCGCTTCACTCATAGGCCGCTTCCTTGGCCCCTCATCCACCGTACCGGAAGCTCACCATTTTAATCACACCGAGGCTAGTCAAGACCTCGGCCGACCTTGCTACGCGAGACGTCCTTCATTGACTCTCCGTCAGTAGTTGCAACTTTATCAGTTAGGTCTCCACGACCTTAATCACAAGATGGTCAAAATGCTCCCCCAGCATTCTTGACATAAAACAGTCATTTACAAACAGCATTTACAAACAGTTTACAATACAATTTCTATTTTAACTTTCATTTTTCCACATTATACCTCATCAATCTACATTACTTATTCCATATTCCATTTATATGTATACTCATCCCATCACATAATTTTCCATCTCATCACTTCAGATTCCTTCACATCATATATCATATATTCACATCCATACATTCATAGATCTATTTTCACATCCACATCTACATGCACATTCATGCATCCACATCCATACATCCGCATCTACATGCACATTCACATCCATACATCCACATCTCTATGCATACATCCACATCCACATTCACATTCACCTCCATACATCTACATCTACATGCATACATCCATCTCCACATTCACATCCACATCTATACATCTACATCTACATGCATACATCCACATCCACCTCCACATCTACATCCACATCTACATCTACATGCATACATCCACCTCCACATCCACATCTACATCTATACATCTACATCTACATCTACATGCATACATCCACATCTCCATTCACATCTACATCTATACATCTACATCTACATGCATCCATCCACCTCCACATCCACATCTACATCTATACATCTACATCTACATGTATACATGCACATCTCCATTCACATCTACATCTATACATCTACATCTACATGCATACATCCACATCTCCATTCACATCTACATCTATACATCTATATCTACATGCATCCATCCACATCTCCATTTACATCCTCATCTATACATCTACTTCTACATGCATACATCCACATCTCCATGCATACATCCACCTCCACATTCACCTCCACATCTATACATCTACATCTACATGCAGACATCCACCTCCACATCTATATCCACATCTACATCTACATGCATACATCCACCTCCACATCCACATCTACATCTACATGCATACATCCACATCTACATTCACATCTACATCTATACATCTACATCTACATCTACATGCATACATCCACCTCCACATCCACATCTACATCTATACATCTACATCTACATGCATACATCCACATCTCCATTCACATCTACATCTATACATCTACATCTACATGCATCCATCCACCTCCACATCCACATCTACATCTATACATCTACATCTACATGCATACATCCACATCTCCATTTACATCCTCATCTATACATCTACTTCTACATGCATACATCCACATCTCCATACATACATCCACCTCCACATTCACACTCACATCCATACATCTACATCTACATGCAAACATCCACATCTCTATGCATAATCAAATTCTTTTAATTAATCTAGGATGATAGTTCCTAGAATATGGTAGGAAGTCCTCTTTTTATGCTTTGAATGAAATTATTTTATGCGTAATTTCTATAAAAATTTTACCATAGCTCCGCTACTATGACTGATAAATCTCAATTTTTTCTAAGGGATAAGGCTTATCATTAAGGAAATAATTAGAATGGTCTCTAATTGGATCATCAATCCATAATGGATTGAATCATCAATATACATAAACTAAAAGCATAGAAAAAAGCCATTAATTTGGCCTCAAGCATAGCTTAATCTTGGATTAAGGAAAAGCCTTATGAAAAGCTTCATTTGGATTGAAAAGGGTCATGAGTATGACCATTTCTTAAGTGAGAGAGAGAAAGACCATTAGAATTAAATATAAATAGAATTTTATGTAATTCTTTACTATCATTAATTAATTAACTTCAATAGCATTTCAAAAACCATATCAATTAAGCTTCTCAAGCTTGAGAGGGGTTGAGAAGAGAGAATCATTGAGAAATTATAGAAAAGATCAAAATTCACTATACTTATCTTATAATTTGCTTGATTCTTTGATCACGGTAGAGGCCCCCAACCAATCAATTGGTTATAAATTGGAAGATGGTGATCAGTGATACTATGGTTTTATTAAAGGATTGTTTTAAACTGGTTGAATCTGTGAAAAGGCAATTTCATATTGGGTGTGTGAGTGGTGTGACTAGTTTTATTTTTGCATGAACATCCGACTAGGGGGCCTTGGAACTCTTTTCCTTGGTACCCGGGACAAAACCTAACCAAATTCTTAATTGGATCCCATCACTACAGTGGTTGGGCGGTTGGCTAACCCATGGGATCGGATGGGGTTAGGCTGGACTGATGGATCCGTAAATCGAGACTCAAACTTTTGTTTTTACGATAGATAAAATAAATCTCAGACAGTAACTGTTCTATGGATAGGAATCAGCGGCTGTGCCTCTTGAATGGGGAAAAAAGCGTTGATCCCAATGATCCAAGTGCAAGTTCTTCCTTGATCTGACCAAGTATCTTATAGATGTAATTGGATCAGCTTGATCAGAAATGATCTTGACTACGTTAGAGTAAAAAGTTATCCTGGTGGAATCGCCCGTGCTTTCCGGTAAAGGAAGTTTTTTCGGGTTCGGTTTTGGAACAACCGAGGGACTAATCTCTTATCCGGATATCCGTGGGTGAGGCCCCAAGTGTGGGACCCCTGTCCCGCGCGAGAAGTGCTACTTCCGCTGCTAGTATCCCGAATCTGTTGCTCGGTGGGAACAGGGATCTTACAGAGACATCTGCCAAGACATCTCGTGTTTTCCTTGAAACTATTGGATCTTTCCTGAAATGAACCTGACCCCCATGAAAGCGCATTTTTGATAACAATGCTTCACATTTATCAATACATTGATCTGCCAACGATATTAGTTTTATAGAATATGCATAATCAAGATGCAATCTCAAAATCTTGTCAATTATTCTTATCTCTACATGCAAAGTGCATATGTGAACATTCTTAAGAGAGATAGAAAGAATGGGATCCCAAATGTCTTCTTTATTCTTGAGCTTACTCAGATCTATAGAGTCTCTCATTGGGACTCTCCTTGCTGGTCACAAACTGCTCCACTCTTTTGATCCCATACCTTACATACAATAAATGCAAAGATACTTTGCATTAGCCCTGTTGCATATTCCAAGCATACATTTGATAGTCTTTAAGTTAGCACCCAAATGCCATTCCACTTTGAAATCGCCAACTCCATCAACTATCATCCAGTACTTTGGGATTGAATGATATTATGGATACATGTGTGGGAGAACAACCATTTGAGGGTTTGATGATTTTCAGTTGGTATCTGAGCTGCATCAACCCACCAAAGCTCCATCTCTGACTAGATTTTATGTCCTGGTTCCTCTCCTCTACCATTGATGTACTCAATTGCCTCACTTTTTCCATCTTTTGTCCTTTTTGGATCTGTGCCTCATCCAACTTCAACATGAACTTTAGCACACCACCACATTCTTCTACAGTAATTTTATACATATGCACCATTGCAATTTGTACTTTTATAAGATCCACTCATATATTGTTGAGTGCATTATAAACAAATGTACTCTTTTTCTTCTGCTTCTCATCATAAGGCATTATCCCTTCAATATGTATGTACTCTCCAAAAATACTCAAATGTTTTTGATTCATAGCAATCCTAGAAGTAGAAACTGAAAGGAATCTTGGCAAACCAAAAGCTCTTATTCTCTTGCATCTAAGATTTTGGTCCAGAAAGAGCTTGGTAACCTTTGTGCGATAATACCCCCAGTGTCACAAGTCTCTACTGTTTCATTTGGTTTCACAATGGTCCTTAAGTCCCTTACCAACTCTTTGAGAGTAAGATCTCTCAAATTTGTATTCTCTGGAGATTGAAGAATTTTGACCCGGTCTACCTTGTTCATGGTTTCCATATGAGAAGCTTGATTCTATCCTCATTTCGACGGATATTAATACCTAAAATGTGAGAGACAAATTTCTTTGCAAGGTGGAGTCTCCTCTTTTTAGCCCACTACTTTCAGACAACTCACTTATATTCTTTAAAGTTCTCTTCCTCTCTCTGCTGGGGTTTCTTTCAAGTTTTCTAGTTTCTCTTTCAAAGAGTGGTTTACAATTTCTAGCTCTCTAATCTTATCATAAAGCTCTAAAATAGTTTTCTGAGATGTTAATAAAGTTTTTTTCAGTTGATGCATTTGGACTGAGCACATAGAAGATGCAAAATATAACTTCATACAGAGTAACCAAGTAGACCATCAAAACCATCTCCCACAAATCTAATCAAGTCATGAACATTTACAAATGGAGGAGGTCTACCAGTTGAAGTATCATTGGGCTAAATACTTCCATCCACCCACAAATCAATGTTTTTTCTTCCCTCTAGTCGTAGTCTGTTTGCCTCATCTTTGTCCAACAATGCTCGGTGAGATGAATACTTCTCCAAGATGAGTAGACCTAATCTATGTTAAAAGCAAGTTTGTATATAGGTTCTCTTGCATTGAGTAAAGAGTTAGCGATAGACATTAGAGTATAATCCACTATGCAAGGGTATAACAGAAAAGAATAGAAGAGAAGAAAGGATAGAGAGAGAGAGAGAGAGAGACCAATAAAAAGAGAGCACTCAAATGATGATGAGAGGAAAAATGGGCATGCTTTGGTGGGAATATTTGTATAAAAAGTTCAAATAACACTGAGAATAACGACTGAAAAGTACCTCTGACATGATTTAAGGAATGCTAGCATTTATTGTGGCTTGTCTCTTAAATGCTCCAAAAGTACCTCTAAACGGCTGAATTTGGAGGTCTCATTCTACTAAAACCTCAGATAATTAGTGTTTTAATCAAAACCTCAGATAATTAGTGTTTTAATCAAAACCTTGAAGGGCCCTTTTTTTTAATTTTTGGCCCTAATGCTGTGTCATGATGAGCAAGCCAGATTTGAGTTACACTGATGTCTTAGAGAGCTAGTTTATGAAGGTTTCGCACAAACCACATCTTCACAGAGTGCGACGTGCACTTTGGTATTTGAGAGCCATTGTTGATTATGCATTGTTTTATGTAGTAGGTGTACCATTGGAGCTATATGGGTACACAGATGCAGATTGGGTAGGTAGCATCTCAAACCATAGATCTAGTGGATTTAGGTTTTCATTATGGAGTGCTATTATGACATAGAGCAGTAAGAAATAGCCCACAGTTGCCTTGTTGAGTTGCCTTGTCGAGTACAGAGGCAGAGTACAGAGGAGCTGCGGTGGCAGCATGTGAGGTAGATTGGTTACGCAAGCTACTTGTTGCTGATTTGGGGTTGCATGTGGAGAGAAAGGTTGTCATATATTGTGACAATCTTAGTAGTATACAGTTGGGCAAGAACCTAATTTCCCATGCACAGATGAAACACATTGAGTTACATTACCACCTCATTAGGGAGAGAGTGGTTAGGCGACATCGACTTGGCCTACGTCAGCACACAGGATCAGGGAGAGAGTGGTTAGGCGACATCGACTTGGCCTATGTTAGCACACAGGATCAGATCGCTGACATCTTCACGATGACGAAGACCTTGGGAGCTCATGAACTCCAAGCATTTCGAGATATGGTTGGAGTTCATGAGCTAGAGTTGAGCTTCAGGGGGAGTGCTGAGATGTCAAGCTCAACATAAGCTGACACTCACGCCTACATGACCATTCGACATTTACATCACTGGCGAGTTTGGTAGCTGGCACCGGCATATCTTTGCCAGAGATTCTACAGCTAGACTACACAAACTAGTCCACACCTACCTACTCCACTTAGCATGTTCACATTATGGACCGCTTGTATATACTCTATTATGTGTGTTAGTCACTTTATCTTCTTTGTAGACCTCTTTTGTTGAGTGACGAAGAAAAAGAATTTTTTGCCCCTCACCTTGTGTGTTATCTTCTAGGGTTTGTGTGAGTGTGTGTGCTTACAAGAGCTCAAGCTCTTTTCTCCCCTACATCTTTTCAAAATAGGCACTATGGAAAAAGGAACCAGACAAGCTCAAGCAAGCTGTTAGCTAATATCATAATTCAGAGTCCAAAAAATGAACCCGGAAGTAGAAGGCAATGTATCCTCGCCAGTAGAGATGCAACGGCCAATGCAAGGTGCGGAGACACCAAGGATGTGCGGAAGCACAAACGTAGGTAGCTTACCTGAGTAGGCTCACAAAAGCTAAGAACGCGCCATACAATCTATGGGAAGATCTGAAGTAGCCGATTCACATGTTGGTGGAATAGCTCCTCACATTGGTCGGAGTCAACAGCCTATTAGATGCAACATGCCAAATGCTTGGGTTGAGTAGATGGGAACTCGCACCGTTTGCTGTCAAAAAGGCAGATCAGTGCGGCGGGTACAGCCACTTGGGTTGATCCATGAGCTTACACTTGAAGTATTCGAATTTAGTTTCCACGTAGCAGTAGTGGTGCTCTGAATGGAGGATATCAGAGGTGCTTACTCGATGCTTCTCGGTATAGCCTAGCTCTGGTAGGCACGCATAAAGCAATATTGGGGCGCGGGTGGAAAGAAGAAATTAAGTATCTCTGTCGCCAGTAGGCAAAAGGGGTGGAGAAACCGTCCTCCTTGGCTCAAAATAGCCGAGGGAGTTAACATGCTATAAGGATTAGACCTCAATGAGGAAGAGTATTGTTAAATTTGCAGCAATGTGATGAGCTATGGTGGATCAAATGCTAGAATCAACATCATCAACAAAGAGATTAAATGATGATTAAGATGAGATTAGTGAGTAATTAACTGATAGCTTAATGTAAGCATGGATAATAAAAAACTAGCAGATTCTCATTAGGTCAATGCCTCAATTTATAGAGTTTACATCCAAGCATCTAATCCCACTGATCTCTCCTTGATTCACTCCACCTCTTTTGCTTGATTCACTCCACCTCCTCCCAGAATATATCTACACATCCTAAATCTTCTCATGCTACCCTTTATTCTCTCCTAGTAGATACCTCTCACCTTTTCACAGCTTCTCACTCATTTACAGTTTCTCTTTTATAGCCTCTTGCTAAGGGCTTGTTCTCACACACACCCTATTCACTTGTATATTTCAACACCTCCCCTCGAGTGAATAATCCTAGCACACCTGGACCCTATACCAAGTTTCCCTCTTACGTGGTAGCCCGTAACCCAGTGTGCCTCAAGTCCCTAAACTCATAGTCCTTGACACTCTCTCTCTCTATGTGTCCAACGCTACTACAAGTGCCCGTGACCTTGACTAGAGTGCTCACACATACCTCTACCACATGGCCTACATCATCGGCGGCTCAGAGGTGGTTTTACTCTATTGGGGTAGGTTACATTAGGTTGTGGGGTTTCTCTCTCTCTCTCTCTCTCTGTGAGATCCCTGTTCCCACCGCGCAACGGATTCGGGGTACTAGCAGCGGAAGTAGCACTTCTTGCGCGAGGCAGGGTCCCACACTCGGGGCCTCGTCCACGGATATCCGGACAAAAGACTAATCCGTCGGTTTTTCCAAAACCAGACCCGGAAAAACTTCCCTTATCCGGAAAGCACGGGCGATTCCACCAGGATAATTTTTACTCTAACGTAGTCAAAACTCTTACTGATCAAACAGATCCGACTGCATCTATAAAGATACTTGGTCAGATCAAGGAAGAAACTTGCACTTGGATCATTGGGATCAACGCTTTTTTCCCCACCAAGGAGGCACAGCCGTTGATTCCTATCCATAGAACAATTACTATCCGGGATTTACTTTATCTATCATAATAACAGAAATTGAGTCTCGATTTACGGATCCATCAGTCCAGCCTAACCCCATCCGATCCCATGGGTTAGCCAACCGCCCAACCACTGTAGTGATGGGATCCAATTTGGAATTTGGTTAGGTTTTGTCCCGGGTACCAAGGAAAAGAGTTCCAAGGCCCCCTAGCCGGAAGTTCAAGCAAACATAAAATTAGGCACACCACTTACACACCCAATATGAAATTGCCTTATTCTTAGCATCAGTTAACTTTAAAACAATCCTTTAATGAAACCATAGTACCACTGATCACAGTCTTCCAAATTATCCGGTTGATTCTCAAATTTCCCATCATTCCTTCATCATCAGAGTATCTATGGCATCATTGGCAACTAGAACGCTCACCACCTGTCCACTCAGAGGCCGTTTCCATAGTTCCTAGCCCATAATACTCGGTAATATAATCATTTATCAAGATGGACTCTCGTTGAAGATCAGCAAGATCAACCAACAGATCCATATAAAAGAGCCATGGACTCATCCGTTGAGGACCAGCAAGGTCAGTCAACCAGATCCATGCCCGGTTTCACAAAACAACTCTTACTCCTTGTTTCAATATCTTCCTCGACGCACGCGTGGGTATCCTGGGCGACCCAGAGCCCGAGCACCGTATGGTCAGCACCCTCTAGGATCCTTCGCAGGTGACCTAGCGCTTCACTCATAGGCCGCTTCCTTGGTCCCTCATCCACCGTACCGGAAGCTCACCATTTTAATCGAACCGAGGCTGGTCAAGACCTCGGCCGACTTTGCTACGCGAGACGTCCTCCATTGACTCTCCGTCAGCAGTTGCAACTTTAACAGTTAGGTCTTCATGACCTTAATCCACAAGATGGTCAAAATGCTTCCCCAGCATTCTTGACATAAAACAGTCATTTACAAACAGTCACAAAATACAGTTTCTAAATCGAACTCTCATTTTTCCACATTATCCCTCATTAATCCACATTACTTATTCCACATTCCATTTATATGTGTACTCATCCAATCACATCATTTTCCATCTCTTCACTTCAGATTCTTTCACATCACATATCATATATTCACATCCATATCCACATCCATACATCCACATCCACATCCACATTCACATCCATACATCCACATCTACATGCTTACCTCCATTTTCACATTCTCATTTATACATCCACATCCCATATCCACATTCATACATACACATCCATATCCACATCTATACATCCACATCCACATGCATACATCCATTATCACGTCTTCATTCATACATCCACATCCATATACATACATACATCCACATCCACATCCACATTCCCATTCACATCTATACATCCACATCTACATCCACATACATACATACATCCACATCCACATTCCACATTCACATCTATACATCCACATCTACATCCACATTCACATACATCCACATCCACATCCACATTCACATACATCCACATCCACATTTCCATTCACATCTATACATCCATATCTACATCCACATACATACATACATCCACATCTACATCCACATACATACATACATCCACATCCACATTCCACATTCACATCTATACATCCACATCCACATCCACATTCCACATTCACATCTATACATCCACATTATACATCTTCATACATACATCCATTTTCACATTCATACATCCACACTCTCATCTCCACATCCACACATCCACATACATACATCCATTTCCACATTCCCATTCATATAACCCCATATGCCTTCACAACTAATCTTTTACATCACATCCATTCTCGCCCTATCACAACCCATATACATCTTATCCTATCACATACACTTCTTACCTCATCCCATACACATCTTATCACATCTTAATTCATCTTATCTCCTCTTATCACCTCTTATACACCTCTTATCACATCCTATCACATCTCATATCTATTTATAGAATACAAGAGAATTCTTATATTTGATATAAGATTTCTTTACACATTTACTTATGCATAAATTCCATTTAAGGAGATTAATACTTCCGAAGAAAAATCAATCTTTTATGCATCTTCCTATGCATAAATTCATTTTAAATGAAAATGACACTTTTGAATTAAAATTCAATCTTTTATGCATCTTCCTATGCATAAATTTAATTTAGATGAGAATGACACTTTTGAATTAAAAATTCAATCTTTTATGCATCTTCCTATGCATAAATTCAATTTAGATGAGAATGACACTTTTGAATTAAAAATCAATTTATTTTTTTATTTTTTATTTTTATGCATCTTCTTATGCATAAAGTCAATTTGGTAGGAATTACACTTTTAGAATAAAAGAATTTCTCTTATGCATCTAAGTTAAGCATAAAATCCATTTATGAGGAAAATCACACTTTTAGTATAAAAAGAATATCTTTTATGCATACCTATATGCATGAAATCCAATATGATAAAAGTAACACTCTTACAATAAAATAATCAACTTTTATGCATACCTCTATGCATGAAATTCAATTATGATAAAAGTCACACTTTTATAATAAAATAATCAACTTTTATGCATACCTCTATGCATGAAATCCAATATGATAAAAGTAACACTTTTGATATAAAAAATTTTCCTTTATGCATACTTCTATGCATGAAAATTAAAAATGATAAAAGTAACACTTTTAATATAAAATTTTATCCTTTATGCATACTTCTATGCATGAAAATAAAAATGATAAAAATAACACTTTTGATATAAAAATTTATCCTTTATGCATACTTCTATGCATGAAAATAAAAATGATAAAAATAACACTTTTGATATAAAAATTTTTCCTTTATGCATACTTCTATGCATGAAAATTAAAAATGATAAAAGTAACACTTTTAATATAAAATTTTATCCTTTATGCATACTTCTATGCATGAAAATAAAAATGATAAAAACAACACTTTTGATATAAAAATTTATCCTTTATGCATACTTCTATGCATGAAAATAAAAATGATAAAAACAACACTTTTGATATAAAAATTTATCCTTTATGCATACTTCTATGCATGAAAATAAAAATGATAAAAATAACACTTTTGATATAAAAATTTATCCATTATGCATACTTCTATGCATGAAAATAAAAATGGTAAAAATAACACTTTTGATATAAAAATTTATCCATTATGCATACTTCTATGCATGAAATAAAAATGGTAAAAATAACACTTTTGATATAAAAACTTATCCTTTATGCATGATATTAAAATTCAATTTCTCCATGATTGTAATGAAATTCTTTCAATTAATCTAGGATGATAATTCCTAGAATATGGTAGAAAGTCCTCTTTTTATGCTTTGAATGAGATTATTTTATGCATAATTTTTATAAAAATTTTGCCATAGCTCCGCTGCTATGACTGATAAATCTCAATTTTTCTAAGGGATAATGCTTATCATTAAGGAAATACTTAAAATGATCTCTAATTGGATTATTAATCCATAATGGATTGAATCATCAATATACATAAACTAAAAGCATAGAAAAAAGCCATTAATTTGGCCTCAAGCATAGCTTAATCTTGGGTTAAGGAAAAGCTTTATGAAAAGCTTGATTTGGATTGAGAACGGGTCATGAGTATGACCATTTCTTGAGTGAGAGAGAGAATTTTCATAAAAATCATTAGAATTTAAACATAAATGAAAATTAACTTCAATAGCATTTATTAAATTATGTAACTCTTCACTACTATTCAAACTTCAATAGCATTTAAAAAAAACCATACCAATTAAACTTCTCAAGCTTGAGAGGGGTTGAGAAGAGAGAAACATTGAGAATTTATAGAAAGATCAATATTCACTAATTACCTTACAACTTGCTTGATTCTTTGTTCACGGTAGAGGCCCCCAACCAATCAATTGGTTAAGTATGTTGATGGAGCCACTAATGGAGATTGAAGAAAGAGGGAAGCTCCAGAAACTAGTGAATTATTAAATGAATTCACAGTTCTTGGCTTAGGTGGAGTAGAGTAACGATGCATAAACACTAACTATTTTTCAACAAGGGGGAGGCTTCTATTTATAGGAAAAATTGAGCTTCTAACCAAACAAACTGATTCTAGAATTTTCTAAATCAGTTTGGTCAATATTTAACCATTTTTAGGTCAGTTAAGCTAATTTTTTGGAACTAGACTTGAATGAGGAGAGATGAGAGATGAAATATCTCAATTTTTATGAGTTTAAAACTCATTCAAGCATGTGAAATATGCACCTCCTTTAAAGAACTCCCCTTCCTTACATATGTGTCATAATGGAATCATTTTAATATTGCTCATAGTTTTTTTACTAATAAACCTTGTACATTTTCAACTCTTCATCTTATGTGAAATATGCACCTCCTTTAAAGAATTCCCCTTCCTTACATATGTGTCATAATGGAATCATTTTAATATTGCTTATAGTTTTTTACTAATAAACCTTGTACATTTTCAACTCTTCATCTTATGTGAAATATGCACCTCCTTTAAAGAATTCCCCTTCCTTACATATGTGTCATAATGGCATCATTTTAATATTGCTCATAGTTTTTTACTAATAAACCTTGTACATTTTCAACTCTTCATCTTATGTGAGCATTTACTCATTTTTGGATACCCAAAATATCTCATATTTTTAATATTGCTCATAGTTTTTTACTAATAAACCTTGTACATTTTTAACTCTTCACCTTATGTGAGCATTTACTCATTTTTGGGTATCTTCTTTTTACAAATATGGATTTATCTCTTCCCTACACATGGATTGATGCTATTGGCCCATAGGAACCTTAATTGGACCATAGTCTAAAGATTTCTGAAAATCTAGACCCTTAGACTAAGGTTCTTTATACCTATTTCCATATAATTCCAATTGCACATTGGAAAATTCTTTTTGAATTTCTGTTTCAGGGAAACTCATCTGAATTATAAGAGATATTTTTCTATCCAAAAATATTCAAAATCTGAATATTCTCTCTCTAGAATAATTTTTCTCTCTCTAGGCTAAAATAGTTAGCAACAGGGTCTGTATATTTCTGAAGAGGGTTGATTACAGGGGAAGATACTAGACATCAAAAAGGGGTTGGGGGAGGAATCTTACATTCTGCCCCACTTAAAAAATGCGAGATGTCCTCATCTCGCAACTTGTGATAATTTCGCAAGATTCACGAATATGAGACTTAGAGAAAAATTTTAATCAAGATTAACCACCAAGATAAGTCTTAAAGAGAGCAAGATTCAAAATACGAACAAGATTTAAACTTTATTCATTCTCGGAACTTATACAGTAAAGATAGAGGAACTCTTTACACTTCCATAAGCCCGTCCATCATATGGTCACAAAAGCAGTCCTCACAAGCTGCACAAGTATAAGGTAACTCATCTATGGGAATGATTCTGTGGGTTATTGCTGCGCCTATCTCAGTGGTATGAGGTGTTCTAACAAAAGGACCTCTGAGAGGCAAGCCAAAAACGGGGTAAAGGCATATCTTCTCATGAGGAAGAAAACACGCCAGTAAGAAGACCCGCTCAGAAAACCCAGGATGCCTTGATCTCATGACGCAGTAGTATCGGGGACCCAAACCCAAAGCTTCAATAACCATGGCCAAGCGAACATTGTTACGAAAGTGCTGCTGACCCCAGGGTGTTACCCTAGTTATGTCTTGATAGGTCCACCATTTTGTCTGCGCTACAGAAGTTCCCAAGTGAGGGAAAAGTGAGCGCTCATACTGCTCTATAAAATCTTTCTTCACAGACTCCCTTGCGTCTTGAAGGTGAGAAATCATCATGGATAAAACTAATTCTTGTTGCCAAGCCATGAAGGAGATTAAGAAAAAAAGAAGATCGATGGAAGTAAGATTACTGTGAACGACAAGTAAAAGTTACGACTTATATAAAGGAAGGAGCTAGCGTAACTTAGAAGCCAACGGTAGCTTGCCACTGAAGTTTTACCGTCTTTCCATGATTTGGGTTTGGCACATATTTCTATGAAATACATTAAGAACTTTGAGATGAGGAGATAAAAGAAGCTCGTAAGCTAAGTCGCTTACTTTCTTTGAATTCAGATAAGGCTCACAATATCTGGGGGATAACTTCTTAAACTCCCCAATAGATAAAGAACTTCTTTTGGGCCGTACTCGAATGAAGACCAAAACCTTGGTATCCAAAACACCAATTTTTACTTCTGTTCTGAATCCTTAAAACAGGTGGAACTCCTGAGAAGTATTCTAGGGAAAGGGTCTTTCTTTCTTAAACAGAATCGTTCTTTTATTTTAGAGATCAAAAATGGAGATTCTTACTCCTGTATACCTCGAAGGCTGGGGAGGAATCTTACATTCTACCCCACTTAAAAAAGTACGAGATGTCCTCGTCTCGCCAAGTAGAGGACAACTCTTTTTCTTAAGATCTAATTTATTCTAGGGTTCCTTATATTCTGGTCAACCCAACAGAATACGGGGATAAATATCCCTTATATAGAACTCATCATTAAATAACAATTCATTTTAGATCATATCATTCATATCCTTAACACGATAATGGTCCATCAGATCGAAATTTTTTCTTTCTGAACATTCCTCCACGGGAATTTCAGTCAAGCAAGTTTTCAATTTGTCATCCCTTAACTTGATATACCGAGTCAAGTGTTAACAGTAGCACTTTGACAGCGCAATCCACTAATCTCATAGTGATTTGCTGAAATCGTTATCATCATTCCAGTTATGAATATCATCACAGGGACTCGTCCCATTCATCCTCATGTGGTTTCGCTCAGCTTATTACATTTCAACTAAATTTCGGAAATCATCATTTTTCAATCAGAATCCAAATCAATTTCATCAGTTCTCAAACAGAATTAAAAATCATATCAACCACATTCGAATTCATCATCTGGATAGCATTAACGCTTAAAATTTCAAGTCTTAGATTTACTCGTATATACTGTCAGTAAAGAGCTGCAGTATACTCTCGGTATATACGGGTAGTCACGGCCCTTGGAATTATAAGGTAAATACCATCATGTCTAGGCCTCAAGCAAGTCAGGGATTCTATATAATTGCGGTACTTCCATCTGAAGACCCAATTACCAATTTACAAATTTTAGTTTGAATATCAAATTGTATGACTTATATCACACAATTACAACCTTTTTGTGTTTCTTGATAAATGTTTGACATATTTGTCTTCTCAGTTGATCTTTATTAACCAAATGCTCTGATACCAACTGTGAGATCCCTGTTCCCACCGCGCAACGGATTCGGGGTACTAGCAGCGGAAGTAGCACTTCTTGCGCGAGGCAGGGTCCCACACTCGGGGCCTCGTCCACGGATATCCGGACAAAAGACTAATCCGTCGGTTTTTCCAAAACCAGACCCGGAAAAACTTCCCTTATCCGGAAAGCACGGGCGATTCCACCAGGATAATTTTTACTCTAACGTAGTCAAAACTCTTACTGATCAAACAGATCCGACTGCATCTATAAAGATACTTGGTCAGATCAAGGAAGAAACTTGCACTTGGATCATTGGGATCAACGCTTTTTTCCCCACCAAGGAGGCACAGCCGTTGATTCCTATCCATAGAACAATTACTATCCGGGATTTACTTTATCTATCATAATAACAGAAATTGAGTCTCGATTTACGGATCCATCAGTCCAGCCTAACCCCATCCGATCCCATGGGTTAGCCAACCGCCCAACCACTGTAGTGATGGGATCCAATTTGGAATTTGGTTAGGTTTTGTCCCGGGTACCAAGGAAAAGAGTTCCAAGGCCCCCTAGCCGGAAGTTCAAGCAAACATAAAATTAGGCACACCACTTACACACCCAATATGAAATTGCCTTATTCTTAGCATCAGTTAACTTTAAAACAATCCTTTAATGAAACCATAGTACCACTGATCACAGTCTTCCAAATTATCCGGTTGATTCTCAAATTTCCCATCATTCCTTCATCATCAGAGTATCTATGGCATCATTGGCAACTAGAACGCTCACCACCTGTCCACTCAGAGGCCGTTTCCATAGTTCCTAGCCCATAATACTCGGTAATATAATCATTTATCAAGATGGACTCTCGTTGAAGATCAGCAAGATCAACCAACAGATCCATATAAAAGAGCCATGGACTCATCCGTTGAGGACCAGCAAGGTCAGTCAACCAGATCCATGCCCGGTTTCACAAAACAACTCTTACTCCTTGTTTCAATATCTTCCTCGACGCACGCGTGGGTATCCTGGGCGACCCAGAGCCCGAGCACCGTATGGTCAGCACCCTCTAGGATCCTTCGCAGGTGACCTAGCGCTTCACTCATAGGCCGCTTCCTTGGTCCCTCATCCACCGTACCGGAAGCTCACCATTTTAATCGAACCGAGGCTGGTCAAGACCTCGGCCGACTTTGCTACGCGAGACGTCCTCCATTGACTCTCCGTCAGCAGTTGCAACTTTAACAGTTAGGTCTTCATGACCTTAATCCACAAGATGGTCAAAATGCTTCCCCAGCATTCTTGACATAAAACAGTCATTTACAAACAGTCACAAAATACAGTTTCTAAATCGAACTCTCATTTTTCCACATTATCCCTCATTAATCCACATTACTTATTCCACATTCCATTTATATGTGTACTCATCCAATCACATCATTTTCCATCTCTTCACTTCAGATTCTTTCACATCACATATCATATATTCACATCCATATCCACATCCATACATCCACATCCACATCCACATTCACATCCATACATCCACATCTACATGCTTACCTCCATTTTCACATTCTCATTTATACATCCACATCCCATATCCACATTCATACATACACATCCATATCCACATCTATACATCCACATCCACATGCATACATCCATTATCACGTCTTCATTCATACATCCACATCCATATACATACATACATCCACATCCACATCCACATTCCCATTCACATCTATACATCCACATCTACATCCACATACATACATACATCCACATCCACATTCCACATTCACATCTATACATCCACATCTACATCCACATTCACATACATCCACATCCACATCCACATTCACATACATCCACATCCACATTTCCATTCACATCTATACATCCATATCTACATCCACATACATACATACATCCACATCTACATCCACATACATACATACATCCACATCCACATTCCACATTCACATCTATACATCCACATCCACATCCACATTCCACATTCACATCTATACATCCACATTATACATCTTCATACATACATCCATTTTCACATTCATACATCCACACTCTCATCTCCACATCCACACATCCACATACATACATCCATTTCCACATTCCCATTCATATAACCCCATATGCCTTCACAACTAATCTTTTACATCACATCCATTCTCGCCCTATCACAACCCATATACATCTTATCCTATCACATACACTTCTTACCTCATCCCATACACATCTTATCACATC
This sequence comes from Cibotium barometz, assembly GCF_041138505.1. Classification (NCBI taxonomy): domain Eukaryota; kingdom Viridiplantae; phylum Streptophyta; class Polypodiopsida; order Cyatheales; family Cibotiaceae; genus Cibotium; species Cibotium barometz. The sequence goes on from NC_141067.1 coordinate 48,809,869, forward strand.
TTAATTCATCTTATCTCCTCTTATCACCTCTTATACACCTCTTATCACATCCTATCACATCTCATATCTATTTATAGAATACAAGAGAATTCTTATATTTGATATAAGATTTCTTTACACATTTACTTATGCATAAATTCCATTTAAGGAGATTAATACTTCCGAAGAAAAATCAATCTTTTATGCATCTTCCTATGCATAAATTCATTTTAAATGAAAATGACACTTTTGAATTAAAATTCAATCTTTTATGCATCTTCCTATGCATAAATTTAATTTAGATGAGAATGACACTTTTGAATTAAAAATTCAATCTTTTATGCATCTTCCTATGCATAAATTCAATTTAGATGAGAATGACACTTTTGAATTAAAAATCAATTTATTTTTTTATTTTTTATTTTTATGCATCTTCTTATGCATAAAGTCAATTTGGTAGGAATTACACTTTTAGAATAAAAGAATTTCTCTTATGCATCTAAGTTAAGCATAAAATCCATTTATGAGGAAAATCACACTTTTAGTATAAAAAGAATATCTTTTATGCATACCTATATGCATGAAATCCAATATGATAAAAGTAACACTCTTACAATAAAATAATCAACTTTTATGCATACCTCTATGCATGAAATTCAATTATGATAAAAGTCACACTTTTATAATAAAATAATCAACTTTTATGCATACCTCTATGCATGAAATCCAATATGATAAAAGTAACACTTTTGATATAAAAAATTTTCCTTTATGCATACTTCTATGCATGAAAATTAAAAATGATAAAAGTAACACTTTTAATATAAAATTTTATCCTTTATGCATACTTCTATGCATGAAAATAAAAATGATAAAAATAACACTTTTGATATAAAAATTTATCCTTTATGCATACTTCTATGCATGAAAATAAAAATGATAAAAATAACACTTTTGATATAAAAATTTTTCCTTTATGCATACTTCTATGCATGAAAATTAAAAATGATAAAAGTAACACTTTTAATATAAAATTTTATCCTTTATGCATACTTCTATGCATGAAAATAAAAATGATAAAAACAACACTTTTGATATAAAAATTTATCCTTTATGCATACTTCTATGCATGAAAATAAAAATGATAAAAACAACACTTTTGATATAAAAATTTATCCTTTATGCATACTTCTATGCATGAAAATAAAAATGATAAAAATAACACTTTTGATATAAAAATTTATCCATTATGCATACTTCTATGCATGAAAATAAAAATGGTAAAAATAACACTTTTGATATAAAAATTTATCCATTATGCATACTTCTATGCATGAAATAAAAATGGTAAAAATAACACTTTTGATATAAAAACTTATCCTTTATGCATGATATTAAAATTCAATTTCTCCATGATTGTAATGAAATTCTTTCAATTAATCTAGGATGATAATTCCTAGAATATGGTAGAAAGTCCTCTTTTTATGCTTTGAATGAGATTATTTTATGCATAATTTTTATAAAAATTTTGCCATAGCTCCGCTGCTATGACTGATAAATCTCAATTTTTCTAAGGGATAATGCTTATCATTAAGGAAATACTTAAAATGATCTCTAATTGGATTATTAATCCATAATGGATTGAATCATCAATATACATAAACTAAAAGCATAGAAAAAAGCCATTAATTTGGCCTCAAGCATAGCTTAATCTTGGGTTAAGGAAAAGCTTTATGAAAAGCTTGATTTGGATTGAGAACGGGTCATGAGTATGACCATTTCTTGAGTGAGAGAGAGAATTTTCATAAAAATCATTAGAATTTAAACATAAATGAAAATTAACTTCAATAGCATTTATTAAATTATGTAACTCTTCACTACTATTCAAACTTCAATAGCATTTAAAAAAAACCATACCAATTAAACTTCTCAAGCTTGAGAGGGGTTGAGAAGAGAGAAACATTGAGAATTTATAGAAAGATCAATATTCACTAATTACCTTACAACTTGCTTGATTCTTTGTTCACGGTAGAGGCCCCCAACCAATCAATTGGTTAAGTATGTTGATGGAGCCACTAATGGAGATTGAAGAAAGAGGGAAGCTCCAGAAACTAGTGAATTATTAAATGAATTCACAGTTCTTGGCTTAGGTGGAGTAGAGTAACGATGCATAAACACTAACTATTTTTCAACAAGGGGGAGGCTTCTATTTATAGGAAAAATTGAGCTTCTAACCAAACAAACTGATTCTAGAATTTTCTAAATCAGTTTGGTCAATATTTAACCATTTTTAGGTCAGTTAAGCTAATTTTTTGGAACTAGACTTGAATGAGGAGAGATGAGAGATGAAATATCTCAATTTTTATGAGTTTAAAACTCATTCAAGCATGTGAAATATGCACCTCCTTTAAAGAACTCCCCTTCCTTACATATGTGTCATAATGGAATCATTTTAATATTGCTCATAGTTTTTTTACTAATAAACCTTGTACATTTTCAACTCTTCATCTTATGTGAAATATGCACCTCCTTTAAAGAATTCCCCTTCCTTACATATGTGTCATAATGGAATCATTTTAATATTGCTTATAGTTTTTTACTAATAAACCTTGTACATTTTCAACTCTTCATCTTATGTGAAATATGCACCTCCTTTAAAGAATTCCCCTTCCTTACATATGTGTCATAATGGCATCATTTTAATATTGCTCATAGTTTTTTACTAATAAACCTTGTACATTTTCAACTCTTCATCTTATGTGAGCATTTACTCATTTTTGGATACCCAAAATATCTCATATTTTTAATATTGCTCATAGTTTTTTACTAATAAACCTTGTACATTTTTAACTCTTCACCTTATGTGAGCATTTACTCATTTTTGGGTATCTTCTTTTTACAAATATGGATTTATCTCTTCCCTACACATGGATTGATGCTATTGGCCCATAGGAACCTTAATTGGACCATAGTCTAAAGATTTCTGAAAATCTAGACCCTTAGACTAAGGTTCTTTATACCTATTTCCATATAATTCCAATTGCACATTGGAAAATTCTTTTTGAATTTCTGTTTCAGGGAAACTCATCTGAATTATAAGAGATATTTTTCTATCCAAAAATATTCAAAATCTGAATATTCTCTCTCTAGAATAATTTTTCTCTCTCTAGGCTAAAATAGTTAGCAACAGGGTCTGTATATTTCTGAAGAGGGTTGATTACAGGGGAAGATACTAGACATCAAAAAGGGGTTGGGGGAGGAATCTTACACTCTCTCTCTCAAAAAAGATTATATGACTCCACTTCCTTAATTAAAGAGCCTCCATGAAGTTTGTCGGTGTCTTTCCTTCTCCACTGAGTTTGATGTAGCAATCTCTTGCCATGTGTCTTGGCTTCCCACACTTGTGGCAAGTGAAGGTCCTTCCTCCTACTCTGCCTCTTCTTCGTCCTCCTCCTCTCGTGAGAATCATCCTCGGGTAAAGAATGCTTTTTCCTCTCTAGTTGTTGAGTCCAGCCATTTCTTCTCTTTGACCTTGGTCTCTTGCTCTAGTAGAGCTCCTTCTATCTCGTGCAGCTTCAATTCAGGTACATTCTTTAAGGTTGCTACAATGTTTTCATATTCACCTTTGTCCACGCTCTTCAAAAGCACTGCTAGTGCCTCATCATCTTCTACCTTCTTGCCAATGGCTGCCAGTTGTTGTTTAATTGAGACCCCCGTCCCACTCCACGATGCCCCCTCCGAGGGTGCTAACAGCGAAAGCCGCATCAGCCTCTCGCGTGGGGTGGAGATCCACACTCGAGGCCTCGCCCAAGGATGTCCGGACAAGAGACTAGTCTAGCGGTCCGAAATCGAACCCGAAAAACTTCCCTCGCCCGGAAGGCACGGGCGATTCCTCTAGGGAAAATCTTCTAATGGGGGAATTAATCTAACAAGTCAAGGTCTTAACTAGTTAAACTGATCCGACCGAGCCTGAAGTCACATGGTCAAGTCAAACAAGAGACTTGCACTTGGTCCATAGAATCACCGCTTTTTTCCTCCTTTAATGAGGCACAACCGTTGATTCCCTCCCACAGAACAAGGGTCTTCTCACAACTTAATCTAACTAATGTAACTAATTGTATCTTAATTGTTTCACAGGAATCCCCTCATCCAGCCTAACCCCCCCAACCGGCCCATGGGTTAGCCAACCACCCACCAACCCCACTGTATTGGTGGGATTCCTTTATAAAGATTTGGTTATGTTTTGCCGGGGTGGTACTGAGGAAAAGAGTTCCTCATCCAGCCTAACCCCCCCAACCGGCCCATGGGTTAGCCAACCACCCACCGACCCCACTGTATTGGTGGGATTCCTTTATAAATATTTGGTTATGTTTTGCCGGGGTAGTACTGAGGAAAAGAGTTCCCAAGCCCCTTAGCCGGCTTTCAAGCAAATTTTAAAGTAGGCATACCACGTACACACTCGATATGAAATTGCCATTTATAACAGATTCGACTGTCTTTAAGACAATCCTTCAATGAGAATCATAATATTACTGATCATCATCCTCCAAAATTCTGAGTCCATTGTATTACAAAATGTGTCCTCTAGACTATCCGTTGAAGACCAGCTGGCCAACCAACGAGATCCAACATCAAAATTTAATTCACAAAAGTCATTCTTCTTAGTCCATCCAAATCTTCCTTGATGCATGCATGGGTGTCCTAGCAACCGCGAGCCCATGCATCACCTGGTCACAACCCTCCAGGATCCTACTCAGGTGTCCTAGCACTTCACTCAGGGACCACTTCGTTGGTCCTCGCCCATCATACCTGAAGCACACCATTTTAACTGTACCGAGACTGGTCAAGACCTCTGCAGGCTTTGCCGCTGTGAGCGACATCCCTCGATGAGTCCCCACCACCACAGCTGTTGCAAAATGAACCTCCTCTTAGTAAAACACATGCCAAGTGCTTCCTCCAGCATTCTGGCGTAAGACAGTCCTTTAAATGAAAAATGGAGGTTCTATGTAAGTAAAATCCCAGTTTGAGATTGGTTCCACAAAACCCCTTTTTCGTTAATTCCCAATTTCATAATGAGAATCCTTGATCTCTCATTAGGGTAATCTACCCATCATTTGACTGATTGTCCAACTAGATTCTTGGTGATTTTGATCAAAGGAAAACTAGTTTAATTCAACGGTAGTCTATTCTTTGTATTTAGGAACTCGAATTGGTCACGAAGTTTTTGCTTGATTCAGATCGAGAGATGAACAAGTAGATTTACTGTCTGTCCCTCTCGTAGTCTAACCAAAATCATTCGGTTTAATTCTAACAAGGATTTTCTCAGATAAACAACTATTGAACTTCTAATCATAAGGAAATTCCAACTTTGTGAATTTCATTCTTTCTTTTCCATAATAGTAGATTAAGAAATGGTTCTATTAGAGAAAATTGGATTTTAATGAAAATACTCTTCTTTCATTTAATCTATTTTTGGCTAAATACCAATTTGGTGATTTAACCACATAAAATATCTAAAGATATTCTTTCTACCATTTAATTTCTCAACCTTAATTCCCTGGTGGGTGGCATTATGGTGAAAATTCCTCTTTTGTCTCATTAAAGATTAATTCAAATCTTTCTCTACTTAAATATAATAAAATTTCTTCTTTTAAATAAATATAATTATCCATTTTTAAATAAGCTTAAAATTCCTCTTTCCTCATTTAATGATTAGGTTCCAATTGTCATGGGAATTCCTCTTTTATCATAAAATGAATTTATCTAAAATTTCTCTTCAAATTAAATAAAAATATGCATTATTCCAAATATACCAAGAATTTCTCTTTTTCCATTTAAATGATTGAATTCCAAATATGATGGGAATTCCACTTTCATCATTTAAATTTATTCATGCATAAAATAGTTTTAACTAAAATTTCTCTTAAAAATAAAATAAAAATATCCATAAATTTAGATATGAGAAGAATTCCACTTTTTCCATTTAAATGATAGAACTCTAGATATGCTGGGTACTCATCTTTCATCATTTAAATTTATTCATGCATAAAAATAATTTATCTAAAATTTCTCTTTAATTTTAAATAAAAATATTCATTATTTTAATATACGTATTTTTATCTTTCTCCATTGAAAATAAATGGATCTCCATTATCATGGGAACTCTTCTTTTATCATAAAAATGAATTTACTAAAAATTTCTCTTTTTTCTCTAATTACCTATTTATGCATAAACATTAAAAATTAATTTTCCATGGATATGATCAGGACTGTTCTTTTAGCATAGGATGACTAATCCTAGAATATGGTAGGAAGTCCTCTTTTCACATTATGCATAAAAATGACTTATGTATTAATTTCTAAAAATTTTGCAATAGCTCTACTCTGCTATTACTGATAATTTTTTATAATTTTGAAAAGAATAAAAATTAGTAATATAATTATGATAGATTAACTATCAATAGATCTAAATCCAATTTATGGATCTAAATCATAAGTTCATCATAATTTATGTAACATAAAAGCATTAAAAAACCATTTCTTTAGCCTCTAGCTTAACTAGCATAGAGTTTGATTTTAGAATTAACAATTGCTCCATGAGAAGCATCATTTGAATAGAGAATTGTTCATAGGAATGACAATTCTTTGGTGGAGAGAGAGATATACTTAAAAAACATCTTGAATTAAGCATGAAGATAATCTTTTTATGATTAATCATTAGAATTAATTAGAGAGCTTCATTTGCATTGAAAAACCATTCATTTGAATACTTCTGAGGCTTTAGAGGGGTTGAGAAGTGAAAACATTTAGAATATTAGAGAAAAAAACCATAAAATCACATCTTACCTCTTGATTTTTTTGCTTCTCTATTCTTAGAAGAAGCCTCCAACCAATCAATTGGTTAGTATGTTGAGAGGAAAGCTCTAAGGAAGGTTGAAGAGAGAGAGAAACTCCAGTCGCTCCAAATTGTAGAGGATTTTTAGGGAATTTAATAGAAAATATGCTTATTTTAATGTAATACTGGAATGGTCTAGTTCACATATGAGAATACAAAAGAATGAGGGTCTATTTATAGGTGAGGGAGGCCACTAACTGAGTCCAACTAAGTTCTAGAATTTTCTAGCTTCATCTTGGCTGAAGCTAGAAAATATGCTTATTTTAATGTAATACTGGCATGGTCTAGTTCACATATGAGAATACAAAAGAATGAGGGTCTATTTATAGGTGAGGGAGGCCACTAACTGAGTCCAACTAAGTTTTAGAATTTTCTAGCTTCGGCTTGGCTGAATTTGGACAAGATTAGGACTAATTTAGCTCCCATTTTAAACCAGTTTGATCCAGGACAGAGATGAGATAAAAATATCTTAATATTTTTGAATTAAAAACTCATTCACAAGTGTGAAATACGTGCCTCCTTAAATTCTCCCCCTCTCCTTACCAAGGTGTCAAAAATGTATCATTATACAAAAATATCTCATTTTTTTTAGTAATATGTAGTTTTTAACTAATAGACCTTGTACTCAGTCAACTCTTCATCTTATGTGAGCATTTACTCATTTTTGGGTATTTTCTTTAATTCATTGGATTTATCTCATCCCAACACTTGGATTAATCTTATTGACCCATAGGAGACTTATTTGGTGGACCATAATCCAAAAATTTCAAAAAATCTTGTCGCTTAGGCTAAGGTCTTTTAAATCATTTTTATTTGATTCCTAATGCACCTTGGAAAATTTATTTTGATATTTTGTTTAAAGGAAATATATTTTTGATATTTTTATAATTTTTATATCATAAAATATTTGAATATTGAATTACCACTCTCTAGAATTTTTCTTCTCCCTAGACAAAAATAAGAAAAAATAATATTTTCTTGATTTCAGAAATAGGAAATGATTACAGGGGATTGAAGTAAAGCTTATTCATTATTCAGGCTGAGGAGGAATCTTACATCCTCTCCCACTTGAAAAACGCGAGATGTCCTCATCTCTCAAAGTGGGGGTAATCTTTCGCCAACTCTTCTTCTTTCTACCAGGTGGCGTCTTCTAGAGGGAAGAACTTCCAATTTATTTAAAATTCTCTAAGGACTCTGCTCTTGAGAATCTTCTCCCGAACGTCAAGGATTTCCTCAGGTTGGAGTACCATCTGACCTTGAGTCGGAGAGATCAATTGTTCATCAAGCATTTGTCTAGACATCTCGACTTTGATTAATGGGTCAGACCAAGTCAACAGTGTAAGGCAATCTTGTCCATACAAAGCTTTGAAAGGACTCATCCCAATACTTTGATGATGATGTTATTGAAACTCAAGAGCCAAACAATAGAGTTGATGTTGAAATCCAAGAACCAATTGCCTTGACTATATTAGTTGTGTAACCTACGCGGCTGTAGGGACAGACCCAAGAGCATACGGAAGAAAGGTACTCATCGAGTTCTAATGGTGAGCCAAGTACATCCGACATGGAGCACATAGATGACCTTGATCCTACAGAAGAGCAAGCCATTGACCAAATGGTTCAACACTCTTTTGGTGACATTGAAGAGGACACAAAAACATTTCTTGAAATTGACCTTTTTGGGGCCATGGATCTAGCTAAGGATGATAGAAATAATGATGATCTATGACTTTGTAACTTTGATTATAAATATGAGCAGTGAACTTTGAATTTGTAAATATGACTAGTGAATGTTTCTTGAGGTCTCTTAGACAAATTTAAAAAATATTTTTTTCATTACCGGTGCCTGTCAAATGACATTTTCCCTTTGATTTACCACTGCTTATATCAGCACCCATAATAGTCCTCGCTAACCGATCATCATCACCACCAACCATTTCCTTGTAATGTTTATTATTTGATTCAGCCAAAAAGGGTTGTCCTCTCTACTTCTATGGCATTATGTTTGATATAGGTGTGTCTTACTCTCAACAAACTCAGTGATTTTTGCACATATGGTGTGTGCTTTATGATCTAAATTGTTTGTATGTGTGGAAATATGTATGCTTTGTATCTAGTTGGTGTACATATAATGGCTTAACCACTTCTTGGGTTCCCTGCCACCGTAGCATGACCGAAGGATATCTTCTATTACCTGGTTCACTCTCTCAGTCTGGCCATCTATTTTGGGGTGATAGGCTATGCTGAGATCCAAGAAAGTTCCTACTGCTTCAAAGAATGCAGTCTAGAATTTCGATGTGAATTTGGGATCCCTGTCACTTACTATCCTCCTGTGGGTAAGCCATGCAATCTGAAAATCTCTTTATGGAAAACTCTGGCAACATCCACTGCAATGTATGTTTCTTTCACTGGAATCAAATGGGAAACTTTGGTTAGCCTACCAACTACCACAAAAATGGAGTTGTAACCTGATTGCATTGAAGGTAATCCAGTGACAAAGTCCATACTGATACATTTCCACTTCATTTGTGGAATGTATAGAGGTTGCAGTTTCCCTGGCATCTTGACTCTCTCTACCTTGACTCTCTAACACATTAAGCATTTCCGCACATGATCAAGTACATCCTTTTTGAGTCCTAGCTAGAAGAAGCTTTTCTTCATAGGACATATAGGTTTTTCTAAACCCTTGATGTCGAGCTATCAAGCTATCATGGGCTTCTCTAAGAATTCTTCCCTTTATTCCCTTATCATTGGGGATACATAGCCGATCATTATAATACATGCATCGTTCATCCAATTCGAAGAACTTGACTCATATCCTGAGAAGTCTTGCTTTCCTCCATCAAAAGGGGCAAAGAATTTGTCCTACATGATTTTCTCCTTTGCTTCACTAATCAATGGATTTGATACCACTATAATTGCAAGCAAGGGGGCTTTTCTGCTGAGCGCATCTGTCACCACATTTTCTTTCCCCGTTCGATTCTTAATTTCAAAATCAAATTCCTGCAGGGTCTGCATCCATCTCCTTTGATGCATGTTGAGATCCCTCTGGGTGAAGGGTCTGCATCCATCTCCTTTGACGCATGTTGAGATCCCTCGGGATGAAGATCCACTTCAGACTTTGATGATCTGTCATCAAGGTGAACCTCTATCCCAAAAGATAATATCTCCACAACTTCAAAGAATAAACTACTAAGAGTAACTCCAAGTCATGGACGGTATAATTTCTCTCATGTGTTCTAAGTTTTCTGGATTCATAGGCCATTGCATGACCTTCCTGCATAAAAGCACCGCCTAAGGCAAACCCACTAGAATCAGTAACTACCTGAAAGAGTTTGGTAAAATCTGGCAACTTAAGGAGAGGGTTGGTTACTAAGGCTGTCTTCAGCTTGTCAAAGGCACTCTGACATATTGCAATCCACTGAAAAAGGGTACTCTTCTTGAGAAGGTTATTAAAGGGGATGATATGTGAGCATACCTGGGTATAAAAATCCTATACCATCCGGTTAAACCTAGGAATCCTCTGACTTCCTTTACTGTCTTGGGTTCTAGCCATTCTATGACTGCTTGGATCTTTGCCGGGTCAGGAGAAATCCCATCCTTTGATACTATGAATCCCAAGTATTCCACCTTGTCACAACAGAGAAAGAACACTTGCTCTTTTTTGCAAAGAGTTGGTGTTTTCTTAGGATTTCGAGGACCTTGCGCACAAGATCTTCATGATTTGCAGCATTCTTTGAGTATACCAAGATATCATCAAAGAAGACAAGAACAAAATCATCCAAGTATTCTCTGAGAATATCTTGCATAAGACGATTAAATGTCGTCGGGGCATTAGTCAATCCAAACGGCATGATTGTGAACTCATAATGCCCATAGCGAGTATTGAATAATGCCCCGACGATTAAATGTCATCAGGGCATTAGTCAATCCAGAACGGCATGACTGTGAACTCATAATGCCCATAGCGAGTATTGAATAATGCCCCGACGATGAAATGTCATCGGGGCATTAGTCAATCCAAACGGCATGAGTGTGAACTCATAATGTCCATAGTGAGTATTGAGTGCTATCTTCGTCGGGATGTCCTATTCCTTGATTTTGATCTAGTAGTACCCGAATTTGAGATCTATCTTTGTGAACATTTGGGTCCTAAATCGATTGAGAAGTTCATCAATCCTAGGAATAGGATACTTATTCTTAATTGTTAATTGATTCAATCCTCTGTAGTCAATACAGAGTCTTAACGTTCCATCTTTCTTCTTTTGAAAGAGAACGGGCACACCCCAAGGTGAGACACTAGTTCTGACGAATCCCTACTCTAACAGTTGTCTTAACTGCTCCCTAAGTTCTATGGCTTCAAGGACTAGCATTTTGTATGCACGCTGGGCCACTGGCTCCGGGGGTTAACTCGATCATCTCATGATCTACTTCGTGAGACGGAGGCATCTTAGTCAGATCTTGAGGGAACACATCTGCATACTCACTTAACCACTCTGGTTCTTTAGCCTTGCATTTTATATCTACTGGATTCATGTTAATGACATAAACAGCTTGCCTCTTTCTAAGCCCTTTTTATAATTTGGAAGCCTTGACTAATTGTAGCACTAGGGATCTAGAAATTCCAGTTCCTTGAACTTTATTCCCGTGAAGGTCAAGGAAAGAGATGGTTCCTTTGTGACAATGAATATCAGCTTGATTCTTACATTGGAGCCTATCCATTCGAAGGATTCCATAATAGACTCTCAAGGGTAAGACTCTGAGAACTGGCACTCTGTTTTACGTTCCCATCTAGGCTAAACTGAATAAGGTCTGTCTCAAGGTGTGTGAAAAGAATCTTGCTACTGGCCAATTCCACTTGCATAGGTTTCCCTGATTTTTGATTTGGGACTAATTTACGCAGACATCCCGGGGAAATAAAAGAATGAGTACTTCTTGAATCAATCAAAAGCTTGAATTTCTTACCCTGGTATTCTGCTGGAGTCCAAAGGACTAAAAATTGATGGTTATTCCCCTGATGCTCTATTGCTGCATAGATCTGTCCTTTTTCTTCCTCCACTTCCGCAGTTATAGTGGTAGCTCTAGCTGTTGCAGTCTGAGGTGGAACTCTCTCTCTCTGGTTGTTCCAATTCTGGGAGGGAGTTCGGAGACTGCTGCTGGGGCTGAGCTGGCACTCTTCTAGGAGGGAGTTCGGAGGCTGTAAGGGCTGAGCTGGCACTCTTCTGGGGTTGCCTTGATTTTGGTACGGGGGACCCTGATTGACTAATACGAAGGAGTCTGTCTTTGAACTCTGGGACCCTGGCTGCCTTGGCCCACAGAAGGAGATGGGCAATCCTTAAGCTCGTACCCAAACCCCTGACATCCGAAGCATCTGTTCTCATTGCTCTTCCCTCTGCATTCTTGAGAGAGCAAGAGTTCCCTAGAAAGTACTTCGAGGGAAAGGTCTTTCTTCATTTCTGAAACTTCCTGTCTCCAAACCTTGGTGTCTCTTTGGAGGCGGAAGGTTGGAAGAACTTCCCGGTGTCTAAAATCTCTTAAAGGATGAGGGAGCTAGCTTTGGCGCGACTTTCACGATGAAGGATTTGGTGAAGTCCTTCGCCATTCTGACAGCTTCTGCCATGGACAATGGCTTGGCATTCTTGAGTTACCAGTGTGTCTAAGGGTTTGTTCATTCCCCGAGTGAACCTGGCCATGAGTTGCTCTTCGTCTAGGGGTGGTGAATACTTGAGTAGAAGAGCAAATGCCTGGTGATATTCTTCGATGGTTTTTCTCCCCTGGTTTAGCTCCAAAAATTCATTCATTTTGGTTTCTAAGAACTTGGGGGGACAAAACCTCTTCCTTAAATAGGCTTTAAGATTGTTCCAAGACTGGGTATTCCTGTCGAGATGGTTGGTGTCACAATGGTTCCTCCATGCCAACCTAGCTATTTCCACAATTTTCAACCTCGCAAGAGCCATTTTTTTCTCCGCTCTCATAGTAGCATGTGACATCAAAATACTCCTCCATAGCTTCCACCCATTTCTCCACAGCCTCGCCTCAGGTTCTCCTCTTCTCCTTTGAAGGGTCCTGGCTAAGTTTTGTGAAGAGCCTTGCAAACGTCGGGGTCAAGCACTTCTTCTTCAGAGAGAGGGTTTGGTTGACGGCCATGTTTTCCTTGTCTCATGATTCTACCCAAATTGATATATTATTAAATTTTCATTTTGATATCGTCCACGAGATCCTAAGACTTAAGAGGTTTGAAGAATAATTTCTTAAACAAGATAAATGATCTTATTGGATATCTATGACATATGTTCGGTAACAGATTTTGCTTTATCAATTTCTCAATCAACAATCACTTATACAAAACATTTCTTATCAATTCGTCAATCAACAATCACTTATACAATAGGGAATTTTTCTCCCACCACAAAACATTTCTTTATTTATATAAAAGTTACAATATGTACATAGAGTACCTCGGCTCCAGAAGTCAAAATCTCTTTGAGAGATGCATAAGATGACGGTACTGGTGGGCTATAGACATGCCCTAATACAAATGTTTCCTTACTACCAAGGGAGCTACTATCTTCTCCTTATTAGGAATAAAGAGACTAAGGAGTCTATATATTTGGCAAGAAAGTTTGAAATTTTGAGGCGAATCTTCCTTGACGCATGCATGGGTGTCCTAGCAATTGTGAGCCCATGCATCACCTGGTCACAACCCTCTAGGATCCTACTCAGGTGTCCTAGCACTTTGCTCGACCTCTTCGTTCGGTCCTCGCCCATGGTACCGGAAGCACACCATTTTAACCATACAGAGGCTAGTCAAGACCTCGACAGGCTTTGCCCCGAGCGACGTCCCTTGATGACTCCCTGCCAGCTATTGCAAAACGAACCTCCTCTTAGTAAAACACATGCCAAATGCTTCCTCCAGCATTCTGGCATAAGACATTCCTTTAAATGAAAAACAAAGGTTCTATGTAAGTAAAATTCCCAGTTTGAGATTGGTTCCACAAAACCCCTTTTTCCTTAATTCCCAATTTCATAATGAGAATCCTTGATCTCTCATCAGGGTAATCTACCCATCATTTGACTGCATGTCCAACTAGATTCTTGGTGATTTTGGTCAAAGGAAAACTAGTTTAATTCAACGGTAGTCTATTCTTTGTATTTAGGAATTGGAATTGGTCAATCACAAAGTTTTTGCTTGATTTAGATCGAGAGATGGACAAGTAGGTTTACTGTCTCTCCCTCTCGTAGTCTAACAATAAACATTCGGTTTAATTTTAACAAGGATTTTCTCAGATAAACAACTATAGAACTTCTAATCGTTAAGGAAACTCCAACTTTGTGAATTTCATTCTTTCTTTTCAATAGTAGATTAAGAAATTGTTTTATTAGAGAATATTGGGTTTTAATGAAAATACTCTTCTTCCATTTAATCTATTTTTGGGTAAATACCAATTTGGTGATTTAACCATATAAAATATCTAAAGATATTCTTTCGACCATTTAATTTCTCAACCTTAATTCCCTAGTGGAATTATGGTGAAAATTCCTCTTTTGTCTCATTAAAGATTAATTCAAATATTTCTCTACTTAAATATAATAAAAATTCTTCTTTTTATTAAATACAATTATCCATTTTTTTAAATAAGCTTAGAATTCCTCTTTTCCTCATTTAATGATTAGGTTCCAATTGTCATGGAAATTCCTCTTTTATCTCATAAAATGAATTTATCTAAAATTTCTCTTCAAATTAAGTAAAAATATTCATTATTCCAAATATACCAAGAATTTCTCTTTTTCCATTTAAATAATTGAATTCCAAATATGATGGGAATTCCTCTTTCATCATTTAAATTTATTCATGCATAAAATAGTTTTGACTAAACTTTCTCTTAAAAACTAAATAAAAATATCCATTAATTTAAATTTGACAAGAATTCCACTTTTTCCATTTAAATTATTGAATTCTAAATATGATGGGAATTTCTCTTTCATCATTTAAATTTATTCATGCATAAAAGTAATTTATCTAAAATTTAATTTTAAATAAAAATATTCATTATTTAGTATACCTATTTTTCTCTTTCTCCATTATCATGGGAATTTCTCTTTTATCATAAAAATGAATTTACTAAAAATTTCTCTTTTTCTCTAATTAACTATTTATGCATAAACATTAAAAATTTATTTTCCATGGATATGATGAGGATTATTCTTTTAGCATAGGATGACTAATCCTAGAATATGGTAGAAAGTCCTCTTTTCACATTCTGCATAAAAATGACTTATGTATTATTTTCTAAAAAATTTGTCATAGCTCCGCTGCTATTAGTGATAATTTTTAATATTTTCAAAAGAATAAAACTTAGTAATACAATTATAATATATTAACTATCAATAGATCTGAATCCAATTTGTGGATATAACTCATAAGTTCATCATAATTTATGTAACATAAAAGCATTAAAAAGCCATTTCTTTAGCCTCTAGCTTAACTAGCATAGGGTTTGATTTTAGAATTAAGAATTTCTCCATGAGAAGCATCATTTGAATAGAGAATTGGTCATAGGAATGACCATTCTTTGGGGGAGAGAGAAATATACTTAAAAAACATCCTAAATTAAGCATAAAGATAATCTTTTTATGATTAATCATTAAAATAAATTAGATAGCTTCATGTGCATTGAAAAACCATTCATTTGAATACTTCCCAAGCTTGAGAGGGGTTGAGAAGTGAAAACATTTAGAATATTAGAGAAAAAACCATAAAATCACATCTTACCTCTTGATTTGCTTGCTTCTCTATTCTTAGAAGAAGCCCCCAACCAATCAATTGGTTAGTATGTTGAGAGGAGAGCTCCAAGGAAGGTTGAAGAGACAAAGAAACTCCAATCTCCTTAAATTGTAGAGGATTTTTAGGGGATAATCGAAAATATACTTATTTTGATGTAATACTGGCATGGTCTAGTTCACAGATGAGAATACAAAAGAATGAGGGTCTATTTATAGGTAAGGGAGGCCACTAATTGAGTCCAACTAAGTTATAGAATTTTCCAGCTTCAGTTTGGCTAAATTTGGACAAGATTTGGACTAGTTTAGCTCCCATTTTAATCTAGTTTGATCCAGAAGAGAGGAGAGATAAAAATATCTTAATATTTTTGAAATTAAAACTCATTCACATGTGTGAAATATGTGCCTCCTTAAAGTCTCCCCCTCTCCTTACCAAGGTGTCAAAAATGTATCATTATACCAAAATATCTCTTTCTTTAGTAATATCTCATAGTTTTTAACTAATAAACCTTGTACTCAGTCAACTCTTCATCTTATGTGAGCATTTACTCATTTTTGGATATTTTCTTTTATTCATTGGATTTATCTCATCCCAACACTTGGATTAATCTTATTGGCCCCCATAGGAACCTTAATTGGACCATAATCCAAAAATTTCAGAAAATCTTGACCCTTAGACTAAGGTCTTTTAATTGATTCCTAATGCACCTTGGAAAATTTATTTTGATAATCTATTTCAAGGAAATATATTTTTGATATTTGTAGAATTTTTATATCCAAAAAGATCTCAATATTGAATTACCACTCTCTAGAATTTTTCTTCTCCCTAGCCAAAAATAAGCAAAAATAATATTTTCTTGTATTCAGAAACAGGGAATGATTACAGGGGATTGAAGTAAAGCTTATTCATTATTCAGGCTAAGGAGAGGAATCTTACATCCTCTCCCACTTGAAAAATGCTAGATGTCCTCATCTCGCAAAGTAAGGGTAATCTTTCGTCGCCAACTCTTCTTCTTTCTCGTCTTTCTAGAGGGAAGAACTTCCACTTTACTAAAAATTCTCTGAGAACTCTGCTCCTGAGAATCTTCTCCCGAACGTCAAGGATTTCCTCAGGTTGGAGTACCATCAGCCCTTGAGAGAGATCAATTGTTGATCAAGCATTTGTCTGGACATCTCGAATCTGAATAATGGGTCGGACCAAGTCAATGGTGTAAGGCAATCTTGTCCATACATAGCTTTGAAAGGACTCATCCCAATACTTTGATAAGATGCATTGTAACCAGACGCAAATGTCTTTACCACTTCTTGGGTTCCCTACCGCAGAATGACCGAAGGATATCTTCTATTACCTGGTTCACTCTCTCAGTCTGGCCATCTGTTTCGGGGTGATAAGCTGTGCTGAGATCCAAGAAAGTTCCTACTCCTTCAAAGAATGTAGTCTAGAATTTCGATGTGAATTTGGGATCCCTATCACTTACTATCCTCATGGGTAAGCCATGCAATCGGAAGATCTCTTTAAGGAAAACTCTTGCAACATCCACTGTAGTGTATGTTTCTTTCACTAGAATCAGATGCGCAACTTCGGTTAGCCTATCAACTACCACAAAAATGGAGTTGTAATCTGATTGCACTGAAGGTAATCCAGTGACAAAGTCCATACTGATACATTCCCACTTCACGTGTGGAATGTCTAGAGGCTACAGTTTCCCTGGCATCTTGACTCTCTCTGCCTTGACTCTCTAACACATTAAGCATTTTCATACATGATCAAGAACATCTTTGAGTCCTAGCTAGAAGAAGCTTTTCTTCACAAACATATAGGTTTTTCTAAACCCTCGATGTCCAACTATCATGCTATCATGGGCTTCTCTCAGAATTCTTTCCTTTATTCCCTCATCATTGGGGATACATAGCCGATTATTATAATACATGCATCCTTCATCCAATTTATACGTAAGACTCAACTCATTTCCTGAGGAGTCTTGCTTTCCTACATTGTAAGATTCCTCCCCAGCCTCTCAAGATGTCCAACATCTTCCCGTGTAATCAAATCCCTCTTCAGAAATATAAAAGATCTTATTTCTAAGTGTTTTAATCTAGAGAGAGAAAATTATTCTAGAGAGAGAATATTCAGATTATGAATATTTTTGGATAGAAAAATAACTCATCCTATTAAAATAAGTTCCCCTGAAACAGAAATTCAAAAAGAATTTTCCAATGTACAAGTGGAATTAATTGAAAATAGGTATAAAGGACCTTAGTCTAAGGAACTAGATTTTTAGAAATTTTTAGATTATGGTCCAATTAAGGTTCCTATGAGCCAATAGCATCAATCCATGTGTAGGGAGGAGATAAATCCAATTTGGAAAAGAAGATACCCAAAAATGAGTAAATGCTCACATAAGATGAAGAGTTGAAAATGTACAAGGTTTATTAGTAAAAAACTATGAGCAATATTAAAAATATGAGATATTTTGGGTATCCAAAAATGAGTAAATGCTCACATAAGATGAAGAGTTGAAAATGTACAAGGTTTATTAGTAAAAAACTATGAGCAATATTAAAATGATTCCATTATGACACATATGTAAGGAAGGGGAGTTCTTTAAAGGAGGTGCATATTTCACATAAGATGAAGAGTTGAGAATGTACAAGGTTTATTAGTAAAAAAACTATGAGCAATATTAAAATGATCCTATTATGACACATATGTAAGGAAGGGGAGTTCTTTAAAGGAGGTGCATATTTCACATAAGATGAATAGTTGAAAATGTACAAGGTTTATTAGTAAAAAAAAACTATGAGCAAATATTAAAATGATCCCATTATGACACATATGTAAGGAAGGGGAGTTCTTTAAAGGAGGTGCATATTTCACATGCTTGAATGAGTTTTAAACTCATAAAAATTGAGATATTTCATCTCTCCTCTCTCCTAATTCAAGTCTAGTTCCAAAAAGTTGGCTTAACTGACCTAAAAATGGTCAAAAATTGACCAAACTGATTTGGAAAATTCTAGAATCAGTTTGTTTGGTTAGGAGCTCAATTTTTCCTATAAATAGAAGCCTCCCCCTTGTTGAAAAACATATAGTGTTTATGCATCGTTACTCTACTCCATCTAAGCCAAGAACTGTGAATTCATTTAATAATTCACTAGTTTTTGGAGCTTCCCTCTTTCTTCAATCCCCATTAGTGGCTCCATCAACATACTTAACCAATTGATTGGTTGGGGGCCTCTACCGTGAACAAAGAATCAAGCAAGTTGTAAGGTAATTAGTGAATATTGATCTTTCTATAATTTCTCAATGTTTCTCTCTTCTCAACCCCTCTCAAGCTTGAGAAGCTTAATTGGTATGTTTTTTTTTAATGCTATTGAAGTTTATTGGTGAATAGTAGTGAAGAGTTACATAATTTAATAAATGCTATTGAGGTTAATTTTTATTTATGTTTAAATTCTAATGATTTTTATGTAAATTCTCTCTCTCACTCAAGAAATGGTCATACTCATGACCCATTCTCAATCCAAATCAAGCTTTTCATAAAGCTTTTCCTTAACCCAAGATTAAGCTATGCTTGAGGCCAAATTAATGGCTTTTTTCTATGCTTTTAGTTTATGTATATTGATGATCCAATCCATTATGGATTAATGATCCAATTAGAGATCATTTTAATTATTTCCTTAATAATAAGCTTTATCCATTAGAAAAATTGAGATTTATCAGTCATAGCAGCGGAGCTATGGCAAAATTTTTATAAAAATTATGCATAAAATAATTTCATTCAAAGCATAAAAAGAGGACTTTCTACTATATTCTAGGAATTATCATCCTAGATTAATTGAAAAAAATTTCATTATAATCATGGAGAAATTGAATTTTAATATCAAAAGTGTTACTTTTACCATTTTTATTTTATGCATAGAAGTATGCATAATGGTTAAATTTTTATATCAAAAGTGTTACTTTTACCATTTTTATTTTATGCATAGAAGTGTGCATAATGGTTAAATTTTTATATCAAAAGTGTTACTTTTACCATTTTTATTTTCATGCATAGAAGTATGCATAATGGATAAATTTTTATATCAAAAGTGTTATTTTTACCATTTTTATTTTATGCATAGAAGTATGCATAATGGTTAAATTTTTATATCAAAAGTGTTACTTTTATCATTTTTATTTTCATACATAGAAGTATGCATAATGGATAAATTTTTATATCAAAAGGGTTATTTTTAGCAAAATTCATTTTCATGCATAGAAGTATGCATAAAGGATAAATTTTTACATCAAAAGTGTTATTTTATCAATTTTTATTTTCATGCATAGAAGTATGCATAATGGATAAATTTTTATATCAAAAGTGTTATTTTTAGCAAAATTCATTTTCATGCATAGAAGTATGCATAAAGGATAAATTTTTATATCAAAAGTGTTATTTTTATCATTTTTATTTTCATACATAGAAGTATGCATAATGGATAAATTTTTATATCAAAAGTGTTATTTTTAGCAAAATTCATTTTCATGCATAGAAGTAAGCATAAAGGATAAATTTTTACATCAAAAGTGTTATTTTTATCAATTTTTATTTTCATGCATAGAAGTATGCATAATGGATAAATTTTTATATCAAAAGTGTTATTTTTAGCAAAATTCATTTTCATGCATAGAAGTATGCATAAAGGATAAATTTTTATATCAAAAGTGTTATTTTTATCAATTTTTATTTTCATGCATAGAAGTATGCAAAATGGATAAATTTTTATATCAAAAGTGTTATTTTTATCAATTTTTATTTTCATGCATAAAAGTATGCATAAAGGATAAATTTTTATATCAAAAGTGTTATTTTTATTATTTTTATTTTCATGCATAGAAGTATGCATAAAGGATAAAATTTTATATCAAAAGTGTTACTTTTATCATTTTTATTTCATGCA
Organism: Cibotium barometz; assembly: GCF_041138505.1. Lineage (NCBI taxonomy): Eukaryota > Viridiplantae > Streptophyta > Polypodiopsida > Cyatheales > Cibotiaceae > Cibotium > Cibotium barometz. Next base: position 48,830,465 of record NC_141067.1, read on the forward strand.
TAGAAGTATGCATAATGATTAAATTTTTATATCAAAAGTGTTACTTTTATCATTTTTATTTTCATACATAAGAGTATGTATAAAGATATATTTTTATTAAAAAAGTGTTACTTTTATAAAAATTGATTTTAATGTATAGAGGTATTTTTTTAAAAAAAGATAAATTTTAATCGGAGATCGACGGAAATGAATATTCCTCGAGAAATCCATGTTTTGAAATTGTAAACAAATATTCATTGTAGGAAATTTTAGAAAAAGAGAAACTAAGATAGTACCTTTCGAGAAGATAAATTTAGAGAGAACCTTTCGGACCTAAACTCGGACTCAGATTATTGATCAAGACCTAATTCCTTCGTGAGTTTCAATCAATGACGATGTGCCCAGTTCGGGAAAAATGTATTCAATCACCCATCGAATCAAAAACTAAGTTAAGACTTGTGACTTGATCTAAGAATCAAGTTAACAGAATTTGAAGAATTCTGTTTGGAATTGAAAATTGGATTTATGATATACTCATGGTATTCAAACAAAAATCAAAACTGTAAACTTGCATAGAAACCCCGCCTTCTTAAAAGACTGTCTTACGCCAGAATGCTGGAGGGAGCATTGGCATATATGTTTATCTAAGGGAAGTTCGGTTGCAACAGCTGGCGGGGAGTGTTCGAGGGACAGCTCACGCGGCAAGGCTTGCCGAGGTCTTGACCAGCCTCGGTATGGTTAAAATGGTGCGCTTCCGGTACGATGGACGAGGGCCGACGAAGCGGTCCCTGAGTGAAGTGCCAGGACACCTAAGGAGGATCCTGGAGGGTTCTGACCAGGCGATGCACGGGCTCGCGGTGCCGAGGACATCCATGCGTATGTCGAGGAAGATATTATATGATGGACCTATGTTTTTTTTTATAATCTATCACTGGATCTCGTTGTTGACTTGCTGGTCTCAACGGAGAGTCCAGAGTGATACTGTTTTGTTGAGAAACAAGGACTCAATGAAAATTTTGAAGTATGACATGTATAAATCGTAAATTGTTTATCAAGGATTGTTTTTATTAAAGTTTTAATAAAGAGGAGTGCGTGCGTATCTGTTTTCTAAAGCTAAAGTTAAGAAAGGCAATTCAATTATGGGTGGGTGAGTACTTATTTGGTTCCACCAATTCCAGTGGTAGGGTGGTGGCTAACCCATGGGCCGGATGGGGTTAGGCTGGAATCAGTGGAGTTTTAATAATCAAATTGCAAAATCTTAGGATTACGCTAAGATTCGAGTAGTTAAATAATCTCCTGATAAATTTTTCAATAAGTAGATCAACGGCTGTGCCTGACCTGGATCAGGAAAAAAGCGTTGAATTTACTAAAATGATCAAATTATATCAGTGATAGTTTCCTTCTATCTGGTTTATCCAGTTAAAGGATAACTTAGAATTGATTACGTTAGAAAAATTCGTTTAAAAAAAAATAAAAAAAAAATTCATAATGGCGGATTCGCCCCCACTTTCCGGGCATGGGAATTTTTTCCGGTTTCGGTTTTTGGAGTGACCACGAGCCTAGTCTCGTGCCCGGACATTCGAGAGCGAGACCCCGAGTGAGAAAACCCGCCCCGCGCATGTGGGGATTGCTTCCGCTGTTCGGCTACCGAGAGTCCGGCGCGCGGAGGGGGCGGAGGGATCTCACAGTTGGTATCAGAGCGAAATTGAAAGCTAATAAAGATAATTAAATTCTTATCTGAAATTGGTAAAAAGAATTCAGAAACAGCATTTTCATAATGTATTTTCATTCCGTAAGTTTCTTTAATGAAGAAATTTTAATCAAAGAAATTGTTTTTATAGATGGAAGTTCCCCATTTATCTGGTATTCCCGACCTCACCCAGTCTCAAGATATGATTGCATTTGCCTTCGAGCATCTCATCTCTTCCGCTTCAACTCGAATAAGCCGAACAAGACTCGCGCGCCATTTCGAGGATTTATATTTTCCTACCCCAGCGGAGAGAATTCAGCATAAGTGGTTTGCAGGGCAATATGTCCACGCCTCTTGCGACCGCCGTGCAATGCTGTGGGAGAACCTCTCATTGGCTATGATCTTGTTAAAGCTGAAAATCGTACGTGGCGTCATTTTGTATCATTCAACGCCTCGGAATTTCAGGCTTGCATGCCAAGTCTACAGACTTCTTAGTTGTTTTATTCCTAAATGGAATATAATAGCTCCCTTGTCAGTAAGTGGACATTTGTATCAGGGCATGGCTATGGCCCAATACCGTCATCATATGCGTTTCCCGAGGAGATTTTGAATTCTGGAGCCGAGCTACTCTATGTACATAATGCAACTTTTATATAAATAAAAAAATGTTTTCCGAAAGAAAAAAAAAATTCTTGTTGTATAAATGATTGTTTACAGCAGCGAACGATCTGCTGATAAAGAAAAATCTATTATCGGACATATGTCATAGATCTCCAATAAGATCTTGTCTTGTTTAAGAAATTGTTTTTTTTTTTTTTGAACTCTTAAGTCATAGGATCTCATGAATAATATCAAAATAAAAATTTATTAATACATAAATTTTGGCAGAATCATGAGACGAGGAAACCGTGGTCGTCAGCCAGACCCTGTCTCTGAAGATGACGAACTTGACCTTGATGTTCGTAAGGCTCTTCATAGGACTCAGCCAGGACCCTTCAAAGGAGAAGGGGAGAACTTGGGCGAGGCTGTGGAGAAATGGGTGGAAGCCATGGAAGAGTATTTTGACGTCACAGGATACAATCAGCGGAGCAAAATGGCTCTTGGCCGGCTGAAAATAGTGGAAACAGCCAGGGTAGCATGGAGGAACCACTGTGACACCAATCATTTGGACAGAAATACTCAATCCTGGAATGATCTAAAAACCTATCTAAGAAAGAGATTTTGCCCTCCTGGATTTTTAGAAACCAAAATGAACGAATTCTTAGAACTAAAGCAGGAGAGCAAAACCATCGAGGAATATCACCAGGCCTTTGCCCTTCTACTCAAATATTCACCACCTCTTGATGAAGAGCAACTCATGGCCAGGTTCATTCGAGGAATGAACGAACCCTTGGACACACTGGTCAAAAATGCCAAGCCAGTGTCCATGGCTGAAGCAGTAAGAATGGCAAAAGATTTTGCCAAAGCTTTTGTAGTAAAGGTCCCACCAAAACCTGCACCCTCTAACTTTAAGAGATTCCAAGCCCAGGGAAGTACTTCCAACTTTCCACCCCCAAAGAGGCAGCAAGGCCTGAATCAGAATCAGGATGCAGGAAGATTCAGAAGTGAAGGAAGACCCTTCCCCCAGAGTAATTTCTCAGGAACCTCACCACTTTCAAAAAATCAAAAGGATGAGCTCAGAACTGAAAATCGATGTTTTGGATGCCAGGGTTTTGGTCACCAGTTAAAAGACTGCCCGACTCCTACCATGTCAAGGGGACAGGGAAGTCAAGAACCCCGAATTCAGAGACCAACCCCTTCATTCCAGTCTAATCAGGGTCCGTCTCGCCCTAGCCAGGGAAACCCCAGAAGAATTCCAGCCCAGCCATCTGCCTCTATCCAGAGTAATCTCAGAACTCCTTCCCAGAATTGGAACAACAAAAGAGAAAGAGTTCTACCTCAGACTGCAGCAGCCAGAGCAGTCACAGTTTCAGATGTAGTAGAAGAGGAGAAAGGGCAGATCTATGCTGCAATTGAAAATCAAGGGCCTAACCAGCAGTTCTCAGTCATCCATACTCCAGCAGAGTATCAGGGTAAGCCTTTCAAGCTTTTGATTGATTCAGGCAGTTCTCATTCATTCATTTCCCCTGGATGCTTGCGTAAGCTAGTCTTAGAACAGAAATCAGGGAAACCTATGCAAGTTGAATTGGCCAGTGGGAAGACTCTTTTCACTCACCATGAGACAGATCTTATCCAGTTCAATCTAGATGGTAATGTAACCGACTGTCAGTTCAAAGTCTTACCTCTAGGAGTTTTTGACGGAATCCTTGGAATGGATTGGCTCCACAAATATCAAGCTGACATACACTGTCACAATGGAACCATTTCCTTCCATGACCTTCACGGGAACAAAGTCCATGGAACTGGAGTTTCCGGATCCCCAAACCTTCAATTAGTAAAAGCTTCCAGGTTACTGAAAGGACTTAGGAAGAAGCAGCAAATTTATGTTGTCAAAATGAACCCAGTAGACTCAAAAATTAAAGCTAAAGAACCAGAATGGTTAAGTGAATTTGATGATCTATTCCCAGCAGAGCTAATTGAAATGCCTCCAATTCGGGAATTAGATCATGTGATTGAATTGACCCCCGGAGCTCAACCAGTAGCCCTACGCTCTTACAAAATGCCAGTTCCTGAAGCCATCGAACTCAAGGAACAGCTTAGGCAGCTGTTAGAACAAGGGTTTGTAAGACCCAGTGTTTCGCCTTGGGGTGCGCCAGTTCTCTTTCAGAAAAAGAAAGATGGAACACTTAGACTATGTGTGGACTACAGAGGTCTAAATCAGCTGACAGTTAAGAATAAGTATCCTATCCCAAGGATTGATGAGCTTTTGGACAGGCTAAATGGAGCCCAGATCTTCACAAAAATAGATCTCAAATCCGGGTATTACCAGATCAGGATCAATGATCCAGATATACCAAAAACAGCCATCAATACTCGCTATGGGCATTATGAATTTACCGTCATGCCGTTCGGATTAACTAATGCTCCAGCTACATTCAATCGCCTAATGCAGGACATCCTCAGAGAATACTTGGATGACTTTGTTCTAGTTTTCTTTGATGACATTCTGATTTACTCAAGAAATGTAGCCGACCATGAGACTCATGTCCGAAAAGTTCTTGAGATTCTAAGGAAGCATCAACTCTTTGCCAAAAAGAGCAAATGCACTTTCTCTGCCGACCACGTTGAATACTTGGGTTTCCTGGTATCCAAAGATGGAATTTCTCCAGATTCCGCAAAAATCCAAGCTGTCATAGATTGGCCCGAACCAAAGACAGTGAAAGAAGTCAGAGGATTCTTGGGATTGACTGGTTGGTATAGAATTTTTATACCAAAATATGCTCTCATAGCTTCCCCCCTGACTAACCTTCTCAAAAAGAATATCCCATTTCAATGGTCTGCCAAGTGCCAAAGTGCTTTTGATAAGCTGAAGACCGCCTTGGTAACCAGTCCCATTCTGAAACTGCCAGATTTCTCTCTACCCTTTGAGGTAGTAACTGATGCAAGTGGTTTTGCCCTGGGAGGTGCACTCATGCAGGAAGGTCATGCAGTGGCCTATGAATCCCGAAAGCTCAGAACACATGAGAGGAATTATGCTGTCCACGACTTGGAATTGCTTTCAGTAGTCTATGCCTTAAAGTTGTGGAGACATTACCTACTGGGTAAAAGGTTTACTTTGATGACAGATCATCAGAGCTTAAAGTGGATCTTTACTCAGAAGGACCTGAACATGCGCCAAAGAAGGTGGATGCAGACCTTGCAGGAATTTGATTTTGAAATCAAGTACCGCCCAGGCAAAGAGAATGTGGTAGCAGATGCTCTCAGCAGAAAAACCTCCTTGCTTGCAATTACTGTAATATCAAATCCTTTGATTACTCAAGCAAGTGAGAAGATCATGCAAGATAGATTCTTTGGCCCTATTGCTACCCTACTTATGCAGGAAAGCAAAACTCCGCAAGAGTTGAACAGAGTTCAAGGGTACAGCCTGGATGATGGCATTATGTATTATAACCGCAGGTTATGCATTCCCAATGATGAGGGAACTAAGAACCAAATTCTGAATGAAGCCCATGACAGCCTTATTGCAGGACATCCAGGTTTCATTAAGACCTACATGTCCGTAAAGAAAAGTTTCTTTTGGCCTGGTTTGAAAAAGGATGTGATGAATCATGTACGTCAATGTCTGACATGCCAAAAAGTCAAAGCTGAAAGAGTAAAAATGCCTGGGAAGTTACATCCATTGGACATCCCCCAGATGAAGTGGGAATGTATCAGTATGGACTTCATTACTGGATTACCTTCAGTGCAATCAGGTTACAACTCCATCTTCGTGGTAGTCGACAGACTAACCAAAGTTGCCCATCTGATTCCAGTAAAAGATACCTACACTGCAGTGGATGTGGCCAGAATGTTCCTCAAAGAAATCTTCAGATTGCATGGCCTACCGAGGAGAATAGTAAGTGACCGAGATCCCAAATTTACTTCAAGGTTTTGGACTGCATTTTTTGAAGCAGTGGGAACTTTCTTGGATCTCAGCACAGCTTATCACCCTGAGACCGATGGTCAAACTGAAAGGGTAAACCAAGTAATTGAAGATATACTTCGGACATGCTGTGGCAGGGAACCCAAGAAGTGGCTAAGCTATCTGCATCTAGTCGAGTTTGCCTACAATGCTTCTTATCACCGAAGTATCGGGATGAGCCCTTTTAAAGCTCTGTATGGACAAGATTGCTTAACTCCATTAACTTGGTCTGACCCATTGATTAAGGTCGAGATGTCCAGACAGATGCTTGACGACATGGAGCAACAGATGCAGTCAATTCGTAAAGATATTAAAGCTGCCCAGGATAGACAGAAGCAATATGCGGATAAGAAGAGGACAAATAGAGAATTCAAAGAAGCAGATATGGTCTTCATTCGAGTACGACCCAAAAGAAGTTCCTTATCTCTTGGGAAGTACAAGAAGTTATCACCCAGATATTGTGGGCCATATCTGATTACAAAGAAAGTAGGTGACTTAGCCTACGAGCTTCTTCTGCCTCCTCATCTCAAAATTCATAATGTATTTCATGTAAGCCTTCTAAAGGAATATGTGCCAAACTCAAATCATATGCTTGATGATGAAATCCTAACCTCTTCAACCCAAGGACAGATGGAACTCCAACCTGAAGAAATTCTCGATGTTCGAGAAAAGCTTCTCAGGAACAGAATTCTCAAAGAATTATTAGTAAAATGGAAGTTCTATCCTTTTGAAGATGCCACCTGGGAGAATGAAGCCGATCTGTTGCGGGATTATCCCCAGTTTGCGAGATGAGGACATCTCGCGTTTTTCAAGTGGGAGAGAATGTAAGATTCCTCCCCAGCCTCTCAAGATGTCCAACATCTTCCCGTGTAATCAAATCCCTCTTCAGAAATATAAAAGATCTTATTTCTAAGTGTTTTAGTCTAGAGAGAGAAAATTATTCTAGAGAGAGAATATTCAGATTATGAATATTTTTGGATAGAAAAATAACTCATCCTATTAAAATAAGTTCCCCTGAAACAGAAATTCAAAAAGAATTTTCCAATGTACAAGTGGAATTAATTGGAAATAGGTATAAAGGACCTTAGTCTAAGGGTCTAGATTTTTAGAAATTTTTAGATTATGGTCCAATTAAGGTTCCTATGAGCCAATAGCATCAATCCATGTGTAGGGAGGAGATAAATCCAATTTGGAAAAGAAGATACCCAAAAATGAGTAAATGCTCACATAAGATGAAGAGTTGAAAATGTACAAGGTTTATTAGTAAAAAACTATGAGCAATATTAAAAATATGAGATATTTTGGGTATCCAAAAATGAGTAAATGCTCACATAAGATGAAGAGTTGAAAATGTACAAGGTTTATTAGTAAAAAACTATGAGCAATATTAAAATGATTCCATTATGACACATATGTAAGGAAGGGGAGTTCTTTAAAGGAGGTGCATATTTCACATAAGATGAAGAGTTGAGAATGTACAAGGTTTATTAGTAAAAAAACTATGAGCAATATTAAAATGATCCTATTATGACACATATGTAAGGAAGGGGAGTTCTTTAAAGGAGGTGCATATTTCACATAAGATGAAGAGTTGAAAATGTACAAGGTTTATTAGTAAAAAAAAACTATGAGCAATATTAAAATGATCCCATTATGACACATATGTAAGGAAGGGGAGTTCTTTAAAGGAGGTGCATATTTCACATGCTTGAATGAGTTTTAAACTCATAAAAATTGAGATATTTCATCTCTCCTCTCTCCTAATTCAAGTCTAGTTCCAAAAAGTTGGCTTAACTGACCTAAAAATGGTCAAAAATTGACCAAACTGATTTGGAAAATTCTAGAATCAGTTTGTTTGGTTAGGAGCTCAATTTTTCCTATAAAAAGAAGCCTCCCCCTTGTTGAAAAACATATAGTGTTTATGCATCGTTACTCTACTCCATCTAAGCCAAGAACTGTGAATTCATTTAATAATTCACTAGTTTTTGGAGCTTCCCTCTTTCTTCAATCCCCATTAGTGGCTCCATCAACATACTTAACCAATTGATTGGTTGGGGGCCTCTACCGTGAACAAAGAATCAAGCAAGTTGTAAGGTAATTAGTGAATATTGATCTTTCTATAATTTCTCAATGTTTCTCTCTTCTCAACCCCTCTCAAGCTTGAGAAGCTTAATTGGTATGTTTTTTTTTAATGCTATTGAAGTTTATTGGTGAATAGTAGTGAAGAGTTACATAATTTAATAAATGCTATTGAGGTTAATTTTTATTTATGTTTAAATTCTAATGATTTTTATGTAAATTCTCTCTCTCACTCAAGAAATGGTCATACTCATGACCCATTCTCAATCCAAATCAAGCTTTTCATAAAGCTTTTCCTTAACCCAAGATTAAGCTATGCTTGAGGCCAAATTAATGGCTTTTTTCTATGCTTTTAGTTTATGTATATTGATGATCCAATCCATTATGGATTAATGATCCAATTAGAGATCATTTTAATTATTTCCTTAATAATAAGCTTTATCCATTAGAAAAATTGAGATTTATCAGTCATAGCAGCGGAGCTATGGCAAAATTTTTATAAAAATTATGCATAAAATAATTTCATTCAAAGCATAAAAAGAGGACTTCCTACTATATTCTAGGAATTATCATCCTAGATTAATTGAAAAAAATTTCATTATAATCATGGAGAAATTGAATTTTAATATCAAAAGTGTTACTTTTACCATTTTTATTTTATGCATAGAAGTATGCATAATGGTTAAATTTTTATATCAAAAGTGTTACTTTTACCATTTTTATTTTATGCATAGAAGTGTGCATAATGGTTAAAGTTTTATATCAAAAGTGTTACTTTTACCATTTTTATTTTCATGCATAGAAGTATGCATAATGGATAAATTTTTATATCAAAAGTGTTATTTTTACCATTTTTATTTTATGCATAGAAGTATGCATAATGGTTAAATTTTTATATCAAAAGTGTTACTTTTATCATTTTTATTTTCATACATAGAAGTATGCATAATGGATAAATTTTTATATCAAAAGGGTTATTTTTAGCAAAATTCATTTTCATGCATAGAAGTATGCATAAAGGATAAATTTTTACATCAAAAGTGTTATTTTATCAATTTTTATTTTCATGCATAGAAGTATGCATAATGGATAAATTTTTATATCAAAAGTGTTATTTTTAGCAAAATTCATTTTCATGCATAGAAGTATGCATAAAGGATAAATTTTTATATCAAAAGTGTTATTTTTATCATTTTTATTTTCATACATAGAAGTATGCATAATGGATAAATTTTTATATCAAAAGTGTTATTTTTAGCAAAATTCATTTTCATGCATAGAAGTAAGCATAAAGGATAAATTTTTACATCAAAAGTGTTATTTTTATCAATTTTTATTTTCATGCATAGAAGTATGCATAATGGATAAATTTTTATATCAAAAGTGTTATTTTTAGCAAAATTCATTTTCATGCATAGAAGTATGCATAAAGGATAAATTTTTATATCAAAAGTGTTATTTTTATCAATTTTTATTTTCATGCATAGAAGTATGCAAAATGGATAAATTTTTATATCAAAAGTGTTATTTTTATCAATTTTTATTTTCATGCATAAAAGTATGCATAAAGGATAAATTTTTATATCAAAAGTGTTATTTTTATTATTTTTATTTTCATGCATAGAAGTATGCATAAAGGATAAAATTTTATATCAAAAGTGTTACTTTTATCATTTTTATTTCATGCATAGAAGTATGCATAATGATTAAATTTTTATATCAAAAGTGTTACTTTTATCATTTTTATTTTCATACATAAGAGTATGTATAAAGATATATTTTTATTAAAAAAGTGTTACTTTTATAAAAATTGATTTTAATGTATAGAGGTATTTTTTTAAAAAAAGATAAATTTTAATCGGAGATCGACGGAAATGAATATTCCTCGAGAAATCCATGTTTTGAAATTGTAAACAAATATTCATTGTAGGAAATTTTAGAAAAAGAGAAACTAAGATAGTACCTTTCGAGAAGATAAATTTAGAGAGAACCTTTCGGACCTAAACTCGGACTCAGATTATTGATCAAGACCTAATTCCTTCGTGAGTTTCAATCAATGACGATGTGCCCAGTTCGGGAAAAATGTATTCAATCACCCATCGAATCAAAAACTAAGTTAAGACTTGTGACTTGATCTAAGAATCAAGTTAACAGAATTTGAAGAATTCTGTTTGGAATTGAAAATTGGATTTATGATATACTCATGGTATTCAAACAAAAATCAAAACTGTAAACTTGCATAGAAACCCCGCCTTCTTAAAAGACTGTCTTACGCCAGAATGCTGGAGGGAGCATTGGCATATATGTTTATCTAAGGGAAGTTCGGTTGCAACAGCTGGCGGGGAGTGTTCGAGGGACAGCTCACGCGGCAAGGCTTGCCGAGGTCTTGACCAGCCTCGGTATGGTTAAAATGGTGCGCTTCCGGTACGATGGACGAGGGCCGACGAAGCGGTCCCTGAGTGAAGTGCCAGGACACCTAAGGAGGATCCTGGAGGGTTCTGACCAGGCGATGCACGGGCTCGCGGTGCCGAGGACATCCATGCGTATGTCGAGGAAGATATTATATGATGGACCTATGTTTTTTTTTATAATCTATCACTGGATCTCGTTGTTGACTTGCTGGTCTCAACGGAGAGTCCAGAGTGATACTGTTTTGTTGAGAAACAAGGACTCAATGAAAATTTTGAAGTATGACATGTATAAATCGTAAATTGTTTATCAAGGATTGTTTTTATTAAAGTTTTAATAAAGAGGAGTGCGTGCGTATCTGTTTTCTAAAGCTAAAGTTAAGAAAGGCAATTCAATTATGGGTGGGTGAGTACTTATTTGGTTCCACCAATTCCAGTGGTAGGGTGGTGGCTAACCCATGGGCCGGATGGGGTTAGGCTGGAATCAGTGGAGTTTTAATAATCAAATTGCAAAATCTTAGGATTACGCTAAGATTCGAGTAGTTAAATAATCTCCTGATAAATTTTTCAATAAGTAGATCAACGGCTGTGCCTGACCTGGATCAGGAAAAAAGCGTTGAATTTACTAAAATGATCAAATTATATCAGTGATAGTTTCCTTCTATCTGGTTTATCCAGTTAAAGGATAACTTAGAATTGATTACGTTAGAAAAATTTGTTTAAAAAAAAATAAAAAAAAAATTCATAATGGCGGATTCGCCCCCACTTTCCGGGCATGGGAATTTTTTCCGGTTTCGGTTTTTGGAGTGACCACGAGCCTAGTCTCGTGCCCGGACATTCGAGAGCGAGACCCCGAGTGAGAAAACCCGCCCCGCGCATGTGGGGGTTGCTTCCGTTGTTCGGCTACCGAGAGTCCGGCGCGCGGAGGGGGCGGAGGGATCTCACATACATCAGCAATAGGGGCAAAGGATTTGTCCTGCATGATTTTCTCCTTGGATTTGACACCACTGTAATTGCAAGCAAGGAGGCTTTTTTGCTGAGTGCATCTGCCACCACATTTTTTTCCCCGGTTGATACTTAATTTCAAAATCAAATTCCTGCAGGGTCTGCATCCATCTCCTTTGATGCATGTTGAGATCCCGTTGGGTGAAGATCCACTTCAGACATTGATGATCTGTCATCAAGGTGAACCTCTGTCCCAAAAGATAATGTCTCCACAACTTCAGAGCATAAACTACTGAGAGTAACTCCAAGTAATGGACGACATAATTTCTCTCATGTGTTCTGAGTTTTCTAGATTCATAGGCCAGTGCATGACCTTCCTACATAAGAGCACCGCCTAAGGCATACCCAAAGGCATCAGTAAAGGGTTTGGGATAAAATCTGGCAACTTAAGGAGAGGGTTGGTTACTAAGGCTATCTTCAGCTTGTGAAAGGTACTCTGACACATTGCAGTCCACACTGAAAAAGGGTACTCTTCTTGAAAAGGTTAGTTAAAGGGGATGCTATCTAACCATACCTGGGTATAAAGATATTATACCATCCAGTTAATCGTAGGAACCCTCTGACTTCCTTTACTGTATTGGGTTCATGCCATTCTACGCTTGCTTGGATCTTTGCGGGGTCAGGAGAAATCCCATCCTTTGATACAATGAATCCCAAGTATTCCACCTGGTCAACAAAGAAAGAACACTTACTCTCTTTTGCAAAGAGTTGGTGTTTCCTTAGGATTTCGAGGACCTTGCGCACATGATCTTCATGATCTGCAACATTCTTTGAGTATACCAAGATATCATCAAAGAAGACAAGGACCAATACATCCAAGTATTCTCTGAGAATATCCTGCATAAGACAATTAAATGTCATCGGGGCATTAGTCAATCCAAATGGCATGACTGTGAACTGATAATGCCCATAGCGAGTATTGAATGCTATCTTCGGGATGTCTTGTTCCTTGATTCTGATCTGGTAGTACCCGGATTTGAGATCTATCTTTGTGAACATTTGGGTCCCACTTAATCGATTGAGAAGTTCATCAATCCTAGGAATAGGATACTTATTTTTAATTGTTAATTTATTCAATCCTCTGTAGTGAATACAGAGTCTTAACGTTCCATCTTTCTTCTTTTGAAAGAGAACGGGCACACCTCAAGGTGAGACACTGGGTCTGACGAATCCTTACTCTAACAGTTATCTCAACTGCTCCTTAAGTTCATGGCTTCAAGGTTCTTTAGCCTTGCATTTTATGTCTACTGGATAACGACATAAACAGTTTGCCTCTTTCTGAGCCCTTTTAATAATTTGGAAGCCTTGACCAATTGTAGCACTGGGGATCCGAAAATTCCAGTTCCTTGAACTTTATTCCTGTGAAGGTCAAGGAAAGAGATGGTTCTTTTGTTACAATGAATATCAGCTTGATTCTTATGGAGCCAATCCATTCCAAGGATTCCATCATAGACTCTCAAGGGTAGGACTCTGAACTGATACTCTGTTACGTTCTCATCTAGGCTAAACTGAATAAGGTCTGTCTCAAGGTGCATGAAAAGAATCTTTTCACTCGCCAATTCCACTTGCAAACGTTTCCCTGATTACTGATTTAGGACTAATTTACGCATACACATCCTAGGGAAATAAAAGAATAAGTACTACCTGAATCAATCAAAAGCTTGAATTGCTTACCCTAGTACTCTCGTGAGTCTGGAGGACTTAAAATTGACGGTTAAGCTCAGAGGTGGTTTTACTTTGTTTGGGACAGGTTACATTGGGTTGTGGGTCTCTCTCTCTCTCTCTCTCTCTCTCAGAAAAGATGATCCGACTCCACTTCCTTTGGAGCCTCCATGAAGTTTGCCGATGTCGTTCCTTCTCCACTAGGTTTGCTGTAGCAGTCTCTCGCCATGTGTCCTGGCTTTCCACATTTGTGGCAAGTGAAGGTCCTTTCTCCTACTCTGCCTCTTCCTCGTCCTCGTCCTTGAGAGAATCCTCCTCGGGTGGTGAAAAATGCTTTTTCTTCTCCTGCTGTTGAGTCGAGCCATTTCTTCTCTTTGCCTTTGCTCTCTTGCTCTAGGAGACCTGCTTCTATCTCATGTAGCTTCAATTCAGGTACATTCTTTAGTGTTGCTACAATGTTTTCATAATCACCTTTGTCCACACTCTTCAGAAGCACTGCTAGTGCCTCATCTCATCTTCTACCTTTTTGCCAATAGCTGCTGTTGCTTAATGCTTTTATATTTGTTCAAGTGTGTGATTAAAGGTTCACTTTCCTTCATGTCCAATTTGTAGAATTGCATTAACAGACTTATCTTTGAATTTTTTGCTTGTGTACCAAATAATTTATTGAGTTCATCCCATGCATGATTTCATTATTTAAACTGAGTGCAATAAGTCCGAATGCTTTTTCATTCCTACTCTTCCACTCATTTTCTCCTCTCTCTGGGCATTCATCTCTCCCTTCAACTAATCCCCATAGATTTTTCCTCATGAGCAAATACATGGTTTTTGTTTTCCATGTATAAAACTGCTCCCCATTAAATTTGGCTATTTCTTGTGCTGAACTCATGGTGATGTGAAGGGGGTCTTACCTCTTGATCCAATTTCAAGATTCAAGGGCAGTGTCTACCCTTTTACAACTCAATCTGGTGTTTAATAGATGATTACAACAAATTTATCAGCATAAAATCACCAGAAATTACATTAAATCAAGGGTAACTAATTTGTACGGGATGGTTGGAGTATTAAACCAACTCCGAATTGCAATCTGAAGTTATAGGGATCTGTATCAGATACCTAATGGTTAATTTAGACCCTCAATTGCACCAAAATATAGTGATTAGCATTGATTAATCACTAATTAACAAATTAATCCACTATTTTATGTGCAGAAAACAGAGTATGCGGGGAGTCCAGATCTAGTGCCTTAGACTTCAAATGAGCTCAAATGCTTTCAAAGGCATCAATAGAAATGAGTCTAGTAGAGGATTAAGCTAATAAACACAAGATTTGACCAAATATTGAAAGCTTAATCTCTGTTTTACCAAAGTCACCTGCAGATTTGATGAAGAGCTTGGATCTCACTGTAGACTTGATGAAACTAAATTCTATCTTCACCAGCTTGTAGAGAATGCTTGAAAACACCTTGGGCTAGGAGGAATTAGAAAAATTTGATATGTGCAAGCTGCAATGTCAATTTTACTCAGAAAAAAACGTGCCTGAAAAACGTGCTGCCGCTAGCGATTCACGCTGATTCCCTTCAATTCCTTGGAGTAGCTTGAAGCCTAAACTAGCTGGGAGTACAGAAATGAGTTGAAAACTAACTAAAATTTTGATTATTTTCTAATTATCTACTAATCCTAATTAATTAGATAATGGACTCATAAACCTAATGGATTCTAGGCATGGCTCTGATACCATGTTGAAATTTGAGCAATGTGATGAGCTATGGTGGATCAAACACTAGAATCAACATCATTAACAAAGTGATTAACAAATAATTAAGATGTAATTAGCAAATAATTAAGATGTAATTAGTGGGTAATTTAGTAAACAGATTAATGTAGGCATGGATACTCAAAAACCAGCAAATTCTCATTAGGGCAATGCCTCAATTTATAGAGTTTACATCAAGCATCAAATCCCACTGATTTCTCCATGATTCACTCCACCTCTTTTCCTTGATTCTCTCCACCTCTTCACTTTTCCCAAAATTTCTCCCAGAATATCTCCACACTTCCTAAATCTTCTCATGCTACCCTTTATTCTCTCCTAGTAGATTCTCCTCAACTTTTCACAGGTTCTTTCACATTCACATCTTCTCTTTTACAGCCTCTAACCAAGGGCTTGTTCCCGCACACACCCTATTCACTTGTATTTTCAACAAAACCAAGTTTTAGTGTGCAATCTGAGAAAGAGGTCTGGTGGCGGTTTGAAAGGACTCCCTGGATAACAAATGTAATCAAAAAGAAAATTTATGTTCAACTTTTAGATGTAGAAAACATAGGAAAGTTCAAGGTGGATTGGCATCTTGGGGGAGATTTGAAGACAATTAAATGCATGATGGGTTGTGCTTAAGGCGTGACATCGAGATGGCCTTGTCCATACTGCAATGCTTAGATTGATATTCCTAGGCAGAAAAAGACAAATGGAAAGGTATACATAAGGTTGGTTCTGTTAGAAAGGATGCCTTGAAAGGTCCCAAGAAAGGGAAGAAGCAACAAGAAGATGCAGTAGATCCAACCGAGTCAACTGATGATGAAGATGAGAAACAACCAAATGCAAGATGGGTGGAAGGCGTCATGTCTCCTAAAATGCTAGGAGAACTAAAAAGGAATTCAAATTGGAGCCCCATCATTAATTTTCCACTAAAGAATATTCACTTTTGCACACTTCATGCATTCATGAGAATATCGATTGCGTAAGTGCCATATCGATTATGCATTCACAATGCCTACACAAGAGAGGAAAGTTGCAGCCCTTGGAAAATTTGAACATCTTTTGAATTCTTTGGGTTGCCATGGTGGAAACATGAAAATTGAAGTGAATAAGCAGGCCTCTGGTATGTCATATGAGGTTGCTCAAAAGGTCTCCATGACAGGATCAAAGGCAAGGAGATTTTTGGAGAAGCCAGCAAACATAGAGAATTCAAAGAAGACTTGGGGACTCTGGAGAGACCTGTGTGCAATCACCACAAATGTAGATTGTCCAATGCCAGCTCTTGTAAATATGCGCAAATAGATTTGGATAAATTTCAATAACATGGTTTGTATTATGAAGCAAAGTAGCACAACTGCCCAAGAACGAGCATCATTCCAACTAGGGATTTCATAAACGTGTTCACAAATTCGTGATCACGTTAACAAAACGTGTTATTAACATTCTAAAACATGTGATCACAACATATATTCACAAAATTTGATCTCTTACCGGCCAAAACTTACTATTCCTATAAACCCGCCGGGATTCTTTGTTTCCCGACGAGCCCCGCTAGGAAACAAAGAATCCCGACGGGCATATTTCTTATTAATAAAAGGCGCCCGACTGTTGAAATGTAGAGAGAAAGAGACGAGACAAGAGACACATCATGTACGCTCCCAAAGACTGATTCATATTGAGGACAAGATACATATATATAGGTGAGACCAAGTTAGGTAGAGTGAGCCATATATAGAGCTCCAACACCCCCACTCAAACAAGGGTCTCTAGCTATGGATGAAAAAACCCTTGGGAAGTACAAGGGAAAAACCCAAGCCCCTATACAAATGTGAAAATATGAACCAGAAGTAATGATGTGAAAGTGCATTGTGCATCTATGTACAAATATACAAAAGGACCAAGAGGTCATAGTGTGCAATTGTGAAATGTACAAAGTGCATGGTGTCTAGAAGATTACAACGATATATGTACAAAGCTACCATAGGAGTAAAGAGCCTAATCTAGAAAGAGTGAGCCGGAGGCAACTCCAAGCTCTGAGCGCAAGAGAATGAAGCGTGACTCATGGAGACCTTTGGTAAGAATATCTGCAATCATCTGGTCACTTGGACAATGTTCAATCATGATAGTGCCTTCGTATCGAACATAATGGTAATGCACAACAATATGTTTTGACTTGTTATGTTGGACATAGTCTTTTGCAAGACTAATAGCACTCTGATTATCACACTGCAAGGGTGTACTAGAAAGAGGACAATGGCCAATATCTGTCAACACTTGTCGAAGCCAAATGAGTTCACGAGCTGCAAGTGATGCCGCAACATATTCAGATTCGGTTGTAGAAACTGCAACACAATGTTGTTTCTTGCTGGTCCAAGAAATAAGACAGCCATTAATGAAGAAACAATTGCCACTAGTAGAACGCATAGATAAATGTGAGCTAGCCCAATCTGCATCTGTGTAACCCAAAAGAGAAAGAGATGGAATGGAGTCGGATGTGAATTGTCGTTGATAAACCAAACCATAATCTGTAGTGCCTTTCAAGTATTTCAACACGCGCTTTGCTGAAGACCAATGCTTAAGAGAAGGACATGCAAGGTGTTGCCCGAGATAGTTAGCAATAAACAAAATGTCAGGACGAGTGTTCAAACCAACAACTTGAAGACATCCAACCAAATTAGCATATGGTTGATTTGTAACAAGCTGGCCCCACCACCATCAGAAGTGTTTTTCATGAAACTCGCAAGACAAGGAGTAGTTGCTGAATGTGCAGATTCCAAACCAAACTTCTTAATAGTATCTTCAATAAACTTTGACTATCGAAGTAATAAACTACCTTTGCGTCGATCCCTCTGAATCTGAATGCCAAGACACGAGTGAAGCTCTCCAAGATCCACCATATCAAATGCCGAAGATAACAACTGCTTACTTTGGTGTAGAAATCCCAAATCATTGGAAACAAGGATTATATCATCCACATAAAGGGCAAGGATTACAAAACTACCATTTTGGTGTTTGGTAAATAAGTTGGGATCAGAAGAGCAAGAGAGAAAGCCATGGGAGGTAAGAAAAAGATCAAACTTGATGTACCAGGCCCGTGAAGCTTGTTTAAGACCATATAAAGCCCTATGAAGACGAGCAACAAGATCTTCCTTTCCTGCAATAACAAATCCTTCTGGCTGTTCCATGTAAATTTCTTCATTCAAATCTCCATTCAAGAAAGCTGTGCGCACGTCCATCTGATGAATTTCTAAGTCAAATTGAATAGCAAATGCCAATAAAACCCGAATACTAGTAATGCAAACAACTGGTGAAAAGGTTTCATGATAATCAACGCCAGCAACTTGAGAATAACTTTGGCAACTAAACGTGCCTTGAATTTGTCAAAGGATCCATCTGCTTTAAATTTTGTCTTATATACCCACTTACACTTAATGGCAGTACGGCCAGGAGGCAGCTCAGTGAGTATCCATGTACCTTTAGAGATAAGAGAATCGTACTCTGCTTCCATAGCCTCTTGCCATTGATCCTTTTGTGGAGAACATATAGCATCACTGTACGTGGCAGGATCTTCAGAAGTAGAGAAAACATTAGCCTCAAAATCTTCATCATAAACATGACAAGAACCATGCTCAAAATCAATAGGTAGATCAATAAAAATGTCATCATCAATGACAGCATTCGGAATCAATGGTTGTGAAGAGGAAAGTTGCTCTTTAGATGGTTGTGAAGAGGAAAGTTACTCTATAGAAGAAGATTCATCATCACACAAGAATGGAAAAGCTTGAAGCAAAGATTTAGTATCATCAGAATCATCCATGGACCATGTACTGCCTATAAGCTGTTCGTTGAAAATAGCATCACGATTCACAAGCACTTTCTTGGAGGACGGGTCATAGAATTTGTAGCCTTTTGAAGTGTCAGAATACCCAATAAAAATAACTTTAAGCCCAGGAGCATCAAGCTTTGCTCGTGTTTCTTTAGGAACATGAATATAAGCAATACATCCAAAGGTTCGAAAATGAGATACAGAAGGAATTTCACCTGTCCATGCTGTGATGGGTATCTTACCAGAAGGAGCAGTAGTAGGAAGATGATTCTGAACAAAGACTACTGTCAAGAGAGCTTCACTCTAGAAAACACGAGATAACCCAGAATGAATCAGCATACATCATATAGCATTGATAATAGTGCGATTCTTATGTTCAGCAACACCGTTCTGTTGAGGTGAATATGGAATAGTATGTTCATGATGAATACCATGGTCCATACAATAACTCTAAAACTCACGAGACACATATTCTCCACCATTATCGCTACGAAGTTTCTTGAGGCGACGACCAGTTTGAAGTTTCGCAGCCTTGTGAAATTGCTTAAAAACAGATAACGCCTCAAATTTTTGTCAAAGCAAGAAAACAACTATATACCGTGAGTAATCATCAATAAACGTAATGAAATAATGATGTGTTCTCGATGGAGGCAAAGGTTCACAAATGTCAGTATGAACAAGATCCAGCAAATCATGAGAATGAACTGAATTCGAGAGAGGAAAGGGTTTACGATTGTGTTTGCCAAGAGCACAAAACTCACAGATTCCCATATGAGGATGAGCTTTAAGATCCATGCCATGTACAAGACCGTGACGATGAAGATCAAGAAGCTTTGAGAAATCAGCATGAACAAAGCGATGATGCCATATCTTGCAATCATGATCACTTGGAGCAGTGAAAACATTTGCTACAGCATCATTAAGAGAGAGCTCAAACAAATTGCCATTACGAGAAGCATTTGCAATAATCTGTCCATCTTTCTCAATGCGGCATTTGGTGTGGTCGAATCCAATAAAAAAACCAAGATCAACAAGTCTTGCAACTGAAAGAAGATTACGTTGAAGTTCTGGGACATGTAAAACCCCTCATAAAACTCGAGTTGAAGAAGATAAGGTGCCAAGATATAAATCTCCAATGCCCTTGACTTGGCAAGTTATATCATCAGCAAGATAAACAACACGCTTAACAGGTAAAGAATGATAGTTATGTAGCCACTTAGATTCATATGTCATATTTCCTGTAGCACCAAAATCAATAATGAAAAGTGAACCATCACGTACATGAAGTATTCTGTCTGGGGGAACTGAACATAAAACACAACTTGTTTCAGGCGCAACATTATCATGATGCTCGACTGCATATGCTCGATTTCGATCTACATCAAATCGACGCTTAAAGCACATGGAAGAGGGATGATCAGATTTTCCACAATAATCGCAAGAAGAATAATCTCTAGATAAACGTGGTTGTTTTGTGGTAATGTTGTGTTCTTCATCATATTGACGTGCCCAACAGTCATCTTCAGTATGACCATTCCTATTGCAGTAAGAAAAATGCTTGTTAGGAAATTTGAGCCAAGAAAAACTACCACGACGATGACCACCTCTACGGTTGCCTCGTTGAAAAGGATGCCTTCGCACATAAAAGGCCCGTTCCAACTGTTGTGACTCAGGCTCCTCTTGTTGTGAAAACATAGCTACATTGCCAACGCTACGTCGTTGTTGACGTTGAGAATACTCAATCAAAGATATGCAAGTTTGGTCAAAATCAAGACCGTCCTTGTTAGAAAGAATGGTAACAATGTTGTCATAAGACGGATCCTTTATCGTATCAAGAAGAATTGTAATAAGTTGCTTTCGTGGAACAGGATCACCCGCAGCAACAAGTTGATTAATAATAGATTTAAAAGAATCAATATGCCCTGTCATAACAGTACCAACTTCATACTGTAACTTTGAAAGCAAACCTCTCAAATAAAGTGTTTCTATAACAGACTTTTTCTGAAAATTTGCTATAAGATACTCCCATACGTCATGGGAAGTAGGAAAGTCATACACATCAAGCATGAGAGAATCACTAAGAGCAGAAAGAATGTATCGATGAGCTGCTTTATCACGCCTCTGCCAATCCATATAAGCAAGATGCCATGCATCAAAAACAGGGCCTTCCGTGATAAGAACGTTGTCAGAATCCGGAATAGTAGGCTGAGACGGACATAGAGAATCGCCAATAACATCTGAGAGCTCATCGCCTTCAAGAATTAACAACATCTTTGCTTTCTAATCGCGAAACCCTTGGCCTTGAAAAGAAGGAATAGAACGTTGGCCTGAAGGAAAACCATTGACGAGAACAGTCATAGCCATATCTATCTGCGAGAAGACATATAAGATAAAGTCACAAAATCTGCACACCATAGACAAAGACGACTGCAAGAGATAAGAGACGTCAATAAGAAAAGAGTCCTAAAAATAGAGAGACGTGGGATGCAAGATTCATTGATAGACGCTTGATGAAAAAGCTAGATTGGTCGTTTTGCTAAAAATAGCAAAATAATAAGAGACGCTTGACGAAAAAGCTAGATTTGGCGGTTTGCTAAAGACGCTTGACGAAGACAAAACCTGTGTGCTCACAAAGATGCTTGACGAAGACGAAACCTGTGTGCTCACACAAAGAACCTGTTTGCTTATTCAAAGAACCTGTTTTGCTATTACAGATGCAGTTTGCCTGAACTGTCATAACTTTTGACTCACAACTCCGTTTGACAAACTTTTTTGATAGGATTCACCAGCACAATACAATCTACGCACCTGCAGTGGTTTTGGTTTTAAGAATGCAGTTAAGAAACAACTCTAATTACAACAAGTTAAGCTATAAATTCATGTAGACAACACATAATCAAAGAACAATCTTGTAAGACATCAAATTATAATCATGAATTTAATAAGAAGACATAGATACTTCCCTTATAGATGCTCTGATACCATGTTAAAATGTAGAGAGAAAGAGACGAGACAAGAGACACATCATGTACGCTCCCAAAGATTGATTCATATTGAGGACAAGATACATATATATAGGTGAGACCAAGTTAGGTAGAGTGAGCCATATATAGAGCTCCAACACCGACACCCTTCAGCCGGCTTTTTGGGAAGATTGTCCTTGTTTTGGGAGCATCACATCTTTCCTTGAAGTGCTTATAGAGCTGCCAGTTGGCTAGGAGCGTCCTCTAGGGAAGAACGTCCTTATCTTAGGGGCTATTATCTTTCCTTGTTGGCACTCCTAAGGCTACTGAGCCACTAGTCCTCAATTCTTTGAATTGTGGGCAGAGTGTGGTTCATAGAGCTAATACTCGTGGAGATTTAGGGACAAAGTTGGAGTCACTTCAATTTTGCGTTCGAGCAGCGCAGGTAGTCTACCTTATTCTGCTCTATAAATGGTTTGATGGAGCCAAGAGTCCTCCTTAGGGGCTTGTATTGGTTCTTGATATTTGATATAGTCTTTATTAGACAAGGGTCTATTGTCCTATACTAGAGTGTTGGGCAAACATAGATCTTTGATTTACTTTATCAATGTTAGAGTCTTAGATAAGGTCTTTTGTCCTATACTAGAGTATTGGGCAATCATAGATCTTTGATTTGTTTAAAGTATCCTTAATTGGGTACAAAAGACATCCTTCATGGGACGTGCAATGTGCATTGTATGCATGCTGTCAATTACATGTATCTTAATCTTAGAATACACATTTATGCATTCGTCTTGTCTTGTCGTGACGCTAAAAGTCTAGCAAAAATTTATATCTACGGTTCTGTAAGTTGAAAAATAAAATCCTTATAAGCAAAAAACTTTCAGTCATCCTTTTTTTGCAGTTAGCATGAATCGTCATGGATGTCTTTCTCTTTTAAAATAAAAACAATAAACAACATATATGACGATCAACATATATGAATCTTTTTTTTTGTCAAAATAGATTCAAACTAGTTTCAAATTTTTGCTTGGCTACATTTTAGCTTTTCAGTAATCACTTGGTTTTTTAAGGCTTCTATGTTTTTGTGGTGATATATTGAGTGGCTTTGTTGTTAATTCGTTTGTGTATTCATTATTGTATGCTTGCTTGAATAGGCTATTTGAGATGGAAGAAAACATTGGACCTAGCGATACTTCTAATAGAGCCCAAATTTAGAAGAGCAGAAAAAAAAACACCTGGTATAGAGTGGCAAAATGCAATTAACATTGGTACCGATTCATATATTGGGAGAGTAAGCTATGCCACGCACTAAAATCAGGTGGGGCGCCTCGATTAAGAGAACACTTTTTAGGTGGAGTAAAGAAAAAAGGTCGAGGATGTACCCACCCCTCTGCACTTGCAGTGGCCAAACGTTTAAGAGATGAAATGCAGAAGAAAGACACAAGGAAATTGTTCTCATCTACTGCCAATGTATCGAGGCAGGAAGAACATTGTTGTTCTAATCATCAAACTCCAGAAGCATCGCCAGCTTGTACTCCGAACTTTAATGTGCAACCAGAAAGTAATCTACCCACAGTGCATCTTCTTGCAAAGCGTCACTTTAACATACCCATGTGTCAAACTTCATTGCAGGAAAGCTTACGTAACGGTCTGCTCGATGATGCACAGCTCGCCCTTGCTGAAGCGATCTACTTTTTAGGGAGTGCTATGGTGATGGTGGAGAGTGAGCATTGGAAGAGAGCATGGAAGAGAGCATTGGAAGAGTGATGGTGGAGAGTGAGCATTGGAAGAGAGCATTGGAAGAGAGCATGGAAGAAAATCGATCAATTTGGATCAGGGTTTTCACCGCCTTTGTATCATGCTATGCGGAATGATCTATTGGAGAAATGCTATGCTCAAGTGAAAGAACGTGTACATAGAAAAATTCTTAGCAACATAGAGCTTTCTCGATGTAGTATAGTCAGCGATGGATGGTCCAATGTACAAAAAAAACCATTATAATGGTTGTTTCACCTAGAGGTGAGACTTTTATGCGTGCCGTGGATTCGGCTAGTGCAATAAAATTTGGGGCGTATATTGCTGGTATCATTGCCTCTGTGATAGAAGAAGTGGGTGCCAAAAATGTAGTCCAAATTGTTATGGACAATGCAAAAAATTGCAAGAATGCATCCAAAATCTTAAAGCGGCAATATCCACATGTTTTCTCGTGTGGCTACAATACTCATAGTTTGAATCTTGTATTGAAAGATTGGTATAAAAGTGACGATACCAAATGGTTTGCCTCAATCGTCAATACTGTTCGTCGCGCAAGCTTCTGAGATTTATGCTCAAGAGAAAGAGCGTGTTAGATATTTTTCGACCTTGCATGTCAGTTATGTTAAAGCTTCCTGCGGAGACCAGGTTTTGCACTCACTTTTATACTTTCGAGTCTCTTCTTCAAAACAAAGATGCAGTTTGTGAAACATTTACATGTATGGCATTTCATGATTGGGAGAGCACTCAGACTGAAAGAGTGAAAGAGAAAATCAAAGTCTTAAAGACGGCGCTCACGAAGGAAACTTGGTGGATCAGTGTAATGGATGCGTACCACTTAATGATGCCTATTATGTATGTGATACAAAATCTTGATCAAACAGTGCCTAATCTTGGAAAAGTATAGATGAAATGGTGGACTGTCCAAGCGGAGTTTAGAGTGTCTTGAGAAATTAGAGCATTCGGTGGTTGAAAAGCATTGGCGTGTACCATTCTCCAGTCGACAAAGAAAAGTCCTATTAAAGTACTTCCATGCCAAATGGATTGGAGCGCATACACCATTACACAGTGCTGCTTATATGCTAGATCCTGAATATTGGAATATGGATTTGATGTCTAACGTTGAGGTGGTTCAGGATTTCTACACAGTGGTTAACACTTTTTATGACAATGTTGATGATCGTGTAAAATGTATAAAAGAGATGTCCTGTTTTTGATTGAAAGAAGGTCTATTTTCCAACTCCCTTGTTCAACAAATGGCTAAAGAGCAACCTGCATGGAAGTGGTGGATGATGAATGGTGGTGAGCACTATGCTTTGTTGCGCAACCTTGCGATGAAGGTTCTAGGCCAGTGTTCTTCGAACTCAGGCTTAGAAAGAAACTGGAGCATGTACAAATATATTCACAGCACTATTCGCAATATTGACTTCTTACAGACCGAGCTGATAAACTTGTTTACATGTATTGTAATGAAAAAATCATGCGACACATTGAAAGCGAAGAATATGAAGAAGATATGCCCAGATGGATGTACGATTGTAATGATGTAGAAGACGAGCACTTTGACATTGGACCTACATTGTGCACTAGCCTTGAGATAGAAAATAATCTGAGCATTGACTCGGATGAGCTCAATCAAGCAGATGGGAGAGTAGACAGTGAAAGGGTTTTAGAGCATGATGTTGATATAGGGGAAGAAGGAACTTGAAGTTCCTTAAAATTAAGTTCATTATATGAATTATCAAGGATGTAGACACCTCTGACAGGACGAAAAAGCAAACCTCTGACATGACGTACTTGAAAGTAAACCTCATAAGATGATAGGCCGAGAAATCAAATGTGTGACATTCACAATCAAGATAGTAAACCTCATAAGATGACGGAACGAGAAATCAAACCTTTGACATCCGCAGACAGCATGTAGCCAGGATGACATGATGTGAACATAAACCTCATAAGCTGATAGGACGAGAAATCAAACCTCTGACGGGAAGAGAAATCAAACCTCTGACATGTAGTCATGATGACATGATGTGAACATAAACCTCATAAGCTGACGGGATGAGAAATCAAACCTCTCGGGAAATATGCTCGACTGAATTTCTTGTTAGTTGCCATAGATTGAATTCCAAGACTTGACCATTATAGCCATTTAGACCTGCATGGTTGCATTGTCGACCACAAAAGACATTGATAGACTTAAATAAACCTAGTCAATCTGATGAGCCAAAGCCAAGGCACGGTGCATCCAATGACCATGGCATCATGGTAACAATCCATGGAAACGTAGTCAACCATCATTCACAAAACATGTAACCATCATCACGGAACAACACCATGGCATCATGGATAAAATCCATGGAAACACAATCAACCAATATAGATTAGCCAAGTGAACCAACATCAACGAAACATGTAGCTTGGAATGACCAACATCAACGAAACATGTAGCTTGGAATGACCAACATCAACAAAACATATAGCTTGGAATGACCAACATCAACGAAACATATAACCATCATCATGGAACAACGATCCATGGAAACATAGTCAACCATCATCGATGAAACATGTAACCATCATCATGGAACAACACCATTGCATCATGGATACAATCCATGAAAACATAGTCAACCATCATCGACGAAACATGTAACCATCATCACGGAAGGAAACCATAGTATCATGAGACAACATCAAAGCATTAATACAAAGGTAAACCAAGTCAGTGGATACACATTCCATTAATATGAAAGAAACAAGATGCATTTAAAAGCATCACAATCAATATGGGAGAAACAATTGATATACCTTTTCTTGAGGATTTAATATGAGAATCATACCTATCAGCTCCTCAACTGAAAAGTGAGGTTTGAGTATCCTCCACGCACTTGATGGATACCTACCCATATAGCAGTTTTCGTGTGATGGAGAACCAATGCTACCATTGTATGATGGACATAAGGATTATGTCTCCACAAGATCTTCCTTAGGGTCACAAACTACTCCTGAATAGCTTTCATTAAAAGATGTCAAAATTAGCAAGTTACGATAGCCATATCAAACTCGACACCAAATGCAGGGTGAGAAAGGTAAAATTAGCGTGAACTTGTGTAAAATAGTAGTTATGCTCTCTCTAAGAGACGCTTGATAGTGGATTCATGTATGAATTTCAATACAATTTCTCATAGTTAATGCAAAACAAACTATAAAATAGAGAACTTATCTCGCCATAATCCAAACTCTCCTGCTCTTATTGGCACCTACTGCCTTCGCAAAATATCAAGGCCATGGTTAGCATAGATTTTCAGATTGATTTAGTTGAAAAAAAAATGATGAATATGTCAAGCTACAATGTATATATGATCAAGAAAACATAAGAAGTGAAGATAGCAGCATTGCGTGTAAGAGTTAGTTTTCACAACATAAACCATCAAAAGTGATCACAAAAGAGGACTTAGCTCTTTGTTGATGAAGAGATTTGTTTGACGATTAAGAGATTTGCATGACGATGAAGGTTCCATAGTTTAAGATCTTGCTTTAGTAGGTTGAAGAATGGAAGTATACA
This sequence comes from Cibotium barometz, assembly GCF_041138505.1. NCBI lineage: Eukaryota > Viridiplantae > Streptophyta > Polypodiopsida > Cyatheales > Cibotiaceae > Cibotium > Cibotium barometz. The sequence goes on from NC_141067.1 coordinate 48,857,719, forward strand.
TTGGACCTTGCTTTAGTAGGTTGAAGAATGGAAGTATACATTGGACCTTGGGATCCTTTTGAGGGCATGAACTTTGAAGATGATGTGCGACCCCAAGGTTACTATAACTTCACGCGATAATCAAATTGCCTGATGACTCCCTGATGATGTGATCAGGGTAATGTAACGATAATGAAGTTTCCTGATGATGTGATCACGAATGTAAAAATAATCAAGTTGCCTGATGATGTGATCACGATAATGTAACAATAATTGAGTTGCCTTTCAGAATAATGATGTTTTTCAACATCCAAATGACAGATGAACATATGAACATGAAAATCTAAACTTGATGAGGATTAGTAAACAAACACAAAAGTGTAAATCCTATGTGGGAATGGCCCTCAACTTAAAGCTTATTAAAATCTTTGGGCCTCGTGTCTACACACATCAATGGGGAACAGGTGGTGCAGGTGCTGCTGTGCCCACACACAACCAATACATCAAGAAAGCATGGTAAAGATATTATTAATCCATGGGAACAATGCCAAAAGAAAAGCTATCAAAGATCAATGGTATCAAAGGTTATGGTTCAGTAATGTTTAAAGATAGTTTCCTAAATGGTTTCATAAATTCTTAAAGATAGTGCAAAACAATGTTTATAATCCCTTTATGACATTTTAAATAATTTCAAAAATTTTTAAAGATGACATTTTAAATGGTTTTATAAATTCTTAAAGATAATGCAAAACAATGTATATGATTGTTTTATATTCATTGTGATCTATACATGGAAATCTAACCATAATCACCTAGTCAAGACAAAGATAAGAGAAGGAAAATAGAGAGAGAGATAGATATATATAGAGAGAGAGTGAATAGTAGAAGACATTTTGAATGATTTCGTAAATTCTCCAAGATAGACTAAAATAGTGTGTAGAATTGTTTTGTTTACATTGTCATCTTTGCATGGACATTTAGCCATAATCACCCAAGTAAAGATAGGGGTAGGAGAGAGAGAGAGAGAGAATATCATCTATTTTTTAGTGTTATTTCAGTTATTACTTTGTTACTTTGATTTTACTATTTCATGAAATGAGACTTGTAGACAATATGATTTAAACTATGACCCATATTATACTCAGGCCGCGTTACCGACCAAGTATCGCATGTATCACACGCAATAAAAACAACACAGGTCGCTTTACCGGCAAACCAAACAAATTTATGACATTTTTTGACCGCGTTACCGATCAAATGCCGCAATATGCAATCAAAGCATATGCACTAGCGAACGACACCATTTTTCTACGTTACCAACAAAGTGCCGCTTGAATCTATGGGAATAGGAATTGGATACGGACATAAATTAGCCACGTTACCGACCATATGCCCGCATTTGATAAAGGGAAGGGAAGGTGACATCGTCATAATGATACTATGCTTGCCGCGTTACCGACTAGTACCATTACAACGTGCCATACTTACCATAGGACACAACTCGGCCGCGTTACCGACCATGTGCCCCATGATAAGCACCATTCCAAAGAATGGCCTTACACACACACGCATCTCTCATGTGGCGGACCACCCACATCTAGTCGTGCACTGCGAGACTGTGGGCGGTTGCCTGCGCGAGTACTCACACACCCACACTACCCACATGCACATAAGACATTACCTGTGTGTAAACAGCTGTCAAGTAATAAATCCCCAAGGGGCCCTGCGGGCTTCATATATATAGAAATATGTTGCCCGATGGGAATTGTGACGGCCTCGGCGATTCCCGTCGGGTTTTAAATATACCTGGCGGGCCCGTCGAGTTTTTGCTGAATCCTGGTGGGATTTTGGCCGGTTACCAGGTCACCAGCAACCTGCTATTTTGTGAACGTGTAATCATGTAAACATGTTATTAACATGTTCACATGTGTTATTAATAAGAAAAAACTTGTGATCACGTGAATATTAAATCCCTGATTCCACAACAACATATCGTAGAATTCACCAAGCTAGGTGCTTGGGGAGAGAGTAAAGTAACACACTATATGGTAAGTTGTACAATAAAAAAATAAACTGGTATTTTAACCTAGACTTTTTCTAATTAAATTCTATTGTCATGTGTACAGCACATGGTTTATGCACATGGTGCGTATTTCATGACAAGTATGGATCGCTGGAAATTGTAGAGGATTTTTAGAGGATAATAGACAATATGCTTATTTTAGAGTAATAGTGGCATGGTCTAGTTCATAGATGAGAATACAAAAGAATGAGGGTCTATTTATAGGTGAGGGGGGCCACTAACTGAGTCCAACTAAGTTCTAGAATTTTCCAGCTTCAGTTTGGTTGAATTTGGACAGGATTTGGAACAGTTTGGCTCCTTTTTTTATTTGGTTAGAGATAAAAGTATCTTAATATTTTTGAGTTTAAAACTCCTTCACATGTGTGAAATAGGCACCTCCTTGAAGGCTCCCCCTTTTCTTACCAAGGTGTCAAAATTATATGATTACTCCAAAATATCTCATTTTTTTAGTAATATTTCATAATTTTTAACTAATAAAACTTGTAGTCAGTCAACTCTTCATCTTATGTGGGCATTTACTCATTTTTGGGTATTTTCTTTTATTCATTGGATTTATCTCATCCCAACACTTGGATTAATCCTATTGGTCCATGGACCATAATCCAAAAATTTTAGAAAATCCTGACCCTTAGGCTAAGGTCTTTTAAATCATTTTTAATTAATTCCAATTTCACCTTGGAAAATGTATTTTGATTTTATGTTTTAGGGAAACATATTTTTTATATTTGTGAAATTTATATATCCAAAAATATCTCAATATTGAATTACCACTCTCTAGAAATTTTCATGTCACTAGGGAAAAACAAGGAAAATTAATATTTTCTTGTATTCAGAAATAGGGAATGATTACAGGGGATTGAAGTAAATCTTATTCATTATTCAGGCTAAGGAGAAATCTTACATCCTCTCCTGCTTGAAAAACGTGAGATGCCCTCATCTCGCAAAGTGGGGGTAATCTTTTGCCAACTCTTATTCTTTCTCCCAAGTGGCGTCTTCTAGAGGGAAGAACTTTCACTTTACTAAAAATTCTCTGAGAATCTGCTCCTAAGAATCTTCTCCCGAGAATGTCAAGGATTTCTTTAGGTTGGAGTATCATCTAGCCTTGAGTCGGAGAAATCAATTATTCATCATCAAGCACTGGGGCTGGGTACAGATTTCTTAAGCAAACTAACATGGAATACATTATGTACCTTGAGAATCTGTCACATCAAGGTGAACCTCTGTCCCAAAAGATAATATCTCCAAAACTTCAGAGCATAGACTACTGAAAGTAACTCCAAGTCATGGTGGAGACGGCATAATTTCTCTCATGTGTTCTAAGTTTTTTGGATTCATAGGCCACTACATGACCTTCTTGCATAAGAGCACCGCCTAATGCAAACCCACTGGCATCAGTAAACTACCTCAAAGTGTTTAATTTGGCAACTTAAGGACAGGGTTGGTTACTAAGGCTGTCTTCAGTTTGTCAAAGGCACTCTGACACATTGCAGTCCACTAAAAAAGTGTACTCTTCTTGAAGGTTAGTTAAAGGGGATGCTACCTGAGTATACCTAGGTATAAAGATCTTATACCATCCGGTTAATCCTAGGAATCCTTTGACTTGTTTTACCATCTTGGGTTCTGGCCATTCTACGACTTCTCGGATCTTTGCGGGGTTAGGAGAAATCCCATCTTTTGATACTATAAATCCCAAGTATTCCACCTGGTTAATAGAGAAAGAACACTTGTTCTTCTTTGCAAAGAGTTGGTGTTTCCTTAGGTTTTCCAAGACTGTGCGTACATGATCTTCATGATTGTTGCCATATATATAGGCAGTGATGTGTGTGAACACACTTAGGACCGCCGGGGCACTTTTTCTCTCTTTAGGAGGTTTTTTCCCCCGGCTTGTATATACGCCCATCCTTCTAGGGCTAACTTATCTTTGTACATTGACACAATCTAATACACTTTGTGTTGTGTGCATTCTTGCTTCTTCTTCTCCAAGCTTTGTGTGCTTTCCTGCAACCCTAATTCCAACAATTGGTATCAGAGCAGGCATCGGCTCCCAGGGCAACACCGCCAGCACCCTCCGACTCACGTTCTCCGATTAAGGTGAGTTTTCACGAGAGCTTGCAGGTCCCTATACTCTACAAATCGTCCCGTAGGGCTTTGCGTTCTCAGAATTTGCATCTGAGGTCGTTTCGGGCTCCGTTTTTGCATTTCAAGTTCTGCACAGGTGTTTTCGTCATTTTCTGCAGAAATTTTGACAGTGCAGTTTTCTGCAAAACAGGCATACGTACTCTATTGTGGACCGTGCTACATAGCACGAGTGGTTTTCTATTCAATCTTTGCTTCATTACAGGTAGCGTTTGCATCAGTTTCAGTCAGTGGCCATGGCTGATAACAGCAATGATGTATTTCGCATGTTGTCTGCTGTGAAGACAAACTGGATGGAGATAGCAACTACCCACTTTGGGCATACATGATGCAGCATGTTTTGGTTGCAAAAGGAGTGTGGAACATTGTGCAGGGTATAGATGTACGTCCAGGTTCTGTGGATGTAGGATCTGTTGAGGATGTTGCAGGTTCTAGCAGCTCTACTGTTGCTGCTGTTTTACCCACTGCTGAACAAGCTCGTTGGGATGGTAAAGATGCGCAGGCTCATGCCTTGATTGCACTTTCTGTCAAACGTAACATCACCCCACATATTCGTTCAGCTAAAACAGCAAAACAGGCTTGGGATATTCTAGCTGGTTTGTATGCAGGTCGTAACGAGGCAAAAATCGCTTACCTACGTAAAGAGTTAGAATTGAAGATTATGCAAGAAGATGATGACATGAATGTTTTTCTTGCTGAGATTAAAGATCTCAAAGAGCAGTTGATTTCTGCAGGTGAGATTATTCCTGATCATTCTCTTGTGCAGACTGTTCTTGATGCTTTACCTGAGACATATCAGACTTTTGCTTCCACGTGGAGACTTCTTAATGAGGACAGACCTGATGCTGTCAAGTATGATACTTTAGTCAACAAGCTCTTGCAAGAAGCGCAGTCCAGGCAAAATAGGGCCAGGCAGCGTGCAGTTGATCAAGCATTTATTGCTACCCAGCAACAGAGAAGAAGTGGTAAGGCAGCCCCTTCCACTGTTTCTTCTCCTATTAGTAGGTCTGCAACTTCTTCTCCTTCCACAGGTAGCAACAATAAGTCTGAGAAGGCTCTTGATAAAGGCAAGAAAAAGACCAGGTGCAACTATTGTAAGGCAAATGATCATGTCATTAAGAATTGCCCTAAGCTAAAGGCTAAAGAGGCAAAGAAGAAAGAGTCAAATGCAGCCACAATAGCGGATGCTTCTACAAATGCAGATTCTGCAAATGTTGTGCAGGATACAGAATGGGCGTTTAGCGTGTATTGCCAGTATGACCCATCTGTACATGATGCATGTTTGGCAGTTTCTGTTGACTCTCATGTTTGGTATTTTGACAGTGGTGCTACAAAGCACATTACCTTGCATCGTGATATGTTCACTTCTCTTGAGGCTGTCCCTAATGGGAATACTGTCACATGTGCCAATAATGCTTCTTACCCAGTGAAGGGCATTGGTAAAATTATGCTTACTGCTGCAAATGGCAGCGCTTTCACACTTTCAGATGCTTTGTATGTGCCAGGGATAAAGAAGAATCTATTGTCTGTCTCTGCGCTTACTAGACTTGGATTTGTAATCAAATTTGTGGATGACAGATGTACTGTTCATGATTTGACTTCTGGTGATACGATTATTGTATCTGGCACCTTGTTTCGTGGGCTGTATAGGCTCAATTCTTATGACAAGTGTGTGGAAGATTCAGCAAATGCAGTTTCTGATGAAAAGGCAGTTTCAGATGCAAAACTATGGCATGCTCGTTTTGGTCATCTGAACTTTGCTAGTTTGCTGCGTTTGCAGAAATTTGATATGGTTGCTTCATTGCCCCCTCTTGAGGCACCATTGAAACATGTTTGTGAAGGCTGTGTTTTGGGCAAAATGCAGCGTTCTGCGTTTCCAAAGGATGGTTCTGTGCGGGCCACTCGCAAATTGCAGCTTGTACATAGTGATGTATGTGGGCCTATGCAAACTCCGTCATTTGGTAAACACTTGTACTTCGTGACTTTCATTGATGATTACTCAAGGCATGCATGGGTATATCCACTGAAGGCAAAGTCCGAAGTGTTTTTGTGCTTCAAACAGTTTTTTCTTATGGCTGAAAATGTATCCAATTGTACTGTGGGCACCCTCCGTACTGATCGAGGGGGGGAGTACATGTCTAAAGAGTTTGATGCATTTCTGGCTAGTCGTGGGATAAAACACCAATGTACAGTGCCGTATACCCCTCAGCAAAATGGTGTTGCTGAGAGGAAGAACAGGTCACTTATGGAGATGGCACGATGTATGGTCAAGAGCCAAGCTTTGCCACATGCGTTTTGGCTTGACGCTGTCATGTGTGCTGCATATGTACTCAACAGGTGTCCCACTAAGGCCTTGCAGTCTATTACTCCATACGAAGCTTGGCATGGCAAGAAGCCTTCTATTGGTCACTTGCGTGTCTTTAGTTGCTTGGCCTATGCTTTAGTGCCTGTGCAACAACGCAGAAAATTGGATGATAAGGCTGTCAAATGCATTTTTGTTGGTTATAGTGCTGAGAGCAAGGGTTACAGATTGTATCATCCGCAGTCAAAGCGTATCTTGATTAGTCGAGATGTTGTTTTTGTGGAAGATGCTATGTAGCCCTTGTTATCATGTACCAAAGAGACAGGTGTAAGCTCACGGGATGTATTTGATACGTTGTTGCCTCTCTTTACAGGTGGGAATTCAAATGTAAGTCCTAATGAGGCAAATATTCAGCCTATGCAGATTTCAAACGACATCATAGATCAGCCTATTTCTGATGCAGATTTACAGGATGTAATTCATGAGGATAGGGCTGAAAATGAGCAGGCTAGAGGTATGCCTAAATGGCTGGTGCAAACCTTGCGTGATAGTAAGATTGATGCACCTATTACTAGTCGTACTCGTTCAGGTTTTCAGCATGCCTCTTATGCATCAGATTGTTATGCTTTGGCTGTGTCTAGTATGTGTGAAGAGGAAGAACCTCTTTCATTTGATGAGGCACAAAATTCAGAAAATTGGTTGGCTGCAATGCAAAGTGAATATGATGCTATAATGAAGAATGGTACATGGTCTTTGTGTGATTTGCCTATTGGTAAAAAGGCCATTGGATGTAAGTGGGTTTTTAAATTGAAACGAAAGCCAGATGGTAGTGTTGATCGCTATAAGGCTAGACTTGTTGCAAAGGGTTATGCTCAAGAAAAGGGCATTGATTTTGATGAGACCTTTGCTCCCACTTGTCGTATGACTACCATTCGTAGCATTTGTGCATTGGCAGCTCATAATGGTTGGAATGTACATCAGTTGGACATAAAGACTGCGTTCTTGAATGGAGATTTGCATGAGGAGGTGTATGTATCGCAGCCTCGTGGTTTTGTTCAAAGAGGGCAGGAAAACAAAGTGTGCAGGTTGAAAAAGGCTTTATATGGTTTAAAGCAAGCTCCACGAGCTTGGTATGAAAAGATACATGCATATTTGACTGCACATGGGTTTCAGAATAGTCCACCAGAAAGCACTTTGTATGTTAAACGTGTGGATGGTGTACATCTAATCATTGCTCTCTATGTCGATGACATGCTGCTCACAGGACCAAATGAGAGTCATATTGCTGATTTTAAGGCTGATTTGAATGCCTCTTTTGAAATGTCAGATTTGGGACATTTGCATCATTATTTGGGGATACAATTTAAGCAGTGTGATGGAGGTATTGCTTTGTGTCAGACAAAGTATATTGAGACATTGTTGCGGAGATTTGGCCTTGAAGACTGCAAGCCTATTGCTACTCCAATGGAGACAGGTTTGAAGTTGAGTCTTCATGATGCTGGAGATCACTTTGATGTCACACTCTATCAGACAGCTGTTGGTTGCCTCATTTATGTATGCATTACGAGGCCGGACATTCAGTTTGCAGTCTCACAGGTGAGCAGGTTTATGCATAGCCCAGGGTCTCAGCATTGGAAGGAAGTTAAACGCATCTTTCGCTACTTGAGTGGCACCATACATCTTGGGTTGTTTTATCCCAAGGGGGGATCGTTGCCGCCAGATTTACATGCTTTTTCGGACTCAGATTGGGCTGGTTGCTATGACACAAGAGTGTCCACAAGTGGTTTTTGTTTCATGCTCGGTAGCTCATGCATATCTTGGTTGAGCAAGAAGCAACCTACTGTGGCCACTTCTAGTTGTGAAGCTGAGTACAGGGCAGCTTTCACAGCTACAGTTGAGTGTGTGTGGCTCAGACGGCTTATGGCTGACTTGGGTGTTGGACAGGAGTCTGCCACCTCTATCTTCACTGACAGTCAGAGCGCATTGGCAGTTGCGAAAAACCCAGTTTTTCATGCTCGCACAAAGCACATTGAGGTGCATTATCACTATGTCAGGGAGAGACTCTCAGCAGGAGAGATCAGCTTGGCCTATGTGCCAACACAGGACAACCTCGCTGATCTTTTCACAAAGGCGCTTCCTCGTGAGAAGTTCGAAGCTTTCCGCAAAGCTTTGGGCTTGCTCCCCTTTGTGGATTGATCTACTTCGGGCATGGCACTCCCCTATACATGAGTGCCAGCTCTCGTTCACACCATCACTCCCAGGGGGGATTTGTTGCCATATATATAGGCAGTGATGTGTGTGAACACACTTAGGACCGCCGGGGCACTTTTTCCCTCTTTAGGAGGTTTTTTCCCCCGGCTTGTATATACGCCCATCCTTCTAGGGCTAACTTATCTTTGTACATTGACACAATCTAATACACTTTGTGTTGTGTGCATTCTTGCTTCTTCTTCTCCAAGCTTTGTGTGCTTTCCTGCAACCCTAATTCCAACAATGATCTGCAGCATTCTTTGAGTATACCAAGATATCATCAAAGAAGACAATAACAAAATATTCTCTGAGAATATCCTGCATATGACGATTAAACGTTGCCAGGGCATTAGTCAATCCAAATAGCATGACTCTGAACTCATAAAGCCCATACAAGTATTGAATGCTATCTTTGGGATGTCCTGTTCCTTGATTATGATCTGGTAGTACCCGTATTTGAGATCTATCTTTGTGAACATTTGGGTTCCACTTAACCGATCCAAAAGTTCATCAATCCTAGGAATAGGATACTTATTTTTAATTGTTAATTTATTCAATCATCTATAGTCAATACATGGAGTCTTAACGTTCCATCTTTCTTCTTTTGAAAGAGAACAGGTGCATCCCAAGGCGAGACACTGGGTCTAACAAATCTCTGCTCTAACAGTTGTCTTAATTGCTCCTTAAGTTCTATGGCTTTAGGGACTGGCATTCTGTATGCACGCTAGGCCACTGGCTGAGCTCCGAACTCGATCTCATGATCTACTTCGCTAGATGGAGGCATCTCAGTCAGCTCTTCAGGGAACACATCTGCATGCATACTCACTTAACCACTCTGGTTCTTTAGCCTTGCATTTTATGTCTACTGGATTCATCTTAAAACGACATAAACAACTTGCCTCTTTCTGAGCCCTTTTAATAATTTGGAAGCCTTGACTAATTGTAGCACTAGGGATCCAGAAATTCCAGTTCCTTGAACTTTATTCTCGTGAAGGTCAAGGAAAGAGATGGTTTCTTTGTGTGACAATGAATGTTAGCCTGATTTCTTTAGAGCCAATCCATTCCAAGGATTCCATCATAGACTCCCAACGGTGGGACTCTGAAAAGGCACTCTGTTATGTTCCCATCTAGGCAAAATTGAATAAGGTCTATCTCAAGGTTTGTGAAAAGAATCTTTCCACTCGCCAATTCCACTTGCATAGGTTTCCCTGATTTTTGATTTAGGACTAATTTACGCAGACATCCTAGGGAAATAAAAGAATGAGTGCTGTCTGAATCAATCAAAAGCTTGAATTGCTTACCCTGGTACTCTGCTGGAGTCTGGAGGACTGAGAATTGACGGTTATTCCCTTGATGCTCTATTGCTGCATAGATCTATCCTTTTTCTTCCTCCACTTCATCAGCTATAGTGACAGCTCTAGTTGCTGTAGTCTGAGGTGGAACTCCCTCTCTTTGGTTACTTCAATTCTAGAGGGAGTTTGGAGACTGCTTTGCATGGAGGTTGTAGGCTGAACTGGCACTCTTTTGGGGTTACACCTGCTGATAGATCAGGCACAAAGGGTTGATCTACATTTTCCTTCCCTTTCCATGATACATGTGTACCTTTATTTCTCCTCAACCTTCCTAACCATGGGCTAACATTGGATCCATTTCTAGAGGCCTCTTGAGGTCCACTAAGCACTTGTGATTGCTACTCTATATGTGGTGCAGCATCAACACTTCTTACATCTACATCTTTTGTTGCCTTCAACCTGCTGGTGCATACCAATTACTCATCTCCTCAAAAACAACATCTCCGCTTACTCGCATCTCACGAGTGGTAAGGTTATAAAATCTATAACCTTTCTACTCCATATCATAGCCAATAAATATGCATTTCTCTACCTTTGGATCCAATTTTGTTCTCACTTCATCAAGAACATGCACATATGCAGTACACCTGAACACTTTCAAGTGAGACACATCCGATCTTATGCCTGTGAACTTTTGTTCAAGCATCATACCATGAACAGGTACTGTGGGTGTCATGTTCATAATGTACACAATAGTTGCTATTGCTTCTATCCAAAAATAATGCGGCATACTCTTTTTAGCCATCAAGGCACTTGCCATCTTTGTAATGTGCTTGTTTTTTCTTTTTGCAACACCATTCTGCTATAGAGTATACTTAGTTGGTGGTAGCCTCATATGATCTGGAAGCCCTAACCTTTGAGAAAGTGGTGGCAGGAGCCTTTAGAGAGCAGAAGGAGTCCTGAAGCAGACCAACAAAGACTCCAAGAAGAAAAAAAAGGACAAAGCCAGAGGAGTGGGCAACACAACACACAGTTCGTGGTGATCAGATAACCAAACTAGTGCAAAGTGCACAAGGAATGGTGAAGACCATACACGAAGGCCAACGCTTGGGAAATTTGGACAGGAAAAACCTGATCAAAAGGAAGAAGAGATTACAGTAGGAAAGAAGCTGGTTTACGACGACAAGAGGGAAACTGGAGGACGTGCACTGAAGTGCCAACTAGGACCAGGTGTAGCCCAAGGCAGTAGAAGCATTTGGAGAAAAAAAAGAGAAGGATCTCTGAGAGGGATCAAGATAGGAATACAAACAAGAGGAAGTCAAGAACACGAAAGAGAAGAAACAGAGAGAAAGAAGGATGCATGGAAGACAAGGCACAAAGAATATCACTTGTGGGAGGATCTCAGCAAGATGAAAATTAAATATCAATCAAGATCAAATGATGAACCTGGTTCCCAACTATAGGCAAAGGCTGCTGTGTAGGACATAATACCAAGTGAGAAACTAGCACAGATGTCGTTGTAGGAACCAGAGAATCCGGTAGAGCAAAATGTAGAAATGTGGAAACTATACAGGATGGTGATACCTCTATTCCGGAAGTGACCATCAAGATTAGAGGTGAGATAGTAACAAGAGTCATTTTGGACGGTGGATCATATGTACATATAATATCAAATAGCCTAGCCAAAAAGCTAGGGATCACGGACATACAACCTGATCCATTCTAGATTTGCATGGCTAACTAAAGAAGTATTTGACCTATCAGGATAATCAAGGGAGAAAAGATAGAGGTGTCAAGATGCAGCTTCACCACTATTTTCATTGTTCTCAGGAAGGCCTTCGCTCTGGAGTGGAAGAATAAAACATAACTAGGAGATGGACAATATTACGATCAGAAAGGAAAATAAAAGGTATGTATCTTAGTGGTAGGAAAAGACAGGATAAGCTCACAAAACCAACCAATTCATGCAGAAGGTCTGAACTACCTACTAAAGGGGGTAGAAGATGATGAAGAAGTGCAAATCTTGAAGGAGAATTCAGATTTGCTTTCCGTGTTTGAAGAAGACATAGAAAGGATTGTGTAGAGGTATGACCGAGAGGTTCTGGTAGCCCATGTTGAGGTGATGAAGAAGGAAGAAAGTGCTTGGAAAGAAGAAGAAGACACTCATTAGGATAAGGTAGAAGAACTACATGTAGAACAGAAAAGATCCATGGTGGTACTAAAACAGAAAGAAGATGAGCTTAGGAAACAAAATACCAGGGTACAAGAAGATGAGCTTGAGGAAGTGAACCTAGGGGATGATGAGGAATCCAAGACAGTCACAATGAGTGCTAAATTGAGGAATTCAGAGGGAGACTTCTAGAATTGCTGAATTTCTATAAGGATGTCTTTTCTTGGAACTATTCTCACATGAAAGGGATTGATCCCATGGCTTCTATCACAGCACACAATTAATCTGAAAGAGGATGCAACCCCAATTAGGCAGAGCAGATATAGGATGAACCCAAACTATGCAAAACAGGTAAAAAGAAGAAATTGATAAGATGTTGAAAGTAGGGTACATCTATCCAGTGGATTGGGAGGAAGGGCTACCACTAATAGTCATTGTTCCAAAAAATAATGGGAAGCTTAGGGTGTGCAAATTGATTATCGCAAGCTGAATACTTCCACTATATCCGACATGTTCCCATTGCCATTCATTGAGTCCTTGTTGGATGCTGTAGCAGGACATGAAACATTTCTGGATGGATTTAGTGGGGGTACAATCAGGTACAAATGCCTTAGGATGACAAGGAAAAGACATCCTTTGTAACTGAATGGGGAGCATTTTCTTCCAATGTAATGACTGAAAAATGCCCCTACTACATTCCAAAGAATATTTCAGGAAATATTCTATGAATACCTAACCACTTTCATGAGGGTGTTTGTAGATGATTTCAGTGTGTTTAGAAAGAAGAAATAACACATTACACATCTCACTGTGTCTAGAAAAGTGCAGGAGGGCCCAGACTGAGCCTAAATCTAGCCAACTATGCATTGTAACCAATGGATCTCTCTTGGGCCAAATAGTGTCTACAGAAGGACTGACACAGTGGATCCATCCAAGGTTACAATTATTATAAAGCTGCAACCTCCCTAGAATGCTAAGGAGCTTGCAAGATTTTTGGGGCTGATCAAGTGGCATAGCAGGTTCATGAGATAAAGGATGCAGAATATGTCTGGTCTAAAAGGATACCATCAGTCATGCCCATCCTATAGTAGCCCAACTATGACCTGGTTTTCCATGTGTTTGTCGACACCTCGGATGTGGCCATTGGTAGTGCTGTGATGCAGGAAGCACAAGAAGGGCGGTATAGACGAGTGTACTATGCAAGTAGGAGACTATCCAGATCAAAAAAGAATTACTCCACCAAAGAGAAGGAGTCACTAGGAATGATCTACTCCATCAAGAAATTCAGACAGTACCTGCTAGGTAAGATGTTTGAGTTTTATGTAGATCATAAAGCTCTCTTGTACTTAATAAACAAACCAAACCTGGTAGGAAAGCTGGCTAGATGGATGCTTTTGATGCAAGAGTTTGAATTTAACATAAGGCACACCCCTCAGGAAACAAGCATGTAGTGGGCAAACTTCCTATCACGACAACTAGAAACAGGAGAGGAGCCACAAGGGGTGGAAGATGATTTCCCAAATGCATAGCTCTTCCTCATAGAAGGAGAAAGACCCAACTCGTATGATGAAATGCTAAAATTCTTGTATAACATCCTTTTTCCGAGTACATGACCAGAGATCAGAGGAGAAATTTGACTCTCTGGATCAAGTCATTTATGGTAGTGGTTGGGGAGCTATACAAAATGGGCATCGACTAGATTCTTCAAAGATGTGTCCCCGAGCTTGAGCAGCAAGCCATGTTAGCAAAACACATTAAGGTGTAAGCAACATGAATTTTTTTGGAGAAGTCATAGGATAGAAAATATTCCACACATGTATATGGTGGGCCAACTATGTTGAAAAGATGTGCATAAGCTCTCAAAGGAGTGTGACATGTGCCAGAGGATGGGGAAACCAAATGATGGAGACATAATGCCCCATAACCCAGTCTTGCCACTTGAGCCATTTCAAAAGTGGGGTCTAGATTTCATCGACCCATTCATTCGGGCTTTCCAAAGGACAACAAACAAATATAACCTGGTGGCCATTGATTATTGCACAAAATGGGTAGAGGACAAGGCCCTTAGAGACTGCAAGGCGTCATCTATAGCAAAGTTTATGTATGAAATCATAATGACAAGATTCAGATGCCCCATAGAGATAGTCAATGATCAAGGGACTCACTTCATCAATGAAGTGATCAGGAAATTGACAGAGAAACACATGATAATACATAAGAAGTCAACACTCTACTACCCACATGCCAATGGGCAAGCAGAGTCCACCAACAAGATCCTCAATGGAATCGTGATCAAGACAGTAAACAAGAACATGAAGGACTAAGATACAAAACTACACTTAGCACTATGGGCATTTCGGAAGATTAAGGGAACTAACTATCCATTGTATTGGTTTGCCAAAGGGCTTTATAATGTTTTTTTTAGCATTGATCTTACCAACATAAGAAAATAGAGCAACTTTTGACAGTGGCCACAACAATGAGATGAGGAACAAAGGTATTTGCCATAAATGTGGTGAGAAGTGGCATAAAGAACACTTCAAGTCATGCAAGACTAAGGATGACACTATCAACATGGTTGTCTCAATTGTGAATGAACTTTATGCATTTAATATTAGATTAAGTATTGTACAAGAAATAGCCCACTTATGAGGGTACTAGAGAAAGGGTGCTACACACTGTGGAATACCTCATCAAATAGAAGGGTTTACCTAGTGAAGAAGCGTCATGGAATCTCGCCACAGTTTTAGAAGGTCATGTGAGAAAATTTTGGATGCATTTGGTGAGGTAAATGTAGGGGAACAACATTGATTCAACTTGCTAGAAATTCCTATGAATCATTGTTAGAGAGATTCATACCACTTGAGAATGAAGATACTTGCATTGCTAAGATAGCAAACTTGATGTACTTTCTTGGAGAGTAAGTTTTGGGTTGGGGAGTTGCCCAAGTATGGGGTGCATCAATATGTGGTAGTATATAAAGGTAGGAAGTATAAATACCAACTATGGGATCTAACCAAGGATATAATCATTTTACTAATCAAATGAAGCTTTCAATATTTCTTTGCTATGGTGTTTCTCTCCTACACGAGAGAGAGAGTGTGGACTCCTCTTTGGTCTAAATCATGTAAACTTTGGTTATATTTTGTTACAAAAAATTGCTTCCTTTCTCAATGAAGTTCTCTTGTCTTTATGAGTTACTCATAGTGCTTAGTCACATTCATTATGGCTAGTCTCATTATTCTTATTGTTGCTAATCAACACTTTGTGTGAGTTACTCTGTGAGTGTTAATCTACCCTTATTTCTTAATTTGTTTGTCCACCATTAAGAAACCCTCTTGTTTTTAACATGTAGTAGATCATTAAGAACTATGTGTACATATCTAAAGTCACACAATATATTTTTTTCCTTTCTTGTTTAAATAACTTTTTTATATTCATTTATTTGTAATGGTTGTTAAAATAGTATTGGAGGTGCAAAGCTCTTACAACAAGGGAGAAAATAGACCACTTAAAGAATCTACAAAGGTACTCTTAGTACATCTGAAAGTTTACTCAATAGTGCTAAAAATTTGGATATACATTATTGCGTATAATTTTGCATGTGACACTTTTCCTAAAATCATGTGACACCTCCTCTAAAAACTTTTACAGCTACATGTTGGGTGAGAGTCTCATGCCCTTGAATCTTTGTGAGATTGAAGATATTGAAAATAGAATGGTTATTGCACTTAACAAGATAAGAGAAAGAATGGTAAGTGTTGTTTACATTTTATTACAAGTTTTATCTTTGAATGGTATGTGAAAATATTATTCAATACGGTAAAAATATCATTATTTTCTTAACGTTAAATTTTTTCTATGTTCAATGATGTAGGTGCAACTATTACAAGATGAAGCTCAAGAACTTTGTGAAAGGGTAAGATTTATAAATAATAATGAGATGACGAATATCATTTTCAATCTCTGATATGTTTTATTTAATATTTAGTATTTAATATTTAAACATTTTTTGTTTAAATAAAATTATAAATTTAGCAAATAGAATTTTCATGAATAATCTTTAATAGAAACAAGTTAGTATTAATTGTATACTATTATAATAGACATAATAAGAGCCACCATATTTACAACAAAATAACATGCATAATAAGAGTCTACAAAATATAACAAGATTAAAATTTTAAGGCCTCTATTTGTAATAAAGTGAAATGGTCTCATATAATGAATAATGGACCCAAGGTCAATGGATCATGTCCCCATGGACAACACTTATGATAGTGTGAAAGGGGTGGTCATGTATATATGTCAAATAGGCTATATTTGGGGTACCTTTTGTTGCTCTTAACCTAGGCTAATCATCCTAATCTAGGATAATTAGGTTAACCCAAGGCTAATCTAGAAGCTCTTTTCTTTCATTGGTATAAGAGCTTAGTTTTTGATCCACTTGCTTCTTGGTTTCAAGAAAATTTGAGAAATTCTTGGATTTTTTTATTTTCTTGATCAAGAAGAGGGACATGGTGATCTTGATTGGGTGAATTTAATCTTCTTGATTCATTTTCTAAGCTTTTGGGGCAGTGCGTTTGCTAAGGACCAAATTTTGAGGAAATCACTCCTAATTTCAAATCCTAGGACCAAAATTGGGAAAACGTTTGCTAATCAAGATTAATGCTAATCCAAAGATGTTTTTTCCCTTTCCTCTTATTTCTTGCTTGATTTTTGAGTGATACAAGGCTTAAATCTCTAGTTAACAAGCTTGCCATATCTTAGGGCTTTGACTTGCGAGGTAATAAGCTTCACAATGAGACTAGCTTTGGTAACCTTCGTTGAGGATTTCTACCCGTGAGGGTGCTCAACAATTACGTGCATCTTCTCATCTATTGGAGCCAAATATCTACCATTAGAGCTTTTCATGACTTGTGGAAGGGATTTAACATTGATTGGATAGTATAATGGTGGAAAATGACATCTATACCCTCCTTCTTCCTCATGGCAAACTCTCGCCCCGCCAACGACTGAGAGAAAAAAATATCTAGAAAATCATGAGGTTCAAGCTTCATAAACCTTTCATAACCTCTCAAGCTTATTCCATAATGTCTTCTCTTCATGTTTGAAAGTTTGTTTGGGCTATAATTAGACAAAAAATGGTTGTGTGTTTTCTTCTTAGGGTTTTTTTGAGAAGAGAGTGTGCAATGTGGCCTAATTAAGTGCTAACTAAGAGAGTGCAATGTGGCCTAATTAAGTGCTAACTAAGATGCTAATCATGAGTAAGATTTGATTAATACTCTACATAAGCCTTTAAATGAGCCTTGAACTCACCATGCCATGAGTGCCATGGTAAAGTGGTACGGTGAGGGATTAGGTACAATGGTGGTGAAGACTTGGCACATTCCATTAGCTCCCTGACAAACCAAAGGGTTCTTGATTTCGACAACATTGACTTGATGAAACGGTAGTAGTTGTGACCTATCTCAGGGGTCAAACAGAGGAATGTTGCCAATCAAATTTGGTCAAGGCATTGACATGGATGTGTAGGGATAGCTTAAAGCATTTCATCAAGCTAAAGATTTTCAAAATCGCCTTCCATTTGATGAAGATTTGGCCACATTTGTGTTAAAGTTGACTTCTCCAAAAAATCAAAACAGAGAATAGTACAAGTTGACTTCTCCAAAAAATCAAAACAGAGAATAGTACAAATTGACCAAGTCAAAGGCAACTACATAAGTGGATAGAGCATTGAAATACCCCTCTATAGATCCAAGGAACATTCAATTTGGATTTTGGGAACCCTTTCAAAAGATTTTTGAGCAATTAAGATGATGCTGAAGGCCAAACCCAAAAAAGGGAACTACAAGGAAGCTCTTAAGTGTGAAGGAAGCAAGACAAGAAGCAAGTTAGGATGCTCAAGGAGAAATGCAAGAATAAATTAGTGGAAATATCAATGAAGCGGTGCATAAAGAGGCTAATGTTCCACAAATACCTTAAGAAGGTAGTGACATGAACGTGAACGACATGATGTATCTCATGGAAACTATGATTGAAAGGATGGACCAAAGATTTTAGTTCATGGTGGGACAGGTTTGAGTGTACAAGCAAGAAGTTGCATAATGGGATCACAAGCTTGAGGAAAGATGTGGATAAAGGAAAAAAATCTTATGGTGGACCTATGTTGCATCCATATGCACCAAATACTTTTCCACCAATGAGGCCACAAGCTTATGGGTATTTTGTGGAACCTTCACATGTAAATTGCATAATCCTCAAGCTAGTATGCACCATATTGATGGGAATCATGGTTCTATTCTTAGAAAGGACAAGCTGCCTCCGCCAATGATGCATCAAGGTGGAACAAGTATGCCTGATATGACTATGCATGGTCCATGTAAGATCCCTGTTTCCACCGCGCAACGGATTCGGGGTGTTAGCAGCGGAAGTAGCCTTTCTTGCGTGGGCCACAGTCCCACACTCGGGGCCTCATCCACGGATATCCGGACAAGAGACTAATCTGTTGGTTTTTCCAAAACCGGACTCGAAAAAACTTCCCTTACCCGGAAAGCACGGGCGATTCCACCAGGATAACTTTTTACTCTAACGCACTCAAGACCATTACTGATCAAGCTGATCCGATTGCACCTATAAAGATACTCGGTCAGATCAAGGAAGAAACTTGCACTTGGATCATTGGGATCAACGCTTTTTTCCCCATCAACGAGGCACAGCCATTGATTCCTATCCATAGAACAACTACTATCCAAGATTTACTTTATCTATCGTAATAACAGAAATTGAGTCTAGATTTACGGATCTATCAGTCCAGCCTAACCCCATCCAGTCCCATGGGTTAACCAACCGCCCAACCACTGTAGTGATGGGATCCAATTAGGAATTTGGTTAGGTTTTGTCCCGGGTACCAGGGGAAAAGAGTTCCTAGGCCCCCTAGCCGGAAGTTCATGCAAACATAAAACTAGTCACACCACTTACACACCCAATATGAAATTGCCTTTTTCTCAGCATCAACTAACTTTAAAACAATCCTTTAATGAAACCATTATGTCACTGATGACAATCCTCGAAATCTCTGGTTGAATCCATATTTCCAATCATTCATTCGATCGGAGTACTTATGGCATCATTGGCAACCAGAACGCTCACCACCTGTTCACTCAGGGGCCTTTTCAATAGTTCCTAGCTCATAGTACCCGATAATATTTTCACATATAAAAATCAAGATGGAATCATCGTTGAAGATCAGTAAGATCAATCAACAGATCCATATAAGAGAGCCATGGACTCATCCGTTGAGGACCAGCAAGGTCAATCAACCAGATCCATGCCCGGTTTCATAAAACAACTCTTACTCCTTGTTCCAATATCTTCCACGATGCACGTATGGGTATCTTCGGCGACCCAGAGCCCGAGCACCGTATGGTCAGCACCCTCTAGGATCCTTCGCAGGTGACCTAGTGCTTCACTCATAGGCCGCTTCGTTGGTCCCTCATCCACTGTACCGAAAGCTCACCATTTAAATCGAACCGAGGCTGGTCAAGACCTCGGTCGACCTTGCTACGCAAGACGTCCTCCATTGACTCTCCGTCAGCAGTTGCAACTTTATCAGATTGGTCTCCATGACCTTAATCCACAAGACGGTCAAAATGCTTCCCCAGCATTTTTGACATAAAACAGTCATTTACAAACAGGTCACAAAATACAGTTTCTATATCGAACTCTCGTCTTTCCACATTATCCCTCCTCAGTCCACATTACTTATTCCACATTCCATTCATATGTGTACTCATTCTCATCCATTCACTCATATCGACGACACATTATTTCACATTCATTATTCTACATACACATCCATGTTCGTACATCCACATCATACATCCAATCCCATATCCGCATTCATACATACACATCCATATCCACATCCATACTGTGATGGGATGGTTATGAGAATGAATGCACTAAATCCAATATGATAAAAGTAACACTTTTACAATAAAATAATCAACTTTTATGCATACCTCTATGCATGAAATTCAAATATGATTAAAGTAACACTTTTATAATAAAATAATCAACTTTTATGCATACCTCTATGCATGAAATTCAAATATGATAAAAGTAACACTTTTATAATAAAATAATGACCTTTTATGCATACCTCTATGCATGAAATCCAAATATGATAAAAGTAACACTTTTACATTAAAATAATAATCTTTTATGCATACCTCTATGCATGAAGTCCAATTATGATAAAAGTAACACTTTTACATTAAAATAATAATCTTTTATGCATACCTCTATGCATGAAATCCAATTATGATAAAAGTAACACTTTTATATTAAAATAATAATCTTTTATGCATACCTCTATGCATGAATTCCAAATATGATAAAAGTAACACTTTTATATTAAAATAATAATCTTTTATGCATACCTCTATGCATGAAATCCAAATATGATAAAAGTAACACTTTTACATTAATAATCTTTTATGCATACCTCTATGCATGAATTTTAAATATGATAAAAGTAATAATATAATAATCTTTTATGCATACCTCTATGCATGAATTTTAAATATGATAAAAGTAACACTTTTACATTAAAATAATAATCTTTTATGCAAACCTCTATGCGTGAAATCCAAATATGATAAAAGTAACACTTTTAGATTAAAGTAACACTTTTATATTAAAAGTAACACTTTTATATTAAAAGTAACACTTTTATATGATAAAAGTAATACTTTTATATTAAAATAATAATCTTTTATGCATACCTCTATGCATGAAATCCAAATATGATAAAAGTAACACTTTTACAATAAAATAATCATCAAATATGCATAACATAAAAATCACTTTCTCCATGATTACAATAAAATTCTTTGAATTAATCTAGGATGATAATTCCTAGAATATGGTAGGAAGTCCTCTTTTCATGTTTTGAATGAAATTATTTTGTGTAATTTTTATAAAAATTTTGCCATAGCTCCGCTACTATGACTGATAAATCTCAATTTATTTTGAAGGATAAAGCTTATCATTAAGAGAATGATTAGAATGATCCCTAATTGGATCATTAACCCAATAATGGATTGAATCATCAATATTCATAAAATACATAAACTAAAAGCATAGAAAAAAGCCATTAATTTGGCCTCAAGCATAGATTAATCTTGGATTAAGGAAAAGCTTTATGAAAAGCTTCATTTGGATTGAGAAATGGGTCATGAATATGACCATTTCTTGAGTGAGAGAGAGAAATTACATAAAAACCATTAGAATTAAGCATGAATGAAAATTTATGTAATTCTTTACTATCATTAATCAATTAACTTCAATAGTATTCATCAAATTATGTAATTCTTCACTACCATTCATCAATTAACTTCAATAGCATTCAAAAACCATTCCAATTAAGCTTCTCAAGCTTGAGAGGGATTGAGAAGAGAGAAACATTGAGAAATTATAGAAAAGAATCAAAATTCACCATTTACCTTACAAATTGCTTGATTCTTTGTTCATCGTAGAGGCCCCCAACCAATCAATTGGTTTAGTATGTTGATGGAGCCACCAATGGGGATTGAAGAAAGAGGGAAGCTCCAATTTCTCCAATTTGGAGAGAATTTTAGAGAATAGTAGAAATAATTAACATTATTTCAGCATAACTCTAGTATAGTAAAATTCTTCTATTTTTTTCAAAGGATTCATATTCTATTTATAGGAGAGGGAAGCTCTAACCAAAGCTAACTGATTTTTAGAATTTTCTAGATTTCAGTTTGGTTGAATTTGGACTAGATTTGGACCTAGTTTGGTTCCTTTTTGATTCGGTTTGGTTCCATTTTGATTTGGTTTGGTTTAAGAGAGAGGAGAGATAAAAATATCACAATATTTTTGAGTTTAAAACTCATTCAAGCATGTGAAGTATGCACCTCCTTTAAGGGACTCCCCTTCCTTACATATGTGTCAAAATGGAATCATTATACGCAAAATATCTCATATTTTTGATATTACTCATAGTTTCTTACTAATAAACCTTGTGCATAGTCAACTCTTCATCTTATGTGAGCATTTACTCATTTTTGGGTATCTTCTTTTACAAATTGGATTTATCTCCTCCCCACACATGGATTGATCCTATTGGCCCACAGGAACCTTAATTGGACCATAATCCAAAAATTTCTGAAAATCTAGACCCTTAGGCTAAGGTCCTTTATACCCGATTCCAATTAATTCCAATTGCACATTGGAAAATTCTTTTTGAATTTATGTTTCATGGGAACTCATTTTAATATTATGAGAAATTTTTCTATCTAAAAATATTTAAAGTCTGAATATTCTCTCTCTAGAATATTTTCTCTCTCTATGTCAAAACATGTAGAGACAAGATCTTTTATATTTCTGAAGAGGGGATTGATTACAGGGGAAGATGCTGGATATCTTGAGAGGTTGGGGAGGAATCTTACATTCTCTTCCACTTGAAAAATGCGAGATGTCCTCATCTCGCAAACTGGGGGTAATTTCGCAAGATGCACGAATATGAGACTGAGAGAAAATTTAATTAAGATTAACCACCAAGAAAAGTCTCAAAGAGAGTAAGACTCAGGACAAGAACAAAGATTTCAACTTTATTCACTCTTGGAACATATACAGTTAAGATAGAAGAACTTTTTACACTTTCATAAGCCCGTCTATCATATGGTCACAAAAGCAGCACTCACAAGCTACACACGTATAAGGTAACTCGTCTATGGGAATAATTCGGCCGGTTATTGTAGCACCTATCTCATTGGTATGAGGTGACCTATTAAAAGGACCTCTGAGAGGCACCCAAAAAACAGGATAAAGGCATATCTTCTGATGTGAGAAAGAAAACACGCTAGTAAGAAAACCCGCTCAGAAAACCCAACATGCCTTGATCTCATCACGCAATAGTATCGGGGACCCAACCCCAAAGCTTCAATAACCATAGCCAAGCGGACATTGTTACGAAAGTGCTGCTGACCCCATGGTGTTACCCTAGTTATGTCTTGATAGGTCCGCTACCATTTGGTCTGAGCTACAGAAGTTCCCAAGTGAGGGAAAAGTGAGCGCTCATACAGTTCTATAAAATCCTTCTTTACAGACTCGTTTGCATCTTGAAGGTGAGAAATCATCATGGATAAAACCAATTCCTGCTGTCAAGCCATAAAAGAGATTAAGAAAGAAAGGAGATCGATGGAAGTAAGATTACTGCGAGCGACAAATAAGAGTTACGACTTATATAAAAAAAAAGAACTAGCGTAACCTAGAAGCCAACGGGTATCTTGCCCCTGAAGTTTTTTCGCCATTTGATGAATTGGGTTTGGCACATTTTTCTTTAGAAGGTTTACATGAAATACATTATGAACTTTGAGATGATGAGGTAGAAAAAGCTCGTAGGCTAAGTCACCTACTTTCTTTGAAATCAGATATGGCCCACAATATCTGGGGCTAACTTCTTATACTTCCCAAGAGATAAAAAACTTCTTTTGGGCCGTACTCGAATGAAGACCATATCTGCTTCTTTGAATTTTCTGACTGTCCTCTTCTTATCTGCATACTGCTTCTGTCGATCCTGGGCAGTCTTTTAACTAAGGACCAAATCCTTGGCATCCAAAACACCGGTTCACACTTCTAAACTCATCGTTCTGAATCCTTAAAATAAGTGGGGCTCTTGAGAAAGTATTCTGGGGAAAGGTATTCCTTCTTAAACAGAATCCTCTTTTATTTTAGAGCGAGAAAATATAAGATCAGAAAGGGAGATTCTTACTCCTGTATACCTCGAAGGCTGGGGGAGGAATCTTACATTCTGTTCTGGGGTTCCTTATATTCTGGTCAACCCAATAGAACACGGGGATAAATATCCCTTATATAGAACTCATCATTAAATAACAATTCATTTAGATCATATCATTCATATCTTTAACACGATAATGGTCCATTAGACCGAAAAATTTCCTTCTGAACATTCCTCCACGAGAATTTCAGTTAAGCAAGTTCTCAATTTGTCATCCCTTAACTTGATCTACCGTGTGTCAAGTATTAACAGTAGCAATTTGACATCACAATCCACTAATCTCATAGTGATTTGCTGAAATCATTATCATCACTTATCATCACAGGGACTCGTCCCAATCATCCACATTGTGGTTTCGCTCAGCTTATTACATTTCAACCCATTTTCAGGGATCATCATTTTTTTCAATCAGAATCCAAATCAATTCATCAGTTCCCAAACAGAATTAAAAATCATATCAACCACATTCGAATTCATCAACTAGATAGCATTAATGCTTATAATTTCAAGTCGTAGATTTACTCGTATATACTGCCGGTAAAGAGCTGCAGTTATACCCTCGGTATATACAGGTAGTCATGGTACTTGGAACTATAGGGTAAATACCATCATGTCTAGGCCTCAAGCAAGTCCGGGTTCCATACAATTGTGGCACTTCCATTTGAAGACCCAATTACTAATTTACGAATTTTCAGTTTGAATATCAATTGTATGAATTATATCACACAATTACAACCTTTTTGTGCTACTTGATAAATTTTTGACATATTTGGCTTCTCAATTGAGATCTTTATTAGCCAATTTTCTCTGATACCAACTGTAAGATCCCTGTTTCCACCGCGCAACGGATTCGGGGTGTTAGCAGCGGAAGTAGCCTTTCTTGCGCGGGCCAAGGTCCCACACTCGGGGCCTCATCCATGAATATCCGGACAAGAGACTAATCCATCGGTTTTTCCAAAACCGGACTCGGAAAAACTTCCCTTACCCGGAAAGCACAGGCGATTCCACCAGGATAACTTTTTACTCTAACGTAGTCAAGACCATTACTGATCAAGCTGATCCGATTGCACCTATAAAGATACTCGGTCAGATCAAGGAAGAAACTTGCACTTGGATCATTGGGATCAATGCTTTTTTCCCCATCAAGGAGGCACAGCCATTGATTCCTATCCATAGAACAATTACTATCCAGGATTTACTTTATCTATCGTAATAACAGAAATTGAGTCTCGATTTACGGATCCATCAGTCCAGCCTAACCCCATCCAGCCCCATGGGTTAGCCAACCGCCCAACCACTATAGTGATGGGATCCAATTAGGAATTTGGTTAGGTTTTGTCCCGGGTACCAGGGGAAAAGAGTTCCTGGGCCCCCTAGCCGGAAGTTCATGCAAACATAAAACTAGTCACACCACTTACACACCCAATATGAAATTGCCTTTTTCTTAGCATCAACTAACTTTAAAACAATCCTTTAATGAAACCATTATGTCACTGATGACAATCCTTGAAATCTCTAGTTGAATCCATATTTCCAATCATTCATTCGATCGGAGTACTTATGGCATCATTGGCAACCAGAACGCTCACCACCTGTTCACTCAGGGGCCTTTTCAATAGTTCCTAGCTCATAGTACCCGACAATATTTTCACATATAAAAATCAAGATGGAATCCTCGTTGAAGATTAGCAAGATCAATCAACAGATCCATATAAGAGAGCCATGGACTCATCCGTTGAGGACCAGCAAGGTCAATCAACCAGATCCATGCCCGGTTTCATAAAACAACTCTTACTCCTTGTTCCAATATCTTCCACGACGCATGTATGGGTATCTTCGGCGACCTAGAGCCCGAGCACGGTATGGTTAGCACCCTCTAGGATCCTTCGCAGGTGACCTAGCGCTTCACTCATAGGCCGCTTCCTTGGTCCCTCATCCACCGTACCGGAAGCTCACCATTTAAATCGAACCGAGGCTGGTCAAGACCTCGGTCGACCTTGCTACACGAGACATCCTCCATTGACTCTCCGTCAGCAGTTGCAACTTTATCAGATTGGTCTCCATGACCTTAATCCACAAGACGGTCAAAATGCTTCCCCAGCATTCTTGACATAAAACAGTCATTTACAAACAGGTCACAAAATACAGTTTCTATATCGAACTCTCGTCTTTCCACATTATCCCTCCTCAGTCCACATTACTTATTCCACATTTCATTCATATGTGTACTCATTCTCATCCATTCACTCATATCGAGACGACACATTATTTCACATACACATTCACATTCATTATTCTACATACACATCCATGTTCGTACATCCACATCATACATCCAATCCCATATTCGCATTCATACATACACATCCATATCCACATCCATACATCCACATCCACATCAACATTCACATCCATACATCCACATCTACATGCATACATCCATTTTCACATCCTCATTCATACATCCACATCCATATCTACATCCATACATCCACATCCACATCCACATTCACATTCATACATACACATCTACATGCATACATCCATTTTCACATCCTTATTCATACATCCATATCCACATACATACATCCACATTCGTATCTACATCCATATCCACATTCATTCATACATCCACATCCACATTCAAATAAATACATCCATTTTCACATTCCCATTCATACAACCACATACGCCTTCACATCTATTCTTTTACATCACATCCATTCTCGCCCTATCACAACCCATATACATCTTATTCCATCACATACACTTCTTACCTCATCCCATACACATCTTATCACATATAAACTCCTCTTATCACATCCTAACTCATCTCATATGCATCTTATCACATCTTATCACATCTCATACACCTCTTATCAGATCCTATCACATCTCATACACATCTTAACTCATCTTATCACATCCTAACTCATCTCATATGTATCGTATCACATCTTATCACATCTCATACACTCTTATCACATCCTATCACGTCTCATACACATCTTATCACATCCTATAACATCTCATATGCCTCTTATCACATCCTATCACTTCCCATATCTATTTATAGAATACAAGAGAATTCTTATATTTGATATAAGATTTCTCTACACATTTATTTATGCATAAATTCCATTTAAGGAGACTAACACTTTCGAAATAAAAATCAATCTTTTATGAATCTTCCTATGCATAAATTCATTTTAAATGAAAATGACACTTTTGAATTAAAATTCAATCTTTTATGCATCTTCCTATGCATAAACTCAATTTAGATGAGAATTGACACTTTTGAATTAAAAATCCATCTTTTATGCATCTTCCTATGCATAAACTCAATTTAGATGAGAATTGACACTTTTGAATTAAAAATCCATCTTTTATGCATCTTCCTATGCATAAATTCAATTTGGATGAGAATAACACTTTTGAATTAAAAATCCATTCTTTTATGCATCTTCCTATGCATAAATTCAATTTAGATAAGAATGACACTTTTGAATAAAAAATCAATCTTTTATGCATCTTCTTATGCATAAATTCAATTTGGTAGGAAATACACTTTTAGAATAAAAGAATTTCTCTTATGCATCTAAGTTATGCATAAAATCCATTTATGATAAAAATCACACTTTTAGTACAAAAAGAATATCTTTTATGCATACCTCTATGCATGAAATCCAATATGATAAAATTTACACTTTTACAGTAAAATAAACAACTTTTATACATACCTCTATGCATGAAATTCAAATATGATTAAAGTAACACTTTTATAAATAAAATAATCAACTTTTATGCATACCTCTATGCATGAAATCCAAATATGATAAAAGTAACACGTTTATAATAAAATAATCAACTTTCATGTATACCTCTATGCATGAAATCCAAATATGATAAAAGTAACACTTTTATATTAAAATAATAATCTTTTATGCATACCTCTATGCATGAAATCCAATTATAATAAAAGTAACACTTTTACATTAATATAATAATCTTTTATGCATACCTCTATGCATGAAATCCAATTATGATAAAAGTAACACTTTTACATTAAAATAATAATCTTTTATGCATACCTCTATGCATGAAATTCAATTATGATAAAAGTAACACTTTTATATTGAAATAATAATCTTTTATGCATACCTCTATGCATGAATTCCAAATATGATAAAAGTAACACTTTTATATTAAAATAATAATCTTTTATGCATACCTCTATGCATGAATTCCAAATATGATAAAAGTAACACTTTTACATTAATATTATAATCTTTTATGAATACCTCTATGCATGAAATCCAAATATGATAAACGTAACACTTTTACATTAATATAATAATCTTTTATGCATACCTCTATGCATGAAATCCAAATATGATAAAAGTAACACTTTTATATTAAAATAATAATCTTTTATGCAAACCTCCATGCATGAAATCCAAATATGATAAAAGTAACACTTTTACAATAAAATAATCATCAATTATGCATAACATAAAAATCAAATTCTCCATGATTACAATAAAATTCTTTCAATTAATCTAGGATGATAATTCATAGAATATGGTAGGAAGTCCTCTTTTCATGCTTTGAATGAAATTATTTTATGTGTAATTTTATATAAAAATTTTACCATAGCTCCGCTACTATGACTGATAAATCTCAATTTATTTTGAAGGATAAAGCTTATCATTAAGGGAATGATTAGAATGATCCCTAACTGGATCAATAACCCAATAATGGATTGAATCATCAATGTTCATGAATTACAAAAACTAAAAGCATAGAAAAAAGTCATTAATTTGGCCTCAAGCATAGATCAATCTTGGATTAAGGAAAAGCTTTATGAAAAGCTTCATTTGGATTGAGAAATGGGTCATGAGTATGACCATTTCTTGAGTGAGAGAGAGAAATTACATAAAAACCATTAGAATTAAGCATAAATAAAAATTTATGTAATTCTTTACTATCATTAATCAATTAACTTCAATAGCATTCATCAAATTATGTAATTCTTCACTACCATTCATCAATTAACTTCAATAGCATTAAAAAACCATTTCAATTAACTTCAATAGCATTCAAAAACCATTTCAATTAAGCTTCTCAAGCTTGAGAGGGGTTGAGAAGAGAGAAACATTGAGAAATTATAGAAAAGAATTAAAATTCACCATTTACCTTACAAATTGCTTGATTCTTTGTTCATCGTAGAGGCCCCCAACCAATAAATTGGTTTAGTATGTTGATGGAGCCACCAATGGGGATTGAAGAAAGAGGGAAGCTCCAATTTCTCCAATTTGGAGAGAATTTTAGAGAATAGTAGAAATTAGCATTATTTCAGCATAACTCTAGTATAGTAAAATTCTTCTATTTTTTCAAAGGATTCATGTTCTATTTATAGGAGAGGGAAGCTCTAACCAAAGCTAACTGATTTTTAGAATTTTCCAGATTTCAGTTTGGTTGAATTTGGACTAGATTTGGACCTAGTTTGGTTCCTTTTTTATTCGGTTTGGTTCCATTTTGATTTGGTTTGGTTCAAGAGAGAGGAGAGATAAAAATATCACAATATTTTTGAGTTTAAAACTCATTCAAGCATGTGAAGTATGCACCTCCTTTAAGGGACTCCCCTTCCTTACATATGTGTCAAAATGGAATCATTATACCCAAAATATCACATATTTTTGATATTACTCATAGTTTACTAATAAACCTTGTGCATAGTCAACTCTTCATCTTATGTGAGCATTTACTCATTTTTGGGTATTTTCTTTTACAAATTGGATCTATCTCCTCCCCACGCATGGACCCCACACATGGATTGATCCTATTGGTCCACAGGAACCTTAATTGGACCATAATCCAAAATTTTCTAAAAATCTAGACCCTTAGGCTAAGGTCCTTTATATCCATTTTCAGTTAATTCTAATTGCACATTGGAAAGTTCTTTTTGAATTTTTGTTTAAGGGGAATTCATTTTAATATTATGAGAAATTTTTCTATCTAAAAATATTCAAAATCTGAATATTCTCTCTCTAGAATATTTTCTCTCTCTATGTCAAAACAGGTAGAGACGAGATCTTTTATATTTCTGAAGAGGGGATTGATTACAGGGAAAGATGCTGGATATCTTGAGAGGCTGGGGAGGAATCTTACATTTCTAAAAATCTAGACCCTTAGGCTAAGGTCCTTTATACCCATTTCTAATTAATTTCAATTGCACATTGGAAAGTTCTTTTTGAATTTTTGTTTCAAGGGAATTCATTTTAATATTATGAGAAATTTTTCTATCTAAAAATATTCAAAATCTGAATATTCTCTCTCTAGAATATTTTCTCTCTCTTTGTCAAAACAGGTAGAGACAAATCTTTTATATTTTTGAAGAGGGGATTGATTACAGGGGAAGATGCTGGATATCTTGAGAGGCTGGGGAGGAATCTTACATTCTCTCCCACTTGAAAAATGCGAGATGTCCTCATCTCGCAAACTGGGGGTAATTTCGCACAAGATGCACGAATATGAGACTGAGAGAAAATTTAATTAAGATTAACCACCAAGAAAAGTCTCAAAGAGAGTAAGACTCAGGACAAGAACAAAGATTTCAACTTTATTCACTCTTGGAACATATACAGTTAAGATAGAAGAACTTTTTACACTTCCATAAGCCCGTCCATCATATGGTCACAAAAGCAGCACTCACAAGCTGCACACGTATAAGGTAACTCGTCTATGGGAATAATTCGGCCGGTTATTGGAGCACCTATCTCATTGGTATGAGGTGACCTATTAAAAGGACCTCTGAGAGGCAAGCCAAAAATGGGATAAAGACATATCTTCTGATGAGAAAGAAAACACGCTAGTAAGAAGACCCGCTCAGAAAACCCAACATGCCTTGATCTCATCATGCAATAGTATCGGGGGCCCAAACCCAAAGCTTCAATAACCATAGCCAAGCGAACATTGTTACGAAAGTGCTGCTGACCCCACGGTGTTACCCTAGTTATGTCTTGATAGGTCCGCCATTTGTTTTGAGCTAGAGAAGTTCTCGAGTGAGGAAAAAGTGAGCGCTCATACAGTTCTATAAAATCCTTCTTCACAGACTCGTTTCCATCTTGAAGGTGAGAAATCATTATGGATAAAACCAATTCCTACTGCCAAGCCATAAAAGAGATTAAGAAAGAAAGGAGATCGATGGAAGTAAGATTACTGCGAGTGACAAGTAAAAGTTACGACTTATATAAAAAAAAGAACTAGCGTAACCTAGAAGCCAACGGGGTATCTTGCCCCTGAAGTTTTTTCGCCTTTCGATGAATTGGGTTTGGCACATTTTTCTTTAGAAGGTTTACATGAAATACATTATGAACTTTGAGATGATGAGGTAGAAAAAGCTCGTAGGCTAAGTCACCTACTTTCTTTGAAATCAAATATGGCCCACAATATCTGGGGCTAACTTCTTATACTTCCCAAGAGATAAAAAACTTCTTTTGGGCCGTACTCGAATGAAGACCATATCTGCTTCTTTGAATTTTTTGACTGTCCTCTTCTTATCTGCATACTGCTTCTGTCGATCCTGGGCAGTCCAAATCCTTGGCATCCAAAACACCGGTTCACACTTCTGAACTCATCATTCTGAATCCTTAAAATAGGTGGGGCTCCTGAGAAAGTATTCTGGGGAAAGGTCTTCCTTCTTAAACAGAATACTCTTTTATTTTAGAGCGAGAAAATATAAGATCAGAAGGGAGGTTCTTACTCCTGTATACCTCGAAGGCTGGGGGAGGAATCTTACAGTCCATGAATGGGGTTTCATCAATGCAAGGGAGAAATGTGGACAAAAGCAAAGGCATAGTTTTGGATGAATCAATAGTGAATAGACAAAAGAAAAGGCATAGTTTTGGATGAATCAAGAGTGAATGGAAAATCGGAATCATCCACACATGAGTGGTCATCACTTTGATGAGATGGGTCATCATCCTTCACACATGAGTGGTCATCACTTTGATGAGATGGGTCATCATCCTTCACACATGAGTGGTCATCACTTTGAGGAGATGGGTCATCATCCTTCATACATGAGTGGTCTCATCACTTTGAGGAGATCGGTCATTTTTTGAATTCAAAGGTTTGTAAGGCCAAGAAGATGACCCTAAGTATGATTCTCACTGAACCTTGCCATGAAGACATTAAGGAGGATGTGGATGAATATGAGGAGTATTTTGAAGATAACAAAAATGAAGTTGAAGATGTAGAAAAGGATGGTGAATTCCCTTTTGACTTGGGGGAAATGTTGACTATGATGATGGGTTACCATTGCCTATGTGTGCTTATCATGACAAGGACAATATGGCTACCCTATGCAATATCTCAAGTTATACCTAAGTTGGTTGTAAAGGGGAAAATACATTGAGGTTGAAGGCGTAAATTAATGGAAGGGTGGTACATGTTTTGCTTGATATTGGCAGCACGCATAGATTTATTAACACCAAATCCATGTACAGTCTCAAATTATAGCCCGTAGCTTTATCTTTGTGGCATGAAGTTCAAATGGATAATGGAGCAAATATGGATTTCACAATGGTATGCAAAGATGTGAGGTTGATTCTCACAAATTATTAAACTTGCAAGGTTGATTTACTTGTATTGGATATGGGTCCCATTGACATTGTTTTGGATACAATTGGTTGGCAGCTCTTGGGTTGTTTCACATGAATTTCTAGAAAGGGTATATGAGTTTCATGCATGGAAACCATGAGGTTACATTTATCAGAAATCATGTGCTAAGTATTAAGATGATCAATGTAACCTCATGGAAACCATGAGGTTACATTTATCAGAAATCATGTGCTAAGTATCAGAAATCATGTGCTAAGTATTAAGATGATCAATGCAACACAACTCAAGAGGTGACGAAAGGAATGTATATATGTTTTTCAGCTTTGCAAGGCAGAAAGCAATGAGGAAAAGGGTGACATTATGCATAAAGGTGTGAAGGAATCGTTAAAGGAGTATGAAAATGTGTTCCAAATGCCAAAGTGCTTGCCAACCAAAAAAGGGAGGTGGATCATGGAATAGAACTTGAGCCGCATACCTAGCTCCTTAAAAAACTACCTTATATAGATTGTGAAAAGTGGAGAAGGATGAAGTGGCAAAGCAAGTACAAGAGCTTATGGACATGGGATGGGTTACTCCTAGCCAATCACTTTTTTCATCACTCGTACTCTTGGTCAAGAAGAAGGATGGCACTTTTCGCATGTGTGTGGACTATAGGGATTTGAATAAATCTACAATCAATAATAGATTCCCTATTCCATGAATTGATGATTTTCTTGATAAGTAGAAAGGTGCTTATTTCTTCTCCAATATTTATTTGAGATTGTGCTATCACCAATTAATAATCAACAAGGAATGTGATGAGTACAGAATGTCATTATGGACCAAGAGAGGTCTTTACAATTATTTGGTTATGACGTTTGGATTGTGCAATGCACTAGCAACATTTCAAGCCCTAATGAACAAGGTGCTTGGACCTTTTCTCTAAAAATGGGTGCTTGTATTCTTCAATGATATCTTGATATATAGCAAAGGGGAGAAGGAGAACTTAATGCATGTAAGGGCTATTTTGGATGCTTTAAGAGCCAATAACTTGTATGCAAAGGAGAGCAAATGTACATTTATGTGGATCCTAATAAGGTTGAGTGTGTTAAAAATCAGCCCATGCCTACAAATACCACTCAATTAAGGGGATTCTTAGGCCTTTCATCATTTTATAGGAGGGTCATTAAGAGGTATGCTCATATTACCTCTCCTCTTACTGAAGAATGAATCTTCCTCCTTTTGGGATGCTATAGCCGATAAGAGCTTCCAAGAGCTTAAGGAAATGCTCACATCAGCCCCTATACTTGTATTTCCAGACTTCACGAATCCATTTGTGGTTCAAGACGATGCATGTAAAAGAGGCATTGGGGCTGTTTTGTTCCAAGATCACATAGTGATTGCATTTGAGAGCCAAAAGCTTAATGAGAAAGAAATAGTTATGCATGTCTATGATTAAGAGATGTTGGCAATACTTCATGCAATAAATAAGAGGAATCATTACTTATATGGGAGTCATTTCTTTGTGAAGATTGATCATAGAGTGCTTCAATACTTCTTGTCTCAGCCTATGCTCTCTCCCAAGAAAAGATGGGTGGTTACATTACAAAATTATGATTTTGAAATTTCTTATATGAAAGGGAAAGAGAATGTTGTGGCAGATGCATTGTCACGTATATGGGTGAAAGCATGTTCAAGGTAACAAAATATCATGTCCATGGACATACAAGTCAAAGGGTGCACTCAGCTCATTTCCAGTTGTATTTCTCAATTTCAAAGTACCTTTTTTCAAGTCCACTGTTTGGTGCCTTTCTTCTCACTCCACGTAAAAATCATTGTTGCCACATTTAACACCCTGTAGTTCTGGGTTTCCTTGATCAGCTAAATAGAGAACATGATGAATTGCAATCAACATTAATAGCAAATGTGCACAATACATTGGCTGTTCTTAAGCAGCCAACAACCAAAGAAGAGTACATTTACTACTCTCATGAATTGTACTCAGCAAACTGTCCATTACTAAGGTCGCCAAAGTTTTGCAAGTTTCTAGGCGTTCCTTGTACACCGCAAAAAATAGATGCAGTCCTAGATAAATGATACCGATCGCTTATTCTCATTGAAAGTATGCTCGAGGCTTCCACATTGGAGTGCCATAATGGATGAAATCAAATAACTTGTTTACTCCTTTTGGGAATCTGAAACATATGTCTCCACCCAACAAGAAAGATGTTTGCAGAAAAAGAATAAGATGAAACCGTTACATCAAGCATCAAGCATCTAGTCCATCTGCTCGATCAACCTCAAGTACATGAACCTTGTTTACTAGTTACATGTGCTGACTATCATAGTACATTCACTATCGATAAATGGCATACTTGCATATGCTAACTATGACACTTGCATCCTAGTTAGGACACTCACAAATTATACTATAATTAACATGCATACATGCTAGCTAGAAAAGTAAATAATGCTAAGTAACATACCTACATGCTTGTTACAGTTAGATGGTACAAACGGAAGAAGTTAATCTATCTCTACTCAACTCATTAATGCTAACTAGCATACATGTATGCTCATCTTAGCACACTCATCAATGTTGACCAGCATACTTCACTACTTTGTTAGAACACTAAATCATGTTAACTAGCATATCTTCATCCTAACTACCATATTTGCATGCTAACTACTATAACTTCATGTTAGTTAGCATACTTGCAGGCTAGTTAGCATACCTGCATACTTGTTAGAACACTAAATCATGCTAACTAGCATACTTGCATAGTAACTACACAGTACTTACGTGCTAACTAGCATAACTGCATGTTAGTTAGCATACCTGCATGCTAGTTAGCATACTTGCATACTTGTTAGAACACTAAATCATGCTAACTACTATACATGCATACTAATTAACACATTCAGAATTCTAACTAGCATAACTGCATGTTAGTTAGAATACCTGCATGCTTCTGACAACACTAAATCATGCTAACTACCATACCTGCATGCTAGTTAGCACATTCAACATTCTAACTAGCATAATTGCATGTTAGTTAGCATGATTTCATGTTAGTTAGCATACTTGTATTTTAGTTAGCATGCTTCATTCTTGTTAAAACACTTAATTATGCTAACTACCATACCTACATCCTAATTAGCACATTTATAATGCTACCTAGCTCAACTGCATCGTAACTACCATATCTACATTGAAGCTAGATCAGTAAATCATGCTATTTAACATAATTGCATGCTTGTTAGCACACTTAGGTATGCTAACTAGAATACTTGGATGCTAATTGGAATAGTAAATCATGCCACCCCTAGCATACCGAGCAATGTATACTTATTCATTCATGCTTGTGGATGCTTTGTTCTTACATTGTAGGTTGAGTTGTTTCAGAAATGCAAAGCTGCCCATCTTGGTTGCAATCTTCAATTACGCTCATTTGACTATTTGAAGCCCTTTTGCTTGTTGAGTGAAGGAAAGATATACATGCTGCTGTGAATATCATGTTCAAATGTCTTTCTTCAAAGACACACTTAACTAGATGCGCTCTCAAAATTTTGGTCTCAATAAGAGTGAATGTGACTTTAGGTGTGAGGTTTATGCAGGAGATGGTGCAACCATGGATCACATCGCACAGGTTTGTACTTTCAATGGTGTGATACAATTATGGGAATCAGTAGTCTGCTCAAATGAGGAAGATGAGTCATTCCATTTAAGGAGGTGTTTGATGGGAGAATAGGATGCTTATGGTGTAGAGAAAATGCCATGATGCCTTGGAGAAAGAAAGAAAGGGCATACTATAATTGTGAAGGGATTTGAATATGTGGAAGTAATGGAAAAACACGGAAGGAAAAGAAAAGGAAAGATATTGTGAACAAGGAGATGAAATGTTCAAAGTTCCTCCAACCTATTGAAGGCTAAGTTGAAGGTATTTGTTACTCACGAAGAGAAGTGATAGAATTCAACCACTATTGAACCAAAATCACACCTCTTATCTACTCTACTGGTTTATTGAAAACTCTCAAACCTTACAACACCATGACTTGAAGCGATAAAAAAACACTCCATGCATGCTCAAATTTGATAATTAAACCATATGATAGAGATTAAAAGACCCGAGGTTATCAAATTTGAGAAACCAACCCATACAATACTCATAGTCTTAGCACAATAGTCATTGTCTTAACACAACACCAAAAGCTCAATACACTTCACACCCTCTCTTCTCCACACTCATCATCTACAAAACAACATCCCACTCTTCTCCCTTTATTGGTTTTTGTCTTGATTGTATCATAGGAGGCATCCTTGCTCATCTCCCTTGCAACTTCCTCCACATAAAATGGTAGTACACTACAATAAGAATTTTATAAACCGCATTTCATTAACATTTCAAAGCATGTCATGGCAAAAACTCACACAAAAGCATATCATCCTCCTAGAGTGCATATAATGTCCTAAATAAGTCAATAGTAGTAACCTTAACAAACCATGACAAAACATAAGTCAATAGTAGTAACCATACTAATCAAAAGGGCAGCCATATGCATCATCCACTGGGTCACTCTCTGAAATCTCCTCGTCTGAGCTGGACTAATCTCTAGTACCTGCAGAAGGTCCCTCTACCAAAGGTTGTAAAATGCGACCAACAATGTCAGGGTCACTATCAAAAGAATAACAGGGGCGGCCATATGCAATGCATGCATGCATCAAAGGGGCTGTACCACTACCCATCTCCAAAGCCAATCCTCTAGGAGGACAAAGAGCCTCTAGAAAGCATCTCACAAATCCGACACTCCGCTGCACACCTGATCTCAAATGTGCCTCCTCGCCAGCCTCCAATATTCTTGCATTATCTGGCAAATAGTGACGAATGACATGCCGCGAGAACTGCACACCATGATCATGTTGTAATGTGGCACTCTCCTGAAGACGTAAAGAGGCCATGTAGCCTCGACGTCGTAGCATGTACAAGTAGAAGGCATCCATTTGTCGCACAATAATGACAAAAAATAGAGACATGTCAAAAACTAATCAAGAACAACAAAGCACCAAGAAAACTAAGTGTACAATAACCATGTCAAGTACCTCTACGGCAATACCCTCAATCGTAACCTCATCCATGAAGGCTAAGTCCTCAACTATGAATCTACGCACAATCTCCAGCTCACACTGCGGGGCATATTTCTCCACCCACGGGGGAGAGTCCCCTGATAGAAAGAAATACATTTTAAACATTGACAATTACCTAACAATCTTATTCACAAGTACCTAACAATCCTATTTACATATTTCTGACTGAAAGAATCACTTGAAATGGAGGCAAGACAAACAACCCATCCTGAGTCCGCTAAACAAGATGCTGCCACTCCAAGCCTATGCCGAATATGATCCTCTGACACCTTGTTCCACAATGGAACACCATCTCATCCATGCGCAGAGTCCATGGGAAGATCCAAGAGCACAAAGTCAGTAGCCCATGCCACCGTCTTTTTCTTTTTCTTATACTCCACCCCCAATTTATTGTTTTCAAAAAAAAATGTATGGATCTTTGCATAATCCTCATTCCTAATAGAGGATGCAAAATCCTTACCCATAGAAATATAATCTCCACATCCAAATGAAAAGATAGAGCGATCCAAAGAAGCCCCCCCTTATATGGACAAGAGTGGCACATATTCTTTTTGGGATGGTGGTCTAGGACGTGAGGATGGACCTAAATAATCACGGCAATATAATGAATGAACAACAAGCATAACATACAAAACAATCGACTTGCGTATATCCATAAAAAGAAGTATACCACTATGAAAGCTACCATGCATACCAACATCGAGTGGTGGTGAATTGTCATCAACAAAAATTTCACGATCTAAAACAAAACAAAGAAAGAAACATAAATCTTTATTTTACAAGGAAGGTATATAAAGTATCCAACATAGATAGCTAGACATGAATATGCAAAGTGAATTAAGCAAAAGTCACATGTACTCTGTGTCTCACTAATGTGAGCTTGCTTGCCCTTTTGAGCTTGCTTGCCTCTTTGAGCATGCTCACCCCTTTGCGCTTCCTTGTCCCTTATTTGATCACCTTCAAAACCACTTCTTTGTTAGAAAAGTAAACCTTAAGGAAAGAGAGGAGACAGTTGTGGAAGCCACTTTACCTTTACTTAGACAGCCACCACTTGCACCCTTTCCCTTTGATTTTTGCCATTCCTCAAACTTAGCTTTCTCACTTGGCAATACATGGGGTGAGGGCATGTCAATCCACCAAGGGCATGTCTCAATCTCAAAAGGTGAGAGATCAATCATATTCTCCCCATACATAGTGGACTCTTTGTTAGTGATATCCACCCATGTTTTACAAGCCTTGGGCAAATCAACAGCAGCTTGAGGTCTCTCGACTGCAATGTCAAACAAAAGGCATTAAAATAGAAAACCAACTGATAGAGCAACCGACAAGCAGCTACATCAAGATGGGACTGAATAGATTGACCCTCTTTTTTTTGGACTTTTCTTTAGCACCAATTTTCTTAATGTTGCCAAAAATATATTTTCTATCCTCATATCGTATGGATGCAAAGTAAACATGAAGAGATGGCTCATCGGGCAAATTAATTGGATGCTCTGTGTTAGCTGCTATTCTTATCTCTTGCTCCAAAGAACGAAGTGCATTCTTTTCTATCATGTCCAGCAACAGTTCCCTCGACAACCACCTACAATGATAGAAATAATGAAAGGCACGAAAACATGCAAAGCAAAGATAATTTTTTTCTATGAAGCATAGAGACAAAGCAAGAAAAGTGAAAAACTCTTACGCTCTGAACTCTGTGTTTGTTTTGATGGCATACCATGGGTATTACGAAGAGATCTTGAACTCTCAAGCAATCTCAACCAAGTTATCTTTTTTTCCGCACTAACAGAAGAGATTGCTATCAAATTAAACTTTTCAATACCCACAATGGTGTCCGTTCCATCAAATTGAAGAAAAAACAAAGTTTCTCTCCATTCCTTGCAAAGGGATGGATTAATAATATTCAAAACCTAATAAATACACCAAAACCATTTCATATTAGTAGGAGACAAACACAACAATAATAATTTTAAACAAATCAAACATTGCAATACTTTTTGCATACGATCAGTGTACTTTCGTGGCAACTCAGTGGAGATCTCCTTTTCTTTTAAAGCCCTCTCCTTTTCTTTTAAAGCCCTCTCCTCCGTACTTAGACCTTTTGTCACTTCAACTACTTTGGTCCTTACTTCCTTTTGAAACTCAACCTACAAAATTTTGGGGAAATCATTGCATACCATACTTTCTAATCCTCTCATAACAAGAAAGAGCCCAAATATATATCTACCTGGTAAACAAGCTGGGCCAAATCCTCTCTAGCCAAGATACCATGGGGGTGAAGTCTTTGATTCAAGCTTCTTTTTGGCTTCCAAGGTTTTAGCCACATTAGCAAGTTTCTCTCGCAAATAGGATTTAATGTCACACTCACAAATATTTGCAGCATTGACCAATGTATCCTTCAAATTTGTGACTATGACTGCATGCTCATTCAAGCTTCCAAAAAAATAAAAATTTAATACAAATCCATTTAATGAGAAGGATCACATGCGCATTGTGTTTTGAGAGGAACTTACTCATTCATGCAAAGAAAGCCAGCAAGCAAGGAGACTTCACTGAGTCTAGTTGGATCAACAACAGTGCTAAAGACCCTCAAATGCCATACTTTATCATCTTTATATTTCTCTATAATGAGCTCCATCCAAGCCACTATGCGATGGTTCCCCTCCCACACATAGAACATTTTATTGGAAAGAAAAGACAACCCCTTCTTGGTTCTCAACTCATTCTCAAACTCTTTATCTATAGCCTGCCACCAGTGGGCATCCCATGAAGCCCTCTTCAACCCTAGGGTATGGAAACATCCTACAAAGGGGAATGGGTGGGCACCTTGAAACATCTAAAACCTTGCATTTAGCCAATACATCTCCACCTTTCATAATTTCCACCACCTCATTTTCTCCTTCCTCTTCTTTCTCACTACACATGGACTGCATAGTGCTGCTAGCGGGTTGAGACAATACTTGTTCTTTATGTCTTCTTTTAGAAACCTAGGAAGACATTAATCAAACACAAAACAAACAACATTTGAAACATAGAACTTAGAAACTGGCAAACTCAATATAAGCAACATAAAATATTCCCTAGAAAAAGCATACAAACAAGAACCTTGATAGGAGAGAAATCATCGCCGCCACTCTCATCTGCTGTAGGACTAGATGCACACACTCCTTTCTCCTTGGTCGTTGGCTGAATTCTAAATCATTAGTTCACATGGAAATATCAAGAAATCAAAGCTGCAACAATTGAATGTAAAATCTTACTGTAAGAGACCCGAACTCCCTATGTTTTTTTGCTTGTTGTCTCTTTTGTGGAGGCATGATTATTCCCTAACATTTCAGAAAATTAAGATCATGGCCACAAAATGGCCATGAGGTAATCAAGATCATGGTCATTGTGGCAAGCATCCTAAACTCCTCTACTTACTCCTAATAAATTTACCTATCATAAGATTAGTGGCAAGGGGCTAAGGTCTCATTGTCTGTGGCCTTAGCAACTTGCCACCAAGGGCAAGAAAGCCCATATGCTGGCCTTAGCAACTTTCCACCAAGGCCAAGAAACCATGCCCTTAGTATTTTGTGCTTCTACTTTGTGCTTGGCCAATGCATAAATTTGCAAGTAAAATTGAAACTAGACATTGAATATCCGCGTGGTTTTTGTTGCTAGTAAATAGATGAGGCAACCCACAATGAGTATGAACATCAAACTCTTCACTTACATCAACAAGAGAGAGATGTTGTGTCCATTAAGGCATCCACCTTCTACTCTAATGTGGTGGAGGAGGGAGCCGAGGGAGTGGATGGAGGCTAGGCTGCACATGCCTCAACATCTCCGAGTTGCTCTTGCAATGTGGGGATGGTAGCCTCGGTGAGTGCCTGATGCTTTTTGAAAGTCTAACTATGTGCGGAGAAGAGCATCCTTTGCAACCTTTGGTGCATCTTGATGCAGGCCTTTGATGATAATGAACTCATGATGTGCTCATAATGAACTCATGATGGGCTTGGGTGACTTTATGGAGCATAGGGAAGGCAAGAAAGCCCATACGCTTTCTTGCCCCTGCTGGTGGGAAGGAGTTAAGACCCACATACAAAACTGGACAGCCTTGTACTTCTCTAGATTCACTAATCCCTCAGTCAATATGATTAGCCGTGCAGATCGCTATGGGGCAGATCCAGGTCTTATCTCACCACCCAAGAGTGGAGATGGGGAGAGTAGAGTGCATTGTGAGGGGCGGACAGGAACTGTAGACTTTGTTCTATGGAGGCCGAGATGGAAGAGCATTACTGCCTTTGAGATCTAGGATGTATGGGTCTTAGCTCCTTCCCACCACGGGCAAGAAAGCCCATACACTGGCGTATAGCTTTCTTGCCCTTG
Organism: Cibotium barometz; assembly: GCF_041138505.1. NCBI lineage: Eukaryota > Viridiplantae > Streptophyta > Polypodiopsida > Cyatheales > Cibotiaceae > Cibotium > Cibotium barometz. Next base: position 48,899,882 of record NC_141067.1, read on the forward strand.
GTGGGAAGGAGCTAAGACCCACACATGCTATGCAAGCCCCGATTGCAACTAAAATACATGCAAGCCCACATGTAACAGCCTTGTACTTCTCTAGCTTCACTAATCCCTCAGTCAATATGATTAGCCGTGCAGATCGCTAGGGGCAGATCAAGGTCTTATCTCACCACCCAAGAGTGGAGACAGGGAGAGTAGAGTGCATTGTGAGGGGCGGACAGAAACTGTAGACTTTGTTCTATGGAGGCCGAGATGGAAGAGCATTACTGCCTTTGAGATATAGGATGTATGGGTTTTAGCTCCTTCCCACCAAGGGCAAGAAAGCCCATACGTTGGCGTATGGGCTTTCTTGCCCTTGGTGGGAAGGAGCTAAGACCCACACATGCTATGCAAGCCGCGATTGCAATACACGCAAGCCCCTTGTTGTTTCTGTGGGCTATCGGCTCTTGGCTCTTCTCTGGCTCAAGGCGCAGGCCCTCTGCAAACCCAGTTTTGAGCCATGGCTGGCCTTATATGTAGACTTCACCAAGGTGTTCTTGCACTGGTGGGTATGCTGGGGTAGGATCCACCGAGTAGGTTCAAATGGTGTTATTTGCATTAATACCTTGAACATGAGCTTTGGTTTGAGTAGCAGATTCATGGCTCTTATGAATCCTTCATACTCTGCAGCACACAAGGACTTGAGAATAGATTCATTAGTAAACGGTTCAATTACATCCTGTGGGGGAGTGTGACTTACCGCTTGAGTTGGTCGTGGGGTGGAGACAGTTAAGCTACCGGTAACTCCTCGAGGATGAGAGTGCTAGTGGGAAATTCTAAGGGTTGAGAAGGAAGATTAGAAAAAATACAGTCCGCTTGAGATTTGTCAGTAGGCAAAGCATTTGGATATGGATTAAGTAATTGATTGGCAACATTAGAATATACGGGGTAAGTAGGATTAAGTGATAAACTTGCTATTTCTTCTTGACCATGTCCTGAATTTGGGGGTGGGTGGTGGGGTTTGTGAAGCTTCATAAAGTCTTGTAGCTCAGTTATATCCTTTGGATTTATGTTGGGATACTCAATATGTGTTTTATCAAAAGTATAAAGAACGATGGTTAATATGGCTTTTAGATGTTTGTAGATATTATGATATAGTCTTAGAATACCAGAAGGATGATATAAAGAGGACTCACATAGATTTAAGTGCTAATGAGTATTATATACCTCTAGCCACCCATGGCTTATGATCCATTGATAACTTTGGGCTACAACCTTGTAGTTGGTTGGTGTGTCAGGAATATCATCTGGAACAAACAGGTCTAATTTATCGACACTATTGTCCAAGATTTCGCAGTTTTGTAGCACCTGTCACCAACTACAAAGGTTGAGCACAATGGGGTGCAAGGGATAAAAGTAAATATCTTTAGGATCAATTAGTACTAAGTCTCCTTGAAAAAATCCCATGATGAGGATAGGATCATCATCATGTTCTATGTCTTAATTAATAAGTGTTAGTTCTCCTAGGCTTAGGTCATCAGACAGGTTTATATCATATTGAAGTAAAGAGAGGGTTAGTGTAGACAGAAACAGAATCGGAGTTTGAGAAGGGGCCTGAGGAATTACTAGCAAACTCACCTATCTCTGAGGCTCGCTCAAGGAGTAGTCACATCTCGTCTGTGGGTTCTTGTCGTTGGCTGCATTCTTGGATGGCTAGTTGGCATTCTAACTCTTGGATGCATGAGTCCTTGGTGGTGAGAAGGTTTGAAATAGCTATTTCTCTCACCATCTTGGCAGCATCTATGTCACGATTGTGACTAACTCTCTTGATCTCTCCTTAATTCCTCCTTGATCCCTTATTAACTGAAAGGACACCTATGAAGGGTCACACCCTTACACATGGGTCACTATCAAAGGACATGTCTATTCATTAAAAGGCACACCCCTAAGTCCAAAGGACATAACCTTTGACTCAAGAGCCACACCCCTTCCCAGGGATGTGTCTCTTCACTTGTACCCTTTCGGCCTCTATTTAAGAAAGGCCCCTGTCTCAATGCAAATAACTCAATCTTTTTATCAGTATTTGTCTTATGTTTGTTAATTAAGTCTTAATCATGTTAATAAAGCTATAAAAGCTTTACAGTGGTATTAGAGCAAACGTTTTTCCACCCTGTGAGATGGCCAAACCCTAACCCTAACCCTAAAAATAGTCCAAACCCTAACCCTAAAATCAGCCCGCCCAAACCCTAAAATTGGGTGTAGCAAGTGTTGAATGGAAGAGCAGGAGAGAATGCCCCATTTAATTTTACCCTATTTTGCCAATTTTGCTTGATTAAGCATTTTTTCCCAATTTTCTCAAAAAACAAAAAAAATGGTGGGAAGCAGAGACTCACATCAGGGTTCCATCTAAGTGCTTATAGGCTACCTGTACACTACTTGAGGTCCTGATCGCACTCCGTTCGGGTTGAATACCTCTCCAAGCAAGGGGTGCCACCCTTGGTTTAAAGACTCACATCAGGGTTCGATCTAAGTGCTTGTAGGCTACCTGTACACTACTGGAGGTCCTGATCGCACTCCGTTCGGGCTGAATACCTCTCCAAGCAAGGGGTGCCACCCTTTGTTTTCTAAAGCCATGACTCTTCACGTTTTTTTTAAACGTGACGTTTCACACAAACAAAAAAAAAGCCTTATAACTTAAGGCTTATACCTAAGCCTTTGATACACGTGGCCTCAACCAAGCACGTGAGCAAATCGGGCTAGCACCCAATGGGGAAACGACCAACGAAAGTCAACCCGCCAGCGCAAAGAAACCCGGCAGCGACGCGACGACCAGCACGCAAAAAAAAAAAAAGAGAACCCAATGGCCAGCCCCCCCGACCAGCGCATTAAAAAAAAAAAAGAGAGAACCCAATGGCCAGCCGACCTACGCATTAAAAAAAAACCATACACTTACCTTACGGGTTCCTACTATGAAATGGTGCCTGCCTTGATCTTTTGTGTGCCAACTTCCTGCCGCCTCCCTTCCTTGAAAGCAGCCTTCTTCATTGTAGGCTCCTGCAGTCTATGTTGGTGTTCTCCGCGGCTTGACGGCTACTACCTTGGTGCTTCTTCTTCAGCAATACTGTTTATTATGGCAACCTCCTTCAGGTGTGATCTTTCCATTTTCTTGAGTATACACATTTCACATAAAGTGGAGTATTAACATATCAGCAACCTGCCATTTCATTCCTTTGTGGGCTCTCTACTCCTTCGGGGCCAATACCTCTTTTTTACGGGATCACGTGGACACACACTACCCTCTTCTCCGATGGCTTATGGCAGAGGAAACCTATGACTTCAGTTATTTACATGATACACCCTCTCAGTCCATAGTGCCCTCTCCTACTCGTGTTTCTCCACCAGTCCCAGCCCCTGTTCCAGTGAGTGTGCCCCCCTTTTTCCAACCCACTCATTACCGCATACAGATAGCCACACTGACTTCTCACCTCCAAAAATTTGACGTGTGGGTGATCTGTGTTCATACTTCTGCAAACGATTTGGATCATTATTGTTTTATTCTCAGGCGTCATCCTTATTTGGGCGCTATCCTCCCCGAGTGTAGCATCATTTTTCATGAATATTGCACTTATTCTGAGGACATTCATCCATCTTCCTTCACGGTGCACCCCTCTACACTGGAGTATACACCCTTGACACTAGTAGCTGCCCCTACTCCTGTACCTTCTTCTCTAGTAGCAGACTCTCGTGCGAGCCTAGTCCCAGAGGATCACCCTTACTATACTGGATGGTCTATAGCCGCTTCACCAGTACGTAGCCTCTCCTCTCGAGATTTCCAGATGATGTCGCACCCTCCAGCCGATGGTTCTTACTAGAGCCCAGCGGCATCATAACCAGCAAAAACCCCCAGAGCCTCATCACCCTGAAGCCTCTACATCAACATCTCCTCTCATGTGGCAGAACCTGTTGACATACGAGCCCCTCCGAAATGGCAGTCAGCTTTGCAGCAACTCTAACAATAGTTCCAACAGCAACTCCAAGAGTCTATGGGCATCCTTGGCCTCTCAGATCCAGTAGCTCCACACGGATCGCCACTCCTGCACAAGTTTTGTACCAGCAGCACATGTTTGAGCAACAATACAAGCAGAGATGAAGACGTCATTCCTTCCGAGGTAGAAGGCGACAACCTTAAAACTCTTTATCGTCTTTTAGAATCCAGTAAAACAAAGAAATTGGAAATTAAACCCCCTGACTCTTATGGTGGTCAGCGCAATAAGCGCATCTTAGACCAATGGCTCTACAAACTGCAGTTATACTTTGAAACCATGATCCTTTCTGACTCCAAAAAGGTGACTTTTGCAGTATCCCTCCTCAAAGACACTGCTTTATTATGGTGGCAACGACGACATCACTCTGGAAAAATGGTTACAACATGGGAAAAATTCGAGCGGGTCCTTCGTAAGCAGTTCATACCTGCCAATGCGGATTTCCAAGCCCGTACTCGCTTATGCCATTTGGACTAAACTGGTTCCTTGGCCTCTTATATCTCTCAATTCACCAACTTGATACTAGAGATTGATTCTTTGTCCCCAGCGGACGAACTTCATGCCTTCGTTGAAGGGCTTAACCCACACTGTGTACGGATGTTCATAAATATAACCCTATCGATCTTGCTGATGCCATACGCTATGTCGAGCGTGTTGTAGACATTAATTCTTGAAATTCGGCCTCTTGGGATCGAGCTACTGACTTTTAGAAAGCCAATGGATCTCACATGAGCCGAGATAGTTGCAGAGAGTCATCTGGCTCTTCTACCTCCCGGCCTAATCCCCAATGGAATAATTCTCAACACACTCGCCGATCAGAAGGATTTTCCTCTTTTTGATTCCGATGTTCTCACTCCTTCCAACCACATAGTTCGGATCGTGGATGGGACCAAAGACATGGCCAATCTCGTAATCCTCGTCCTTCTACTCTTCCTTCTGGACGGGATCAACAAAAGACAGGATTGTGCATAATTTGTAATGGACCTCATCGTTGGTTTGAGTGCCCCAAAAGACCAACCCATCGACAGAATTCTAATGTTGAACCCCCCACTTCTACGAAGAAACCCCTAGTTGCTGACAAAGGAAAGCGTGCAGTTAATCACCATGCTATTGCACATGCTTCAGTAATTACCACTACTGCTACAGCACAAACTGCCTCTTCACCGTTGCATGAGCGGTCTACTCAGGTTTTGGTTCTTCAAGGTTCTATTTCCAGTCACCCTATTCAGGTGCTCATACAGTGGGTGTTCTCATAATTTTGTGGGAACCACCTTGACTCAGAGATTGAAGATCCGGACTTCTCCAAGTACTGTTGTTTATGACGTAGAGCTTGCCGATGGATCCACATCCTTGTGTAACACCATTGCCAAACACCTCTCCTTTCGAATTCAACATTATCGTGGCAAATTGGATTTCCAAGTCATGAATTTGGCACATTATGATATGATCCTTGGTCAAGAATGGTTGTATCAATATGATCCCTTGATCAGTTTCCGGAACTATACAATTTGCTCAAAATGGTATGCTTGTGGCTCTCAAAGGAATCAGAGACCAACCTTCTACACCAACCCTTTCAGCTCTTCAAGTGAAATGGTATGCTTGTGGCTCTCGAAGGAATCAGAGACCAACCTTCTACACCAACCCTTTCAGCTCTTCAAGTGAAATGGTGGGTCTGCAAGAGTGGTTGTTCCTCAGCACTTTTGATGGTCTATTCAGCCAATGGCCCTCCCGAGGACATAGATACAAAGGTGATGTATCTCAGGCAACCTTTCTTTGCTCCATACTTGGATCTTTCTCCCGGAGTCAGGAGCTTCCTGCGGTCCTCCCACCTTGTTGACTAGTCGACCATGCTATTGATATTCTTCCTGGTAGTGCTCCACCTACTCGTGCTCCATATCAAGTTTCTTTATAGAATCTCAAGAGATACAGCGAAAACTTATTGAACTTTTGGAGAAAGGACATATTCGACCAAGTAAAAGCCCTTTTGGAGCTCTAGTGCTTTTGGTGAAAAAGAAGGATAAGTCTATGTGTCTTTGCATCGACTATCGTGCCCTTAATAAGTTAACTATAAAAAATAAGCATCCTCTTCCACGCATTGATGAATTGTTTGATCAATTGCTCCATGCAAAGATCTTCTCCAAAATTGATCTTAAGTCTGGATATCATCAAATTCGCATTCGTGAAGGTGATGAATATAAGACAACTTTTCGCACAAAATATGGTCATTACGAGTACCTGTTCATGCCATTCGGGTTAACCAGTGCCCTGTTGAGATATCGAGCTCGTCTAGTGAGGCGCTGGACACTGATGACCCGCCTGGGGGATAGGCCCCACACTTACACCACTAGCATGGTTGGTGAGATCTTGGGTGATATGCTGCCAGTGGGATGACAGGCTGTGTGACAGCCATTCTAGAGATTGGCATAGCTATAGCGCCAGCTCATTTAGTCGGGTTCACACTATAGAGAACCCTTGTATGTGAGTACCTTTCATATTGTGTGTACTCTTATCTTTGTATATGGTGTGTTGAGTGTTGAGTGATGTAGAAGAAGATTTTCAGCCTCTCACCTTGTGTGTTCTCTATTAGGGTTTTGTGAATATGTGTGTGCTTGCAAGAGCTCAAGCTCTCTTCCCCCGTGCATCTTTTCATGGTATCAGAGCCTGGTTCTTACTAAGGGTTGAGCTGCAAGCAAGAGAATCACAGGAAGCGGTACGAGGGTAAGAGCTTCAACTACTCTTCCCTATTTGTATTGGTGACTACACCCTTGTCGGGAGCTCTACGGGAGGCACCGACAAACGATCTCTGATTGAGGAGCTTTCTTCGCGGGAGTAAAGCTATAGGGAAACTATATAGTCTTATCAGACAGAATTTTTTGGGCTAAAAAAGCGTTTCGAGCACGTCTGGACCTCCGTTTTTCAGAAAGCAGGCGATTTCGAGCATTGTGGGTAAGTCATCGATTCTCTGCAGAACTTTGTTTTAAGAACTGCAAGAAGACAGATTGGCTATGCAGACACTGTGGGTGCTGCAAAGAGGTCAATAGTTGCCATTGGGTGTATGTATGCATATTGAAGTCATTGGTTGTGACATTTGACAGTACTACAGTACCGCTGCAGAAAATATAGCAGTTTGTGCAGGACAAACTAGAGAGCTGGTTCTGGTAAAATTGTGTGTCTGGCAAGATGTCAAATGATGGCATAACCCAGATTGTGGCTGAGAAGCTAGATAAGAACAACTTCCATGCTTGGAGGTTTAGGTTGACGAATTTCCTGATGGGAAAGGGCTATTGGGACTACATAGAAGGTGAGCATGAAGAGGCATTGGAGATACCAGACATAAATCCGACTGTTGCAGATGTGAAAGAGTTTAAAGACTGGAACCAAGGAGCCATAAAAGTTATGTATTGGCTCTCCATTAGTATACAGGACACCATGATTGGGCACATTCAGGATGCCAAGTCTCCCAAGGAGGCGTGGGACACCTTGGTAAAACTATATGAAACAAATACCAAGGCACGTAAGATACAGTTGAAGAATGAACTTCATACTATGGAGAAAAAGAGCATGTCTGTGAATGACTATGCATTGAAGATAAAGGGTATTGTGGAATCCCTTGCATCTATTGGTGTGTCAGTACATGATGATGATAAGGTGGAAGTCTGTCTACGTGGTCTCGGGCCACAATACAAGGCGTTCAAGACATCTATTCAGACTCGGAAAAACATTCCCAACTTTATAGATTTGGTGTCTATGCTGATTATAGAAGAGAAGAGCTTGGGTGAAGACCAACAGTCTTCACAAAACAAAAACAGTTCAGAGCAACAGGCCTTCTACACAAGTTCAGGTAGAGGACGAGGTAGAGAAGGCCATGGACGCGGTCAAGGAGGTGGCCGAATAGGTAATCAGAATTATGGCCAGCAGCAGCAGCAACAACAGTCCCAAAATACACAACAACAACATCAATAACACACAAGTGGAAGAGGCAAATTTAGAGGCAGGGGGAGTCAAAGAGGTCGTGGAAATTGGCAAAGGCAGTATAATGATGCACATGAATGCTTTTATTGTAGTAATTCTGGACATGTGCAGGCAGAGTGTTATAAGAAGCAGGCTGACATGCAAAATGGAAAATTGCAGCAAAATAACTATGCATCCTCAAGCAAAAATAATGAGGATAATGAAAGGTTGTTTGTTATGCAGCATGTCGTGAATGCCATGTCTGAAAATGTTGAAGCAGCACAAAAGAATGATGTATGGTATGTGGATTCAGGTGCTTCGAACCACATGACAAGTCACGGGGAGTGGTTCAAGGAGATGAAAAACCTTGAAAGACCAGGTTTTGTGGAAATAGGGGATGACACTGCTCATCCAATTGCCCATGTTAGATATGTGCCATTGTCTATGCAGGATGGCAAAGTGAAGTACCTTGTAGATGTACTTCACGTTCCGAACATAACAAAGAATCTGGTTCAGTTGGCCAGATGATTGAGCAGGGTTTGCAGGTTTGGTTTAACCCTGATGGTTGTTATGTTTAAGACTTTAAAGACAAGTGCAGGTTGGTTGCAAAAGGCAACAGAGTGGGCAAAATGCTTACGTTGAATGTAGACATGCCTAAAATGGGTGCTGCGATGTTTGCAAATGGTTCAGGAATCGTTGCAGAGACACACACATTTGGCATAAAAGAATTGGACATGTGAATGTGCAGAGAATGAAGTCTATGCAGACTAAAGGAATTGTGACAGGGCTGCCAAAATTTAAAGTGGAAGGTATGCAAAGAATATGTGAAGCATGCCAATTTGGAAAGCAAACAAAGCATGTATTTCCACGTAATAGATATGTGAGCAGAAATGCACTAGATGTTGTGCATTCACATGTGTATGGGGTCCTACGAAGGCCATGTCTATGGGAGGCTACAGGTATTATGTGACATTCATTGATGACCACACAAGGAAAGTGTGGGTATATTTCATGAAGGAGAAGAGTGAGGTGTTCACTCACTTTCAAAATTTCAGAGTTTTGGTTGAAAAGCAAACAGGGAAATATGTAAAGTGCCTCAGGTCAGATGGAGGGGGAGAGTACTTCTCCAATGAGTTCTCTAAATTTTTGAAGAAGAATGGTATTCGGAGACAGTTTACATGATGCAGATACACTTCGCAGCAAAATGGAGTTGCTGAGCGGAAAAACAGGCACATTGCTGAGATTGCGCGAGCATTGATGGAAGAGAAGAATATGCCGCATAGCTATTGGGCTGAGGCTGTTTCTACAGCTGTTTACATCATGAACAGGACTCCAACTGCAGCCATACATGATGTAACTCCAGAGGAGAGGTTTACTGGTAGAAAACCTGATTTGTCTCATCTGAAAGTTTTTGGATGCATTGCATATGTGCATGTGCCAGATGAGCTGAGAACTAAGCTGGATCCAAAATCTGAAAAATGTGTGTTTATTGGATATTCCCTTGAGCAAAAGGGATACAGGTGTTATAACCGTGCTACACATGAGTTGAGGGTAAGCAAGGATGTTGTCTTTAATGAGATGAGGAGCTGGTATGCTGCTGAAAAAGAAGCTGTTGGGGCTGATGTGAGTGGAACTATGGTTGCACAGAATGCAGGTCAGCAATCACAGTCTTTGAGTGGACCAGGAGAGTCCTCATCTAGTGGGTCTGTTGATAGACCATGGAGTGGCAGGCTGCGTCATAATACCAGTCCTGTAAATGTGATAAGTACATCACGCAAAGGAAAAGAGAAAGTGGTTGAGCCCCTTGGTATGCTTGACATTTCTACAGGGCATTCTCATGTTCATGGAGAGTCTAGTGGCTCAGAGATGAGCCTTGATGAGGAGCTTGGGATCCCAGATATGAGAACGCCTGGTGTAAAGAAGGCTATGGAAGCCATGAATGAAAAGCTACGAAGGTCTAGGAGAGTGAAAAACCCTGTGTAGAGGTTTACCTATGATGCTTATGTGGCACATCACTATGCATATATGGAAAAGGTTGTGCAGGTTGTAGAGCCCACATGCATTGATGAGGCTATTGGAAATGTGTGTTGGGAGAAAGCTATGGATGAAGAGATGAATGCACTATATGGAAATGAGACTTGGGATTTAGTGCAATTGTCTGAAGGCAAGAAAGCCATTGGATGCAACTGGGTGTACAAAGTAAAACATAACAGTGATGGAAGCATAAACAGGTACAAAGGCTAGATTGGTAGCCAAAGGATACGCGCAGACATATGGCATTGATTATGAGGAAACTTTCAGCCCAGTTGCCAAGATGGCAATAGTGAGAGTTGTGATAGTAGTGGCTGCGTCGAAGCAATGGTATTTACATCAGATGGATGTAAAGAATGTATTTTTGCATGGGGATTTGCAAGAAGAGGTGTGTATGTTGCAGCCACTTGGTTATGAGGATGTGAGTCACCCCGAGCATGTTTGCAGGTTGAAGAAAGTCTTGTATGGCTTAAAACAAGCACCAAGAGCATGGTCTAACAAGATTTCAGAATATCTTGTCATCACTATTGGCTTTCATGTAGCCAATGCAGATTTCTCGCTGTATGTGAGACATGGTGATAGAGGGGTTGCGCTTGTTGTCATCTATGTAGATGACTTGATCATTACGGGGGACCATGATGCAAAGATCTTTGATGTAAAGATCTTGCTTAGACAGAAGTTCGAGATGAAGGATCTGGGGGAGCTCATATATTTCTTGGGCATTGAGGTGATTAGGTCACCACATGGTATTGGATTACTACAGAGACAGTATGGTTTGGACATGTTGTCCAAGTATGGTATGACAGGCTGTAAGTCTATTTTCGTGCCATTGATCAGAATGGCAAGTTGAGTGCAGATTTCTACAGTTGAAATGGATATACCTCAAAGTTTCAAGGATCGTTATTTAAAAGATCGTGATTTTGGAAACGCATTTCGAATTCTCAATTCTCAGAATGCAACTCCTTTCGACTCAAAGATTTATGGAGCATATACAATAGTGGATGGTTTATTATATTATCACGACTGTATTTGTGTACCTCATGATACTCATGTTCGAAGAGTATTGGTGGTGAAAGAACATCACGAGGTCACTTATGCTGCACACCCAGGCATCAACAAGACTTATCATCTTTTGACAGCTACATACTATTGGCCTCAAATGAAGCAAGATGTTATTAAGTTTGTTACAGCGTGTCTCGTGCCAACGTACGATTGCTAGGAAACAGCTAGCCTTCTTCAACCACTTCCAGTTCCCAATGAACGCTTGGAAAGTATTAGTATGGATTTTATCACTTCATTGCCACGTTCTTCTAAAGTCAATACACAGATTCTTGTGGTGGTTGATAGATTTTCTAAAATGGCACATTTCATCCCGTGTAAGAAAGCAGCCCAAGCTTCAGATATTACACTACTATTTATACAGTATATCTTCAAACTTCATGGATTGCCAACATCTATAGTTTCGGATTGAGATCCAAAGTTTACAGGACATTTTTGGACTTCGATAATCAAGTCTCTTGGTACAAATTTACTTTTTAGCTCTGCTTATCATCCTCAGACAGATGGACAAACGGAACAAGTTAATCAGATTCTGGAAGAAATGTTGCGACATTATGTTCAATCTCGATTAGCTTCATGGGAAGAATATTTACCTTTGGTGGAATTTGCTTATAATCATTATCATTTAGCTATTGGAATGACACCTTTTCAAGCACCTTATGGCCATACTCCCCTTATTCCTGCCAACTTTGTTCTTCAACATAAAGTGGCTTTAGCAGACCACCTCATTCAGGAAATGCAAGATATTCTATTACAGATTAAGGATAAGATGATCAGCGTCCAAGAGCAATATCAACGCACAGCTAATAAGCGTCGTCCCGTCACATTGAATTTCAAGAAGGAGACTTGGTATTATTAAATATTGCCCCTCACCGGTCGATACAAGACAGTGAAATCAGTTTTCCCAAAGCTTCACCCAAGATATTATGGACCCTTTCATATTATTAAGAAGAACTCATCTCTCAATTATTATGAGTTGTAGTTACCACCTTCTTGGGGTAGAATTCATCCAACTTTCCACATTTCTTGGCTCAAGAAGTTTGTGGATGGTGATTTTTCAGTTTTAGATCATTTGGATTATGTTCGAGAAATTGAAGATGAACACATACTCTTAATTCCAGAGATAATTCTTGATGTCAGACAGAAAGAAACACGACATAAACTCACTACAGAATTTTTGGTTAAATGGAAAGATCTTGATGATTCCGACTCTACTTGGCAAAGTGATGAAGACTTACAGGAATATCTAGAACTTCTTAACGAATTCTTTCAAAGACAACCATCTCTTCTTAGCCGAAGTCTTATTTTAAGTGGAAGGGAATGTCACGATTGTGACTAACTCTCTTAATCTCTCCTTAATTACTCCTTAATTCCTTTTAGTAACTGAAAGGACACCTGTGAAGGGTCACACCCTTACACATGGGTCACTATCAAAGGACATGTCTATTCATTAAAAGGCACACCCCTAAGTCCAAAGGACCTAACCGTTGACTCAAGAACCACACCCCTTCCTAGGGATGTGTCTCTTCACTTGTATCCTTTTGGCCTCTATTTAAGAAAGGCCCCTTCCTAGGGATGTGTCTCTTCACTTGTACCCTTTTGGCCTCTATTTAAGAAAGGCCCCTGTCTCAATGCAAATAACTCAATCTTTCTATCAGCATTTGTCTTATGTTTGTTAATTAAGTCTTAATCATGTTAATAAAGCTATAAAAGCTTACAATCTAGCTCTTCAAAGCACCTTGTTGCTTCTTCTTGTGCTCGTCTCATGGTAGCTTCCCTTCCTTGAGCCTCTGTAATCCTTTGAAGTCTTTAGGTAGCCAAATTTTGACTTTCTTGTAGCTGGTGTGTGACTTGCACCATAGCTTCTTGGTGTGTAGCCATCATTTTTTACATATCAAGCTGATTGGTGCTGATTGTCTCATTGAGTGCTCTAATCTTCTCGGCATTTGCTTTGTTGTTCTATTCTCTTTCTTGTTGTTGTTGGCTCACTCTCTCTTCTTCTTCCTTCTTCAGAGTTAAGGATAGTGTATGGAGTCGGCCTTGTAGCTCTTCTTCCTTGGCTAGGGAGGTGTGCTTTAGCTGTTGAGCATGGATAGCCGCTTGCTCCTGGTTATGTGTAAATTTCTTCTGAAGTTGCTCTTTGGCTTGCTCCACCTATGCTTTCAAATCTGTATTCTCTTTGATCTTTTGCACAATGGTTTGGCTTAGAACCAGATTGTTGTTTTCTAGCACTTGGTATCTGGCTTCCTTCTCCTCGACCACCTTTAAGCTCTTTAGGATAACATCCTTGTGGGTTGCTTTTGCTGTTGTAAGGTGCTCTTGCAATGTATGTACTTGGATGGTAGCCTCTTGAACCTACTTCCATAATGTCGCATTACGATCATGAAGCATGTAGGTTGTGAGGAGATGGCACTGCCATACATGTTGTTATGATCCGAAAGGGAAGCACTCGTTGCTACAGACCCTTCCATTCTAGCATGTGGCAAAGTCAATAGATCGTCCAGTCTCTCCATAATTTCTTGAAAGAATCTTCCATAATCTAAATTATGGAGGAAGGATGTTTCTGGTATCACCTCCTCATCCTCCAGACATCTTCTTTTGCTAGTACTTGGTATATCTTTAGCTTGTGGTCATTTTCCTGTATCCAGTGGCTCTTCTGTGAGTTGCACCGGGAGCGATGTAGCATCTTCGAGTCCTTGGGAATCAATTGATGTAGCCCTCCATTTGTATGCCCTCAATTGTCTCAATTTTGACCTACCTCTTAGGTGTGATCTCCTCGGACACTCAAAAAGGTCCTAGACCTTTGTACTTAAGTTTTTTTTCTAGTTCTCCCTACACCATTCATGAGGACAAGGTCCCCCATTTCTAGTTCTTTTTGTTTTAAATTATTATCGAACCAATGTTTTCTTTGTAGTTTTTCGACCATAAGTCCATGCGATGTAATTAGTCTGGTTTCATCAAGCTTCTCTAAATTGATTAGTCTTTCTAATGCATTCTCCGTCAAATATTCTTGCAGTGTAATTCTCAATCTTGGAACCGGTATTCCATAGGCATTACTGCCTCAACACCATAAACTAGACAGAAGAGAGTATATCCTGTCACTACCTTATATGATGTTCCATATGCCCATAAGGTTGTTGTTAGATTATGTTCCCAATCCGTTCGATTTGCTTCCAATGTTTTTGTCTCACGCGATAGTACATAAAATCTTTTTTATACTCTCTGCTTGACCATTAGTTTGTGGATATTAAGGTGACGACTTCCGGTGGACTACAAGGAATCTAGCAAGTAAGTGATCAATCACCTCATTAATGATATGTGAACCACGATCACGTATTAACTCTAATGCGCAGTCGAATCTCGAAATAATTTGCTCATATAGGAACTTTGTTGTTTGTGCATTAGCTCGCTTAGAGGCTCTAGCTTCTATCCATTTTGTGAAATAGTATGTGGCCCATGATTACATATCAGGCTTGTGATAGATGCGCAGTTGGATTAATAGATACAACAAAATCAATTCTCCATTTCTCAAATGGTTGTCTTACAATAACAAGGGTAAGTGGCATCCTCTCGCTTTTGTTGCCATATATATAGGCAATGATATGTGTGAATACACTTAGGACCGTCGGGGCACTTTTTCCCTCTTTAGGAGGTTTTTTCCCTCGGCTTGTATATACGCCCATCATTCTAGGGCTAACTTATCTTTTATACATTGACACAATCTAATACATTGTGTGTTGTATGCATTCTTGCTTCTTCTTCTCCAAGCTTTGTGTGCTTTCCTGCAACCCTAATTCTCCAACAATTGGTATTAGAGCAGGCATTGGCTCCCAGGGATACACTGCTAGCACCCTCCGACTCATGTTCTCCGATTGAGGTGAGCTTTCACAAGTGCTTGCAAGTCCCTATGCTCTGCAAATTGCATCTGAGGTCCTTTCGGGCTCCGTTTTTGCATTACAAGTTCTGCACAGGTGTTTTTGTCATTTTGTGCAAAATTTTTCAACAGTGCAGTTTTTTACAAAATAGGCATACGTATTCTATTTGTGGACCATGCTACATAGCACGAGTTGTTTTCTGTTCAGTCTTTGCTTCATTACAGGTAGCTTTTGCATCAGTTTTAGTCAGTGACCACCATGGCTGATAATAGCAATGATGTATTTCGCATGTCTGCTGCTGCTCTGCTGATGACAAATTGGATGGAGATAGCAACTACCCACTTTGGGCATACATGATGCAGCATGTTTTGGTTGTAAAAGGAGTGTGGAACATTGTGCAGGGTATGGATGTACGCCCAGGCTCTATGAATGTAGGATCTGTTGAGGATGTTGCAGGTTCTAGCAGCTCTACTGTTGCTGCTATTTTACCCACTACTGAACAAGCTCGTTGGGATGGTAAAGATGCGCAGGCTCATGCCTTGATTGCACTTTCTGTCAAACGTAACATCACCCCACATATTCGTTCAACTAAAACAGCAAAACAGGCTTGGGATATTCTAGCTGGTTTGTATGCAAGTTGTAACGAGGCAAAAATCTCTTACTTGCGTAAAGAGCTAGAATCGAAGATTATGCAAGAAGATGATGACATGAATGTTTCTCTTGCTGAGATTAAAGATCTCAAGGAATAGTTGATTTTTGTAGGTGAGATTATTCTTGATCATTCTCTTGTGCAGAAGACTGTTCTTGATGCTTTACCTGAGTCATATTAGACTTTTGCTTCCACGTGAAGACTTGTTACTGAGGACAGACCTGATGTTGTCAAGTATGATACTTTAGTCAACAAGCTCTTGCAAGAAGCGTAGTCGAGGCAAAACAGGGCTAGGCAGCATGCAGTTGATCAGGCATTTGTTGCTACCCAGCAGAGAAGAAGTGGTAAGGCAACCCCTTCCACTGTTTCTTCTCCTATTAATAGGTCTGCAACTTCTTCTCCTTCCACAGGTAGCAACAATAGGTCTGAGAAGGCTCTTGATAAAGGCAAGAAAAAGATCAGGTGCAACTATTATAAAGTAACTGATCATGTCATTAAGAATTGCCCTAAGCTAAAGGCTAAAGAGGCAAAGAAGAAAGAGTAAAATTCAGCCACAATAGCAGATGCTTCTACAAATGCAGATTTTGCAAATGTTATGTAGGATACAGAATGGGCCTTTAGCGTGTATTGTCAGTTTGACCCATCTATACATGATACATATTTGGTAGTTTCTATTGACTCTGATGTATGGTATTTTGATAGTGGTGCTACAAAGCACATTACCTTGCATCATGATATGTTCACTTGTCTTGAGGCTGTCCCTAATGGAAATACTGTCACATGTGCCAATAATGCTTCTTACCCAGTGAAGGGCATTGGTAAAATTATGCTTACTGCTGCAAATGGCAGCGCTTTCACACTTTCAGATGCTTTGTATGTGCTAGGGATAAAGAAGAATCTATTGCCTGTCTCTGCACTTGCTAGACTTAGACTTGTAGTCAAATTTGTGGATGACAGATGTACTGTTCATGAATTGACTTCTGGTGATACGATTATTGCATCTGGCACCTTGTTTCATGGGCTATATAGGCTCAATTCTTATGACAAGTGTGTGGAAGATTCAGTAAATGCAGTTTCTGATGAAAAGGCAGTTTCATATGCAAAACTATGGCATGCTCGTTTTGGTCATCTGAACTTTGCTAGTTTGCTGCGTTTGTAGAAATTTGATATGGTTGCTTCATTGCCCCCTCTTGAGGAACCATTGAAACATGTTTGTGAAGGCTGTATTTTGGGCAAAATGCAGCAATTTCTACATTTCCAAAGGACGGTTCTGTGCGAGCCACTCGCAAATAGCAACTTGTACATAGTGATGTATGTGGGCCTATGCAAACACTTGTACTTTGTGACTTTCATTGATGATTACTCAAGGCATGCATGGGTATATCCACTAAAGGCAAAGTCTGAAGTGTTTTTGTGCTTCAAACAATTTTTGTTTATGGTTGAAAATGTATCCAATTGTACTGTGGGCACCCTCCGTTGTTCTGATCGAGGGGGGGGAGTATGGCTAGTCGTGGGATAAAACACCAATGTACAGTGCCATATACCCTTCAGCAAAATGGTATTGCTGAGAGGAAAAATAGGTCACTTATGGAGATGGCACGATGTATGGTGAAGAGCCAAGCTTTGCCACATGCGTTTTAGCTTGAGGCTGTCGTGTGCTGCATATGTACTCAACAGGTGTCCCACAAGGCCTTGCAGTCTGTTACTCCATACAAAGCTTGGCATGGCAGGAAGCCTTCTATTGGTCACTTGCAAAGTTGCGTGTCTTTGGTTGCTTGGCCTATGCTTGAGTGCTTGTGCAACAATGTAGAAAATTGGATATAAGGCTGTCAAATGCATTTTTGTTGGTTACAGTGCTGAGAGCAAGGGTTACAGATTGTATCATCCATAGTCAAAGTAGAAAATTGGATATAAGGCTATCAAATGCATTTTTGTTAGTTACAGTGCTGAGAGCAAGGGTTACAGATTGTATCATCCACATTCAAAGCATATCTTGATTAGTTGAGATGTTGTTTTTGTGGAAGATGCTATGAAGCCTTTGTTATCATGTACCAAAGAGACAGGTGTGAGCTCACGGGATGTATTTGATACGTTGTTGCCTCTGTTTACAGGTGGGAATTCCAATGTAAGTTCTAATGAAGCAAATATTTAGCCTATGTAGATTTCAAACGACATCATAGATCAGCCTATTTCTGATGCAGATTTACAGGATGTAATTTATGAGGATAGGGCTGAAAATGAGCAGGCTAGAGGTATGCCTAAATGGCTGGTGCAAACCTTGCGTGATAGTAAAATTAATGCACCTATTTCTAGTTGTACTCGTTCAGGTTTTCAGCATGCCTCTTATGCATCAGAGTGTTATGCTTTGGTTGTGTATAGTATGTGTGAAGAGGAAGAACCTCTTTCATTTGATGAGGCACAAAAATCAAAAAATTGGTTGGCTGCAATGCAAAGTGAATATGATGCTATAATGAAGAATGGTACATGGTCTTTGTGTGATTTGCCTATTGGTAAAAAGGTCATTGGATGTAAGTGGGTTTTTAAGTTGAAACGAAAGCCAGATGGAAGTGTTGATCGCTATAAGGCTAGACTTGTTGCAAAGGGTTATGCTCAAGAAAAGGGCATTGATTTTGATGAGACCTTTGCTCCCACTTGTCGTATGACTACCATTCGTAGCATTTGTGCATTGGCAGCTCATGATGGTTGGAATGTACATTAGCTAGACATAAAGACTACGTTCTTGAATGGAGATTTACATGAGGAGGTGTATGTATCGCAGCCTCATGGTTTTGTTCAACGAGGGCAGGAAAACAAAGTGTGCAGGTTGAAAAAGGCTTTATATGATTTAAAGCAAGCTCCACGAGCTTGGTATGAAAAGATACATGCATATTTGACTACACATGGTTTTCAGAATAGTCTAACAAAAAGCACTTTGTATGTTAAACATGTGGATGATGTACATCTAATCATTGCTCTCTATGTCGATGACATGCTGCTCACAGGACCAAATGAGAGTCATATTGCTGATTTTAAGGCTGATTTGAATGCCTCTTTTGAGATGTCAGATTTGGGGCATTTGCATCATTATTTGGGAATACAAGTTAAGCAGTGTGATGGAGGTATTGCTTTGTGTTAGACAAAGTATATTGAGACATTATTATGGAGATTTGGCCTTGAAGACTGCAAGCCTATTGCTACTCCAATGGAGACACGTTTGAAGTTGAGTCTTCATGATGCTATGACACGAGTGTCCACCACAAGTGGTTTTTGTTTCATGCTCGGTAGCTCATGCATATCTTGGTTGAGCAAGAAGCAACCTACTGTGGCCACTTCTAGTTGTGAAGCTGAGTACAGGGCAGCTTTCACAGCTATGGTTGAGTGTGTGTGGCTCAGATGGCTTATGGCTTACTTGGGTGTTGGACAGGAGTCTACCACCTCTATCTACACTGACACTTAGAGCACATTGGTAGTTGCAAGAAACCCAGTTTTTCATGCTCGCACAAAGCACATTGAGGCGCATTATCACTATGTCAGGGAGAGACTCTCAGCAGAAGAGATCAGCTTGGCCTATGTGCCAACACAGGACAACCTCGCCGATCTTTTCACAAAGGCGCTTCCTCGTCGCGTGAGAAGTTCGAAGCTTTCCGCAAAGATTTGGGCTTGCTCCCCTTTATGGACTGGTCTACTTCGGGCATGGCACTTTCCTATACATAAGTGCCAGCTCTCGTTTACACCATCACTCCGAGGGGAGATTTGTTGCCATATATATAGGCAGTGATGTGTGTGAACACACTTAGGACCGCCGGGGTACTTTTTTCCTCTTTAGGAGGTTTTTTCCCCCGGCTTGTATATACGCTTATCATTCTAGGGCTAACTTATCTTTTGTACATTGACACAATCTAATACATTGTGTGTTGTGTGCATTCTTGCTTCTTCTTCTCCAAGCTTTGTGTGCTTTCGTGCAACCCTAATTCCAATACCTTTGTTGCTAGATAGCAAATCGTTGACATTCTTTGCACCTTTTGACAAACTCTATGACATCCCCAGACAACATTAGCCACCATAGTCTTGATTGAAGTACCTTGCGAGCTATAATCTCTTTAGCAAAATGTCCTTTGGCTATCCCTGAATGTGCTTCATCCAATATCGTGAGACGAACTCATCTTCTCTCATGCATCTATTTAGGACATTATCCTTACCTAGCTTGTATAGTTCTTCCACAATTAATTGATTAGGTGCAACAAGCTTAATAAGCTATCATTTTTTATCTTTGTTCAAGGGTCATTCTTACGAAAAACCATATGCTAGATAATCAAATATTTCGTTGCTCCATTCGGGCACCAGGTCTAGTTTCAAACAAACAAGCATCATGGAGGTCATCATCAACACCGGTTCCCCATTTGAAATTCTTGACATATGATCGGCCAACACATGTGTCCCATTTCTCATCGTAACTCTGAAGTTAAATTCCAATAGTAATAGCAACTAGTGTGTGATTCTTCATGTGGTGCAAGGCTTGTTCACCAAATATAATAAGGCCTGATGGTCTAGGAAGAACACGAATTGTTGGCCCCAATATAGGTAATGTCGATACTTCTTGACTGCATAAACCATGGCCAACCCTTCTCGCTCTGTGGTGGTATAATTCGCCTCTGCATCATTCAATTAGCGACTAGCAAAGTAGACTGGGTAGTCCAATTTGAACTCACCATGGTGTGGCAATACGCATCCAATAGCAAAGTTTGATGCATTGATATGCACGTGAAATATAAGGTCCAAATTAGGTGGTCTTAGAATTAGCGTGCTAGCCAGTGCTTGCTTCAATCTATCATATGCTTCCTGGCATTCCTTAGTCCATTCAAAGAGAATGAGTAGCTTATATAATGGCCTGGTGATTTCAAGATAGAAGATTATGAAGCAGCAATCATACCCAACATGGCAATTTCATCTCTTTGTAGTTCCAATTTCATCTCTTTGTAGTTCCAAGAAAAACAATCCTTAAACTCTTTAAGGAGAGTAACAAGCTTATTTTCTTCAAATGTAGTCAAGTCCTTTGTGATATAAATAGGTTTTGTTTTCTCCCTTGGTTCCACAATATCAACTTCCTTGACTTCATCTGGGCCATCGTATGATGTGGACAACCCATCTTCCTTAACTCTTTTTGCCATCAATCGAACAACCTTTCGTTCGTCAATTGTGTAGGTTTTGAAATGTTCTGGTACTGAAAGAAGGCTTGGTTTATCCTCATTTTCACTTTTTGTTTTAGCCATAACTTTCTTGGCCTCTCGCTCAGCTTCTGCCAAAGCTTTGTTTCATTTTCGGTGCCCAGTTTTATAAGCTTAGGCATTTCCGATTCTTGAAGGATGAATTCCTCCTCTGTTTCCCTTCAAGTGATATCTTACTCAATTCCTAAGCCCAATTCTTAGAAAACTCATCGTGTACCTTAGTGGCTTCGAGGTATCTTAACCACTCGACATTCGTGGGTTTTCTTCATAGTAAGACATTTCATCGAGCGATATATCATTCTTGCTTTCACCATCTTCTAAGGTGTTGGGCATTGGTACGGCCCTGTGATCTAGTCCCTTCTATGCTAGGCCTCCTCTTCTGATTCCTCTCATCAATGGTTTGCCAATTGACCATACAGACAGAGTTAGTGGAAATAGTTCTAGATTCCACATATTGGGTTCCTGGGGTTGCATCACATCTATGGTAGCTAGCACATGCATCAAGTTTTCACTAAAATCCAGAGGAGGAAGTGATGCATACATTTCCATTTCCTCTTCCTCTTTGGAATTTTCCACCATGAGCTGGCATATTTATACGGATGTGGTTTGTTCGGTTGTGACCAAATCATTACCAAACAATTGCCCTTCCATGGGGTGTGCTTTCCATGTTCCCAGATCTATCTTTAGAATATGTGAATCCCTACGAACCTACACATGGTGTAATGCCCAATCATGCACCAATTTGGATTCCCTCATGGTCTCCCCAATATTATGCCGCATGAGTCTGGTTGGCATAGAAAGTCCATTACTACAAATGTATGATGGTAGAAAAATGTAAAGAGTTTGAGTCTCACATTCTCTAGAAGCCCAATGGGCCTTGAAGATGTTCTGTCTGCCATTTAACGATAAGATATACTCTTTTTAAATCGGGTTTTTCCCAGTTTTCCAACATCGTTTTGTGATGATGCTGCTAACCCCCGCTCCATCATCCAAGATAGCCAATGTGTGGTATCCATTATGATGATTGGGATCATAGAATTAGTGTTGTCGCTTTTGTAATAACACCACAACTGATTAACCAATATCTTGACGACTCTTGTTGTTCTTTCCCTTGTGTGTTTTAAGGTTCTTTCTTCCAAAGGTAAGAGAACATCCTCTGTAGTGTCGGCCGCTTTCTATCCATTCCTTTATGTCTTCCCATAATGTTGGTGAACTACGTATCAGTTGTCCCAATGGCATTTACATGGAAGTAAACACAGCAATTGAGGGTTCCTTTCATGTGTGCATCTCGTATCCATCCCTAGGGAATGAATGGATGGACTCATCCTATGTGTCTTCCTCAAACATTCTTGACATGGTGTTTCCTTGAGATCCCTCTTCCGTCTCTTCTGAAATTGGAGTAGGTACGTCCAATTGCCTTTTCCTTGTTGGTTTGTTTCTTGGATACATTGTATCCCTGACCCGGTTAGCCCTTAACTTGACTTTGTGAAATCATTGACACTCTTCTACTAGGGCCCTTGCTTCTTCTAGCTTCCTTATCTCCTCTTTAGCATTTGGGTATTCATCAAATCCCTTAGGGGTTGATGGTATTTTCCCTTGCATCTCTTAGTTAGGTTCTTTTGGTTTGATCGCTTGATCCCTCTCTTCTCTTCTTCTCTTCATTGAGTGGATTTGGTGTTGATCGTATCTTCCTCAGATCCATCTTAGATTGTGACCCTGGTGTCACCCTTATCCACTTTTTTCACCCTCCTTCTCCTGCCATCTTTGGAAGTGGTTGCATTTGTTGCGTTCTTCCCTTTATCCCCCAATTGGGCCTAGGCGCATGTCAGGGCATTGAGTGGCGTGATGTTTCCAGGCTCCACATTAATGGTCCGAACAGTGGCCTAATTAGAAGTGGAAGTCAAACCACTTGCTCGGTATGGAAAATCATTGATCAAATGATCAATTCCACATTTAGTAAGTGTTGGCATGTCATTGGGTGGTGCAGTCAATTGTTAAGGTTGGTGTGTATGAATCACATTCTTGTTTGGACATTCAGTAATTCAATTCAGTCCACTACAACCAAAACATTGTAGTGGTCCTCTCCTCATGTGTCGTTCTACTTCAATCCTCTTCAGATCTAATTCTACTTACTTTGAGGTTGGGAAGAATACTTGACTAGTCCTAGTTGTGCTTTCCATGTCTCTTGTCATTCGGGGGGTGCCAGAGTTTGACAGCCTCAAATTTGAAGGTTGGATAGGTACTTCTTACCTTGGACCAAGTCTAGCGCTGGTTGACAGACCCATGCCCGTAGATTGCATCTCTTCATCATTGGTGGTTTGGAGACCAAAAAATCCCAGGGCTATATCAATGATACCGCTGGATCTGGTGGGGAAGGGTGGTTTCTCCTCTTCTTGAAACCTAGAGTATCAGAGCCCTTCTTTTATGGATTCTTTAGTATAAGTTTCTATGGTGGCTAGATTTCTTACAACACTCAATTGAGTGCTTACTGAGTGGCATGAACCCACACTCTTTTTATAGGAAGATCTTGGTAGGTGATTTGATGCACTATCGTCAGGAGTGAGGTTGTCTCCCCGATGAGCTTTCTAGACCTCAAGTGCATGTGAATATGATTTGATAAGCTATTTTGCTGCCCTAATTAAATTCTAATTAGATACTATTGACTTGTTTTGTGAGGCCCTGAGATTGTAGAGAATAGTTCACGGCCTGAAATTTCAAAAAATTGTTCACGTCATGAATGATTTTCAGCACTTTCACGTGTTTAAAGTTTTTTCTTAGGACTCACAAATCCACGTTTCCTTGTTATGATTTTTACTGGCCTCAAGAACTTCCTTTACCTTAATCCGATAATACCATGTTCGTGAGTTAGATTTAATTAAGGCGTGAAATTGCAAAAATAGTTTACGCCATGAAGGGAAAATGTTTCACTTCGTGAAATGCAAATGGTTCATGTCGTGAAATGAAAATGGTTCACGCCATGAAATGCTCTGAAATAGTTCACGTCATGAAATGAAAATGTTTCACGTCGTGAAATGCAATTGATTCATGTCATGAAATGATCTGAAATAGTTCAAGTCATGAACATTTTCTGCTAATACAATTCCTAATTTTGTCAAACCCATGGTGTCAGAGGTGTCAAGATAAGGCTACTTATTTTAGGTAAGGTAATCTCGTGAATTACGACACTAATTGTGACGATCATGCGAGGAGGGTTTCACACTTTGAAGTTGTAGAAAATGTTTCATGTCGTGATGAGATGGTCTCCTGCAGTTCACGTAGGAAATTCTTGTTTGACTAAGATGAATTTGGGTGCAAAATCCTTATCCAAATGCTTCCAAAATGATTGTGCCACGTATAAGGAATGTAATACGATTTAAAGACACAGTCAATGGCTCCTTATTTTTACGATTTTTATAAATTTTTGAAAGCAAAGAAAAACAAAACATCACCCTACTCGTTCACGTTAACAATTCTAGTGATACAAACATCAAAATTGACTAGAAAAAATAGTGGAGCCTTCTTCCAAGGCCACTCCACCACACAAATACACAACAAAAATAACCAATTTCTCATAGTTTTTCACTTCCACTCAAATCTTATCCATTTATTCCATACATAATACACTACCAGAATGCAAATGTAATGATGAATATTATGTAATGGGAGCTGAAACTCAAAGAGGACGGAAGAAACAAAGGTGTTTCCCCTGCAATGGTGCCAAAAAAAATTATGGGCTACCATACCTTCAAGAGGGAGCTCAATGCTGCATTCACCTTAGGGAGAAGAGAAATAGAACACAACTGTCATAGGGCACTTACTAATGCTTCAAACTTGTGTCCCTTGAGGTCTCCAAGCTCACTTGAGAAGCTCCAATCCTCTAAGCTCCACCTCCATGCTATCACCGTCATAGAGTCGCTCACACCAGCACACAAGGCAATCACTCTCTCTCACTCCTCAATACAAGCATGCAACATATAATTATAGAGAAGGCACAAGTGCTAGAATGCTCTCTCTCAATCTCTTTCTTAAGACAAAAGTAAGGTCTCTCAATAGCACAAAGGGGGATTGTGTCCATTCATTATGAGAAATTGATGTATATACAATTGGTGCTTATTCACATTTGGGTGCCCAAAACTTACTTAACTGAGGCCTTGGGTGGCCAATATCTCATAATGTACAACTTTTATATTGCCTTTGCAGCATGACACTTATTAATGTTCGCAAATGGAGGAGCATATTTGTTAATCTCCAAAATGGGACTAACAGTCTAGAATAGTTATGAATTGATTTTGTAGCCTCTGACTACACTTAGAAAACTCACAACTTACTCAGATAGGTAAATATTCATTATTTATATAACCATGAAAATCTTTGGTTTTTCACAAAAGGAAAACAAAGAGCTCAATTATGAGTAAACATATTATACAAAGTCGTGTGTGAAGATTAAGAATGTATCTAATATCTTTGCTCTCTAACCAAATAAAACCGCACCATACTATATATATAAGGATCGAAATAAGGCCTTTCTTTTACCATTTTGATCTTATTGTGTCAATGCACTTTTTTTATGTGTAAAAGGATGGGATCCAAAAGGAAATAAAAAATTTTGAGTATTAGTCTTCATTCCAAAGGAAGAGATTACTATTTGTAACATGTAAAAGCTTAATAAATAGAATCAATACTTTAATGGATAGAATTCTCTTTTGTGACAAAGATAACACATAACATAGAGAGATATGTGTAAAAATAGAGAGAGAGGGAGTCTGACACAGTATTAGGTCTTGAAAACCCTCTCTAGGCACCCACAATAAATGGCGTATTTGCTTTATTAGAACTATGTAAATCTATAAAATCTTCTAGTTCTTGATCTTTAACCTTCACCTTGGTTCAAGAGTTCTCCTTGGCTATCATGGGCCTTGCAACCCTTTCTGAATTTGTAAGATGAGAAATGGGATTCTTGCTTATGCTATTTATATCCCTTTGTATGCTGGTCGGTTTTCTCTTATAGGTGTCAGCATGTTGAGAAGTCTTCCACAACCAAAAATCATGCATTTTCAAGATGCGCTTCACACACCTAGACCTAGCCGCGCCTCTTGCATTATTGTCCAGGCTACTGCCTAGGACTATGCACTGTTAGCTTACCTTGATGTCTAGCCTACCTAGATGGGGCTAGCGAAGACCTTATGGGCTAGCCAACTTGGCCCCCTATCCCTTCTAAGCCTGGCCCTCTTGCTTCCTAGGCCCTCAAGGCTTGTCCACCACCGACAACATGTCCTAGCCAATGGTGGCTATTGGTTTTGGCCCTGGGCTTCTTGGACCCTTAGGATGGCCTAAGGCCTCCTTTCTGGGGTAGCCCAAAGGGCTACTGTAATGCTCCTTGAATCAATAGCTTGAGGACTTGTAAGACTAGAACTTTGATTCTCTACCCAACCACATCCCAAATGGACCCTAGACACATGGTTATATAGGACTAGGTGATGAATGAACTTTGAAGTTTAGTCCCTTGACCTTTCAATTGCTAGACAAGGCCCTTTCACTATCCAATGGCTCCTTAACTCCCCCTAGAAGGGGCCACCTATTTCTGTGGCCTTTAAGCTTCCCTTATGCACCATCTACATCCCTTTTACATTGAACTTGATGCCTATTAACCATTGCTTTAGGCATTTCCAATTTGAAATCCCCTCAACCTTATTTATATGTAAATCTTTTACATATAAATAATCTTTTCTTGTCTTACCTTATAGTGTTTCCTATCAGCCTCATATAACAGTTGCCCCCTTACATGTAAGTATATGCTCTAAGACCCAGGTGTAACACGCGGAAGCTCTAAGAGTCTTCTTTCAGCCCTAAAAACTTTTGGAAAACATCTGATGCAAAACACAGATATGTAGAGAGAGTAGAGAGAGAGAGATGTGCTAGAAAATTCAATATATTACTATAGTAGAGAGAGAGTAGAGAGAGAGAGATGTGCTGGAAAATTTAATATATTACTATAGAGAGAGAGTAGAGAGAGAGATGTGCTGGAAAATTCAGTATATTACTATAGTACAAAAATGTACTTGTCTACAGCCCTAGTGCCTTGAAGAAAAGGTGATAACACCCAAAATTATGTCCCCCTATGGGACTCCTACTAACCCAATCCCTAGAGGATTGAATGATTCTAATAATGAGCACATGGCCCCCTTTTATAGGCCCTCTCTAAGGCTTGACCAATTGGCCGACTATTGGTCGGCCACAGTTCCACAACCATAAAACACTTCAACGCTACTCGGCTGGCATCAACTGCATTAAACGCTGTCCGACACTGGTGGTCTTCTTTGATCATTAGTGTATCTGGGCACTAAATGCCTGATACTTGGTAATGGAAATCTCATAAAAGAACAAACACTAGCACAAAGACATTCCCTTTAGCAAAAAATCATAACAGTAAAACGGAATACAAAACATCATACAGAAAATCCGCTACACACAATAACCCTGAACAGATGATCAGAATTCATTCATGTCATAATCATGCAAGGGATTACATTTCCGCTTCTTCATCTTCTACAATACTGAATATCCGTTATGCGCCTTCCCATGATCAACTAACTACATCTCTTCATATCTCTCCCTTCTCACGAATTCCTAAGCAACTACCCAAAAGGATCATTCACATACATAGAATTCGGATATTCCAACTTAGGTAAAGTTAACCCCTAACACATGGCACAGCCCGGTGGTTGGGTTTTCAAGAAAACCCGACTCGGACCCATAAATCCCTGATCAAACCATCCATTGTCTTTACATTGCTTCAAAAAGAAAAACAACTGCAAACTGAAAGCAAAATCCTACTAAACTAGAAATCCTAAAACACTAAAAAAAACGCATAAATTACTGAGGTAACACCACCGGCTCCAACGGCTTCGGCGGATCATCTTTAGTCTTTGAATCTTCCACCGGCTCCAGATTGACGACTGGAACAGCAATCTGATCTGCAGGCATTATATCCTGTGACACCATCTGAATGACTTCAGCCTGGCCAACTGCTTCCTTTTCAACCTCCGACATAATCTCCACAGTTTGTCCATGATCCCCCACAGTAGCCTGCTCTGTATCCAACTGTCCCTCATTAGGCAACTCCATAAAACACATGGCTTGAACTTGCTTCTCAAACTCCAACAATTTCAACATCAAAGCATCCTTTTCAGACTGTAAACCTGCTACCTGATCCAACAATATCTGCTCAGATTCAGAAATGAAAGCTCCACTTAATGTATTAAATGGCTTCATCACCCAGGCTTCAATCCGATCTCGGATACCTTGCCACAGCTTGACTCCCACCTCAGTTAAGCTCCGCCTAATCACTGCTAAATCAGACTCTGAAACTAACACTCCCTCCACATCTTCATTACTCTGAGATAACATCTGTTTTTCAATAGCCAACAATGGTTGAATACGTTGGGCTAACATCTGATTCTCCACCTGCAAACCCACATTTTGCTCAGACAATAGAGCCAACTCCATATGCATCTTCTCCTGTAATTGATTTGTCCATTCTTTAAACAATCCCAACGACATCTTTGTCTTCACCAAATTTCTCTGACACTCTGCTACCTGGTCTTTCTCTTTAACCACTGCCTCCTGAGCCTGAACTAACAACATCTTAGTTTTCACTAACTCCTCCTCTTGATGCTTGACTTTAAGCTGATAAGTAGCTTCTGATCGCGATTGCTCCTGGATTACCCGAACCTGGTGTTTCCAATCTGCAATACTACTCTCCTGCTTCCGAACATACTCTTGGACCTTAGTCAAAGACCAGAGCACATCCTGCAACTCTCCACTCTGAACACTCTGTTCTGCTTTCTTGGCTACGACTAAAACGGAATCCCACTGATTTGACTTAACAGGAGTAAAATCCATCGTCTTTACCACAGCTTGGATCGCAGATGAATCCACATCCAATTTTCTTTTCTTGCTAAAAGTGAATTTCTTACCCACTGAAAGTAGTGATGGATCAGTACCAATAGACTCTGTGGCCTGATGCAACAAATCTAGCCCTTTCGGAACATCTGGTGAGACCAACACCTCCTTGGCTTCGGAGCGAGTATAGCCTGCTTCCACCAAATCCTGAAACACATTCATCTTGTCAGGCTGATGCTCAAACCCCAATGGAGAATCCACTGCCCCCTCTGGGACAACGTCAACCTGACCCGGTTCTTCAGGACCACCATGCACACCCCCAGAAAAACCTGGTTGAGGCGGCAAAAGAGGCAATTTGCGGGCAGAAATAATAGGAACCTTCTCAAACAAAGCTGCTAAGAACGCCGACAGCCGAGAAGTGACTTGAGACTTCCTCTTATCAGTGATTTCCACCTCCTGCAGAATTCTAGTGTGCACCAAAGAAGCCCAACTAACTTTCCCCCCTTTCTCAGCATACAGCAAAGGTGCAAAATTGTCTTTTGACATGTATTCCAATTTAATTACCTGACAAATTCGCTCAAGGTACCATCTTAAATGCTGACGACGGGGTTCAGCGACATTCTTCACCATGTAATAGGCTCGAGACCCCTGTGGAAGCCCAAATTCCTTCCTCATGGCCACATCCGAACACTTTGCCACAGCCACAATTTCTTCATAATGGAGATGAAACACTTCTGCTATCAATTGAGGTGTCAAACCCACAGTTGCAGAGAGGTAACCATTCCTCTTACGAATCACCTCCAACTGCGTCTTGGCATAAACATTCTCCCGCCATCTGTCCCACGGCAAAGATGCAAACTCCCATAACCCAATGGTCTGCAACCACTGAGTAGTCACCTCCTCTGCCAAATCCAGATGAACAGAAAAATCCAAGAAAGGATCCATTAAAGCCTGCAAAGTAGTAGCTTCCAACCCCCCTACCTCAGCAGACAGCGCATCCTCAGGCTCGAAATCTTCATCAGCCTCTACAGACGCACGAACAGAAAGCTCCTTACTGGCGGCGGGTTGCTAACGCAGTCGCCGAGGAGAAGAGCGCTCCACAGGAACCACCTTAAGCGGCATCAAACGCCCCATCTCAGCCAGCGCTTGACGCAGGGAATTCAGCTTTGCTAAGCACTCTGCGTTATTCATGCAAAAAGTCTCCTCAAAGCATGCCAAAATTGAAATGTGCATGAAAAAACCCCCACACGTGGTGATATAAAACACAACATCACCCAGTCGGCCAAATCTACCACACATGCCCGACTTTCCATCAATATCCTCCACTTGTACACTAGCGGACATTCCCAAAGTTTCTAACACATCCCCACTTACACCTTCGCCTAATTTGCCCACTGGTGCGGATATTCCTCCGTCTGCTAAAACTCCGACCTCTGCGGATACCCCGACCACTGGTGGCTGACCCACAAACTTCTTCAGTCGGAAACCATTAATCGGTTTCTCGACCAGAGTCCCAAACATATCAGCAAGTCGGAAAGTACCCTGACCACAATCCTCCATGATTTTGTACGGCCCTATGTACCGCAACTTTAATTTACCCGGATGAGGACCAAGCTTTGAATTATACAGCAAAACCCAATCCCCAACCTGAAAAACTTTGAATTTGATCTGTCTACTTACCCAAGCCTTCCGCCTTTGCTGAATCACCTCTGTGATATACCCACTAACAATCCGATCCTCTTCGAGCTGATACAGCATCCGCTGTCGGAACTGAACAGATTCTTTCGGTGATAACCGATCAGCAATAGCCACCCGCAAACTAGGAACTACATATTCCATTGGAACCACCGCCTCCAAGCCATACACCAGCTTGAAGGGTGTCAGACCTGTAGTGACTTTAAAAGCTGTACAGAATGACCATAGAGCAGAATCAAGCTTCACATCCCAGTCATCCCTATTCTCTGCTACTATCTTCTTCAAAATCTTCACCAAGATCTTGTTGGAACTCTCTGCTTGACCATTGGCTTGAGGATGATAGGCAGTAGACTTCTTATGCATAATCAAATGAGTCTTGGTCAACTCCGCAATGACAGCATTGAGAAAATGACTACCCCGATCACTAACCAATTCCACTGGGCACCCAAACCTAGTCATAATGTTATGATACAGAAACCTAGCCACACTCTTGGCGGTATTATCTTTCAAAGCAACAGCTTCCACCCACTTCGTACAGTAATCAGTAGCCACCAAGATATAACGACAACCTGTCCGCTTGGACTTAGGCTTGATTGGCCCAACAAAATCCAAACCCCACTTCTGAAAAGGATCTAAGGGCAGAATCGGATTATCCGCCATGCGGTCTGAAGCTCCAGGCTGCCCCAACTGTTGACAAACCAAGCAACTCCTAGCATGATTGTGTGCATCCTTCAGCACGGTAGGCCACCAAAGCCCAGATTGAAGAATCTTCTTACCTGTAATGTCTCCAGAAAAATGCCCACCTGCAATTCCACCATGAGCCTCTTGCAGAACTGCTGATTGCTCAAATTCTGGGACACAGCGACGGATAATCTGATCTATCCCTCTCTTGTACAGAGCACCTGCAATTACCAAAAAAGGTTTACTCCTGAGTACCAGCTTTCTCCGTTGATCAGTGGAAAATTCCACTGGCATGGTGCCATCTGTCAAGAAACTCAACATCTGATCATACCAAGAATCCAATATCGCCATAGTAGCTGAAAACAAAACCGAATCAGGTAAGTGATCATCCACCCCTACAGCTACTTCCCCAATCTCCAACCTACTCAAATAATCCGCTACAGCATGCTCCTTTCCCGGGGTATGTATGATCAGAAAGTCAAACTCTTGGAGTAGAAGCATCCACCTAGCTAACCTACCCGTCAAGTGTGGTTTCTTTACCAGATACAATAAGGCCTAATGATCTACATGGAAAACCACCTTATTGCTCAACAGATAGTGCCGGAACTTATGAAGAGAATACACCATCCCCAAAGCTTCCCTCTCCGTGACGGTATAATTCCTTTCAGCACTTGTCAACAGCTTGCTAGCATAGTACACTGGTCGAAACCAGCCCTTAATCTTCTCCTGCATGAGGACAGCCCCTATGGCAATGTCCGAAGCATCGACAAAAACATGAAACGGTAACCCCCAATCAGGAGGTTGCACTATCGGTGCCACCACCAACATCTTCTTCAGAATTTGAAATGCCTTTTCTTGAACTGGAGACCACACAAAATCCACTCCCTTCTTGGTCAAATGAGTAAGGGGTGCACACACATCTGAAAGATATCGCAAAAACCTACTATGCCACTTAACCTGCCCCAAAAACCTGCTTGTCTCCTTAAGAGTACGTGGTGTGGAAGCCTTCTGAATGGCCTCAATCTTCTTAGCATCAATCAAGATGCCTTCCTGGGACACCACATGGCCCAAGAGAATCCCACGCCTTACTGCAATAGCACATTTGAAGGGATTAAGAGCTATGCGGAACATCCGACAGCGCTCCAAACAGAGCCTCAGGTGCTGTAAGTGCAAAGCCATTTTACCAAAGACACTAAAATCATCAAGAAAGGCTCGCATAAAATCCAACAGATATGGCTCAAATGCCTTCTGAGCCACAAATGAAAATGATTGTGGGCCATTCTTTAATCCAAAGCTCATCACCGTGTAAGCAAATGCTCCCCACTCAGTGATAAAGGCCGTCTTATCCACATCCTCCGGTGCCATCCTTATCTGATTATACCCTGAGAAACCATCCAAAAAACTATACATCTCATGACCAGCCACAGCATCAAGGAGGGTATCACAGAACGGTAACGGAAACGGGTCAGTAATTGTGGCAGCATTCAACTTCTTGTAGTCCACACACACCCTGATCTTGCCATTCTTCTTTGGCACGACCACAATGGGAGACAGCCAAGTCACCTCATTGACCTGCTTGGTAAACCCTACCCGTAAAAGCTTATCCAGCTCCTCCTTGACCTGCTTGGCGAAATTTGGATTCATTCGATACCGCTGTTGAATAACAGGAACAGCATCATTCTTCAAATTGATGTGGTGCTGATGTAAAGCTGGATCAATGCCCTTCATATCAGAATACTCCCCGGCAAATACATCTCGAAACTCCACTAACAGCTGCTGCAAGTCCTCCTTAAATTGACCTTCAACATGCACACTGACTCGTACCACCTTGGGATCGGATGCAGTACCTAAATTCATGTCCTGTAATTCATCTTCCTCCACCCTGATGGACTTCTGCAAACGCCGTTCATATTGCTGTTCAGCTGCTATAATGGCTTCCTGCTCGGTTACAGAATGCACCTGCTGAGCCTTGGCAGCTAAAGCTTCTTCCACAGCCCGCTGAAAAGTCTGGCCTTCCATGATCTGGCCTGGTACCACCTGGATCTCCTGCTCGGGCACCACACTGTCTTCAGTCGGAACATCCGATGATTGTTCCACACCCTCGACACTCTGCGGAACTGCCGATACAGGGTGTCCAGTATTCTGATATCTGGTGACAATAGCTTCCACATCTACATCAAAGACCGGTACTACCGTTGGATTTGCTTGCATATATGCCTCCTCCTCATCTTCACCTACATCACTTGCCAAATGAATACCCTGAGCACATAAAGGCTTCTGCCCCTGCTTCAAGAGAACTTTGGATAACATGGACAAGCGAGTTGTCTTCTTGCCCTGCCTGATCACCACAGTATTATCCTCCCAATCCTGCTTGACTCGGGCAATTTTAAACCAGGGGCGGCCTAGCAACATGGCATAGGCAGACCCACTATCCTGCATCCGGAGCACCACAAAATTCACAAGAAACGACAGACCACCCACCTTAATAGATTGATTCTTGAGAATCCCCAAAGGTTGAAGTCGCCTCTGATCTGCCATCCTTACTTGAAAAGGTGCTGGTGCTAACGCTCCCAACTTCATACGGAGGTAAACGGCTCCGGTAGAATATTGACTCCGGAACCCCCATCCAGTAAAACCTCTTCAAACTTGTGCCCGTGGAATGCCACCTTAATCACTGGGACTTGAAAATCCACATCTGCGGACTCAGCTTGAGAAACTCCCACAAACGGGGCTTGATCCTCCACCATCTTCGCTGGAACTGGCTCCTGCAGCTTCCCCAACAGCTGTTCCCGGAAAGCCGGTACCATGCTTAACAGCTGATCCAAGGAAATCTGAATAGGCGCATGCATTAGTGCATCAAATAGATCCCCAGAACCTGGTACTGTTTCAGTTACCTTAGGAACTGGATCGGAATGGACCACCGCAATCTTTCCTGGAAGTGGATCACAAGGTGGCTGGGCTGGAATCGGTTCCTCCGACAACTATGCCTTTAGCAGTGGCTCCATCGGTTCCACCGGGAGCTGCTTCTGCTAGAGTTTCTGAACCTGACTGGAAACTTTTCTACGAACCACCTCCTGGTCCTCCCAACTGATAGGTCCCTTACCCTTTGCATGGGTAACAGCCAAAGTATCCACTAAATATTGCCCCTTACAATCCCCAACGAGCATACCCATGGAGCACTCACCGAGCCAGCAAGAAGCCCGAGGGTTAGTGCTAACACCCTGCGCATCAACAGAGCTAGAAGCTTTCAGCACTTGGAACTGCTGCGGCACACCCTGAAGATGTGAAACCCCCGTGCCGCTGCTTTATCTCCCACCATCTCTATCAGGATGGCATTTGCTTGAGCTGGAGGTCTCTGCTGCTGCTGGTCCTGGGGAGGTCCCTGACCCTGATTCCCCTCATTGAATCGAATGACAGGTCTCCCTCTTTCCTCCCTATGCTTACACTATAATTCACAGGCCGGACCAATTCGATGCCCGTCTTTTCCACAGTAATCACACAGTGGCACACCCTGAGGTCCCCTCTGAAACCCTTGCTGCCCCTGCCAATTAGGTCTTGGAGCATATGGTCTTGGAGGCCTATTATAGGGAACATGCGGAACGGTCGGAACCACCGGATTAGCCTCTGCAACTTGCTGAGGTGGTGCTCGCTGAACCACATTGGGTGGCACCTTGCCTCTGTAGTTGGGGTTGTACCAACAGGCACTCGTAAGATGGCTGTCCTTCTCACAGATATGGCAGTACTGTTTCTCCTTGGGCAAGACTGCTGCATACCCTAAGGCTTTAAGTTTGTGAAGAAGCTTTTTCTCCTTCTCCTCCCTAACCTGTTTCTCTTTATCTTTTTTCTGCTTAGCCTTCCTTGAGGCCTTTTTCTTCTCACTATGCTTCTCATCCTCCGATTCATCAGATGAGCATGCCGACTCGGCCTCACTATCCGAGTCTGACTCAGTCGAACTATCCGACTCTGAGTCATCCTGCTTCCTGCCCTTCCGTTTGTCCTTCTGAATGCCCAGGCGCTTTTCCACCCGAGAGGCAGCTGTCACGAGGTTATCAAAGCCGCCGGCAATATCCACATTTACAACAGCACTCTTCAAGTTCCTCCGCAATCCTTTGACAAAATAACTGGCAAGCATTTCATCCGAGGGTCTTTCATTACCCTGCAGTCTGGCAGCCAATCCCCGAAACTTCTGAGCATAATCCTCCACTAACAGATGCTTCTGTTCCATGGCCTTGATCTTTTTGACGATATCAGTAGGAGTTTTCTCCTTCCTGAACCGGGCCAAAAACGCATCCTTCAAAGCATTGAAATCTGCAAAGTGGGCCAAGCCATATTGGCTAAACCAACTCATTGCTACCCCCTCCAGGGTTGCGGCAAACTGCTGCAATTTCACCGGATCTCCAAAATGGGCAGGGTACCCACTGGCTTGCCATCGGGTCTCGAATTGAGCCACGTGACAGTCTGGGTCTTCCTTAGGCTTTGCCTTAAATTTGGCAGCCTTAACCGTTGGATTGGGTGGTGGTGCAGCCATGTTCACAACTCCTGGTAGTGGATTAGCTGGTGGCGGATTTTTCAATGGATCAAATTGCAACCGTCTCTGACTCCGAACAGGCGGTCTGGACAGAAATAGGGCACCAACAAATTGATGCAAATGCCGCCGGGCTTGCTCCGGGCTAACGACATTCTGCCCCGGCCCTTCTGCAAGTGGTGTTGTATGCTCGACAGCGTCCGCCTCGTCCACGCCAGCCTGCGCCAATTGGCCCTCAATTACGCCAGCAGAAACCGACGTAACTGCCACCACAGGTGGCGCTTCCGCAGCATCACCGCTTCCACTGCTAGAAGCTTCCGACCTGTCATATCTGCGCTTCCTGGCTTGTGCCCTCATGAAATGAATGGGACTAGTTTGCCTCTCCCTATCTGACATTCATGCGAAACACAAACAGCACAGCACAACACAACCCCATACCCAACAAAGACAAGACAATGCTGAGTATGCGAACACCGCAGGATCGCCAATGTGTATCTGGGCACTAAATGCCTGATACTTGGTAATGGAAATCTCATAAAAGAACAAACACTAGCACAAAGACATTCCCTTTAGCAAAAAATCATAACAGTAAAACGGAATACAAAACATCATACAGAAAATCCGCTACACACAATAACCCTGAACAGATGATCAAAATTCATGTAAGATTCCTCCCCAGCCTTCGAGGTATACAGGAGTAAGAATCTCCCTTTCTGATCTTATAATTATTCTCTCTCTAAAATAAAAGAAAGTTTCTGTTTAATAAAAAGGAAGACCCTTTTCCTAGAATACTTCTCAGGAGTCACGCCTGTTTTAAGGATTTAGAACAATGAGTTTAGAAGTGAGAATCGGTGTTTTGGATACCAAGGTTTTGGTTTTTATTCGAGTACGGCCCAAAAGAAGTTCTTTATCTCTTGGGGAGTATAAGAAGTTATCCCCCAGATATTGTGATCCTTATATCTGAATTCAATGAAAGTAGGTGACTTAGCCTACAAGTTTCTTTTATCTCCTCATCTCAAAATTTTTAATGCCTTCTATAGAAAATTGTGTCAAACACAAATCATGGAAAGACGGTAAAACTTCAGTGGTAAGTTACCGTTGGCTTCTAGGTTACGCTAGCTCCTTCCTTTATATAAGTCGTAACTTTTACTTGTCACTCACAGTAATCTTACTCCCATCAATCTCCTTTCTTCTTAATCTCCTTCATGGCTTGGCAACAGGAATTAGTTTTATCCCTGATGATTTCTCACCTTTAAGACGCAAGAGAGTCTGTGAAGAAAGACTTTATAGAACAGTATGAGCGCTCACTTTTTCCTCACCTAGGAGCTTCTGTAGCGCAGACCAAATGGCGGACCTATCAAAACATAACTAGGGTAACACCCTGGGGTCAGCAACACTTTCGTAACAATGTCCGCTTGGCCATGGTTATTGAAGCTTTGGGTTTGGGTCCCCGATACTACTGCGTCATGAGATCAAGACATCTTGGGTTTTCTGAGCGGGTCTTCTTACTGGCGTGTTTTCTTCCTCATGAGAAGATATGCCTTTACCCCGTTCTTGGCTTGTCTCTTAGAGGTCCTTTTGTTAGATCACCTCATACCACTGAGATAGGTGCGGCAATAACCAGCAGAATCATTCCCATAGATGAGTTACCCTATACTTGTGCAGCTTGTGAGGACTGCTTTTGTGACCATATGATGGACTGACTTATGGAAGTGTAAAGAGTTCTTCTATCTTTACTGTATAAGTACCGTGAATGAATAAAGTTTAAATCTTGTTCTTATTTTGAATCTTGCTCTCTTTAAGACTTTTCTTGGTGGTTAATCGTGATTAAAATTTTTCTCTAAGTCTCATATTCGTGCATCTTGCGAAATTATTCCAAGTTGCGAGATGAGGACATCTCGCGTTTTTTAAGTGGGGTAGAATGTAAGATTCCTCCCCCAACCCCCTTTTTGATGTCTAGTATATTCCCCTGTAATCAATTCCCTTTTCTGAAATATAAGAGATCTTGTTTGTGGTTGTTTTAACCTAGAGAGAGAAAATATTCTAGAGAGAGAATATTCAGATTTTGAATATTTTTGGATAGAAAAATATCTCTTATAATTCAGATGAGTTCCCCTGAAACAGAAATTTTTTAAAAAAAAAATTTCCAATGTGCAATTGGAATTAATTGGAAATAGGTATAAAGAACCTTAGCCTAAGGGTCTAGATTTTCATAAATCTTTAGACTATGGTCCAATTAAGGTTCCTATGGGCCAATAGCATCAATCCATGTGTAGGGAGGAGATAAATCCAAATTGTAAAAGAAGATACCCAAAAATGAGTAAATGCTCACATAAGATGAAGAGTTGAAAATGTACAAGGTTTATTAGTAAATAAACACATATGTAAGGAAGGGGAGTTCTTTAAAGGAGGTGCATATTTCACATAAGATGAAGAGTTGAAAATGTACAAGGTTTATTAGTAAATAAACACATATGTAAGGAAGGGGAGTTCTTTAAAGGAGGTGCATATTTCACATAAGATGAAGAGTTGAAAATGTACAAGGTTTATTAGTAAAAAACTATGAGCAATACAATTTTGACACATATGTAAGGAAGGGGAATTCTTTAAAGGAGGTGCATATTTCACATGCTTGAATGAGTTTTAAACTCATAAAAATTGAGATATTTTATCTCTCCTCTCTCCTAATTCAAGTCTAGTTCCAAAAAGTTAGCTTAAGTGACCTAAAAATGGTCAAAAAGTGACCAAACTGACTTGGAAAATTCTAGAATCAGTTTGTTTGGTTAGGAGCTCAAATCTTCCTATAAATAGAAGCCTTCCCTTGTTGAAAAAAAGATAGTCTCTTATGCTTTGTTACTCTACTCCACCTAAGCCAAAATATATAGTCTCTTATGCTTTGTTACTCTACTCCACCTAAGCCAAAATATATAGTCTCTTATGCTTTGTTACTCTACTCCACCTAAGCCAAAATATATAGTCTCTTATGCTTTGTTACTCTACTCCACCTAAGCCAAAATATATAGTCTCTTATGCTTGTTACTCTACTCCACCTAAGCCAAATTAGATAGAGTCTTATGCTTTATTACTCTACTCCACCTAAGCCAAAATATAGAGTGTCTTAGGCATTGTTACTCTACTCTACCTAAGCCAAGAACTGTGAATTCTTTAATAATTCACTAGTTTTTGATACTTCTCTCTTTCTTCAATCCCCATTCGTGGCTCCATCAACACACTAAACCAATTGATTGGTTGGGGGCCTCTACCGTGAATAAAGAATCAAGCAAATCATAAGGTAAGTATATTGAATTTTGATCTTTTCTATGATTTCTCAATGATTCTCTCTTCTCAACCCCTCTCAAGCTTGAGAAGTTTAATTGGTATGGTTTTTTTTAAATGCTATTGAAGTAAATTGGTGAATAATAGTGAAGAGTTACATAATTTAATAAATGCTATAGAAGTTAATTTCCACTTATATTTAAATTCTAATGGTTTTTATAATTTCTCTCTCTCACTCAAGAAATGGTCATACTCACGACCCATTCTCAATCCAAATGAAGCTTTTCATAAAGCTTTTCCTTAATCCAAGATTAAGCTATGCTTGAGGCCAAATTAATGGCTTTTTGCTATGCTTTTAGTTTATGCACATTGATGATTCAATCCATTATGGATTGATGACCCAATTAAAGACCATTCTAATTATTTTCTTAATGATCCAATTAGAGACCATTATGGATTGATGATCCAATTAGAGACCATTCTAATTGTTTTCTTAATGATCCAATTAGAGACCATTGTGGATTGATGATCCAATTAGAGACCATTCTAATTGTTTTCTTAATGATCCAATTAGAGACCATTATGGATTGATGATCCAATTAGGGACCATTCTAATTATTTCTTTAATAATGAGCTTTATCCCTTAGAAAAAAATTGAGATTTATCAGTCATAGTAGCGGAGCTATGGCAAAATTTTTATAGAAATTACGCATAAAATAAATTCATTCAAAGTATAAAAAGAGGAATTCCTACCATATTCTAGGAACTATCATCCTAGATTAATTAAAAGAATTTTATTATGCATGGAGATGTGAATGTTGCATGTAGATGTAGATGTATGGATGTGAGTGTGAATGTGGAGGTGGATGTATGCATGGGACGTGGATGTATGCATGTAGAAATAGATGTGTAGATGAGGATGTAAATGGAGATGTGGATGGATGCATGTAGATGTAGAGGTATAGATGTAGATGTGAATGGAGATGTGGATGTATACATGTAGATGTAGATGTATAGATGAAGATGTGGATGTGGAGGTGGATGGATGCATGTAGATGTAGATGTATAGATGTAGATGGGAATGGAGATATGGATGTATGCATGTAGATGTAGTTGTTAATGGAGATGTATATGTATACATGTAGATGTAGATGTATAGATGTAGAGGTGGATGTGGATGGGGATGTATGCATGTAGATGTAGGTGTATAGACGTAGATGTGGATGTAGAGGTGGATGTATGCATGTAGATGTAGGTGTATAGACGTAGATGTGGATGTAGAGGTGGATGTATGCATGTAGATGTAGGTGTATAGACGTAGATGTGGATGTATGCATGTAGATGTAGATGTATAGATGTGGATGTGAATGTGGAGTGGATGTATGCATGTAGATGTAGGTGTATGGAGGTGAATGTGAATGTGGATGTGAATGTATGCATAGGGATGTAGATGTATGCATGTAGATGTGAATGTACGCATATAGTTGTGGATGTATGGATGTGAATATACGATTGTGATGTGAGGGAATCTGAAGTGATGAGATGGAAATGATGTGATGGGATGAGTATACATATAAATGGAATATGGAATAAGTAATGTAGATTGAGGAGGGATAATGTGGCAAAATGAAAGTTAAAATAGAAATTATA
The DNA here is from genome assembly GCF_041138505.1 of Cibotium barometz. Taxonomy (NCBI): domain Eukaryota; kingdom Viridiplantae; phylum Streptophyta; class Polypodiopsida; order Cyatheales; family Cibotiaceae; genus Cibotium; species Cibotium barometz. The sequence continues at coordinate 48,940,417 of NC_141067.1, forward strand.
TTGTAAACTGTTTGTAAATGCTGTTTGTAAATGCTGTCTGTAAATGATTGTTTTATGTCAAGAATGCTGGGGGGAGCATTTTGACCGTCTTGTGATTAAGGTCGTGATGAGAAAGTTGCAACTGCTGACGGGGAGTCAATGAAGGACGTCTCGCGTAGCAAGGTCGGCCGAGGTCTTGACCAGCCTCGGTGCGATTAAAATGGTGAGCTTCCGGTACGGTGGATGAGGGGCCAAGGAAGCGGCCTATGCGTGAAGCGCTAGGTTACCTGCGAAGGATCCTAGAGGGTGCTGACCATACGGTGCTCGGGCTCTGGGTTGCCTAGGATACCCACGCGTGCGTCGAGGAAGATATTGGAATAGAGTTGGAGTTGTTTTCTGAAATCGAGCATGGATCTGGTTGATTGACCTTGCTGGTCTTCAATGGATGAGTCCATGGCTCCTTATATGGATCTGTTGGTTGATCTTGCTGATCTTCAACGAGAGTCCATCTTGTTAAGTGATTATATTGCCAAGTATTATGGGCTAGGAACTATCGAAACGGCTCCTGAGCGTTCTAGTTGCCAATGATGCCATAGATACTCTGATGAAGGAATGATGGGAAATTAAGAATCAATTGGATAAATTGGAAGATGGTGATCAATGATACTATGGTTTTATTAAAGGATTGTTTTAAACTGGTTGAATCTGGTTGGAAAAAGGCAATTTCATATTGGGTGTGTGAGTGGTGTGACTAGTTTTATTTTGCATGAACATCCGGCTAGGGGGCCTTGGAACTCTTTTCCTTGGTACCCGGGACAAAACCTAACCAAATTTTTAATTGGATCCCATCACTACAGTGGTTGGGTGGTTGGCTAACCCATGGGATTGGATGGGGTTAGGCTGGACTGATGGATCCGTAAATCGAGACTCAAACTTTTGTTTTACGATAGAAAAAAAAAAATATAAATCCCGGACAGAAACTGTTCTATGGATAGGAATCAACGGCTGTGCCTCTTGAATGGGGAAAAAAGCGTTGATCCCAATGATCCAAGTGCAAGTTTCTTCCTTGAACTGACTAAGTATCTTATAGATGTAATCGGATCATCTCGATCAGAAATGACCTTGACTACGTTAGAGTAAAAAGTTATCCTGGTGGAATCGCCCGTGCTTTCCGGTAAAGGAAGTTTTTTCCGGGTTCGGTTTTGGAACAACCGACGGATTAGTCTCTTATCCGGATATCCGTGGGCGAGGCCCCGAGTGTGGGACCCCTGTCCCGCGCGAGAAGCGCTACTTCCGCTGCCAGTACCCCGAATCCGTTGCTCGGTGGGAACAGGGATCTTACAATTCATTCATGTCATAATCATGCAAGGGATTACATTTCCGCTTCTTCATCTTCTACAATACTGAATATCCGTTATGCGCCTTCCCATGATCAACTAACTACATCTCTTCATATCTCTCCCTTCTCACGAATTCCTAAGCAACTACCCAAAAGGATCATTCACATACATAGAATTCGGATATTCCAACTTAGGTAAAGTTAACCCCTAACATTAGTCACCCCATTGCCGCCTTGTCCTTTGGAGCGCCTACAGTAGACACAACTCTAACGTCATCCTTCATGTAGCCCTCAGTCCATTCTGGCAGTCGACAGCCTCTTCCATGCTGTGCTTCAAGACCAATACTACCAAACAACCCTCCTTGCTCCAGTTTTTGGTTCATAGTCTTTATCTGGCTGCCTCTTCTAGATCAGCACCAAAAAATTATCCATGGCATTGATCATACACATGACATCCCCCTCTACAAAACTTGATGACAGGATTCTAACCTGTTCTTGGATGACTGTCATCATTCCATTCTATTACCGGAGTCCCTCTATCATCCATCCATCCCTGGCAACCCTTTTCTCTGAAAGCCCGGCCTGGTCTCCAAACTACTCTGTCTCACAGACTAAGATCTATGCAGCTGGTTCCATCTAGTCCACAGACTAAGATCTATGCAGCTGGTTCCATCTAGTCCACAGACTAAGATCTATGCAGCTGGTTCCATCTAGTCCACAGACTAAGATCTATGCAGATGGTTCCATCTAGTCCACAGACTAAGATCTATGCAACTGGTTCCATCTAGTCCATAGACTAAGATCTATGCAACTGGTTCCATCTAGTCCACAATCTATTCTTGCCATGAATCTGAACACTCTCTTGTTCTTCATTCCTGAGAAATGAGTCTGGCACTCTCACATCACCCTTTGGAGTATAATCCTCCCTTGGGACCGTTGCTCGAGAACCTATATGGCTCACAGGATTGCCATCCCCTCTGGCTTTGTGGAACACCACCAACAAACCTCCTAGGAGCTCTTCCCATTCTGTGTTCCTTTCCTTGGGCTTCGTATCCGTGTACTTTCCTATACCTTTGACCTATACACCATCATATGGGACTGATTTAGTGTTTAGCTTTGCTGAGCTTCATGCTTTGATACCAATGTAACATGCGGAAGCTCTAAGAGTCTTCTTTTAGCCCTAAACACTATTGGAAAACATCTGATGCAAAACGCAGATATGTAGAGAGAGTAGAGAGAGAGAGAGATGTGCTGGAAAATTCAGTATATTACTATAGTACAAAAAGGTACTTGTCTACAGCCCTAGGCTGCCTTGAAGAAAAGGTGATAACACCCGAAATTCTGTCCCCCTATGGGACTCCTATTGACCCAATCCCTAGAGGATTGAATGGTTCTAATAATGAGCACATGGCCCCCTTTTATAGGCCCTCTCTAAGGCTTCGCCAACTGGCCGACTGCTGGTCGACCAGTTCCACAACCATAAAACACTTCAGCACTGCCGGACTGGGCAATAACTGCCTTAAACGCTGTCCGACTGGTGGTCTTGTTCGATCATTAGTCGCGCACTGCCGCCTTGTCCTTTGGAGCACTTGCAGCCCCGACACACAACTCTGACATCATCCTTCATGTAATCGTCAGTTTAATTTGGCAACGGACAGCCTCTTCCATGCTATGCTCCAAGACCAATACTACCAAATAGCCCTCCTTACTATAGTTTTTGGTTCTTATCTGGTTCATAGTCTTTATCTGGCTACCTCTTCTAGATCAACACCAGAGAGTTGTCCATGGCATTCAGATCATGCACATAACACTAGGTGCCTGGTACTTGGATACAAGTTAAACAACAAGGTAGGACAATGTGCACCTGGCCAAGACCATGTACGAGACTTTTACACTTGACCTTTGATGCTTAGAGTGTAATCCTAGGTGACTTGTCTCTGACTGGGGGGCTCACATGGGACCAATTTCGACTTTAGGTCTTGCACCTTCTATATAGATATGTCCATGTGGCATCCAAGTGTGGGATGCACGTAAAAAACTTACAAGGCAAGCAGGAGAAAGTGGAAAAAGATTGCCTCCATGTCCCAAAGATGACACGTTGTCGTGACGTGTGCGGTACAGCCAGGAAAGTACGAGACTTCTAGCTGTGAGAGTGAATGTCAAATCTAACAAGGAAATTCACGCACAAAATTTCCCAAGGAGTATTGAACATCACTATTTCCAATGACAATTACATGTGTCGATTTACCTCAATACATCCTTGAATTCATCCTGATGATTGCACAAAATTTCATACCAAGTGTTTGTTCCTTTACTCACTGACTTCTTTCTCGAAATCCTTTGAACCATTCACATGTAGGCATAACAAGGCCTTCAAATTTTTCCAATATACATGTGACCAGTTACATCCTTTACATCGAGTGCCATCAAAACCATTATATCAAGATGCTCTTTTTCACCTGAAAACCTGCCTTAATATTCTAACATCTCACAAGCAAAAGATAGCATTTGGCATAGCTTTAACATACTCGTAATTTCCAAAATTCATTTGAGTAGAAAGTAAGGCCAATTACCCTCGACTTCAATGTATTTTTCACAAATCTCCGAGCTCCAAATTCTTTAGCTTTTTCCCAAAGTCCTTCTATTCATTTCCAAATTCTTTTTGATATATGGGATATACGATTCTCTCAAATCGTATAGAGTGAGAGTAATTTTAAAGAAAATAAAAAAAATCACTTAACTGATGGTTTACATGCGTGTATCTCTTCATTTGTTTCACTAATCGCAAGCTGCAGGCCGTCGACTGTTCGATGAAGGTCATCAAGAAAAAAAATGAAGAGTATCTCCCTTTATAATACTCAAGATTTCCTCCAAATCTAACACCTACAAGGCACAAACAGTGTGTGTATTCTTGAAATTAAAAACACTGGTCGATTGGACGCTGTTCCTCTTTTCTGCAGAGATTTTTTTCCTCACTGAACTTCGCCGCCGTCTGCCTCTGGTTTTTTCTCTTTTTCCCGCCGAGAATTCGGCGCCCCCCACCACCTTTTGCAGCTATCCATGCGGAAATTTCCAATTACAAAAGCTGCGCTCGCATTTCCCTTCCATACTATCTAGAAAATTCCAAATAAAAGAAATACATTTCTTATGTATTTCTTTTCCACGTACGCTGCCACCCTTAGTGTGTTACTTCTAACCTTAGCATTAAGGTAAAGTTCTCAATGCAAGGCACTTCATTTAATTTTTATTCCCCGGCATTCAATAAATTCTTCGGCACTGTAATGTCCATTGAATCTCTATTATTCTTGATGCCTCCGTAGTGTATAAATCATCATATTGGCCATGTGTTTTATAGACTCCCCAATTGTTCATTCAAGTATTTTCCCATGTCTTCATAAATACATTCCTTTGTGCATTGGGATGCCCTCATGTTTGCATTCCATAAGAGGTATTCACTGATTTGACCCAATCGATACCATTTAAAAGCTACCACACATTATGCACATGGGAAGCCATTAACATCATTAACTTATCCCTTTGGCGTGCCACTCATACCATCATATATAACTGGATGTTTCTAACTTACCCATGGGCTCTGAGTAACAGCAGAACCATCACCCTCCACACTCATATACAGAGACTCCTAGATCTGGCTCAGCCTCAGCTTGTCTTATTGAACCTCATTTACAATATGAACATATGTACATGGCATCATATAATGACTCGTCATGGCACATAACCTCATGCATTTGGATGTGTATTTGATGGCCTCACATGCATGGTTTCACACCATAGACGTGCCATGGCACGACATCCACCCCCTCTAAACCTGCACATCCTCTGGTATGTGCCAAATCATCATCAAGATCTACATATAGCTGGATGTCGTCTTCATCTTCTGCATTGTCAGGAAGATCATCCTCTTCCTCTTCAACCATATCCATACTACCACTGTCAAGCCTCTCATCCTGAGTCTCCTGTGAATCAAAAGGATCACTATCATGCCTTCTTTTAAATATTTTGACCCTTTTGCCTGCCACAAGATTCTTTATTTCTGTTCCATCAAGCTCACACAAAGTATACGTGGCATTTCCATGCACATGCTTGACAATGTAAGGGCCAAACCATCTTTTTGCAAATTTTCTTTGAACAGTGAATTGGTTGTCAAGGCTACTATCATACATTAGAACCCAATCACCTTCTTCAATAGGTTTTGGCCGGAGTCTGTGTCTACTATCAAATCTTTCTTTATTTTTCAGCCTTGCATCTTTCAAGTGAGCTTTAGCATGCTCTACATCTTCAGGCCTCCTCTCCAACTGTCTTATTCGCAATGCAAGGAGGTCATCTCTGCTCAATCCTTCCACCCAGGGCAATACATTCCAAGTTAGAATTACTTCTTCAACTGGCATCACTGGCTTCTGACCATACATCAATTCTGCAGGCATGTATCCTGTCACTGAGCTATGAGTTGTACGTCAGCCCACAAGGCATATGGTAGCAGCTTTGGCCACTCTCGCATTCTTTCTCTGCATGCCTTAGCCAAAGCTTTAAAGATTGGAGGATGTCCTCGCTCACTTTTCCCATTGCCCTCAGGATTGTAGGCACATGTTAGGGACAGTTTGATACCAATTCTAGAGAAGAATTCCCTTGCTTCTTCAACATCTAGCTCACCCCTATCAGCTGTTATCTTCCCAACACAACCATACCGGCAGATCACATCTTCCAAGAGAAATTTGCATACTGTTTCTGTACTCTTTGTTCTAAGAGCACGCCCTTCTACCTGATTTGTCAAATCTTCTCTTGCAAGTGCAATGTACCGCATCTGCCAAATTCCCAAAGGCATTGTAACTAGATCCACTACCCATTTGTAGTGCATAGCAGGTGGGTAGGTTGGTTGCAAGCCATCACGATGCCGCACATTTGAGTACATTTGGCATACCATGCATGTTTCCACATATTGGGAAATATCCTTGTACATTCCTTTCCACCAATATTTTTCCTTTATTTTGGTAAAGGTGGCCCACACACTTCTATGTCCAGCCCAGAGACTCTCATGGAATTCTTTCACAAGCTTTCCTTGAGTCTCTTTATCACATATGACTCTCTGTGGCATAGCATTCCTCTTCTTAGGATGCTTCCAGAGATACCCATCCTTTAGGAAATAACCATATGCTTTTCTGCGGATTCTCTTAAATTCTGAGTCAGACCAATTTTCTTGCCTTGTCAGAGTACTCAAATATTGACCAATAAGCAACCAATCTCCTTCATATATTTCCTCAATAAAAGACTCAAGTGCATTTGATAGGCAAATATGATCCCCTTTTGCATATGCTGTAGTATAGAACTTTGTACCCACATCATCAATGTCACTAATCATCTCTTTCTCATCTTCATACCTAGCTCTTGATAGCATATCTGCAACTGGATTATCTTTTCCCGCAATATGCTCAAACTCAGGATTTAGTGACTTGATATAAGCAATCCACCTAAGCATAGCAATATCTGGAGTGGTACAACTTGCTATCATCCCAAGAAGTGGCAAGCAATCAGTTTCCACAAGTACAGATGCCCCAATAAGATATTCTTTTTCACATTTTAGAGCACTGACTATCCCCCATAATTCTCTCTTGATCTGTGGATACTTTCGTTGCCGAAAGCTTAATACCTTTGCTCCAAATCTAATTACATACCTATGATCATCCTCATCATCTTGCCCTACTACCCATCCTATCCCAGTAGGACTAGTATCAACTGTAACAATCACAGGCCTGCCACACTCATAATCTACCTTTCTCAATGTGGGTGATGATTGGAGCAAATATTTCAGCTTCCGCATAGCTTTAATATATACTGCACTCCACAGAAATTTTTGATTTTTCCTCAAAAGTTGATAAAGAGGATCTGCTACATGTGCATAATGTGGGATCCAAATAACATAAAAGACACATGCTCCAAGAAATCTCCTCAGCTCTGTAACATTAATGCATGTCTCTTTCATTCTTTGTATTGCATCTATTTTGGCTGGACAAGGTCGACGTCCACTAGTACTACAAAGATGTCCCACTATTAGCACTTCACCAACTCCAAACACTGATTTCAGCCCAGATAAAGTAAGATTCACTTCTTCAAGCCTGGATAGAATCATGTCACAATCCTTTATATGATTTGCCACAAACTTGCGGCACCCCTTTGAATCCAAATCCCCATCTTTGTCTTTCTCATCACAGCCCTTTATTGGCACATCATCCAAAAATGGCATAGTTTTTTGTGGTATGAAGTCTTGTAAGACTTTATTCATTCCATTCATCATATGTGCCACTGAGTTAGTGGCTCCCTATGGTAAGGTACACATCCTTACTAATCCCAAAGGAGTTCTCATTGTGGTCAAGTCCCTGCTTTGTATATCCAGCTGGAACTGATCATATCCTGAATACAGATCACCCATAGAATATATAGCTTTCCCTGCAAATGCTTCTGCAAACTCATCCACAATTGGACCTGCTCCCACATTCCTGATTGTGACTTTGTTTACAGGTTGCATGTCTTGAATAAAGCGCAATGTCCCATTTTTCTTTGGTACAGTAAACCATCTGTTGGAATATGGGGCACATGAAGGCTCCAAGATCCCCATCCTAATCTTTTCCTTTAGTAATTCCATCAACTTTGGCAAGAGAGCCTTTGGTACTGGAATTGGCCGCAGGTTCCAGGGTACATGTAGAACAGTAAAGATCACCATTGGTGCTGTTACACTTGGATCAACACAGCCTATCTCATGCGGCTGAAAAGCAAAGGCTTTCCCATGTTTTACAAGCATCTCCTCAAAGCATTCCCTTTCAACTGGCAACAGAAAATCCTTCTCACCAATCTTCAGCTCTTTTAGAGTTTCTTGAGTAAATTTATGCCCAATTTTCTTCGGATCTCTAAGATTTGGCTGCATAGAAGCTTCATCTATCTTCTCCTTGCTTCCTGGTGGCAAGGGCAAGGCAACTGGTTTCACCTTCTTTGCAACCGTTTTGTACTTTGTATCAACATGAGCATCCATCTCACAATTCATGTTTTTACATTCCACCCCCTCAAATTCCTGGATTATATCATACATTTCCACAGATGACACCTTTATCATTTTATTTCCACCCTGTAAGCATGCTCTTCCCATATCAAAAAGCACATCCATAGTGTTGAGATATCGAGCTCTAGTGAGGCGGTGGACACTGATGACCCGCCTGGGGGATAGGCCCCGCACTTACACCACTGGCATGGTTGGTGAGATCTTGGGTGATATGCGGCCAGTGGGATGACAGGCTGTGTGACAGCCACTCTAGAGACTGGCATAGTTATAGCGCCAGCTCATTTAGTCGGGTTCACACTATAGAGAACCCGTGTATGTATTTGGTTGAGTACCTTTCATATTGTGTGTACTCTTATTCTTGTATATGGTGTGTTGAGTGTTGAGTAGAGAAGAAGAAGATTTTCAGCCTCTCACCTTGTGTGTTCTCTATTAGGGTTTTGTGAGTGTGTGTGTGTGCTTGCAAGAGCTCAAGCTCTCTTCCCCCCTGCATCTTTTCATGGTATCAGAGCCTGGTTCATGCTAAGGGCTGAGCTGCAAGCAAGAGAACCACAGGAAGCGGTACGAGGGTAAGAGCTTCAACTACTCTTCCCTATTGTGTTGGTGACTACACCCTTGTCGGGAGCTCTACGGGAGGCACCGGCAAACGATCTCCGATTGAGGAGCTTTCTTCGCGGGAGTGAAGCTATAGGGCAACTATACAGTCCTTCGGGCGCGTCTGGACCTCCGTTTCGGGTGCATCTGGACCTTCGTTTCGGGCGCGTCTGGACCTCTGTTTTTCAGAAAGCAGGCAATTTCGAGCACTGCGGGTAAGTCATCGATTCTCTGCAGAACTCTGTTTCAAGAATTGCAGGAAGGCAGATTGACTGTGCAGACACTGTGGGTGCTGCAAAGAGGTCTACAGTTGCCATTGGGTGTATGTATGCACATTGAAGTCACTGGTTGTGACAATTGAGAGTACTACAGTACCGCTGTGTAGAAAATACAGCATTTCTGCAGAAAAACCAGAGTGCAGTTTCTGGTAAAATTGTGTGTTTGGCAAGATGTCTAATGATGGCATAACACAGATTGTGGCTGAGAAGCTGGATAAGAATAACTTCCATGCTTGGAGGTTCAGGTTGACAAATTTCCTGATGGGAAAAGGCTATTGGGACTACATAGAAGGTGAGCATGAAGAGGCACCGGAGATACCGGATATAAATCCGACTGCTGCAGATGTGAAAGAGTTTAAAGATTGGAACCAAGGAGCCAGGAAAGTTATGTATTGGCTTTCCATTAGTATACAGGACACCATGATTGGGCACATTCAGGATGCCAAGTCCCCCAAGGAGGCGTGGGACACCTTGGTAAAGCTTTATGAAACAAATACCAAGGCTCGTAAGATACAGTTGAAGAATGAACTTCATACTGTGGAGAAAAAGAGCATGTCTGTGAATGACTATGCGCTGAAGATAAAGGGTATTGTGGAATCCCTTGCATCTATTGGTGTGTGAGTAGATGATGATGACAAGGTGGAAGTCTGTCTACGTGGTTTCGGGCCACAATACAAGGCGTTTAAGACGTCTATTCAGACTCGGGAAAACATTCCCAACTTTACAGATTTGGTGTCTATGCTGATTATCGAAGAGAAGAACTTGGGTGAAGACCAACAGTCTTCACAAAGCAAAAACAGTTCAGAGCAACAGGCTTTCTACACGAGTTCAGGAAGAGGACGAGGTAGAGGAGGCCGTGGACGCGGTCAAGGAGGTGGCCGAACAGGTAATCAGAATTATGGCCAGCAGCAGCAACAACAACAACAGTCCCAAAATCAACAACAACAACAACACGCAGGTGGAAGAGGCAGATTCAGAGGCAGGGGGAGTCAAAGAGGCCGTGGAAATTGGCAAAGGCAATATAATGATGCACGTGAATGCTACTATTGTGGTAAGCCTGGACATGTGCAGTCAGAATGTTATAAGAAGCAGGCTGACATGCAAAATGGGAAAGTGCAGCAAAACAACTATGCATCCTCAAGCAGAAATAATGAGGACAATGAAAGGTTGTTTGTTATGCAGCATGTTGTGAATGCCATGTCTGAAAATGTTGATGCAGCACAAAAAGATAATGTATGGTATGTGGATTCAGGCGCTTCGAACCACATGACGAGTCATGGGGAGTGGTTCAAGGAGATGAAGAACCCGAAAAGACCAGGTTTTGTGGAAACAGGGGATGACACTGCTCATCCAATTGCCCACATTGGAGATGTGCCATTGTCTATGCAGGATGGCAAAGTGAAGTACCTTGCAGATGTACTTCATGTACCGAACATAACAAAGAATCTGGTTTCAGTTGGCCAGATGATTGAGCAGGGTTTGCAGGTTCGGTTTAACCCTGATGGGTGTTATGTTGAAGATTTCAAAGACAAGTGCAGGTTGGTTGCAAAAGGCAACAGAGTGGGCAGAATGTTTACATTGAATGTAGACATGCCTGAAATGAGTGCTGCGATGTTTGCAAATGGTTCAGGAGTTGTTGCAGACATAGACATATGGCATAAAAGAATTGGACATGTAAATGTGCAGAGATTGAAGTCTATGCAGACAAAAGGAATCGTGACAGGGCTGCCAAAATTTAAAGTGGAAGGTATGCAGAAAATATGTGAAGCATGCCAATTTGGGAAGCAAACAAAGCATGTGTTTCCACGTAACAGATATGTGAGCAGAAATGCACTAGATGTTGTGCATTCAGATGTATGGGGTCCTACGAAGACCGTGTCTATGGGAGGCTACAGGTACTATGTCACTTTCATTGATGACCACACAAGGAAAGTGTGGGTATATTTCATGAAGGAGAAGAGTGAGGTGTTCACTCACTTTCAGAATTTCAGAGTTTTGGTTGAAAAGCAAACAGGGAAATATGAAAAGTGCCTAAGGTCAGATGGAGGGGGAGAATACTTCTCCAATGAGTTCTCTGAATTTTTGAAGAAGAATGGTATTCGGAGACAATTCACATGCAGATATACTCCGCAGCAAAATGGAGTTGCTGAGCGAAAAAACAGGCACATTGCTGAGATTGCGCGAGCATTGATGGAAGAGAAGAATATGCCGCATTGCTATTGGCCTGAGGCTGTTTCTACAGCAGTATACATCATGAACAGGACTCCAACTGCAGCCATACATGATGTAACTCCAGAGGAGAGGTTTACTGGCAAAAAACCAGATTTATCTCATCTGAAAGTCTTTGGATGCATTGCATATGTGCATGTGCCAGATGAGCTGAGAACTAAGCTGGATCCGAAAGCTGAAAAATGTGTGTTTATTGGATATTCCCTTGAGCAAAAGGGATACAGGTGTTATAACCCTGCTACACGTGAGTTGAGGGTAAGCAGGGATGTTGTATTTGATGAGATGAGCAGCTGGTATGCTGCTGAAAAAGAAGCTGTTGGGGCTGATTTGAGTGGAAGTGTGGTTGCACAGAATGCAGGTCAGCAATCACAGTCTTTGAGTGGACCAGGAGAGTCCTCATCTAGTGGGTCTGTTGATAGACCATGGAGTGGCAGGCTGCGTCATAATACCAGCCCTGCAAATGTGATTACTACATCACGTAAAGGAAAAGAGAAAGTGGTTGAGCCCCTTGGTATGCCTGACATTTCTGCAGGGCATTCTCATGTTGATGGAGAGTCTAGTGGCTCAGATATGAGCCTTGATGAGGAGCTTGGGATCCCAGCTATGAGAACACCTGGTGTAAAGAAGGCTATGGCAGCCATGAATGAAAAGCTGCGAAGATCAGGGAGAGTGAAGAACCCTGTGCAGAGATTTACATATGATGGTTATGTGGCACATCACTATGCATATATGGCAAAGGTTGTGCAGGTTGTTGAGCCCACATGCATTGATGAGGCTGTTGGAAATATGTGTTGGGAGAAAGCCATGGACGAGGAGATGGATGCACTATATGGAAATGAAACTTGGGACTTAGTGCAATTGCCTGAAGGCAAGAAAGCCATTGGATGCAAGTGGGTGTACAAAGTTAAACATAACAGTGATGGAAGCATAAACAGGTACAAGGCTAGATTGGTAGCCAAAGGATATGTGCAGACATATGGGATTGATTATGAGGAAACTTTCAGCCCAGTTGCCAAGATGGCAACGGTGAGAGTTGTGATAGCAGTGGCTGCGTCAAAGCAATGGTCTTTACATCAGATGGATGTAAAGAATGCATTCTTGCATGGGGATTTGCAAGAAGAGGTGTATATGTTGCAGCCACCTGGTTATGAGGATGAGGGTCACCCCAAGCATGTTTGCAGGTTGAAGAAAGCCTTGTATGGCTTAAAGCAAGCACCAAGAGCATGGTCTGACAAGATTTCTGAATATCTTGTCACTATTGGTTTTCATGTAGCCAATGCAGATTTCTCATTGTATGTGAGACATGGTGATAGAGGGGTTGTGCTTGTTGTCATCTATGTAGATGACTTGATCATTACGGGGGACCATGATGCAGAGATCTTTGATGTAAAGATCTTGCTTAGACAGAAGTTTGAGATGAAGGATCTGGGGGAGCTCAGATATTTCTTGGGCATTGAGGTGATTAGGTCACCACATGGTATTGGATTACTGCAGAGACAGTATGGCTTGGACATGTTGTCCAAGTATGGTATGACAGGCTGTAAGCCTATTTCTGTGCCATTAGATCAGAATGGCAAGTTGAGTGCAGATTCAGGAGAGATCTTGGAGGATCCTACTATGTACAGGAGCATAGTAGGAAGTTTGATCTACATGACGATCACCAGACCAGATTTGAGCTATGCTGTTGGGTTGGTGAGTCAGTTTATGCAGGTTCCACGGAAACCGCATTTGGATGCTGTCAAATGCATACTGAGGTATGTGAAGTCTACTTTACATTGTGGACTATTCTATGAGACTGGGACAGAGATATGTGTACATGGGTACACAGATGCTGATTGGGCTGGTAGTATCTCAGATAGAAGATCTACCAGTGGATTCATGTTTTCTTTGGGGAGTGCTGCTGTGACTTGGAGCAGCAAGAAGAAGCCTACGGTTGCTCTATCGAGTACAGAGGCCGAGTACAGAGGAGCTGCTATGGCAGCATGTGAGGTAGCTTGGTTGAGAAAGCTACTTGCAGATTTGGGTCTATCAGTGGATAGACAAGTTGTCATTTTCTATGACAACATTAGCAGTATACAGTTGGCCAGGAACCCAGTCTTTCATGCTCGTACGAAGCACATAGAGGTCCACTACCACTTCGTCCGAGAGAAGGTCTTGGCAGGAGACCTTGACCTTGTTTATGTCAGCACAGAGGATCAGGTAGCTGACATCTTCACCAAAGCATTGGGTACAGAGAAGCTCCGCAGATTCAGGGCTTCGCTTGGTGTACATGAGATGGAGTTGAGCTCGAGGGGGAGTGTTGAGATATCGAGCTCTAGTGAGGCGGTGGACACTGATGACCCGCCTGGGGGATAGGCCCCGCACTTACACCACTGGCATGGTTGGTGAGATCTTGGGTGATATGCGGCCAGTGGGATGACAGGCTGTGTGACAGCCACTCTAGAGACTGGCATAGTTATAGCGCCAGCTCATTTAGTCGGGTTCACACTATAGAGAACCCGTGTATGTATTTGGTTGAGTACCTTTCATATTGTGTGTACTCTTATTCTTGTATATGGTGTGTTGAGTGTTGAGTAGAGAAGAAGAAGATTTTCAGCCTCTCACCTTGTGTGTTCTCTATTAGGGTTTTGTGAGTGTGTGTGTGTGCTTGCAAGAGCTCAAGCTCTCTTCCCCCCTGCATCTTTTCACATAGTATCTACACATGACACCTCATCAAGCACCCCTGAAATAAACTCATTCTTCTCCAGAAGACCACACTGCTCAAAACTTTTTTGTTCATTTTGTATATGTTTTCGCATACCACGCTTCAAATCCTTGCTTTTTACAAAAACCAATGACCCATAGCTAGAAAATCCCTGAAAATTTGCTGAAAAGCTATTTACATTGATTGAGTCCTGCGAGAACTCATTTCCCCTTGTACCATTGGAATCCCGCTTTACAATGGCACCTGGCCAAAATCCCTCATCTCCCTGTAATTCATGAATTCTCTATTTATCTTTGGAAGTGACTGTGCTCGAAGAGACTCACGATTCCTTTCATGGTTAATACAAACTGTCAAAAACTGAACAGCTTTTTTGCCATCTTTACTCCTTATTCTTGCATATGCTGAACCATCATCCAAAACTTTTGTTTCCATCCTTACAGCTGTAATGTAGGGTTGCCCAAGAATGAGGGGATACGATGACATCTCCTGAACAAAGAAATTCTGATCATCCTTCACATCCCCTATAGTTACCCTTACATTTGGACATGCTGCATAAAGCTCTCCAGATGAGTTATTAGCTGCTTTAATCATCCACCCATGATCCACATCCATTGGCCACTTACATTTGTTGTAGAGATTTTTAGCCATAAGATTTATTTCAGACCCATGATCAATTAGAGCGACATATGGCTCTTCCAAATCACCTATCTTGACAAGGATTTCAGTGGTTGCTCTTGCCCAATGGCTCCTGGAGTAATGACTCTTTGTAAGAACTTCTTTTTCATCATCCTCTTCCACAAAGTGCACTTGTCGTGCCCCATCAGCAGAGTGATTACATTCTACCACATTTTCTCTCTCTTCCTTTTTCTGTACCTGTACTCCATGAGTCTTGGACGTGTGCGGTACAGCCAGGAAAGTACGAGACTTCTAGCTGTGAGAGTGAATGTCAAATCTAACAAGGAAATTCACGCACAAAATTTCCCAAGGAGTATTGAACATCACTATTTCCAATGACAATTACATGTGTCGATTTACCTCAATACATCCTTGAATTCATCCTGATGATTGCACAAAATTTCATACCAAGTGTTTGTTCCTTTACTCACTGACTTCTTTCTCGAAATCCTTTGAACCATTCACATGTAGGCATAACAAGGCCTTCAAATTTTTCCAATATACATGTGACCAGTTACATCCTTTACATCGAGTGCCATCAAAACCATTATATCAAGATGCTCTTTTTCACCTGAAAACCTGCCTTAATATTCTAACATCTCACAAGCAAAAGATAGCATTTGGCATAGCTTTAACATACTCGTAATTTCCAAAATTCATTTGAGTAGAAAGTAAGGCCAATTACCCTCGACTTCAATGTATTTTTCACAAATCTCCGAGCTCCAAATTCTTTAGCTTTTTCCCAAAGTCCTTCTATTCATTTCCAAATTCTTTTTGATATATGGGATATACGATTCTCTCAAATCGTATAGAGTGAGAGTAATTTTAAAGAAAATAAAAAAAATCACTTAACTGATGGTTTACATGCGTGTATCTCTTCATTTGTTTCACTAATCGCAAGCTGCAGGCTGTCGACTGTTCGATGAAGGTCATCAAGAAAAAAAATGAAGAGTATCTCCCTTTATAATACTCAAGATTTCCTCCAAATCTAACACCTACAAGGCACAAACAGTGTGTGTATTCTTGAAATTAAAAACACTGGTCGATTGGACGCTGTTCCTCTTTTCTGCAGAGATTTTTTTCCTCACTGAACTTCGCCGCCGTCTGCCTCTGGTTTTTTCTCTTTTTCCCGCCGAGAATTCGGCGCCCCCCACCACCTTTTGCAGCTATCCATGCGGAAATTTCCAATTACAAAAGCTGCGCTCGCATTTCCCTTCCATACTATCTAGAAAATTCCAAATAAAAGAAATACATTTCTTATGTATTTCTTTTCCACGTACGCTGCCACCCTTAGTGTGTTACTTCTAACCTTAGCATTAAGGTAAAGTTCTCAATGCAAGGCACTTCATTTAATTTTTATTCCCCGGCATTCAATAAATTCTTCGGCACTGTAATGTCCATTGAATCTCTATTATTCTTGATGCCTCCGTAGTGTATAAATCATCATATTGGCCATGTGTTTTATAGACTCCCCAATTGTTCATTCAAGTATTTTCCCATGTCTTCATAAATACATTCCTTTGTGCATTGGGATGTCCTCATGTTTGCATTCCATAAGAGGTATTCACTGATTTGACCCAATCGATACCATTTAAAAGCTACCACACATTATGCACATGGGAAGCCATTAACATCATTAACTTATCCCTTTGGCGTGCCACTTATACCATCATATATAACTGGATGTTTCTAACTTACCCATGGGCTCTGAGTAACAGCAGAACCATCACCCTCCACACTCATATACAGAGACTCCTAGATCTGGCTCAGCCTCAGCTTGTCTTATTGAACCTCATTTACAATATGAACATATGTACATGGCATCATATAATGACTCGTCATGGCACATAACCTCATGCATCTGGATGTGTATTTGATGGCCTCACATGCACGGTTTCACACCATAGACGTGCCATGGCACGACAACGTGTTCCTCCTACAAGGATTAAGTGGTAGTGTACATTGTGCAAAGAGATGTGGATATCCCTAAGGGCATGTTGCCCATAGTTGTTGTTATGCGAAAAAATGTGCATCCAGGTTGCCTCTAAGTTCAGATCCTCCAATCCAGATGTCTTATGGCCTATTCCAACCACCTTTATAGGGCGATCCTGGGCATATCTTGCCTCATAAGCCCTCTTCTTGTGCTGCTTACCTAGGCATGCCCTGTTCCCGCCATCCTCTCATCGGCCTGTTGAAATTGCACACGAATGGGTCGTTCCTCTCGATACCTTTGCCTTGCCCATAGTTGTTGTTATGCAAAAAAATGTGTATCCAGGTTGCCTCTAAGTTCAGATCCTCCAGTCCAGATGTCTTATGGCCTATTCCAACCACCTTTATAGGGCGATCCTGGGCATATCTTGGCTCATAAGCCCTCTTCCTGTGCTGCTTACCCACTAGGCATGCCCTGTGCCCGTCCTCTCATCGGCCGGTTGAAATTGCTCATGAATGGGTCGTTCCTCTTGATACCTTTGCCTTGCCCGTAGATTAAGCTTAATCTATGTATTGATCTTAATCTATGGATTAAGCTTAATACATGCATTAAGATTAATCTATACATTAAGCTCACTCTATGGATTAAACTCTATTCATGCATAGAGATTAAATGTATGCATCAAGCTTAATGCCTAGTTTAAGCTGTATGCATTAAGCTTAGTGCATGCATTAAGCTCTAATATGCATTAAGCTTAATGCATAGGTTAAGCTCTATGCATAGCGCTTATTTAATGCATAGATTAAGCTCTATGCATAGAGCTTAATGTATGCATTAAGCTAAATGCATAGGTTAAGCTCTATGCATGTATTAAGCTCTATGCATAGAGCTGAATGTATGCATTAAGCTTAATGCATAGAGTAGGCTCTATGCATGCAGTAAGCTCTATGCATAGAGATTAATCTATGCATTAAGCTTAAGCTATTTGCATGCATGGTTAAACCTAAGCTAACCCTAAACCTCGGCACCGACCAAGGGAAGTAATTAGTAATACAAAGCCCTAAAAGATTAATGCATATATTCAAAACCCTAAAGAATAAAAACAAAAGAGACCTTACCTCTATATTGTCAAGATAAAAGAGATAATTAGTACAAGACCTACACAACATAAAAAGGTAAACGATTGATTAGTAACACATTTAATGAACTCTACCTACCAAACATAAGAGACATACAAAAGAGAGCTTACCTCTATATTATCAAGCTAAAAGAAATGATTAGTGCAAGATCTACATAACATAAAAAGGCAAAAGAGTGATTAGTAATACATTTTTTGAACTCTACCTACCAAACACAAGAAAAGACCAATACACATTAAGCATAGACACAAAAAAGAGAAGGAGAAAAAGCAAAAGAAGGTTAGTATTCTATGCATTAATCCTAATCACATTATGTTTCTTATTAATTCTCATTAGGTTAAGCATAGTAGAAGCAAACCCTAATCATTAGGCCACACCATAACTTGTAGAGTGATGGATAGGAAAAGAAAGAGAAATAAGAAGGGGAAGGTGGAGAAGAAGAAGAACCCTAAACAAATACATTAGAATAAAACATAATAGAAAAATACCTTCAATAGCTGACACCATAGACATATAGTGATAAAGAGAAAGAGTCTCATGAAGAGAAAGAGAAAGGGGAATATAAAGAATACAGATGCATGTGAGGAGAGATAGATTGATGAAGCGGAGGAGGTGGTGCAGAAACTTAAGGAAAGGATTGGAGTGAATTTTCTAGGGGAGAGAAAGATAGGCATCGACGGCGCCACAGGTTCGAAAAGTTAATTTTCTCTACGTTTCTATAAGCATCGCTAAAAACGATTCCTAGAAATGCATTAACGATGCTTTAACGATACTTATGACATCGCCTATAGCAACAATGGACAAATTCCTGATAGAAAACTTATACATATATCATTGACACTGCTAGTTTTAGTACATGTATTCATATTCAGTTTTTTAATTGCATACACCCAATATAGATGTCTTCTACTAGTTCAAGTAGTGATGGGTCACCACCATTAATTGGAGGTCTAGAGTGGTTGCAAAGAAGAATCCCTTGATCATATGCAAGATGCAAGAATGTTTGTGTATGTGAACATCGAGTGACATTGGAGCATATCAGAAAATGGGGATGGTTTGAACCAATACCAGCCAACTTGATGATGCAAGGCAATTCCTCAGTTAGTATATAAACTTATGAGATGAAATGTAAACTCATGGTTTGCCATATATAATGTTGAGTATCATTTTTAAATATGGATGAGGAGGGCATGGACATTCACGTACAAGTATTACACAATATGCCTTTTTATTTTGTCATTGGGAGAAACTTGAGGAAGGAGTACAAGCGTCATAAGGAGCACTTTGAAAGTTGAGCATGATTAGTACATTTTGAAGACCTAGGATCTCCTTCACATGAGATAGAGAAACAAGATGTTATGGAGGAGATGATTGCTCACTTTTTTCAAAGCGAGGGTGAGGAAGAGACACCTAACTTTGAAACACATGAAAAAGAGGATGTGTTACACAAGGAGGCTAACACATCATTGTATGAGAGTGCAAAGTACTCAACTTAATGGGCGTGCTTGAAATTCCCGTTGACTCACTAGCTTGGGCTCACATGAGGATGGATGGCCAGAGTTCAAAGATGAGTCCCGTAATTTATGGCTTGGATTGGGTGAACTCATTTAGATTTAGGTCTACATCATGGTTCACATGGTCCATTTGTTGAAATATGCAAGTGAATGGTGTGTGCAAGAACAAGTCCTTATCTAGAGATTGTAAAAGGGAGTCAATAATTGAGTGGGTAGCAGTGAAAAGGTGAGAAGAATCTACTGGATGAGAGAATCAAGGGTAGCATTAGTGAATATAGGAGTGTGGAAAGATTCTAAGAAAAGGTGCCCCTAGGGGAGGTGGTACAAATCAAGGAGAAATCAATGGTGGGGAGTAGGTGCTTGGCACCTTGTGGATGTAAAAGCTATAAATTGAGGCATTGGCCTAATGAGAATTGGCTAGTTTTTGAGTATCCATGCCTACATTATGCTATTAGATTAATTGTGTACTAATCTTGCTTTAATCACTTTCTAATTGCTTGCTAATCATGTTGATTCTTGCATTTGATTCACCATAGCTTATCACATTGCTCAAAATTCAACTTGGTATCAGAGCCTAGCTTAGCATTGAGCTGTTGTTTTAAGCCTAACCACCTTCTTCATTACTAATTAGGTGTTAATAGCCTTATAAGCCATTTTTCACTTTCTGAAGTACCCACACTCATGGGAGCTTAGATCTCTTCCTCCACACAGCTCCATTGCCTACAAATTTCACACACCCTCTTTCCAACATCTTGGCACCTAGGCATGGTACCTCAAAAGCTCAAACCGTCGTCGACGAATGCAGCCAGGAAACGTCGATTTGTTGGTGCCATGTTTTTGAGGAAATTTACAAAATCGCCATCACGACCTTGAATTGGAACCATTGGAGCTAGCCCAAGGGGCTTTTGGGTGTGCTGAACACGTTGGTGTCCTTAGAATTTTGAAATTCGTTTAAGGAGAAGATATATCAAGCTCTAGATCAAATTTGCAAGTGACTTTGGTAAAACAGAGATTAAGCATTCATTATTTGGTCAAATCTGATGTTTTTGGGCGTGATCCCTCTACTACTAGAATAAGTAATATTGATTCCCTTAAAAGGATTTGAGCTCATATGAACTCCAAGGCATCAAATCTAGCCTCCCCATACACTTTATTTTTTGCACACAAAACATGAGATTAATCTCACTAATTAGTAATTAATTAACATTGATCACTAAAATTTGATGCAATTGATGGTTCCAACTTACCATTGGGTATCTGATATAGATCTCTATCACTTTAGATTGCAATTTTAAGTTGGTTTGATGTCCCAACCATCGAGTACAAAACCAACTATCCTTGGCTTTATGAAATTTTTGGTATATTCATGCTTGTAAACTTGTTGTAATCATCATTAAACACCAAATTAGAGTTGTAAAAAGGGTAGATGCTACCCTTAAATCTTGAATTGGATCCCTTCACATTATCATGAGCATTGCAGAAGTAGCTAAATTCAACGGGGAGAAATTCCATACATGGCAAGCAAAAACCATGTATTTGCTCATGAGGAAGAATCTATGGGGGGTAGTTGAGGGAAGAGATAAATGTCTAGAGGAGCATGTGAAGGATGAGTGGAAGAGCAGAAATGAGAAAGCATTAGTACTCATTGCACTTAGCTTAAATGATGAAATCATTCACCACATTGCGGGGATACAACAAGCTAAAGATGCATGGGATGAACTTAACAAATTATTTGGCACTCAAGCATAGAATTCAAAGATAAATCTGCTAATGCAATTCTACAAAATTGACATAAAGGAAAGTGAACCTCTAGCCACACACTTGAACAAATACAAATGCATCAAACAATAACTTGCAGCCATTGGGAAGAAAGTAGAAGATGATGAGGCACTAGCAGTTCTTCTAAAGAGTGTGGACAAGGGAGAGTATGAGAACATTGTGGTAACCTTAAAGAATGTACCAGATTTGAAGTTGCATGAGATAGAAGGAGCTCTACTAGAGCAAGAGAACAAGGTCAAAGAGAAGAAAGGATTGGACCAACAATTGGAGAGGAGAAATCACTCTACACCCGAGGAGGCCTCGCGCGAGGATGAGAACGAGGAAGGGATAGAGGAGGAGGAAGGACCTTCACTTGCCACAACTGTGGGAAGCAAGAACACATGGCTAGAGAGTGCTACAACAAACCAAATGAAGAAGTATCAGCATCGACAAACTTCCTGGAGACTCTTAAGGAAGAGTCAAAACATCTTCTCTGAGAGAGAACGAGAGAAACCCCACAACCCAATGTAACCTGCCCCAATAGAGTAAAAACACCTTTGAGCCACCGATGATGTAGGCCGTGTGGTAGATGTATGTGTGAGAACTTTAGTCAAAGTTACGGGCACTTGTAGTAGTCTTGGACAAATAGAGAGAGAGTGTCAAGGTTATGAGTTAGGGCTACCAAGTAAGAAGGAAACTTGGTATAGGGTCTAGGTGTGCTAGAATTATTCACTTGAGGGGAGGTGTGGTTGAAATATGCAAGTGAATGGGTGTGTGTGGGGGGGAACAAGCCCTTAGCTAGAGATTGTAAAAGGGAGTCCGTAATTGAGTAGGTAGTAGTGAAAAGGTGAGAAGAATCTACTGGATGAGAGAATCAAGTGTAGTATGAATGAATATAGGGGTGTGGAAAGATTTTAGGAAAAGGTTCCCCCAAATGTAGGGGAGTTGGCACAAATCAAGGAGAAATTAGTGTGGGGAGTGGATTCTTTGAACCTTGTGGATGTAAAAGCTATAAATTGAGACATTGGCCTAATGAGAATTTGTTGGTTTTTTAGTATCCATGCCTACATTATGCTATTAGATTCATTGTGCACTAATCTTAATTTAGATTAATTGCTTTTAATCATGTTGATTCTTGCATTTAATCCACCATAGCCCATCACATTGCTGAAAATTCAACTCCATTGTTGTTGTGAATTACAATATTTCTCCATGGATGTCCATCAAGAAGGGTCACGTGATGCTTGCACTTATTGTGCCCAAGAAGCACAAGGTAAAGAATATGGATGTATACCTTGAGCCCGAGAAAATATGGAGAGGTTGAGAAAGTATGGAGAGGCATAAGGGTGCATGATGTTTCTCGTCCAATTTCATGCCGCAATGCAATGGTCAAGGGTATCTTAATATGGACTATGTAGGATTTTTTGGGCTATACGGAGTGTCAGGCATGTTGTAGGCATAAATTGATTCTTATCTAAGATTGCACAAATGATTCATTTATAACTCTAATGTATTGTAATGTGTATTAACTTTCAATTCTTACACGCCATTTTCATAGGTCTGACAACTGCAAGATATAGTGCATGTCCAATTTGTGGTCCATCACTTGAATCCAAACAAGCACATGCACTAAAGAAAGTGGTGTATGATGAACATCATTGATTTCTTCATCCAAACCACCCTAATTATGCTCCATTGAGGGTTTCTCCGATTGTGATGAGAGGTGAAGAGTGGGAAGCCATGTGGCATTTGCCTCCTACAATGCCATTGGAGGGAAGGTGGAGAGATGGAGAGTGGGATGAGAGATGGAGAGTGACTCCCATCATAGCACCCATGGGCATGAAAAGGTACTCAATCTTCTATCGTATACATATTGGATAGAGTTAAGAATAAATCATCTTTTGGATCCGATGCACATTTTTAAGAATGTGGCATCAATTATTCGGGACCATCTAATTGATAAAAAAGACATCCATGCAATAAGAGACGACCTAGAGGATATCGAATGCATGCAAAATGCATGGCCAAGGGTATTCAACAACAAGGTGGTTTTACCAAAGACGCCATCATGGAGGTTGATAAGGCAAGAGAAAAAGAATGTCAAGAATTAAATTTCATCTTTTCATATACCAACTAGTGTAATTCACTCATTAAAGGGTGCATTTACAATAACAAGAAAGATGGGTGAGCATCAATTGTATAGTCTCAAATCACATGATTGACACAAGATGGTATGTGCCTAACTATATCTGTTTTTTTGGGCTATCCTCAGTTTATGTTGTGTGGATTCTATATTGATCTTTTATTGTTTTCAAAAATTTATTGAACTAGTTCGTACTTCCAATATCAATTGGTGGGTGCAGAGAAGCGAAAGCTTGGAATGCCATTTATAAATTAGGTGGACTCCTGGCAAGGTGAGTTCTCATCAAAACTATAGATTTTTGCTTTTTTAGTATAACATATAGCTTTGAAATTATCTATTCTTCTTTAATTTATAATTTCTTCCTTTGTTGAATAGATGGATAGTGTCAAAGGAGATTCATCTAGATTCCATTGAGAAGGCTCGAGTTGAGTCAATTGAGGCAGTGTATATGATTGGAGAAAGCTTTTTAATAAGCATAATCACGACTCAATTGCACCTTCTAGTACATTTGGTGGATGAGGTGGCTATATGTGGCATTGTTCATAGCCGGTCTTCATGAAACCTTAAGAAAGTTGTGAGGTAAAGGGCAAGGGAGAAGGAAACATGTTAGAGGTATGGTTGATGCGAGAATCCCCCGTATACATCTCTGAATATTTGAAGCAAAATGCTCCATCTATGCCTAGATTCATGCATAACCATGAGGATGAACAAATGGTTTCACATGTGCCACATGTATGGTTGGTGCGAGAATCTCCTGTATACATCTCTGAATATTTGAAGCAAAGTGATCCATCTATGCCTAGATTCATGCATAACAATGAGGATGAATGAGTGGTGTCACATGTGCCACATGAAAAATGACACATTCAAAAGATGGATGAGTTCATGCATAAAAAAGGTCATTACATTTTGTCTTCTTAACACTTATGTGATGGAAAAGTGGATTGAGAAATATGAAGATGCAAGAAAGATAAGGATAGAGAAGAGAAGATCATAAAATAGATCAAAACAAAGGCACATGGCATATCAACCCAACCTAAAGGCTCTTTCAAAGAATTGTAATATTGAATGGCTTAGAGATGTCCTAGAGCAAGCCGAAAGGACATGAGAGGAGATTACAAGAGAAGAATAGGAGTATGTAAGGGGATACTACTACTATGTAAGTATAGATGTTTTAATATTTAACTAACATATATTGTATTTTGCTAAGATTTATAATATTGAATACTAAATTGCTTACATATATTAAAGATTTTTGATTGGGTTGCAGTATAAAGTGCATAATGCAATGTGGTCAAAAGGTCGACATTCTCATACTCAACGTGTGGACTCCAAGAGAATCACATATGATTGTAATGTAATGGCAAGTTTTGACCAAGAACATGGAGCTAGTAGAAGAGATAATAATATTATAGCAGAGAAACTTGAGTATTGTGAAATAATTCAAGACATCTTGGAGACTGGATTTAGTGCTTTCAAAGTGTTCATCTTTGATGTGAAGTGGTTCAAAGTGGTATATAGATGTACTCAAGCAACCATCAACCAAGAAGCATCTAAGCTGATTTTTTTATAATTAACTCAACTAAATTATTGCAAGATTCAAGGGACACATAGGTTCTACGACAACATTGTGAACATGTTTACACTTGATTTTCAATTTTGATGAATATATAGATAAAAGGAAATAATTGTATATATATTTTTGTAAATATTTTGTGGTTCTTCTGGACCAAAGAGATCCCAATTGATGGTATACAATACAAGTTTGTCCTCAATTTAAACATATATTTCAAGATCAAGATGTTGATGAAGAAATGCATGGTGGTGAAAAATCAATGGAGGATAAAACTAACAATTAATATGATGACCATGATGATAATACCTCTACATCTTCTTCAAGTAGTGGAATAGGACTTGTATTGATATAGGAGCCATCAAAATGATGTATTTGATAAACCAATTGGCATGCGCATGGATTTATTGCAAGATAGATATGATGATGGTATAATTTAAATATATATCAGCATAACATATGTACACATTGATCAGTTTGTATAACGATTTGATGATTTTATTGTTTTATTTCAAATGTATTTGGGTGTTTATGAATATTTTTTGGGTTTTAATTTATTTTAAGTTTTTATTTCCACTCAATTTCAGTATTATGTCGTTTTTCGAGTGTCTCTCAGCAGGGTTTATACTAGCCCTTATAGTTGCATTTATATAATGCCATTGAACGACACTTATACAAAGTCATTGAGCAGCGTTTAATAAGGTGCCACTAATAGTGGCGCTTATCCAACGGCACTAATAACGATGCTTATATAATGATGTAATGTAAAACATTGCTATAAATGCTGCAAATAAGCGTTGCTAATGATGCCTTCTCTTGTAGTGTCTTCTTTCGAGCCTACATCCTCCCTATGACCTGCATCCTCCTTTTTCCCTTGCATCCTCTTTATGGCCTTCCTCCTTATTCTTTATGGCTCCTGGTTGTGGCTTAAACAAGACTGTGAGATACATGCTAATTTATTATTTTTGTGTTTAGGTGATTGGGTTTCCCTAACTAGTCCTTCAGGTTGTGATACAACACCTCTGACCATGCCACCTTCATTCCAACTTCCATGGCCTTCACCATCCCGAAGGTCTTCCTTGACATGTAATAAGTTTGTGGATGAGATTGATCATCTCCACCACAAAATGCATTTTCTTTTTCTATGTTTGTTTACTGTGCCCATGATCTTAAACTCCTTAGCTTTGCCCTCTAGCAAGCCAAACTCCTTAATTAGGACTTCGTCACATCTAATGGCTTGATCTTAACCTCCCCTTGAGCTAGCAATTTGAATACTTCAACAACATACAGAGGGTTGAATGTTCTCTTCTCACCTAATGGGAGCGTGATAATGTTTGACTTTTGCAGCTGCTTCAATTGCTCCAAAGTCTTGAAGTTGTGCTAAAATGCCTCTCAAGGCAGCTCCACAAACTCTTTTAATCCCATCTTTTCAAGCCATTAGGCATGCCTATCCACCTAGCAGAAGAGTTGAGGGTGCAATGTAGCAAAGACTTTTTGCACAAAAGTGACTTGCAAATTAGGCCTTTAATGGAGAGGTATCTAGTCATTGTCATGATGCACGTCTACCCTAGGTAAGGCCATAACTCTCGACATCTCCATGATTTCTCCAAATCCCTTTTAAAATCTGACCATGAGTGCCAGTTGCACTATTTGCGAGGTCAATAATGGCTAGGCTGAGAATAGGCAACGATGATGTGACACGTTTCTCTTTCCATCCATGCACTCTTTCTAGGGGTGGAAACCTCAAGTTTCACACCAACTCCACATCACTACCAGAGTTGGCTTCTCATTCTCTATGCAAACTGTAATCATATTCACATATGTAATGCTGCCTAATTTGGATGTTTTTCTTTTCTATTTTTATATTCTCCAAAATCCTATCCAGATTTTCGATCTTGATTGGACTCAGATTCTACTTGTTGAAAATTCTTTCGCTCTTGATTGGACTCGAATTCTCTTTGTTGGACATTCTCCGAATCTGGATTTGTGTTGAGATATCGAGCTCAAGTAGTGCTACGGCAAACATTGATAACCCGCTTGGGTGATAGCTTCCACATCTACACCACTGGCATGGTTGGTGAGATTATGGTTGATATGCGGCCAATGGGATGACAGGCTGTGTGACAGCCATTTTGGATTACTAGAGACTCACATAGTTATAGCCCCAGCTCATTAGTCGGGTTCACATTATGGACCGCCGACCCTTGTATGTTGTAGTAGTTGATTTACTAACCCATATAGTGTGTACTCTTATCTTTATGCTCTGTTGGTTAAGTAGAGAAGAAGAAGATAGAAGAAAATTTAGCTATCCATCTGTCTCTTGTGTCTTGCTCTCTCTTGTGTGTGTGTGTTTGCTTGCTAGGGTTTGAAGGTCTCCCTCTCCCCCCCACATTCTCTTTATGGTATTAGAGCCTCCTTTGTGTGAAAGCTAAGGAGACAAGCAAGAGGCAAGAACACTCAGGGAAGGAAGCGGTACTACATATGGGTAAGAGCACCATCATCTCTTTCCCCTTCTTGGTTTAGGTACAACACCCCCTTAGTAGCTCTGGTGGGAGCTACACATCTCTGATTGAGGAGCTCTCTTCGTGGGAGAGGAGCTATAGGGTAGGTAACTTGTTCTACTAGACATCATGTTTTTAATCTAGATTCGTGTTTTGGGCAAGTTACGGGCCTCGTTTCATCACTGCGGGTATTTTCGATAGTTTTTTGGAAGTTATAGTAGAGAACTCTTTCTGCTCAAAATCTGGTTATTGCAGTGCAGCAATGCATTTTGGAACTGCAGACTATACATGTACTCTAGTAACATTTGGTGACACAGGCTGTGCTGAAGTATCGATATTGCAACAGTTACAAGAGATACTATTATATTACAAGTTGCATACAGAAGTTCTCTATTTGCAGGTTATTTGATTGCTGTAGGAAAACATGTCTAACGAAATTAATCAGATTGTTAGTGAGAAGCTCGATAAGAATAACTTCCATGCTTGGAAGTTCAGAATGACCAATTTCCTAATGGTGGGTAAAGGATTTTGGGATTATGTAGAAGGAGACAATGAGGAACCTCCAGAGCTATTTGAGGAGAATGCCACTCTCCTACAGATATAAAGGCATTCAAGGATTTGAATCAGGGTGCAAGAAAAGTCATGTACTGGCTTTCAATTAGTGTCATAGACACTACGATAGGACACATACAGGATGCAAACACTCCAGCAGTTGCATGGCAAAATCTGGTTTAGATGTTCGAGGCTAACACACAAAGGCAAGGAAGTTGTAGTTAAACCAAGAGTTGCATACTGTGGAAAAGAAAAGCATGTCCATCAATGAATATGCCTTAAAGATCAAGGGCTTTATTGAATCCCTTGGGTCTATCAATGTATAAGTGGAGGATGATGATTTGGTGAGTGTCTGTCTCAATGGGCTTGGCAAAGAGTACAAGCCATTTAAGACCTCCATTGTAGTTAGGGAGAATATTTTCAACTTTCAGGACTTGATTTCTATGCCGATCATAGAAGAAAAGGCTTTATGTGAGGATTCTTCTTCACAAAGCAAGAACACATCGAAACAGGCCGTCTACTCTAATTCAAGTAGAGGCAGAGGTAGAGGCTGTGGTCGAGACCAAGGTGGTGGCCGACAAGGAAATCAAAGCAGCAATCATACATAGGTGGAAGAGGCCAGTCTAGAGGCAGGGGGAGACAAAGAGGCCAAGGTGGTTGGCAAAGAAATCAAAATGCAAATAGCATAGAGTGATATTACTGTGGCAAACTAGAACACATGGCAAAGGACTGCTACAGAAAGCAGAATGACATTAAAAGTGGGAAGTTGCAGCAAGGTAACTATGCATCATCTAGCAAACATGGAGGTGATGACAGAAGTTAGCAACTATTTGTGATGTAGCACATGCTTAGTTCCATAACAGGGGATGTGTCAAGATCTCAAGATATATGGTATGTGGGTTTTGGCGCTTCTAACCACATGACCAGTCATGTTGAGTGGTTTAGAGATATGCAAATAATGAAAAAACCAGGTTATATAGAAATAGGGGATGATACTACGCATCCCATTGTGCATGTTGGTAAAGTTCCATTGTCTATGCAGGATGGCAAAATGAAGTATTTGGCTGATGTACTTCATGTTTCCAATATTACAACAAACAACCTGGTTTCTGTTAGACAGATGGTTGAGCAGGGTATGCAAGTGAGTTTAATCCTCAAGGATTTTTTATGGAAGACTTAAAAAATAAGCGTCGCTTGGTTGCAAAGGGTAACAGAAATGGCAGGATGTTTACTTTGGATGTGAACATGCCTAAGATAAAGGCACCCATGTTTGCATATGAAACATGTGTCATTGTAGATATTGGCATATGGCACAAGCACATTGATCATGTGAATGTATAGCAACTGAAGTCTATGCAGGCCCAAATTATTGTTGCAGGTTTGCCAAGGTTTGCCAAAGTTTAAGGTTGACGGTATCCATAAGGTATGTGAAGCATGCTAGCTTGTTAAGCATGCCAAATATGCTTTCACACATGAAAAGCATGTCAGTGCAAAGCCATTGGATATCATACATTCATATGTATGGGGACTGACCAAGATTGCAACAATTGCAGGTTGCGGGTACTATGTTACATTCATTGATGACCACACTAGGAAAGTGTGGGTTTATTTCATGAAGGAGAAAAGTGAGGTGTTTGCTCACTTCCAGAGATTTAAAGCCTTGGTCAAGAAGGAAAAAGGCATGCAAATAAAATTTCTAAGATCAAACATAGTGGGGTAGAATATTTCTCCAACGATGAGTTCAGCAATTTCCTCAAAAAGCAAGGAATCAAGAGGCAGTTTACATGTGCAGGTACAATCCGCAAACAGAATGGTGTTGCAGAAAGGAAAAACTGGCACATTGCAAAAGTGGCACGTGCCTTGATGGCTGAAAAGAATATGCCACATTACTTTTAGGTAGAAGTAGTAGCAACTATTGTGTACATTATGAACAAGACACTCATTGCAGTTGTTCATGGTATGACTCTTGAACAGAAGTTTACAGGCATAAGATCGGATGTGTAAGTTTACAGGCATAAGATCGGATGTGTCCCACTTGAAAGTGTTTGGGTGTACTACATATATACATGTTCCTACTGAAGTGAGAACAAAGTTGGATCCAAAGACAGAGAAATGCATCTTCATTGGTTATGCTATGGAGAAAAAAGGTTATAGATGCTATAACCCTACCACTCGTGAGATGCGAGTAAGCAGAGATGGTGTCTTCAATGAGATGAGTAGCTGGTATGCACTAGTAGTGAAGGCAACAGAAGATGCATATGTGCATGGACAAACAAGATCGGGGAGTATCTTGTTACCATTGGATTTCAGATATCCAATGTAGATTTTTCACTATATGTGAAAAAGACAGATAGAGGGATCATGCTATTAGTGATCTATGTGGATGACTTGATTATCACTGGTGATAGTGATGCAGACATACATGATGTGAAGATGCTTTTGAAGCAGAAGTTTGAGATGAAGGATTTGGGTGAGCTGCGGTATTTCTTGGGCATAGAGGTGGTGAGATCACCTCATGACATTTTGCTATTTTGCAGAGGTAGTATCGCTTGGACATGATGTCCAAGTATGGTATGATAGGCTATAAGCCTATTTCAGTGCCATTGGAGCAGAACACAAAGCTTTTGTAGATACAAGTGAGCTTTTGGAGGACCCCACTACATATAGGTGCATAGTGGGTAGTTTTATGTACATGACCATTACAAGGCCAGACTTGAGATATGCTGTTGGACTTGTGAGTTAGTTTATGTAGGCCCCTAGGAAGCCACACTTGGATGCGGCTAGACGGATCCTCAAGTACATAAAGTCCACAGTTGATTATGGACTTTATTTTCTATGAGGCTGGTATAGAGATACAGTTGCACGGATTCGTCTAGGTATATAATTCAGCTGTATTAGCATACATGCAGATTTTACATTGTGAAGTTTTTGTTGGCCAGTTGATATTATGCTAATTATTTCAGTCTTTAGCGGTGGATTTTTCCTATCGACTACTTATTTGTTGTACTAATTCTTTCTATTTTCTACTTCCCTTAGTGTTATGCTTCATTAACAAATGCTGATTAGGTTGGTAGTATTGAAGACATGAGATCTACCAGTGGTTTTATGTTCTCATTTGGGAGTGCTACTGTGAATTGGATCAGTAAGAAGCATCCAATATTTCCCTTGTCGAGTACAGAGGTAGAGTTTAGGGGTGCTGCTATGGCAGCTGTGAGGTAGCTTGGTTTCTGAAGCTACTTGGTGACATGCGAGAGCCCGTGGATAGGGTAGTTGTCATATATTGGGACAACATGAGTAGCATACAGTTAGCCAGTAGCCCAGTATATCATGCTAGAACAAAGCACATTAAAGTGCATTTCACTTTGTGAGGGAGAAGGTTCTAGCAAGAGATGTAGATCTGGTATATGTCAGCATAGAGGATCAGGTGGCTGACATCTTCACAAAGGCATTGGGCACATAGAAGCTCCATAAGTTTAGAAGCTTACTTGGAGTGCAGTGTGTGGAGCTGATCTCGAGAGGGAGTGTTGAGATATGAAGCTCAACTAGTGCTACGACGACGGACAATAATGACCCGCCTAGGTGATAGCTTCCGCATCTACACCACTGGCATGGTTGGTGAGATTATGGGTGATATGCGGCCAGTGGAATGACAGGCTGTGTGAGCCATTTTGGATTACTAGAGACTGGCATAGTTATAGCGCCAGGGTATTTAGTTAGGTTCACATTATGGACCAACCCTTGTATGTTGTAGTAGTTGAGTACTAACCCATATAGTGTGTACTCTTATCTTTATGTTATGTTGGTTAAGTAGAGAAGAAGAAGATAGAAGAAAATTTAGCTATCCATGTGTGTGTGTTTGCTTGTTAGGGTTTGAAGCTCTCCCTCTTCCCCACATTCTCTTTAATTTGGACACACTTTTCCTTGTTCTGGCATTCTTCCATAATGAGGCTTTATCCTATATCCATTCACCAGTTTTCTTAGCCTTTCACCATCTAGACTTGCCAGCTCAAAGGTTCCTATCCCCATTTTTCTAACAATTCTGAATGGGCCAATTTTCCTGGGTGGGGTCCTATTCTTGATGAGAAAAGCAGGACTCCATTTCCTTCTTTAAAGATCTTGAATTTCGTCCATCTCATTTTCAATTTTTCTGGGTGTCCATCTCATTTTGAATGGGCCCGTCCATCTCATTTTGAATGTCCATCTCATTTTGAATGGGCCCGTCCATCTCATTTTCAGCTTTCCTCGGTGGGGTCCCATTCTTGAGATGACTGCATCTCCTTCGTCGAAGATCTTCAATTTTGTGTTCCTGTTCACTTGCAAATTTCTCATCTTCTTTACAATTTTGGTTGTCCATGCACTACATAGTCTCCTTTCATCCAGCTTAAGGAGTTGCTCAATCCTGTGCACAATTCAAAGAGAGCTTTTCTGCTAGTGCTATCCTAAGGCTATGTGTGAGGAATTCCATGGGCACTACATCTTCTTTTTTTCTTTTTTCTTTTTTTTCCGGAAAAAAGATCCTTCTATTAGTTAATGAGAAAACGCCATAAGGCTACAAAGCTCACCTCGCAAGGAGGGATAAAATCACAGTGAACTCCTGAGCTCCACCCCCGTGGGGGCTGGCCGCTCTCTGGGGGGGGCTACCTAATAGTACATGTGGGAGGTGAGAAAAGCCAAACTGGAGGCCTATGGGCACTACATCTTCTATTTCATACATCATTATGAAAGGCATAAGTCCTATTGCATTCTTGTAAGCTATTGAGAATTCCCATAATGCTGAGTGCAACTTTGTGTCCTAGTCGGTCTTGTTCTCATTTATTGTCTTGACCAGAATTCCCTTCAGGATTTTGTTGGTGGATTCTACTTGCCCATGTTCCTGCGGGTAGTAGACTGTTGAATTCTTATGTATTATCATATTTTTCTTTGTTAGTAGCTTCTTGTTCACTTTATTACTACGAAGGGGCTCCCTTGGGGACGCTGACTATCTCAATTGGGTATCTGAATCTTATCATGATAGTTTTATAAAGAAACTTTGTTATTGAGGATGCCTTAGAGTCTCTGAGGGTCTTGGCTTCTACCCATTTTGTGCAGTAATCTGTTTCCACCAGAATGTGTTTACTTTCTGTTCACTGAGTTGCTAGCTTGAAACGGCCGATCCCACTTCTGGAATGGCTCTAGGGAAAATATTGGTTTGTGAGGCATTTTTTGTACATCATTCAGCTGCCCCAGTCTCTAGCACATATATCACACTCCTTTGTGTGAGCTTGTGTGCATCATTTAATGCAGTCAACCACCACAATCCTACCTAGAACACTTTTCACCCCGTGACCTCTCCAAAAACATACCCTTCGCTTATTCCTTAGTGTGCTTCTTCTAGCACAAGTTGTTATTCATGTTCGGGGATGCATCTTCTTAGTATTTGATCAATTCCCATCTTGTGGAGCGACCTGCCTACTGCCATTAATGAGACAGTCATATTTTTCCTCTAATCTCTAGACATGCACTCTGGAAAGAATAAGCTAGATGGAAATTGCAGCATCTCATTATACGAGCTGGATTTTTCTTCGTTGAAGAAGAGTTATGCATCAGGGTTGTCATTCTCCATCCCCTTTGGATCTTCTCCTGACTCTAGTCTTGATAGGAAATCTGCAACTACGTGCTTATTTCTAGGAGTGTGCCTTATGGTGGTGAATTCAAACTCTTGTAACTAGAAGTATCCATCTGGCTAATTTTCTACCAAGTATGGTTTGTCCACGAGGTACAAGAGTGCTTTATGATGTACATAAAATTGAAACACCTTTCCCAATATAGTGCCTAAACTTCTTGATCAAGTAGATAATCCCCAATGACTCCTTTTTTGCAATAGAGTAGTTACTTTCTGGCTTAGATAACCTCTTGCTTGGATAGTAAAGTGGTATGAACCAATCTTATGCATCAAAGCACTACAAATGGAAAAATCAAAGGCATCAACAAATATGTGGAATGCCAGATCAAAGTTCAGGTGTTGGTGAATGGGTGCTGCTGATGATGACAATATCCTCTTAAGATTTCAGATCGCCTCCTTATAGGATCCCGACTAGACATATTTTGCATCTTTCACCATCAGGTTATGTAGGGGTATTTCCACATTTTCTAGGAACCTCATGGATATTCTATGCCACTTTATTAGTCCAAGGAATCTGGAAAGTTCTTTGGCATTCTTGGGCGGCTGTAGCTTCATAATAATCGCGACCTTGGCTAGATCTACTGCTAGCCCTTTTGCAAATACTCTGCGCCCTAAGAGGGATCCACTCATTATACATCAAAGGTGCACTTGGAAGGATTAAGGCTCAGTCTAGCTTTGCTGAACTTCTCCAAGCACATCATGAGGTGTGTTATGTGGTTTTCTTTCTTTCCAAGCACACTGAAGTCATCTACAAAGACCGTCATGAAAGTGGTTAAATAATCGTATAATATTTCCTAAACCATCCTTTGGAATGTGGCTAGACCATTCTTCAACCCAAAAATCATTACATTGGAGGTAAAATCCCCCTCAGTTTATCACAAAGGCAGTTTCATATGGTGAGCTTGAAGATCTACCCATGCCATGCCTCAATTTGCTCAATTGGGAGGTCTCAGATATAGCAACATTGTCAAGCTTAAAAGTAAAGATTTCACAAGACATCCAAAAGGCAATGTGTTATAGGACCATGGTACATGGAGATTAGAATATTCCATAAACTTAATAATAGAAGAAATAAGCCATAAACACCATAACATAATTCAAGAGCATACACATCAAAGAACACGAGATTGGGTGCAATCTCCCCCCCGACGTGCATGTCTTCACTCCCACACACGGTATTTGAATCATATTATCATAAATTTAATCCTTGGAGCTATAAAAACATAGCTTTTCCAAATTTGAGCTTTTACAAAATTGCACCATATTCGAATGCTTTTAAAGTATCGCATAAAAAATAAACCTTGCCCAACATAATGGGCCAAACCATACAAAATTAAATATTTAGCACACATGTGCTCGACTAGATAATCTTTTCCAATGTCCACCTCAGTTGTTCCAAACTCATGATCTATACTCAACAAAGTCCACAATGTTAGATCACAATTACTTTGAAATCACTCACAAAAATAATTCTAACAAATGGAAAACATTTACTAACATGCTTCACACATAAACCATGCATCACACATAATTAATTGGGTTCACTCCCATTATAAAATATTCTGAAAAATCTCACTCTCATGATAGTCCTCTTGTTTGAGAAGACCACCATCCTCGGTTATAACTATCCACACACAAGAGATTAAGCACATTAATCATTCCCACATTGGATTCAGTCACAATGTGGGAAAAATCTCACTCTCATGATAGTCCTCTTGTTTGAGAAGACCACCATCCTCGGTTATAACTATCCACACACACAAGAGATTAAGCACATTAATCATTCCCACATTGGATTCACTCACAATGTCTTTTACATGCGCTACACGTCTTAGAGTTGATCGGATTCACTCACGATTAAATTTACACAACCTTTACACGCATCACACATGTTTTAATATTAATTGGATTCATGACAATCAAACTCCCACATTCCTTACATGCATCACACATGTCACAGTTGGTTAGATTTTAAAAAACTTAAACAATACATAATTATGAGTTTTAGGGTTACCTCTCTAGGGGTAGAAATCATGATTGGGAGTACCGTCTTGTTAAGGTTGGTCATCATCATCTTCTTCTTTAACCACATTCGTGATCGCAGTTTGATGATTTGTCTTCTCAAGACACTTCTATGCATAATGCCCTTCTTTGTTGCACCTATAGCATGTAATCACACGAGGTTTTCAATCTCCACCATTGTTTGTCTTCTTTGTAGATTCATTTTTCTTCCCATTCACTTGTGAACCATTGTGCTTCCCTGCTTCATCTTTGTGCTGAAACTTCTCAAAATATTTAGATCAAGAAATTGAGGAATATGAGGATCTGCCACTATAGTGTCCCTTGGAAAGACATTTTTCTTCTCACAGTTTATTGATAGAGAGATGGCATTGCTAAGGAAACAAGGATGAAACATGTTCACTTTTGCTCTAATAATTGGCTTCAAACCACTATGAACTTCCTCCTTTGCTCTCTTTCATGCACTTTCTCTATAGCTTGAAGTTATAATAAAGTTTGCAAAAACATGTCAACATAGACTGCCATGTTCTCCTTTTCAAGCTATCTTAAAATATCCCATTGGCGTTTGGCTTTACTCTTATATGACGGAGGTAAGAAATCCTTCTTGATCAGTTTTTGAAATTCTTTCCATGACTTTGTTTTGTGTTTTCTCTGTCTAATAACATTCCACCAAAGAGCTGCACTACCTACCAAATGATTAGTGGAACATTTCACCTTACTCTTCTCATAGAATTTCTCTCTAGAAAAATAATCATCAAGCTGGCTCAACCATGCGGGTATGACGTGTGCTTCCTTTTTTCCATCATGATCTTGAAAATTAAAAGCCTTTCTGCTAATCTTACGTCGCTTTTCAGACTCTTGAGCTTTGAGAGTAGCTTGTACAGTCCTTTGGATAGGTCCTCCTTGTAATCAAAAGAATTAGATTCCAAAGATGCACGTCTTCGCTTCTTGTGATAAATTTTTTTGCCAAGATCTTCTCTTTGCCTCTTCTCACTCAACAATTGAGCTTGAAGTGCATTTCATTGAACTTGGACAGTAGGTGGTTGTGGAATTGTAGCCATGATTAAAGAAAAGAAGGAAAAATATTGAGATAGTATGAATTGCGATAAAATATATAAACTTAGCTATTATTTTCAATGTTCCATCTCAAGTGAAAGTCGATGGCATCCACCAATCAAGAATAAAAATAATAATCCAGTAATGCCTTGATGTTGACAATAAAAACTTGTTGAAAGAGTCTTTAAAAGAGTCCAAAAAATATCCTAGAGGAAAACCCAATGAATCATGCTGAATTTCTTTTCCCCCAAAATCTAAAAAATTAATAATATTTGATGTCCACAAAATACACTTTGAAACCCTCTTTGATGATATGTGAAAGCTTTATTTTAAAGCTTTTGTCAGTCTTTTGAGTTATATCTTATTCTGTTGACAACACTGAAATCCTTGTTCATCAATGTGACTCGATGGGCATGTGTCGCAACAATGTAACTATCATTCATACAATCTATGAGCATGTCCTCTAATACCTCCTGGAAACATAAAATAATGACATATTTCCATCTCATAGTTTGGAAAACGCCACTCTTAATCCTCTCGCTTAGAAATGTCCCTCACAAGACACATAAATGGCACCTTGGGGATATCCAAGTTTGATGCCTTTTCTTCTTTCCTTATCTCTCTCAGGCAATGAAACTGATAGTAGTAGTCGATCCTTGCCTTCACTTTCTTGTACTTGATACCTTCAATTTTATTATGGGGGTAGTTGCTTTTTTTTTTTTGCAAGACCTGGATCATTCCCAACCTTTTCTTACAATTTGCTTTGTCCTTGTCATTATAGTGTAAAGCAAAAAGATAAGTTCTTTGGCCAAGGAGAGGCTTTTTGAAAAAATGTCAATACAGCGCAAAGACAGGAGTCAACCAAATCAAATGGGCCTTTTTTGTGATGTGTGGTTGTGGAGCCAAATCAAAAGACATATGCGTATGGTCATGGAGAGAGGCATATGGTCGTGGAGAGAGGCTCAAAATCTCAATAAAGAAGAAATACAGTGCCAAAAGGGGGGGTTGTGCAGCCAAATCAAAAGACATATGCATATGGTCATGGAGAGAGGCTCAAAATCTCAATAAAGAAGCAATACAGTGCCAAAAGGGGGGGTCCCCAGAAACCCAAGTGGTTGATTTCACACCATATGGCATGGAGAGATAGGCATATGGTAGTGGAGAGATTGGCGTGAACTCTCAAGGAAGATATTAAACAATATGGCGTGAAAAGTTGAGGTCCAAGGATAAAAGATACTTTTATAGGGATTTTATACAATGCCATTGACACATACCGGTTAACTCTGTAAACCGTACCAATGGGTAGTACACATGTCACATGATGATTGACTCTATGCATCATACCAATGGGTAGTACACGTGGCACCTTATGATTGACTTCATGAAAATGGTCATCTCACACGTCAGCGATGTACATGTGTCATATCAATAGTTTGTACATGTGTCATTGTTTCATTGGTTGCAAAGAGGAACACTTGAATATAAAGAGGAACGGTTGCATATTTTTCCTTATTTTCATCCACAATAGGCATCCACATAGTGACCACATAGTGCGACTTCTCGGGGTTTCCTCACACTGCTTTCTTAGGTCATTTTTGCATCCTAGTGTCATTTAGTGCAAAACCTTTATATCCCATTGACCAAACAACATGAATTCGAGGGTTTCTCTTTGTTTTTTTTTTTCCCGAGAAAAGATCCTTTCATTAGTTATATAAAAACGCCCGAAGGGCTACAAAAGATCTCTCCTGCTCTCATAAGAGAAACAGAGCAGTGAATACAGCAAGGCAGCTCGGGAGACTCTCCCTAAGTGCTGCAAAATACAAGCATCAGTACAAAGGACTGAGGGACTAAATCATACAATAGGGGGGGAAAGCCAAACAGGTGACCTGTAATGCCAACGGGGGGATGGATGCGGTCATACTATCCTTGCAGGGTGTGGATCAACTCCTGCCAAATCCCCCGTACAATCTCTGCTGGTGGCTCCAGTCTCCCCTCAAAGGCTGTGAAACACCCGGCCCTCCAGGTGAACCAGATGGTGAGGCTGCTGAGGAGATCCAATCATAAATCCCTCTCCTATGTCCAGCTGACGGATGAAAAACTCGGTGCCGGAACCAGGCGAGGCTCGCCCCTAATGAATCTGATAGCGTGACTGTCCTGCTCCATCTCATAGCCCATAGCAGGCCCTGACGAAGTCGACCAAGCAGCGGCACCCCATGTAAACATACCCTCTGGAGAGAGGGGGGCTAGAATATGCAGCATCTGCAGCCAAATCTGCTGTGCCGGAGGGCAATCCCAAAGGCAATGTCTCTATGTCTCCATAGGGTGGCCGCATCGAACGCAGGCCGTCGGAAGACCGCTGTAAACAAGCCAGGTGCCAACTGCTGAGCCCCTGTGGGTGACCAGCCCCACTGGAAAGTCGAGATCCTGCGGGCCTGTTGACTAGCCCAGAGCGAGCCAAAAAATCCTCCAAGAACTCCTGTGAGAGTCCCTGTAGCCGCCAAGAACTCCTGTGAGAGTCCCTGTAGCCGCCAATGCCCCGCTGTGCAGCTGGACAGACCATCCTCCTCGTCGTCAAAATATGCCACCCCAGTCGAACAGTATACTGGAAAAAGGTGATCTCTGTGGCCTCAAGGGATGCATAAGGATCATGCCGCTCGTACTCCCCACGGTCCCACTGTAGCCGGGCCAAGGGGCGCACTGCATATGCCCATATGCACCAATATGGGAGCACATTAGCAGGGTCGGGGTCAATATGCCACTTCGGAGAAGCGCCACTACCTGTATCCTCTGAAAGGTGCACTCTGCAACCAAAGGCGACTCCACCTCCACTCTCTGAAGTCTTCCCTCATCCTGAATCTCATAGTAGAGGCATCTGCCATCCTCAGTGCAAGCTCTGACAGCAATCAGGATCTCCAACTGTGTAAAGGCTCCCATCCACCGTGGGGCCACTAGCTCGAAAGGCGTGAACCACCGTGGGGCCACTAGCTCGAAAGGCTCCCATCCACCGTGGGGCCACTAGCTCGAAAGGCGTGAACCACTCCTCTGTGAGTGCCTCCTGAATATCATCCCTCATAATCAAATCCCCTCTGCCTCTCCACCTGGATCTCCTCTGGGAGACTGCAGAAGGCCTCCCAGTCTCCAAAACTACGTGCTGGGCTTGCCGCTAAAGGTCCCCAGGCTAGACGAGGCCGAGAACCCAGCATATGACCCTGCTCTGTGCGAACCGCTGGGGGCTCCAGATGAGTGGCTGTCTAGCCCGCTCCTCAACACAAGAAGGAGGTCGCTGAGAGAGCCCCGGTCTCAGCAGCTCCCAAGCTCTCAGGATACTCAAAGCAAATCTGTCCTCCCATCCTCTACTGAGGCCTGTCCTCCTTATCTCTATGAAGATCCAGCGAATCTCTGGTGCCCAAGTGCCCCCTGCTGGGGGAGGTTTCTCTTTGCTTACATGGGCCCTTTTCGTGCTATATGGTCATTTGTTCTTAAGAGTGTAATCAATGGAGGGTAAAGAAATGACGTCCTCATCAAGGCTTCAAAGAGCTCACAATTGAAACTCCCAGTGAAAAACTCTTTGACTTTATCATTAAGGGGGGATGAAAGAGCAGATATTTCATTGATGCGAGGGAGATTTTCAATGCACCCGTTGATCGTTGATGTTTCTCTATTATTTGACCACTACAAGGAATTCCTGCATGAAGAAATGAGGAGTTTTGAAAACCTCATTGAGCAACATACAGTGACTTTGGACAGTGGTCTTTACATGCACATTTTAGCCAAAGGTGCTACCCCATCATTAAGGGGTAAGAATACAAGGAGATGCATAACAATGGGAGTTGAGGATATGCTGATTATGCCGATCAATGTGAGATGCACATTACACACAAAGTCTTGCAGGTTAGTTTTGAAGTCCCTTACATCATTCATTATATTCCTCTATATGTGCAAATTGATATGAAAGATAGATTTTATGAGGACGATATTGTGGACAAAAAGAAACATTTTTAATCATCAGTGAGCTAGAGGAGGGGGAGTCTACAGATTTCTAAGAGCCTATTCAAGTCAATGATGAAATTAAATCTAGTGTTACATTAGATGTTGCTGCTTTCAAGGCTCAAAAAGTTATTGCTGATCCATTTGCCAGAGAGGAGGTTGAGATTTCAGAGAACTCTTTCACCCCTCCTAGCTTACCCTCATTCCACATCAATGGGAAGGACTTCATTTTGATTCCTCATATTCAAAGTCTCTTCAACTTGAGGGAGGAGGAATACTTCTTGTCCATTATTGCACGGGGATATGAGGCTGCTTCAAGGCTTATTCATGTGGAGAACGAATCTTTGAAGGAGTTTATTTCTCTAGGAATAGAGACATCCAATGACAAGTTCATAGATGCATCTTCAGCTCTAGCTTTATGTTTGAGAAGGGCTCGAGATTGGTGATATTGGAAGGGAGAAGGTAGAATATGTAGAGCCTAAAGAGGACAACCAAGACTCCATCAATATATGAAAGGATGAAGTTCTAGAGGAAGATGAGAATCAGAAGGTAAGAATTTTCTCCATTTTTGTGTTACTTCTTTTTCATTGTTTGTTTAATTCAAATCCTATTTTAAATGTCAGATCGTTGATAGAAGATGCAAACCACTTTTTGGGAAGGGGGAAGGGTTGTAGAGGAGCACTAGACATGGAATCAAGTAAAATAGACAATGCTCTAGCTCATTATTTGCCATATCTTAACAAGCATGTGTTTATCATCTACCATAATGTTCTCTCTAAGATTCCTGATATTTTTTCATGAAGGTACTTTCCAGGTTCATGGGATACACATCCATTTAGTCGAATGCAAACAAACTTAGGCTCTTGGTGGAGAGGACAACTCCCATAAGGATCTTTGGTTATGGTTTTGGATTTTGGCCTTCATGGACATGATACTTTTTATGCGATTCTTCTTGTTACTAGTAGATAAGAAGTCGGATATAAACCTACTTGGAGGATACAAGAGAAAGACATTTTTGAGATATAAAGGCAAAATTCCTCTTGACACCGCTGTGAAGAAAAGCAAAAACTATTATTGTACTAAAGAAGTTTGTACATTATAGGAGATTTGAAGCCATACATTGTAGGGCTTTTAAAGCCATTCTATGTTGTTCAACTGGTTTTTTACTTTCTCTATATAACCATATGCTGAATTTTTGCATCAAGATAGCTGAATGCTAGTTGATGTATGCCTTTGATGAAATATATTCAGCTTCCTGTCTTGTTTGTGTTTATGATTGATGAACACCTACAATTCTTTAACGTTTTCTCCTGTGAAACCAATTTGAAGAGCTCTTTTAATGCATTGCTCCTTATTCTTCCGCCTCCATGTCACGTACTTCGAAAGAATGGTGTTCAAGCTTGGTAGTGTGATTTCTCCATGCCTTGAGTACTCCATGTTGCAAGTAGTCCTTGGTTCTCAACAAATAATGGCCCATGAATATAAAGTATATATGTTGTATGGGTAATGGTAGTATTTTAGTTTTTTGATATACATTAGTAAGTTGTTTCACAAGTGTAAACTAAACAATAGCTTGAAGACCTTACTAGGTAGTACGTGATGTCCTTTTCTCCCCATGTAACCTTGATGGCCTGAATCAGACATGCTATAATTTCTTTGTACTCATGAGAATATGTATCGGTTCTCACTTGTTTCCTGAAAAAGCCTCAAAAAGTCATCAAGTATCATCTACACTTCCATTCTTTTTTTGGCTACTTAAGGATTTCTCGAGACATTTGTTGTTATTTGGCATAGCTCTTTCCAACACTCCCACATTATGTTTACCTATTTTTTGTCACATGATTGTTGAAAAATCTTCTTGCCTTTGATCCTCCCATTGAAACATCTACAAGAACATCACCTGTTATTTGGGTTTAAATCATCTATGTGAGCAATTTTTCAACATCATTTTTTGTCACATGATTGTTGAAAAATCTTCTTGCCTTTGATCCTCCCATCTGCAAGAACATCACCTGTTATTTGGGATTAAATTATCTATGTGAGCAATTTTTCAACATCAAGGATCATATTTCTTCATCATGGGTTCAAAGTTCCCTGACAAATTCAACGGAACCGGGTTCCATACTTGGCAAATCAAGGTGAAGGGCTACCTCATGAAGAAAAATCTGTGGAGTATGGTCAAGCCACTTACTGAAGATGAAGCTGGTATTTCTGCTGGAGTTACAAGAGCTACAACGGCTACACTTCAAGCAAAAGATGAGCAAGCACTTGGTATTATCATTACTTCTTTAGAAGATGATTTTATTCATTATATTGATGATGTTGAGTCAGCCATGGAAGCTTGGGAATTATTAGAACATACTTTTGGTGCAAAGGCAAAGCATTCCAAGATCAGTTTGAAGATGCAACTCTTTGATCTAACCATGGAGAGTAATGAAAATTTAGCAGCTTTGATTAACAGGTTGAAGAGCTTAATGACACAGTTGGTTTATATTAAATCTCCTGTTCTTGAAGAAGATGCTATTGCTATCTTGCTCAAAAGCTTACCTTCAAGCTTTAGACAAATTGTGACAGTACTTAAAGAGAAGGAGCTAGTCCCTTCTTTGGAAAGTATCATAAATTCTTTGTAGGAAGAAGACAAGAAGATTACAAAGGATGTGATAGATCCTTATGCAAATACTATTACTACGACATCGGCAAAGAAGAAGTGTACTATTTGTGGTTGAACAAATCATCTTACTAAGGATTGTTTCTCCAAACATCCTTGTGAGTATTGTGGAAAGTCGAATCATCCATCCTCAAAGTGCTACCAGAAAGATCAAAAGCAAGCAAAGGCACATGTGGTTGAAGAAATCAACCAACAAGAAGAAACAAATCTTTGTTCTAGTCTCAGTATAAAAGATGTAGATGAGGAATATGCTTTTTAGATTATGTCATGTATGTGGTTGAGTCAAGACTTATGTTGTTCCAACTTGACGAGTTGTAGAGGAGAGTACACTACTCTATGTTGTTGTTCAGGGGGGACTCTTACTCATTGTGTCAAGATGTTTTGTTAGACTTGATTCATGTTTTGTAAGAAGTTATCTTAAGGGGGGATTGTTGGATAAATGTAATCCCAACTCCTTAGTCCAATTTAAATGTGGTTGATAGGCTAGTGGTCAGTGGTTGATGTGTAAAGCCTACAAATGGTTGGTGCATGTTGTTCATGCAACTCATGCAACTAAAAATAGGGTAGAGGAGTCTCTAAATAAGGTACAAGTTGTGATCAAGTAATTATGTAAGTTTGGTTCATGTATAATCACAATTAGAGTCTTATTGTGTTAATCTCATATCAATTTTCTGCATATACCAATTTTTGTCCCTCATATTCATGATGTCTTGTATAATCTTTGATCCACCTTGAGGATGTTTTGATCAATCTTCATAGCTTACTTTTATCAAATCTAACAATTCAAGCATTCACCTACACTTTGGGATTTAATAATGCTAGGAATGCTAGTATGAGAGAAAAGCCATTTGAGTGTTTAATGGCTTTCAACCGGTACCTAGGCAGAGCTTATCCACCATAGCTTTGTCTCTGATTGTACATTATGAACCAGGAACATCCCTCATGCCCTCGGTATACTCTAATGATGGATTCATAAGAGAAATACTCACTCTTTCCATTTTCTAACACTTATGAATATGTTCTTCATCTAACTTTAAAACAAATTTAAGTTTCCCATTACACTCATCTAGAGTTATTTCATACAACATAACCATAGCAAATTGTACTTTTATAATATCCATCTAAATGTTA
Source organism: Cibotium barometz (assembly GCF_041138505.1). Lineage (NCBI taxonomy): Eukaryota > Viridiplantae > Streptophyta > Polypodiopsida > Cyatheales > Cibotiaceae > Cibotium > Cibotium barometz. The sequence continues at coordinate 48,984,914 of NC_141067.1, forward strand.
TTCAATTCATTGTATTCAAAAACACTCTATCTTTTCTATTTTTCAAATGCCATAGAGCCTTCTATATGATAATAGTTTCCAAAGTAGTTAGGAATTTTAAGATCCAATAGGTTTCCTGCTTTAGTGACCTTATGTGGCCTTTGCAAGTCGAAAGGACTAATTTTTTTATGTTTTAACTTTTTGAACCATAATTTGGATAAAGCTTGATATCAGTTTCTACTTCCCCAACCTTGTCACATGTCTCTAAAATCTTTGATGGGTCTATGTTAGAGTTAAAATCCTTAAGCAACTCTTTAAGAATAGATTTTCTCGAATTTTCTAATAACTTAAGAACTTTAACATTATCCAACTTATTCATTATCTCGTTAAGTAGTTATACCCTATCTTCGGAATTATCTAGACCTGAAATCTCAGCTACGTATTGCTTAGTAAGTTTCATCGTCCTTTTTCTTGGCCCCACATGTCTCTAGAAAACTATTAATCTACTTCATTTGCCTTGATTTTTGTATCATCCCAATGGTTGTGTTTTTTAGTCTATTTACCTTAATTTACAAGTGTGCATTTGAATCTTCAAGAAATTTTACTCTTCTGAAGTTGAGAAACTTGAGTTTGAAAATTTGATATAGCTCTATGTAAGTTATAGATATTATTAGAATGTTCATTATACGACTGCCATAATCTTAAACAATACCCTAGAAAACCATTAACACCATCTCCCACAATCCTTACTAGATCATAAATAGATGTGAAGGAAGGACACCTACCAGTTAAGGGATCAATAGGCTAGAGATTACCATCCAGCCATAAGTCGATGTGTTTCCTCCCTTCATTCTGAAGGTGGTTTGATTCAGTTGAGTCTCTCAATGACCTCTGATTTGCACTTTGCCAAGTTGCGTATTTAGAGACGAGCTTGATGTTTATGTGAAACCTCCTTTGAGAGGGGATATTTGAAGTGGACATGTCTCAGAAAGCAACAAGGAGAGCTTGTAAGGGACAAAAAATGTGATGGTTGTAAAAATAATGCGTGAGAAAATAAACATAGAACAGTACATTGAGCAAGAATATTCAAGAATAAGGTTGACATAAGAGGTGAACATTTGGAGGGGAAAACATTGAGGGAAATGAGTTGGGAGGATTCAAATCGTCCAAACTACATGAAAGGTATGATACACACACAAGGAAAAGTGACCTTTGACATAAATTTGAACTATCTTTACATTAATGCAAAGACATGCTTTATAGACCACAAATATTTATGAATCTAGTCAAAACAACCATATTTGGAGGCATTTAACCTCTAAAACCTCTAATAAATTAACAAGTTAATCTCTTTCATTGGGGGCCCTTTTTTTTTCATTTTTGGCCCTAATGATAGAAGAGTTTTGTGTTGTAATTTGGGCTTGTAGTTTGAAAAAATCATGGTAAGGTGGCCTGCTTTTAAAATTAAAAGAGCTCTATACAAGATATTCAATAGTTATGAAAACATATCAAGTTCCAGTACTAAGGATTTGTTTTAACACTAGTTTGGTACCAAAACAAGACACTTGAGTGTCCTTTTTTGGGGGTTGCGAAAAAAAATAAAACTCCTAATGTAGGCTTTAAAAACCAAAATGCTTCATTGGGCATGTAGAACATAACCCTATGCTTATGTAAAAAATGCTAAACATATAAAATGCCTTTTTATTTGGAAGAACATAAGCAACAAAGTAGCATATGTCTTGATAATGAACATTTTTCAGGATTTTTCAGGATTTTTCCAAATATGCAAGCATCATTCTCTCAAAAAAAAATCCAATGATATGAATAGCACTTTTCCCAAGATATTTTGATAGCATACATCAGTCCAAGGAGGTAGAAGTTCACCAAAAAAATCATTTTCCTTTCCTAGAATTTTTTCCAAAAAAGTTGTATAAAATCAGCAAAAGTAACGCGTATTATCAAAACTCAATCACGCCACTAAAAAAAATTGTAGCCCTATCAATGAGAATGTTGATTATTGGTTTTCATGCTTGAGATGAGATAAATAAGCCATAATTTGATGTGTATGACACTAACTTAGCCTCCACTTAAGTAGGTTCTTATCGCCTAGTTCTAAAAAAATTGTAAAAAATAAAAATACAAAATTTGATCATCTTTTTTCAAAAACTAATCATAACTATGCTTGCACAAGTAGTCTACACCTATAGTTACAACAAATAATGCACTTACACAGCTTTCCCCTTTGATGAAAATCAGAATTAGGCTCATAATTAGACATTTTACGTATTAAAAACAGGTTGCGCAAAAGGCCATGTATGAGAAGAGGGCCAAAAAGGGGCTCTAAAGTTTTGGAAAATTCAAAACAAAGTAGTATTTACCCTATATAACATGGGTGCACCTCAAGTTTTACATTATTAGCTTGCATATGGAAGGAGAAAAATTCATGCTCCACCTGTATAAAAAACATCATTTCAATATTAGCGAGTCAAAAATTTATCCAATAATTATCGTTTGATGATTCCAAGATTTAGTTTACATCATGGGCTTTCCATTAAGCCAAGTTTCATGATCAAACTATGTCCCTTCTAAAAGTTATGTACAAATTACTACTATTTTGAAAACAGCAAAAATCATGCGTTTTATCAGCATGTGTCTAAGAAAATTAAAATATTGCCTTGCAAAAGCTAAGAAAAGTGCAATTTAAAAAATCTCAATTTTTTTTGGGTCTTGAGGAACATCTGTGGATGTTAAGCATTTCAAAACTCTTAATAGATTGCCCACAAAAATTCAAGAAAAATGCTAACTTTCAGGACACTTTAGTGTCCTCAGGACACTTTAGTGTCCAATTACAGAACTAGTGTTAAAAAGAAATATTAATAAATTTAATTTTTACAAGTAAAATTATAAGGTACCAATTAAGAGTGCTTCATTACCTATAGTAACATTTCGAGGACATTGCTTTATATCACACTAAAGACCATATTTGAAATGTTTTTAAGAAAGAAAGAAAAACTATGTTCAAATAAAAAACATGAAAAAAACTACGTATTTCCATAAAAACATACAATGTCAGAACTTGTAAGGTAATTTATTCTTTTGAAACTAGAAGGTTTTATTTAGAATATATTTATAGAATTTTATTTAAAACCTCATAGTTGTTTTTTTTTAAATAACTATCTATGAATACTATACATAAAAGATTTTATCCCTAGTTTAAGGTGGCTAGGAGTATAATGAGTTGAGAGCTATATGTGCAATTTTGTACTTAAAAAGTAAGTATTTGGTTTTAAGTAGCTTGTTATACTTGAAATGTGATTATAAGCTCCAAAGCTTAAGTTGTTCAAAATGTTGTAAGCTATTCTTATGTTGTCATGCATCCATTAAAAAGAACGTCACGAACACATTCAAAGAGTTACGAGTTAACTAAAAATCTTACAAAGTATTGAGATGAGTATAACAAACAAGGATATATAACCATAAGCACTAAACTTTGAGAAGCACTAATTCACAATTACTTCGGTCTCGTATCACTAGTTATAAACAAGACACATTTATAAGAATATGTAGAATATCATAAACTCTTTGGTCTTACAACACTAACTCTAAGTAAAGCACTTAAATACAAATATTTAGGATAATGTATAAAGTCACATGAGCTATATGAACTAGACGCATTCATAGTTTATCATCATTGAATGTGAATATGAGAAGAAGCACAAAAAATAGGCCTTTAAAATTACATGCAAATACCTTATGAATATATAGGAGAGATTTTATTTTTGTAGTTTGACTAGATCATGGTTATGTGGCTTGATTTTAAAGGTAGAATAATTCAACACAAGACACTCAATATCTATGAAGACATATCAAGTTCCTAGTACTAAGGATGCATTCTTTTAAAAGAAAATTGAAGTGTTTATATTTTTTTTCACAGGAAAATTTATAAAGTACTAAATGAGAGTGCTTCATTACCTTAAGCAGTATTTCTAGGATAATTCCTTATACCACACCAAAGACAATAATTGAAGTGTTTTAAAAGAAATAAATAGTAATTTGTGTAAACTATGTTCTAATCCAAAGCATGAAAAAAACTGTGTAGACTATATTGAGATAATAACCATGAAAAAATATTCTTTTATAATTTCTCATATTTATTCTTTTGAAATTATAATATTTTTTTCATACTATTTTCATAGGATTTTTTTGTTGACCTCATTGTTATATAAAGTTTTTAAAAGAAAAATATCAACGAAAGATAAAGAATTTGATTTTCTCTTATAAGACTATTTTAAGGTGCCCAAAGAGAAGTATAAAGAGTGGAGAGCTATATATACCATTTTGTTACTTAAAAAAAATGTGTTTTGTTTTAATAGCTTGTTATAATTTGAATTGTGATTGTAAGCTACAAAGCTTAAGTAGATGAAAATGTGATAAGCTATTCTCATGATGTCATGCAGTCATTTAAACTTTGTTCTTGCAATACTAACTATAAGAAAAACACTTGTATAAGAATATATAACATATCATCATTTCTTTGGTCTTGGAACACTAACCTTGACGAAAACACTTCACTGCAAATATGTAATACATTGGAAAAAGGAACATGAGCTATAAGAACTAGGGTACAAAATGATGTGATGTGCATGTAAAAATTGTATCTCTTCAATAGAATGGTAATATTATAAGTTGTGATTTTAAACTCATAAAATTAAGTCAATCAAAATGTATGGTGTAATACTCATGATGTCATGCATTCATTAAGAATCATAATCTTGGATATAGAATTAAGGGGCTACTAAAAATCATGATATTATTGACGTAAGTCTAAAAAGAAGGATGCATTATCATTATCATAGGAAATATTTTGTCCATAGTTAATTTGACCTTAAAACTTTAACAATAAGTAAATACTTCTATAACAATATGTAGGACATTAGACAAAAGTGTGTGAGCTATAGAAATCAACATGGAAAATCTTATCTTAACTTGCAAGAAGATGTTCTTGAGACCATAACTGCATGGTCAAAATAATATTTACATTTTCTTTACACTATCAAGATTATTATCCTATCTTTATTTATTTTTCCTTGCATGTTTTAGATGAAATTTGAAATTGAAGTCATCTCAATGAGAATTCTTACCTAATGTAGTTTCTATATTTGACCAAAATACTATGTGACATAGTTTTGTAATTCATTGGGTAAAGATCAATAATCATATTTGTAGATATAAAAAAAGATTAATAACCATGAAGATCAGAACCTCATTATTGAGCATTGAAAAGTACGTATGGATGTTTATTGAGGTGAGGCTAAGTGAATAAATCAGAAATATAATGTCATTATCTCTGCATTTATTCACAAAACGGAAATAGGGAAATTTCATAGCACACAAAACATGTATAGAAATTCAATAGTTATGAATTGAATTTGTAGCCTTTGTCTACACTTAGAAAACTCACAGCATTCTCTGATGGGTGCATACTCATTATTTATATTACCATAAACTACATCTTACAAGGCAAGGAAAAGAAAGTAGAAAAAGAAACAAGAGTTTGAATTTAACATAATAAGGCACACCCCTCAGGAAACAAGCATGTAGTGGCAAACTTCCTATCACGACTAGAAACAGGAGAGGAGCCAGAAGGGGTGGAAGATGATTTCCCAAATGCATAGCTCTTCCTCATAAAAGGAGAAAGAACCAGCTGGTATGATGAAATGCTAAATTCATGTATAACTTGTCCTTTTTTGGAGTACATGACCAGAGATCAGAGGAGAAAGTTGACTCTCTAGAGCAAGTCATTTATGGTAGTGGTTGGGGAGCTATACAAAATGAGCATCGACTAGATTCTTCATAGATGTGTCCCCGAGCTTGAGCAGCAAGCCGTGTTAGTAGAAGCACATTAAGGTATAAGCAACATGAATTTTTTTGGAGGTCATAGGATAGAAAATATTCCACACATGTCTATGGTGGCCAACTATGTTGAAAGATGTGCATAAGCTCTCAAAGGAGTGTGACATGTGCTAGAGGATGGGGAAACCAAATGATGGAGACATAATTCCCCATAATCGAGTCCTGACTTCATCGACCCATTCCATTCCGGCTTCCCAAAGGACAACAAACAAATATAACCTGGTGGCCATTGATTATTGCACAAAATGGGTAGAGGACAAGGCCCTTAGAGACTGCAAGGCATCATTTGTAGCAAAGTTTATGTATGAAATCATAATGACAAGATTCAGATGCCCCATAGAGATAGTCAGTGATCAAGGGACTCACTTCATCCAATGAAGTGATCAGGAAATTGATAGAGAAACACATGATAATACATAAGATGTCAACAATCTACTACCCACATGCCAATGGGCAAGAAGAGTCCACCAACAAGATCCTTAATGGAATCGTGATCAAGACAGTAAATGAGAACATGAAGGACTAAGATACAAAACTATACTCAGCACTATGGGCATTTTGGAGAGCCTATGAGAATGCAACAGGACTTACACCATTCAGTATGGTGTATGGACTAGAAGTCGTAGTGCCCATGGAGTTCCTGATGCAAAGTCTCAGGATAGTCATGGTGGCTGAGAGGATTTATCCGGAAGAATTTGAGATGCATAGGATTGAATAGCTCCTAAAACTTAATGAAAGAAGACTTCACAATGCCTGGACACAGTAGACATTGTACAAAAGAGAAGAAAGGTGCAGGTGGATAGGAACAGAAGGTTCAAGATCTTTGATGAAGGAGATGTAGTATTGTTGTTCACATAAAAAAATGGGACCCCACCTAGGAAAATTTAAAATGAGATGGACGAGCACATACAAAATAGTCAGAAAGCTGGGGACAAGAATATTCGAGCTGGCAAGTCTGGATGGTGCAAAACTCAAGAAGTTGGTAATTGGATACAGGCTAAATCCCTACTATGGAAAGATGCTAAAAAAAGGGAGGAAGTGTCTAGAGGAGGATCAAAATCCTAATCCTCAAGTGATTGAGGAGCAAAAACTGTGTTTGAACAAGATCATGAAGAAGGACAAGATTCTAGAGGTTTTAAAAATGTGAATAATTTAAAATTATATTCACCATGTGTAAATGTGATAACCGTGTGTCTTTTTGACAAATAGGAGCCCGCCATGTAAGCAAAGAGGTGTAAGAGTGGTCAAAGGGTGCACTTTTTCCCCCAAAAGAGAGGGGGGGTAATTTTACAAATTTCGGACCTCCATAACTTCTACATACAAGCTCCGATTTGAGCGGAGATTACAGATCCGTGATCTACGCATCAAGAGCTTTCCATATATATGTTACATGATATGGTTTTATCCGCTAGATTTTAAATTCCATTTTCCCCCCAAAATTCAAATTCGAATAAAGTAGCCGTTTTGAAGCTTCAAATTAGAAAACGTTTCTTCTTAATAGAAAAGGTTTGACTCCCTTAAACTGCCAAATAAAAGGGCCCAAGAAGACTCCATTGAGGTCCTAATGATTATACACTCATCATCTACATATAAATGTTATGTGAAGTCCAACACTGAGAGAAAAGAAGATGAATATGATGGTTTAGCTATGGGTCCACGTATTTATATGCACCGATGCTCCTAGTTAGCCAAAAGTAGTTCTCTTGGCCACATGTACCTGATTTCCACTTCCCCACTACCACAAGGTAGTGCCACATGTTATGTGGAGTGTCAAACTTTGCATGTGAGTTGCTATCCGATGTATGAGTGTGTCATGCATACTCATAGGTGTCACATTCTCTCGTACATGCATTATAGATGTCCTCAACTGCTTGGCCTTTTGATAAGCTCTCAACAATGGGAAAGATATTGTGAACTCATCCTCATAAAACCTAACTGACTATTAGATTAGGTAGCCCTTTAAAACTTGAGGAGATGGTAGAGCTATGTTGTTTGACTAGAACCCCACTTGTACTAGTGTAAAACAACATTCTTCGGTAGAATGACCTCATGTAAGCCTTTGTCATCCACCAACTCAAGTTTATCCTCATTCAATAGAGTGCTACATGATACTCTACAAAGTTTCTTGAATGAAAGACTAGATGCATTCTCCAATGGCTTGGTAGTTCTAGCTTAAAAACTACATCACTGAGCTTCTTAATAAAATCGTAGTCAATGGGTCGTTCCTCTTTGGAGCTAGTTTGGAAGCAACTTCCCTCTAGCATGTCTAAGCCTTAGATTCATGGTCTTCAAAAAAACACAATCTCTTTTTTGAAAGTGCTATCCTGATGATGTTTGTCACCATCTTCAATTTTCTTTGTCTGTGCCTTCCATATTTCTTCTTGAACTTGTCACTAGCTAGTCCAAACCTTGAACAATCTAGTCTACACCATAATTCCTTATGGGAGTTTGAGAGCTCGGGTCATCAAGTTAATAATCAAACAACCATATGCAACCTCAAAGGGAGACTTCTTTGTCTATGCATGCACTTAATCGAATGTCTTTTAAAGTATTTGTCTAAGTTGTGTTAAATTGGCTTATATCAACTCGCAACCTCAAAGGGAGACTTCTTTGTCTATGCATGCACTTAATGGAATGTCTTTTAAAGTATTTGTCTAAGTTGTGTTAAATTGGCTTATATCAACTCTTTTTATCCAAAGAAATATAATTTTTCAATGAGGTACCATGTTAATGCTTTTTGATGGTTATCATATAAACACCATATTGGGGAATATGGGAATTTCCCACAAGTTTGGGACACGTGGTCAAAAGTTTGGATTAACCATAACTTGAACACCACTAATCCAAAATGAGCGCTTTATAGCTCTTTAGATTCCATTTTTCAAGCGCTTTCCAACGATAGGTCATATGATAGGGTTTTGAGAAACTGACAAACATGTTATCCATGTCCCCTTTTTTAAGTATTCAAAAATGGGAATTGGGAAATTCCCAAATTCACTAATATGGTGTTTATAAGATTTGTTTACAAAAGTGCCATATCTTTTTGTATACACTATACATACACTTGCGCATTGATGACATGGGTGAAATTTCATACTTGTTTTTGTTTGCATTATGTGATGATTAGGTTTATATTATGAAGCTTTGTCCAGTAGATTCACATGCAATCTAGATCAACCTTGGTTTTTTGTGAAGTTTAAAAAACAACATGGACTTTCCATTTATGTAAAATTTTCTATCTTAAATCATAGGTGTTTATGCATGCTTTTACCCCTACACAAAAGAATATTAAGGTTGCAAATTTCTACAGTATTCATATACTTGAACACTTTCAAAAAAAAATATAGTACAAGTCTTAGCATTAAAAATGAAGTACCATTAGAAAAGATTTCATGCTCTTTTCAAAACTATTAAATATTTATAGTACAAGTCTTAGCACTCAAAATGAAGTACCATTAGAAAAGATTTCATGCTCTTTTCAAAACTATTAAATATTTAAATTAGGATTTTCCTTTGTTTTAGGAAATCTAAAGTTGGTAGATTAGTTAAATTATTCTTTTTTAATCACGACTAGATCATAACATAATGATTTATTTCTTTATAATATCTGTAGCATGCCGAATGGTGTGGATAGATATCGAGAGCATGCAGACAAAAAACACTCCAAAGAGTGTCTTCTTTAGGATGTCGAGGTAGGTAAAACTAAGACGATAACACTTATATTTCATCCAATAAAAATATATAATAATTAGTCTCTTCTATTTTCTAATTTTTCCTCTATATCTTTAAATTTGTATTCATCCATTAGAAATAAACTGTGTATTAGTTTTGTAAAAATTTTAGTTTTTTTTCTATCTTTGTATTTATATAAATTTTAATCATTGATGCTTAGATTTATTTATATGAGTGCATGCGTTCTCATTTGGATATTGAAGGCTTATAATGTTTAAGAAATATTTAACTTTGTGCATATTCTATCTAAAATGATTCTAAAATTGTGAACAATTTAAAACTCATCCTGCTATATGGATTTTAGTTATTATATTACGTAATATTTCCATGTCTCAATACTATAAACATCTTATATGAATAACATTAATATTTCCATGTCTGAATACTATAAACATCTTACACGAATAACATTAACTCATTTCTTTGATCTCAAGTATGTTATTATGCCTTTTGGTTTCGTGAAAATGTCCATATACATTTCACAAAATTTCCCCAACTTTGAAATGGAACCTTAGCTTATGCTTGGTTGATATTTTGTAGTAAAAACAACTAGAAAAGTCCTAGCTACTCTACCAACGAGTTTAATATTATGTACAAAATGCTATATAAATTTTTCAACCAATAAGTTTTAAGAAGTTCTTGAGTTATGTGTGTATATTAAAGATAAAAGCCCTAGAGCTAGAAGTCTTTGCACACTTGTTTTTGTTTTCTTTAAGATAGTCAATAGACACTATATAGAGGAGATATGACTATTTGTTAGAAAGTAAGTGATCAAGGGTAATTTGAAATGAGGGGGTGTATGCACCTTAGAGATAGAAGTGTTGCTAAGGTTATGAGAAAATACACTAGTAAATCATAAACCTAGAAAGGTGTTCCCACTAGGCATGATAAGACTCCTAGCATGGACTTTGAGTTGAAGTAGACATGATAAGACTAAAGAGAAGGAAAAGGATATTATTACTTCCTAGGAAGGAAGTTAGGACTCATATATGCCCTTTTAAAAGGGAGTAATGAGAGCATGAGTCTCACCCATACTTGTAACCCTTTTTCCACCTAATACTGTGAAGACTCAAGTCAAAGTCAAAATTGTAGCCAAGATTCAAAGTGAGGTGGGCCACTTTATAAAATGAGTAAGAGTGTAGACCCAATACATGTATGCTGATAGGAATTCAACAGTTAAGGGGGAGTGTTAGAAAATAAGTGATGAAGGAGAGGATATACCTTAGAGATAGAAGTATTGCTAAGTTTATGTGAGAAATCAAACTAGTAAATGTTAGGAAGCAATGTAAACCTAGAAAGGTATTCAACATGCATGGTAGATTCCTAGGATGAAGACACCTACTTCAAGTGGGCATGCACATGATGTGTATTTAATCAACAAGAAGATCAGGGGGAGGTATATCTAGAATCAAGAGAGATGATAAGGGCATGTGTACATGAGGATTAAGAAAATACATAGAATAATGAATGAAGTGCATCAACCTATTTAAATGCCCCCATGTAATGGAAATTATGTTTGTGTTAGATCAACTCTCTAGCATGTCATTATCTTATCATTAGTGTTAATTAAATTTTCATGATTATGTTCAAGTAGTGAAACTTGTCCATTACTATCCACCCTATTACTCCAAAATTTCTAATTCTAATTTGTTGGTATGAGAGCCTACCACTATCCCTTAAATATCTATGCACTCTATGATGTGTCTAGTACATGTCATTAAGTATTAATGACTCTGTTGATCTAAAAATTTCCTCTTTTACCCATTCACTCTAGTAATCTCAAGTTAAGTGATTGGAGGGCTTCTCTCGAGGATTTTAGGAACCCCCATAATCCCACAAGATCAAGGAGATCATCCACATCAGATAACATCAAGCATCCAGAGAGCAGAACAAACATGAATCGGGAGAGATTTTTAGATCTATGTCGATTAGAGATGAGATCAATGACGACTAGTATAAGACACTTTTTATGATGCAATTGAAGATATAAGAATATTAAGCTATCATTGATCCATGATCATGTCAACTCTTATAGCCTGATTTGCTCTCTAACCTATTCAAATCTTCAATGTACTCTTTATTTTATAGCAAACCATTACCTACAAATAGAGTGTACAATTAATTAATGCATAAAGAAGTGTTAATATTAATCTTTAAGGGTTTAAATATCTGATTAGGCCATTGATAATCTTCTATTTTGTATCATATTACACTCCAATTTCATTTGGGCACATATATCACTAATTTAAAATATGTTTTTTTTTTGGGCATTTTTGCTTGAAATAATGCAAAAGTTTATTACTCTTGGATCGTTGGAAGACTTTAAACTTAGATTTTATCTCTTCTTGTTTTTGTCACAAAGTGTGAAGGGGAGGTAAAATCTTGGAAAACTGGATTGGTAAGCTTCGAATAATAGAGGACACCAAGCTTGCAATAGAAAGCTTTTAATATCAAGATTTGGTATACAAGGTTTGGAGATCAAATAACAAAAGAATAGTAAAGCGTTTTTAGATTTAAAGCTTAATTAAGATTTACCAAAAGCTTTATAAGAAAGCGTATGACAGTAGCGCGTAGCGCGTAGCGCTTTCATAGACAATGGAGATGGCATGCAATTCGCATGAGGTGATGTAATGCTGCCCCAGTAGGAGGCTAGGTGATCACCAGGTGGATGAGGGGAAAATTAATTAATTGGCAGCGGCGATGAGAATTTCAGTAGGCGGATGATGCGCAGCTAGCCGGTGCATTTTTTTTAGTTTATTTTTTAAGCATTTTTTTTAAAATGTAGAACCCCACGTAGCATAGGAGGGTGAATTTTGTGATTCATCTCTTCTTCTTCTTATTCTTTTGTTGAGAAATCAATAAAAAGTTATTATGGCCCTCGATTATGGAAAATTGACTCTAGAATCCAAGACTAGGAGGTTGGAGCCCCCTTGCCCTACTAGTATATCACATCCATATGGCTTTGATTATTAAGGAATTAAGAATTGAATAAAGTGGTCTTGCAAAAAAAGAGGTGGTTTTGTGGGTTTTGTAGAAGTTGTTGCTCATAAGATTCCCATAAACCATCCAAGCTTTTTTGCCTAGAGGTTTTATAGCCTTCTTCGTGCTTTATCCTTAATGATGTCTAGATGTTTTTATAGCCTTCTTCTCTTGATCCTTTGGATCTTTGATGATGTCCTCTCTTTGTCCAAGTACTTGTACCCTTGTTGTAGCTTTTTGAAGGCCTTTCCTCTTTCGTAATATTCCTCCTTGATTTTTTAAAGCTTTAGATATTATAAAAATTAAACCTTTGGCCTTCCTTCCATCAAATAAATTGCGTAAACCTCGATTTTTTTTTACTTTTTCTTCAAAAGTCTTTCTCCTTAAGTGGTCGCCAAATCTCTGATACCACTATCATGACCTCTAAGATACTTAGAGAGAAGGAGACTCTAATTTCTCAACACAAAAATTACAATAGAACATATATTTGCATAAACCTTAATAAACGAAATTAAACAAACAAAGAAAAACATGGAGAATGGAGTAGAAGTCACCGTCAACACAAGAGTGGGTTGAATCCCCCCCTCATTAGAGTGTGATCCTTGTATAACGAGTGTGAGATCCCTATCCCCACCATGCGACGGATTCGGGGTACCAGCAGGCGGAAGTAGCACTTCATGCGCAAGGCAGGGTCCCACACTCGGGGCCTCGTCCACGGATATCCGGACAAAAGACTAATTCGTCGGTTTTTCCAAACCAAACCCAGAAAAACTTCCCTTATCTGGAAAGCACGGGCGATTCCTCCAGGATAACTTTTTACTCTAACGTAGTCAAGACCATTAGTGATTAAACTAATCCGACTGCACCTATAAAGATACTCGATCAGATCAAGGAAGAGACTTGCACTTGGATCATTGGGATCAACGCTTTTTTTCCCATCAAGAGGCATAGCCGTTGATTTCTATCCATAGAACAATTACTATCCGGGATTTACTTTATCTATCGTAGTAACAGAAATTGAGTCTCGATTTACGGATCCATCAGTCCAGCCTAACCCCATCCGATCCCATGGGTTAGCCAACCACCCAACCACTGTAATCCACATCCACATTCACATTCATACATCCACATCCACATTCCCATTCACATCTATACATCCACATCTACATCCACATACATACATACACATCTACATGCATACATCCACATCCACATTCATACATCCACACTTCCATTTCCACATCCACACATCCATATTCATATTCATACATCCACATTCACATACATAGATACACATCCGTATCTACATTCATACATCCACATTCACATTCATACATACACATCTACAGGTATACATCCACATCACATTCATACAACCATATTACATCCATTCTCGTCCTAACACATCCCATATACATCTTAACACATCCTAACTCATCTTAACACATTCTATCACATCTCATACACCTCTTATCATATCTTATCACATCTCATACACATCTTATCACATCTTTTCACATCTCATACACCTCTTATCACATCCTATCACTTCCCATACGCATCTTATCACATCTCATACACCTCTTATCACATCTTATCACATTTCATATCTTTTTATAGAATACAAGAGAATTCTTATATTTGATATAAGATTTCTCTACACATTTATTTATGCATAAATTCCATTTAAGGAGACTAACACCTTCGAAATAAAAATCAATCTTTTACGCATCTTCTTATGCATAAATTCAATTTAGGAATTACACTTTTAGAATAAAAGAATTTCTCTTATGCATCTAAGTTATGCATAAAATCCATTTATGATGAAAATCACACTTTTAGTATAAAAAGAAAATCTTTTATGCATACCTCTATACATGAAATCCAATATGATAAAAGTAACACTTTAACAATAAAATAATCAACTTTTATGCATACCTCTATGCATGAAATTCAAATATGATAAAAGTCACACTTTTATAATAAAATAATCAAATTTTATGCATACCTCTATGCATGAAATTCAAATATGATAAAAGTCACACTTTTATAATAAAATAATCAATTTTTATGCATACCTCTATGCATGAAATCCAAATATGATGAAAGTAACACTTTTATAATAAAATAATCAATTTTTATGCATACCTCTATGCATGAAATCCAAATATGATAAAAGTAACACTTTTATAATAAAATAATCAAATGTCTTGATAGGTTCGCCATTTGGTCTCAGCCAGAAGTTCCCAAGTGAGGAAAAAGTGAGCGCTCATACTGTTCTATAAAATCTTTCACAGACTCGCTTGCGTCTTGAAGGTGAGAAATCATCATGGATAAAACTAATTCCTATTGCCAAGCCATGAAGGAGATTAATAAGAAGGGAGATCGATGGAAGTAAGATTACTGTGAGCGACAGGTAAAAGTTACGACTTATATAAAGGAAGGAGTTAGCGTAACTTAGAAGCCAACGGTATCTTGTCACTGAAGTTTTACCGTCTTTCCATGATTTGGGTTTGGCACATATTTCTATGAAATACATTAAGAGCTTTGAGATAAGGAGGTAAAAGAAGCTTGTTGGCTAAGTCACCTACTTTCATTGAATTCAGATATAAGGTTCACAATATCTGGGGGATTCTTATACTTCCCAAGAGATAAAAGGAATTCTTTTGGGCCGTACTCGAATGAAAACCAAAACCTTGGTATCCAAAACACCAATTTTCACTTCTGAACTCATTGTTTTGAATCCTTAAAACAAGTGGACTCGGCTCCTGAGAAGGTATTCTGGGTAAAGTGTCTTCCTTTTTTAAACAGAGTTTTTCTTTTATTTTAGAGAGGGAATAATTTATAAGATCAGAAAAGGAGGTTCTTACTCCTGCATACCTCGAAGGCTGGGGAGGAATCTTACATTCTACCCCACTTAAAAAGTGCGAGATGTCCTCATCTCGTAAAGTAGAGGACAACTCTTTTTCTTAAGATCCAATTTATTCTGGGGTTCCTTATATTCTGGTCAACCCAACAGAATACGGGGATAAATATCCCTTATATAGAACTCATCATTAAATAACAATTCATTTCAGATCATATCATTCATATCTTTAACACGATAATGGTCCATCAGATCGAAAATTTTTCTTTCTAAACATTCCTCCACGGGAATTTCAGTCAAGTAAGTTTTCAATTTGTCATCCCTTAACTTGATATACCGAGTCAAGTGTTAACAGTAGCACTTTGACAGCACAATCCACTAATCTCATAGTGATTTGCTGAAATCATTATCATCATTCCAGTTATGAATATCATCACAGGGACTTGTCCCATTCATCCTCATTGAGGTTTCGCTCAGCTTATTACATTTTAACCAATTTTCAGGGATCATCATTTTTCAATCAGAATCCAAATCAATTCATCAATTCTCAAACAGAATTAAAAATCATATCAACCACATTCGAAATCATCCTCTAGATAGCATTAACGCTTATAATTTCAAGTCTTAGATTTACTCGTATATTCTGTCAGTAAAGAGCTGCAGTTATACTCTCGGTATATACGGGTAGTCACGGCTCTTGGAATTATAAGGTAATTACCATCATGTCTAGGCCTCAAGCAAGTCAAGGATTCTATATAATTGCAGTACTTCCATTTGAAGACCCAATTACTAAATTACGAATTTTTCAGTTTGAATATCAAATTGTATGAATTATATCACACAATTATAACCTTTTTGTGTTTCTTGATAAATTTTTGACATATTTGGCTTCTCAATTGATCTTTATTAGCCAATTGCTTTGATGATTGTATTCTGTGACGTTAAAATACTCTTCCAAGGCTTCCACCCATTTCTCCACAGCCTCGCCCAGGTTCTCCCCTTCTCCTTTGAAGGGTCCTGGGGCTGAGTCCTATGAAGAGCCTTGCGAACATCAAGTTCAAGCTCGTCATCTTCAAAGACAGGGTCTGGCTGATGACCACGGTTTCCTCGTCTCATGATTCTGCCAAAATTTATATATTATTAAATTTTTATTTTGATATTATTCACGAGATCCTAAGACTTAAGAGTTCGGAAAACAATTTCTTATACAAGACAAGATCTTAATGGAGATCTATGACATATATCCGATAAAAGTTTTTTTTTTAAAAAAAATCAGCGGGCAGGTCGTCCGCCATAAACAATCATTTATTCAACATGAATTTTTTTCACCGGAAAACGTTTCTTTATTTATATAAAAGTTACAATATGTACATAGAGCAACTCGGCTCTAAGTTCAAAATCTCCTCGGAAGACATATAAGAGGACCATACTGGGCCATAGTCATGCCCTGTTACATAGGTTCTCTAACTGCGAAGGGAGTTATTATTTTCTCCTTAGGGATAAATCGACTAAGGAGTCTATAAATTCGACATGAAAGTCTGAAATTTCGAGGCGTCAAATGATATAGAATGACACCACGCACCATTTTCAGCTTTAACAGGATCATAGTCAATGAGAGATTCTGCCACAGCATTGTACGGCGGTCGCAAGGGGGGTGGACATATTGCCCTGCAAACCACTTATGCTGTATTCTCTCCGCTGGGGTAGGAAAATATAAATCTGCGAAATGGCGTGCGAGTCTTGCTCGGCTTGATTGAGTTAATGCTTTTTTTTAAATTTTTATTATCAATTTATGATAAGAATTTGCTTATCCGTATTAGTTTTAAACCGGCTCTGATACCAACTGTGAGATCCCTATCCCCACCATGCGACGGATTCGGGGTACCAGCAGCAGCAGAAGTAGCACTTCATGCGCGAGGCAGGGTCCCACACTCGGGGCCTCGTCCCACGGATATCCGGACAAAAGACTAATTCATCGGTTTTTCCAAACCGAACCTGGAAAAACTTCCCTTATCCGGAAAGCACGGGCGATTCCTCCAGGATATCTTTTTACTCTAGCGTAGTCAAGACCATTAGTGATTAAACTGATCCGACTGCACCTATAAAGATACTCGATCAGATCAAGGAAGAGACTTGCACTTGGATCATTGGGATCAACGCTTTTTTCCCCATCAAGAGGCACAGCCGTTGATTCCTATCCATAGAGCAATTACTATCCGAGATTTACTTTATCTATCATAGTAACAGAAATTGAGTCTTAATTTACGGATCCATCAGTCCAGCCTAACCCCATCCGATCCCATGGGTTAGCCAACCACCCAACCACTGTAGTGATGGGATCCAATTTGGAATTTGGTTAGTTTTTTTCCCGTGTACCAAGGAAAAGGGGAAGTTCATGCAAACATAAAACTAGTCACACCACTTACACACCCAATATGAAATTGCCTTTTTCTTAGCATCAGCTAACTTTAAAACAATCCTTTAATGAAACCATTATGTCACTAATGACAATCCTCAAAGTCTCTAGTTGAATCCTTATTACCAGTCATTCATTCATCGGTATACTTATGGCATCATTGGCAACCAGAACACTCACCACCTGTTCTCTCAGGGGCCTTTTCCATAGTTCCTAACTCATAGTAACCGGTAATATATTCATATAATAGAATGGAATCTCCGTGGAAGATCAGCAAGATCAACCCACAGATCCATATAAAAGAGCCATGGACTCATCCGTTGAGGACCAGCAAGGTCAATCAACCAGATCCATACCCGGTTTCAGAAAACAACTCTTACTCCTTGTTCCAATATCTTCCACGACGCACGTGTGGGTATCTTCGGCGACCCAGAGCCCGAGCACCGTATGGTCAGCACCCTCTAGGATCCTTCGTAGGTGACCTAGTGCTTCACTCATAGGCCGCTTCCTTGGTCCCTCATCCACCGTATCGGAAGCTCACCATTTAAATCGAACCGAGGCTGGTCAAGACCTCGGTCGACCTTGCTACGCGAGACGTCCTCCATTGACTCTCCGTCAGCAGTTGCAACTTTAACAGTTAGGTCTTCATGACCTTAATCCACAAGACGGTCAAAATGCTTCCCCAGCATTCTTGACATAAAACAGTCATTTACAAACAATCACAAAATACAGTTTCTAAATCAAACTCTCGTCTTTCCACATTATCCCTCCTTAGTCCACATTACTTATTCCACATTCCATTCAATGTGTACTCATTCTCATCCATTTCCTCATATCGACAACACATTAATTCACATACACATTCACATTCACATCCATACATCCACATCTACATGCATACATCCATTTTCACATCCTCATCCCATATCCACATTCATACATACACATCCATATCCACATCCATACATCCACATCCACATCCACATTCACATTCATACATCCACATCCACATTCCCATTCACATCTATACATCCACATCTACATCCACATACATACATACACATCTACATGCATACATCCACATCCACATTCATACATCCACACTTCCATTTCCACATCCACACATCCATATTCATATTCATACATGCACATTCACATACATAGATACACATCCGTATCTACATTCATACATCCACATTCACATTCATACATACACATCTACAGGTATACATCCACATCACATTCATACAACCATATTACATCCATTCTCATCCTAACACATCCCATATACATCTTAACACATCCTAACTCATCTTAACACATTCTATCACATCTCATACACCTCTTATCGTATCTTATCACATCTTATCACATCTTTTCACATCTCATACACCTCTTATCACATCCTATCACTTTCCATACGCATCTTATCACATCTTATCACATCTCATACACCTCTTATCACATCTTATCACATTTCATATCTTCTTATAGAATACAAGAGAATTCTTATATTTGATATAAGATTTCTCTACACATTTATTTATGCATAAATTCCATTTAAGGAGACTAACACCTTCGAAATAAAAATCAATCTTTTATGCATCTTCTTATGCATAAATTCAATTTGGTAGGAATTACACTTTTAGAATAAAAGAATTTCTCTTATGCATCTAAGTTATGCATAAAATCCATTTATGATGAAAATCACACTTTTAGTATAAAAAGAATATCTTTTATGCATACCTCTATGCATGAAATTCAAATATGATAAAAGTCACACTTTTATAATAAAATAATCAACTTTTATGCATACCTCTATGCATGAAATTCAAATATGATAAAAGTCACACTTTTATAATAAAATAATCAATTTTTATGCATACCTCTATGCATGAAATCCAAATATGATGAAAGTAACACTTTTATAATAAAATAATCAATTTTTATGCATACCTATATGCATGAAATCCAAATATGATAAAAGTAACACTTTTATAATAAAATAATCAATTTTTATGCATACCTCTATGCATGAAATCCAAATATGATAAAAGTAGCACTTTTATAATAAAATAATCAACTCTTATGCATACTTCTATGCATGAAATTCAAATGTGATAAAAGTAACACTTTTATAATAAAATAATCATCTTTTATGCATACATCTATGCATGAAATTCAATTATGCTAAAAGTAACACTTTTATAATAAAATAATCATCTTTTATGCATACCTCTATGCATGAAATTCACTTATGCTAAAAGTAACACTTTTATAATAAAATAATCATCTTTTATGCATACCTCTATGCATGAAATTCAAATATGATAAAAGTAAC
Source organism: Cibotium barometz (assembly GCF_041138505.1). Lineage (NCBI taxonomy): Eukaryota > Viridiplantae > Streptophyta > Polypodiopsida > Cyatheales > Cibotiaceae > Cibotium > Cibotium barometz. The sequence goes on from NC_141067.1 coordinate 49,005,140, forward strand.
ACTTTTACATTAAAATAATAATCTTTTATGCATATCTCTATGCATGAAAATCAATTATGCATAATATAAAAATCAATTTCTCTATGATTACAATGAATATCTTCAATTAATCTAGGATGATAATTCCTAGAATATGGTAGGAAGTCCTCTTTTCATGCTTTGAATGAAATTATTTCATGCGTAATTTTTATAGAAATTTTGCCATAGCTTCGTTGCTATGACTGATAAATCTCAATTTTTCTAAGGGATAAAGCTATCATTAAGAAATAATTAGAATGATCCCTAATTGGATCAATAATCCATAATGGATTGAATCATCAATATTCATGAAATACATAAACTAAAAGCATAGAAAAAAGCCATTAATTTGGCCTCAAGTATAGATTAATCTTGGATTAAGAAAAAGCTTTATGAAAAGCTTCATTTGGATTGAGAATGGGTCATGAGTATGACCATTTCTTGAGTGAGAGAGAGAAATTTCATAAAAACCATTTGAATTAAGCATAAATGGAAATTTATGTAATTCTTAACTATCATTAATCAATTAACTTCAATAGCATTCATCAAATTATGTAACTCTTCACTACCATTCATCAATTAACTTCAATAACATTCAAAAACCATTCCAATTAAGCTTCTCAAGCTTGAGAGGGGTTGAGAAGAGAGAAACATTGAGAAATTATAGAAAATGATCAAAATTCACTAATTACCTTACAAATTGCTTGATTCTTTATTCACGGTAGAGGCCCCCAACCAATCAATTGGTTAAGTATGTTGATGGAGCCACCAATGGGGATTGAAGAAAGAGGGAAGTTCCAAAAAACTAGTGAATTATTAATGAATTCACAGTTCTTGGCTTAGGTGGAGTAGAGTAACGATGCATAAACACTATCCATTTTTCAACAAGGTGGAGGCTTCTATTTATAGGAAAAATTGAGCTCCTAACCAAACAAACTGATTCTAGAATTTTCTAAATCAATTTGGTCAATATTTGACCATTTTTAGGTCAGTTAAGCTAACTTTTTGGAACTAGACTTGAATGAGGAGAGAGGAGAGATGAAATATCTCAATTTTTATGAGTTTAAAACTCATTCAAGCATGTGAAATATGCACCTCCTTTAAAGAACTCCCCTTCCTTACATATGTGTCAAAATGGAATCATTATACTCAAAATATCTCATATTTTTAATATTGCTCATAGTTTTTTAACTAATAAACCTTGTACATTTTCAACTCTTCATCTTATGTGAAATATGCACCTCCTTTAAAGAACTCCCCTTCCTTACATATGTGTCAAAATGGAATCATTATACCCAAAATATCTCATATTTTTAATATTACTCATAGTTTTTTACTAATAAACCTTGTACATTTTCAACTCTTCATCTTATGTGAGCATTTACTCATTTTTGGATACCCAAAATATCTCATATTTTTAATATTGCTCATAGTTTTTTACTAATAAACCTTGTACATTTTCAACTCTTCATCTTATGTGAGCATTTACTCATTTTTGGGTATCTTCTTTTACAAATTGGATTTATCTCCTCCCTACACATGGATTGATGCTATTAGCCCATAGGAACCTTAATTGGACCATAATCCAAAATTTTTTGAAAATTTAGACCCTTAGGCTAAGGTCCTTTATACTCATCTCCAATTAATTCCAATTGCACATTGGAAAGTTCTTTTTGAATTTCTGTTTCAGGGGAATTATTTTAATAAGATGAGATAATTTTCTATCCAAAAATATTAAAAATCTGAATATTCTCTCTCTAGAATATTTTCTCTCTCTAAGTTAAAACAGTTAGAAACAAGTCTTTTATATTTCTGAAGAGGGATTGATTACAGGGGAAGATGCTGGACATTTTGAGAGGTTGGGGAGGAATCTTACAACGAGTCTCCCATACTTATATATATTAGAAAAAGTCCTTACTTCCCAAAAAGATAATTCTAAAAACAGAGCGCAAGCAAGTACTTTTCTTTATTCATATGTATTAGAAAAAGCGCTTACTTTCCAAAAAGCTATTTTCAAAAACAGAGCACAAGCAAGAGGTTTTCTTTATTTATATGTATTAGAAAAAGTGCTTAATTTTCAAAAAGATAATTCCAAAAATAAAGCACAAGTAAGTGCTTTTAAGTTTATGAGTGTGCAAGCTCTACAAAAAGATAGTAAGTATTAATATAAAGTATTGGGCCTACCAAAAGTATAAAATACTATTTGGTATGTACAAAGGTATAAGACCTTAGCCTTACCAAAATATAGATACCTAAATATAAAACCATGAAAGGTGTTCACATGTCTTCCAAAATATCTCGTAGTGGTCCAACACATGTTTCACCCACGATTAACACATAATCCACCACTCATTCTTCGCCTACATCCAAAATAGTAATAGTCAGTGCACACATCTGATTAAACACATTAATCATGACCATATCAGACTAGTGCACATAGCTTGATTAGGCACATTAATTTTGGCAGACAGCGTAATAATTCACACAGCTTGATTAAACACATTAATCTTTGTAGATGGTATAAAAGGGAGCATGCAAGAATACAATACCCCAAAATAAAATAATGGGCATCCCCAAAGAGGTTACGACTAACATATGCACATACATTACTTGAAATTTCCATGAAATCAACCATTACTCCTTATATTTACTGATGTAAAGCTACCAAGTAGGCTGGGGGATGTGCTTGCTTTCCTTTACTAGGTGCATAATGAGCCACGCTTGCCAGCTAGCCTTCTTACGCAAGCATGCAGTTAGAGTGCGATAATATTAATAAAGGAGACTTGATATATGAGCTTCTCATATGTATTAAAGAACTGAGAGAGAATCTTGCATATATTGATGAAGACAGTTGATTGGTGAAGGGTTTATCAAATTCACACCAAGATTTTTCATCCTCAAATCTTCTTATGATAAAGGGTAACCCAAATTCCCCTATGTTTGATGAGTGGGAACTTTTCTAAGATTATGTTGTGCCTACATGTGATTGGTTTGAGGAATTCGGAAAAAGAAGTCAGTAAATCTATGCTTGGAACTGGACATGCTCTGGATACACAATTTATGTGCAATCATCAGGCTGAATTTGGGAATGTATTGAGGTGATTTGGCACATGTATATGTCATAAAAAATGGAGATGTCTTATGCTCCTTGGAGAGTTATGTGTGTGTATTTCCTTGTTGGGATTAGAAGCTACTCTCACAGCTAGAAGTCCCGCGCTTTCCCAGCGACACCGTCCACGTCACGACAACGTGAGTCAATCAAGAGGGGTATATTAATTAAAAAAAGTTACAGAACTACATTTCAGGGTTTTTCAAACCAATTTGGAAAAAAACCATAAGTTTATGAAGAAAAAGGGGTCATTTTATTTATAAAAGTATGTAAGTGTAAGGGATTTTTAAAATACCCATTGAATGCACGTGATACATAAAATTTCTTAGTGGTGAATCCCCCAAGATTAAACCCCTTGACCAGTTGATTTGCAATACAAAGACATGGGGGCTGTCATATAACTAATGTATAACCGGGCTTTAAATATCATCTCTTAGGCACACCAGCCAAAATTAATGCACTGAATTTATAACAAGTGATACTATAGCATGAGAACATTCCAAGCTTAAGGACTTTGTGGACATGGGAACTTTCAGCCCTTTATGGACATGAAACTATAATAGCACCATTATGCAAATTAGTGAATTGCCTTAAATATCATGCATTACAACAACGATTACATAAAGGCAAGTACATTCCAAGATAGCAAAAATTAAAGAGTTGCACCACCGTGGGCAATATGAACTAGGGCGTATAATGGCAGCCAAGTAGAATAGTTGGTGCATGGAAAATATAGATAGAACACATGAACTACAAGGCTATCTTGGGACAAATAGATGTCTCTGCCCAGCGGCGGGCAGAGAATGGAGTTAAAGTTTCTTGCATGCACAAGCTTTGGAAATTTTCATCGATGAGCAGGTCTTAGCTTTGGGTGATATACCTTGACCCGATGTGCACTTCACTTTCTTTTTCGGAGTTACTGGATTTGTTGAATAGTTGTGTGCCTTTTTCCTTGACATTCTTTATATGACTTTTTCCAAAGTAGAGTTATCCTATGCATCTTGCCTCACTAATTTCATTCAAAGGTTCTACGAGATCGCACCCATTGACACTCACAGGATCTAACACAGTCTTATTTATGTATGTAGAAAGAAGCCTCTAGATTCTTTGACTCATCATCTAAAGCACATTGACTATCTGAGATATTCAAAGGTTCTACTAGATTGCACACGATGACACTCGCACGATCCAACATAGTCTGATTTGAGTATGTAGAAGACTCCATCTTCTTTGACTCACAATCCAAAGCACGTTGACTATCTCCATTAGAGTAAATATTGGCTTTTTTCTCCAATACTACTCCAAATTCCCTAAGAGTAAGGGAATGCTTGTCTCCACCTCCCTTTTTGACTCTACATTTGGCTAGTATAGTGCTACTGAGCTCGATTTCTTGAAGAAAAAGATGTGGATTTTTTTTTCAGGTACCCCTTGAGGCCTGTGCAGAATAGAGAGAAGAAACATAGATTACCTATGCTCACTACCATAATATATGCTAACTTGCATATAGTTATCATTGTTAATTAGAACACCCATATGCATACAAACATAGTTCTATGCTAAAAATAATAATAACTATACTAGAAAACTCATATGCTAACAAGCGTACTCATATTATAATTAGCATAGTTGTATGCTAACAAAAAAATGACTATAGTTGTTAGCATAGTTGATGTTAACTATATATGCTAACTAGCATAGAATATGCTTACTGGTATAGTTACCATAGTTTTCTATGATAATTAGGATATCCATATACTAACAAGCATACTCAGATGCTAATTAGCATAGTTATATGCTAATAAAAAACTTATTAGATACTAATTAACAGAGGTTAATTGTGTGCAAACTAGCATAGTATATGCTTGTTAGCATATAGTTAGCATAGTCTTCTATGCTAGCTAAAATAGCTATATGCTAACCAAAAGAGTCATATGCTAACTAAAATAGCATAGATATGCTAACTAGAAGACTCATATGCTAATTAGCATTGTTGTAAATTCCAAGTCTTATCTACTAGCTAAAATAGCTTATGCTAACCAAAAGGGTCATATGCTAATTAGGATAGTTGTATGCTAAGTAAAAGCTATGCACACCTGTTAACATAAATTATGCTAGGTATATGGTAACAAGGATTGTCATATGCTAATTAACATTGTTGTATGTTAATTAGTATATGATAAAAAAGGATTGTTAATTAATAGCTTAACAATGGTAAGAAACATATAACCAACATAGCATATGCTGATTAGCAAGTAACTAACATAAACAGTGCTAATTAACATAGTAATAACATATAGTTGATGCATTATGCTAGCCACTCATTATAGTTTGCTAAATAGCCAAGGCATATATGTACTACTAAACATAAACCATGAACTAATGTCACTCAAAAACGTACAAGGGTGTAACCTGATATCCAAATGACATTTTATAAGAGCACTTTGTGGAATCACAAAATCACAATTTTCTTCTCTACATTGTGCACCTTCTGAGGTGCAAATAGTTGCAAAACACATGGAATGGTATACATGGTTGCACGATAGTGAGACCAGTGTGAAAGTTTTATTAGCATCCAAAAATACACCACAACAGGTCTGCACATTAACCTGGGAGAGTAAGATTTTCCATGCTCTTACTTCCGTAGGATGGTGCATTAGGAAAGAGGAAAGCCTTGTTGCTTGCCTAAACTTTGTTTAGCATGTCGTGAATGAGGACACGCTGCCCTGCTAGATTCTTCTCGACCAACTTAGTCTGCCAGCATATCTATGTGAGAAATGTACCAGTGTGAATCTATAGAAAAACAAATCATGTTCAACAAAAAATAGAAGACTATTTACCTCTATCATAGAGATGTTCTCCAGTTCATCTGAACCCCCTCCAATCATCTCCAAAGTGCCTGGTTGTGTTGATATTTTCACTACAAGGTTGGATTTCTCAATCAAATTGGAGGCAAGGATGCCATCGTCTCTTTTACAACTTGAATCTCCAATCTCAATGCTGACAGGAAAGTACCTACTCTCTCTACAGTCATCTACTTTAGCTTTGCATCCTCCTCGTAGACCGCTTTTGACAAAAGTGGCACATTTTATTTCTTTCGAGGTAAAATTTTCAGCATCCATGGTTGTAAAATAGTTTTTAGATCATGTTTTCAAGTTGCATGGAGTGTCCTAACAAATTGTTAGTGTGATTAGGATGTGAAGATTATGAGTTCATTTTGAGGACATTGTTATTAGGATGAGAATTAGGATGTGATTAGGATGTGAAGATTATGAGTTCATTTTGAGGACATTGTTTGAGATCATGGGGACTGTTTTGACACCTAGCACCGCCTAGAAGAAACCGATGAACAAATTGAGAGGTTGAACAAGTGTGTGGAAACTTACTTGAGACACTATTTCCATGATATTCAAGGTGTTTGGGATGAGCGGTTGCCGCTTTTTGAGTTTTCTCATACTAGTATGCATCATGAGAGCTTTGGCATGTCACCTTTTGAGGCACTCTATGGGTACAAAGTGAATATGCCAATGATGGTTAAAAGGCAACATAATGCAAAAGAGGAGATGGAAAAGTTGGATGCACTCTTGCAACAATGAAAAGCTAATATGAAGCAAGCTCAAGAAAGAGTGAAAAATTATGCTAATGCTCATCAGAGGCCATTGGATTTCATCAAGGGTGATTGGGTATTCTTGAGAATTCCCAAAACAAGATATGGTTCTCTCAAGGACAACACAAATACCAAGTTAGCTCATCGCTACTATGGGCCATACAAGGTGGTGAGGCGTGTTGGTGAAATTGCTTATCAATTGGCACTTCCATTAACCTCAAAGATTCGTGATGTGTTCCATGTGTCATACTCAAATATTACCTTGGAAGATGAATCACCTCTAGTGAATAAGGAGGGGATGATTGAGTATGTGTCGGAAGCAATTTTGGGTACAAGAGAAAGAGTTTTTCGCAGCTGTACATTAGTGGAGTACTTGGTCAAATGGTGAGGGCTACCTAAGAAAGAAGCTTCTTGGAAATCCTCCTGTACATTGGAAGTATTTTAAGGGTTATTGGATGCATTTTGGAACTCCAAGGAGGGTCAAGAGTAGTTAATTAACTTGCTGGAAATTCACGTAAATTCACCGTGAACATCCCTACACCCTTGGAAATTGGATGCATAATGTTTGGAAGCTACTCAAGGTTTTCACACCATTATGGAGTAGATGTCATGGCTTTTTTTGAGGGTTTATTGACTATTTTATATCCATATACATGCAAATTTGGCTTCCCATATATTATGTGAGCATGAGCTTCATATTTGACATGAGTCCATTAACATATACTCCATCCATGTGGATTTTGGTTGTACGTATCAATGGTTTCGAGGATGAAACCTTTTGGGTGGGAATGGTTTGTAACAAAGTGAAGTTGTCTTATATGAATAATGGGCCCAAGGACAATGGACCATTCCCATGGACAACACTTATGATAGTGTGAAAAGGGTGGTCATGTATATATGTCAAATAGGCCATATTTGAGGTACCTTTTGATAACCAACATAATACAAGCCAATTGCTCTCTTCTTTCTCTAAACCTATCCTAATCATCCTAATCTAGGCTAATCCAAGTCTAATTAGGTTAATCCAAGGCTAATCTAGAAGCTCCTTTCTTTCAATATTCTTCTAACTTGAATATTGCATGGTAGATAACACTTGACCATCATGTGTAACATATGCCATTGAGGGAATGAAATGGGTTAAAAGATGATGTTTTTAGGGACTATAAATGTATCATGAGTGAAATAAATAGTATCTAAAAATATTATATAAAAAATTTCCAAAACAACCTTAGGTCCAACTATGTTACATTCTTAGAAATAGACATCTTAGTAAGATGTCTCTTTTTAGTGAGAGACTTCTTATTTATACATATAGCCATTAAGATGAATTGTGTTGCATATTCTTTTTAGATGTCTTTTTTTAGTGAGAGACTTCTTATCTGTACATATAGCCATAAAGATGAATTGTGTTACATATTCTTTTTTCATGTGGCATGAGTGTCGAAAATATAAAATATAAAAAACTTATATTAAGTTGTATCCATATCAATTTCTTTTAGGGGGAATATGTCAGAAGATCCATGCTATCCAGATTTATAGACTTTCCTTATAGACCTATTTTTGAAGCCATATTTTTCACCAAGCATCATTCAAGTAATTGTTTTTCTGAAAGACTAGTATGTGGCCAATTAGGTGATAGCCCAAGTTGTGAAGGTATATGCCTAAGACTAGGAGGTCCTTAGTTCAAATCTGATAATGTTTTCCTCAATGACATCGCCTATAAGTGAATAAAAGGTGCCTACTTTGGGTGGTGAAAAATGGCAACTATGAGGGGATCTTGGACTGAAAGCTAGTTTTTTTAAAAACCAATATATTGTTAATAATTATAAAAAAAACATCCTTGGTCTTTGATTACAATCATTTTAAGAATAATTCATGCAAGACTATAGCTTCTAGATGCTCTTGGTTCTTAAGCTTAATTTGATTTTACAACATGTTTAGGAATGACTTACTCTATATCGTAGCATATAGGGGCCCTAATATTCTAGTGTTGGAAAATAACTTTGAGTATTTATATCATGTTTTAAGCTAAGGACTAGCATGCCCTTAGAATGCCACCCATAGACATGAACATAGAAACACTTGTCTCATTAGCTTATCTCTCGTAGTTCTTAGAGTAGTTTGATACCCACCTAAGGCATTACCTTGCAAAGTGGCTAGGATCATGAGAACAACCAATTACTACCTTATGAGGAGTTAGCATACTATAAGACTGATGTGCCATAGCATACCCACTAAAAACTCTGTATGCACCATAATTTTTTGAGTAGGAATCACCATACCCTCGCTAGCTGTTGTCTCAAATAAGTTTGTGTATTTCATTTCTATTTTGCTTTATCTACGTGAGAAAATGGTACCTATAATACTTTTAATATTCCCAATACCAAACTATTGTGTGGACAAGACAGTGAGCGCACTACTACTAGGCATGCATTAGAGGCATTGTGTGGACAAGACAGTGAGCGCACTACTACTAGGCATGCATTAGAGGTATGAAGTGGATGAGATTTTAGGAAAGTGCATGGGATTCTAAGAATTCCCCATAATGAACATGATTTGAATGTGTGACTTGAGTGACATGAGTGGTTGAGTCAATGTGGTTGGTTGTGAGAGCTTCAACATCATGTGGAATTTGTTGAAGATCTTGAAATTAAGTAAAGATGTGGATTTTGTTAAAAATCTTGAAAGTAACTTGTGTATTGTGTTACATTTTTGTTTTTGAATTTTTGATTGTAGGAAGCCCTTCTTTAAAAAGAAAACAATCTTCTCAAACTAGAGGTAAGAAGTTATGATTCACTGTTTGACAAAGTTGTGTGATGAAGAAACGTAGGTGATCTTATGAAGGTTCTATTGACATATGTAGCTTTCCAAGGCTATTTCTATGAGGGACAATGTTCCCTTATTGGGTTTGAGCACTCATACCATCCAAGAGTGTTCAAGTGACAACTTATCCTCCACCCACTCTATAGAAATATTAGTTGCTAAATCAACCCAAGAATCTCCAAAATCAACCCAAGAAGATAATGTGACTTCTCTGTATCTTGGGTACGTATGTCTTCTACTTGTATTTTGAAGACTTAAATTAATAAAATCCAATATAGTAATGAACCATGTTTCTAAACATCTCCATTATTTCCATGCTCACAAGTCAAAAAAGCTAATGAACCATGTTTCTAACATCTCACCATTATTTCCATGGTCCTAGGTTGGAGTTGTTTCCATCCAATGTGGAGTAATACGACATGCTATCCCTCTCATAGATGTAATGCCATCCAAGCTACAGAAAGCGTCCAAAATGTGTAGATATGGACTAGAATATTATTCTTGAAGGATATTCTTCTAGTATGTGACTACACTTATTAAAGCTTTATTAACTACCTCTATTTGATGTGATGGATTATTTTGGTGATTCCATGTTCCCACATATTAATTAGCGAGTAAGATAAAATATAGCTACTTTTTTTCTAACCTCTTCTTTATCATACCTTATGCAAGGACATTGAGAGACTTCTAGGAAAGCCTTAATCAGATGATATTGTTTTAATAATAGAGGGATTCAAGGGTAGAGACTAAATATTGCATCGTTGTTTTCTCAATAATAAAGGGATTCAAGAGTAGACACTAAATATTTCATCTTTGTTTTGTTTGCATAAATTTGGAATTTTCTTTGGATGAGTCTTAATTGATATAAATGGATTAAGTTACATGTCAATCACATATTTTTATCACCTATATATAGTGGATCTTTGTAATGCTACTTGCCTTTGATTCCATCATTACACACAATACTAAAGCAAGTTGAGTGGTGGTGGTTTCATGTAGCTATTATTTATGGCATGCATTTTGTTTGGCCTTGATGGTGTGTGAAGTCCAAAGTATATTGAAGTTAAATCACTTCCTTATAAAGATAAAAACTTATTTAACCATGGGAGACATGCATCTACATAATGACAATTAAGATGTTATGCAATCCACATGATTGTGGAAAAATTAAAATTGCACACAAGTGACAAGAAAGTAGATGTTACATTCATAACATGGTTTAGTGTAGAACCTAAGTAAGAGCAACCTACGTGGACTTTGCAAAAGAGTACATTAGGTGGAATACAAGTCTTAAAAAACAACCTAGAAGAGTTAACATCCGTAATAATTCTCTCTTCTTTGGGTATTTTGTCATGAGCCTTTTCTTCACATGAGGTGTTTATAATAATTTAAAGCTTGGAAGCATATATAAAAAAATAGGGTCCAAAGTAAAATTTTATTCTTATCCAAGTAGTGAAATAAAAGATTTGAAAAATCTTAATTTTATAAATATGGGAAGACAGTTATTAGAGATTATGTATATGGTGGACTATTGTATAATCTTTCTCTCTCTCTCTCTCTCTCTATATATATATATATATATGTATATATGTATATATATATATATATATATATATATATGTATATATGTATGTGTATGTGTGTGTGCAAAAGATAATATTCACTTTTTATTATATTTTGAGAACAAGGCTGTGCACTGATTTACAATATTTTCTCAGAGATTGTTTATCTTGAGGACAAGCTCGGGAATCTGTTTGGTAAGATCCAAGGCATAGATTTTTGTGGAATTAGTAATCCCAAAAAATCTTGTATGACACTTACCACAACAATGAATCCTACACTTATGGATGAATTGAGTGATTTAATCATAGATATGTTGGGATGCATAATGTGTCTCCCCATTCACAACTATAGTTGGATATGGAAAAGATTCCCATAGAATATGAAATATTTTAGTACCCTAAGATTGTTGAAATGTAGAGAGAAAGAGACGAGACAAGAGACACATCATGTACGCTCCCAAAGACTGATTCATATTGAGGACAAGATACATATATATAGGTGAGACCAAGTTAGGTGGAGTGAGCCATATATAGAGCTCCAACACCCCCACTCAAACAAGGGTCTCTAGCTATGGATGAAAAAACCCTTGGGGAGTACAAGGGAAAAACCCAAGGCCCTATACAAATGTGAAAATATGAACCAGAAGTAATGATGTGAAAGTGCATTGTGCATCTATGTACAAATATACAAAAGGACCAAGAGGTCATAGTGAGCAATTATGGAATGTGCAAAGTGCATGGTGTCTAGAAGATTACAACGATATATGTACAAAGCTACCATAAGAGTAAAGAGCCTAATCTAGAAAGAGTGAGCCCGAGGCAACTCCAAGCTCTCAGCGCAAGAGAATGAAGCGTGACTCATTGAGACCTTTGGTAAGAATATCTGCAATCATCTGGTCACTTGGACAATGTTCAATCATGATAGTGCCTTTGCGTACTTCGTATCGAACATAATGGTAATGCACAGCAATATGTTTTGACTTGTTATGTTGGACATAGTCTTTTGCAAGACTAATAGCACTCTGATTATCACACCGCAAGGGTGTACTAGAAAGAGGAGAATGGCCGATATCTGTCAACACTTGTCGAAGCCAAATGAGTTCACGAGCTGCAAGTGATGCCGCAACATATTCAGATTCGGTTGTAGAAACTGCAACACAATGTTGTTTCTTGCTGGTCCAAGAAATAAGACAACCATTAATGAAGAGACAATTGCCACTAGTAGATCGCATAGATAAATGTGAGCTGGCCCAATCTGCATCTGTGTAACCCAAAAGAGAAAGAGATGGAATGGAGTCGGATGTGAATTGTCGTTGATAAACCAAACCATAATCTATAGTGCCTTTCAAGTATTTCAACACGCGCTTTGCTGAAGACCAATGCTTAAGAGAAGGACATGCAAGGTGTTGCCCGAGATAGTTAGCAATAAACAAAATGTCAGGACGAGTGTTCAAACCAACAACTTGAAGACATCCAACCAAATTAGCATATGGTTGATTTGTAACAAGCTGGCCACCACCATCAGAAGTGTTTTTCATGGAACTCGCAAGACAAGGAGTAGTTGCTGAATGTGCAGATTCCAAACCAAACTTCTTAATAGTATCTTCAATAAACTTTGACTGTCGAAGTAATAAAATACCTTTACTGCGATCCCTTTGAATCTGAATGCCAAGACACGAGTGAAGCTCTCCAAGATCCACCATATCAAATGCCGAAGATAACAACTGCTTACTTTGGTGTAGAAATCCCAAATCATTGGAAACAAGGATTGTATCATCCACATAAAGGGCAAGGATTACAAAACTACCATTTTGGTGTTTGGTAAATAAGTTGGGATCAGAAGAGCAAGAGAGAAAACCATGGGAGGTAAGATAAAGATTAAACTTGATGTACCAGGCCCGTGAAGCTTGTTTAAGGCCATATAAAGCCCTATGAAGACGAGCAACAAGATCTTCCTTCCCTGCAATAACAAATCCTTCTGGCTGCTCCATGTAAATTTCTTCATTCAAATCTCCATTCAAGAAAGCTGTGCGCACGTCCATCTGATGAATTTCTAAGTCAAATTGAACAGCAAATGCCATTAAAACCCGAATACTAGTAATGCGAACAACTGGTGAAAAGGTTTCATGATAATCAATGCCAGCAACTTGAGAATAACCTTTGGCAACTAAACGTGCCTTGAATTTGTCAAAGGATCCATCTGCTTTAAATTTTGTCTTATATACCCACTTACACTTAATGGCAGTACGGCCAGGAGGTAGCTCAGTGAGTATCCATGTACCTTTAGAGATAAGAGAATCATACTCTGCTTCCATAGCCTCTTGCCATTGATCCTTTTGTGGAGAACATATAGCATCACTGTACGTGGCTGGATCTTCAGAAGTAGAGAAAACATTAGCCTCAAAATCTTCATCATAAACATGACAAGAACCATGCTCAAAATCAATAGGCAGATCAAGATATAAATCTCCAATGCCCTTGACTTGGCAAGTTGTATCATCAGCAAGATAAACAACACGCTTAACATGTAAAGAATGATAGTTATGTAGCCACTTAGATTCATATGTCATATTTCCTGTAGCACCAGAATCAATAATGAAAAGTGAACCATCACGTACATGAAGTATTCTGTCTGGGGGAACTGAACATAAAACACAACTTGTTTCAGGCATAACATTATCATGATGCTCGGCTGCATATGCTCGATTTCGATCTACATCAAATCGACGCTTAAAGCACATGGAAGAGGGATGATCAGATTTTCCACAATAATCACAAGAAGAAGAATCTCTAGATAAACGTGGTTGTTTTGTGGTAATGTTGTGTTCTTCATCATATTGACGTGCCCAACAGTCATCTTCAGTATGACCATTCCTATTGCAGTAAGAACAATGCTTGTTAGGAAATTTGAGACGAGAGAAACTACCACCACGACGACCACCTCTACGGTTGCCTCGTTGAAAAGAACGCCTTTGCACATTAAAGGCCGAGACAAGAGACACATCATGTACGCTCCCAAAGACTGATTCATATTGAGGACAAGATACATATATATAGGTGAGACCAAGTTAGGTGGAGTGAGCCATATATAGAGCTCCAACAAAGATTCTCTAAAATTTGATGGATTCATAGCTCAACATCTATGAGTTAGAATCTACTAGTGAATACACATTTGTGAGTAGAGAAAAAATATAGAAACTTCATCCTTGATGTTGGAAAAAAAGTATTGATAAAAGTCTAAAAAGTATCTTGCCCAAGCTCTCTTTGTCAATTGGTTTGACTGCTAAGTGGTCAAAGGCTAACTTGAGTATTTCTTGTTGGAGCTATATATATTACACCCTAATTTGTCTTAGATCTCACCTATATATACAAACTCATAATTAATATGAACTAGTCTTTTGGGAGCGTATATGGTGTAACACTCTTCCTTCTTCTCTCTCTCTCTCTCTCTCTCTCTCTCTCTCTCTCTCTCTCTAAGTCACTCTATCCCTATCTCTTCATGTTTGTGTATGTCCAACATGGTATCAAAGCATCATGGATCTTGCTATTATGAAGACAAGAGAAAGGAAGTATCAATTATGTTAATTCCATTCATGTGCATGTTCTATGTTTCATTCAATCTTTTATTCATGTTTTGTAGAATTCTAGTGATTAATCACTGTTAACAAGTTTATGCAGGTCCTTGCATGGTTGATCTAGACCACACTATCTTATCCTAATTGGAATTATATTATAGAAGCGCAATTGGTACCAAAACTCTCATATTCCTATCAAAAGTTATGTCATTTAAGCTAAACACCACTTAAAATAGGAAAACAGCCAACGTGCAGCTCGTGCGGTAAATTTTGAGTATTTGCTCGGCTTTATCGGAGTTTGGAGTTGAAAGTTATGGTGTTTTTCGTGCATTATAATTTTGCTCATCTTTCGTGTGCTACACACTTTTCATGTTTTAATCTAAAAGTATCCAATTTTTAGGCTCGACCACGTCTCAAAATAACAGCACTCTAACTATTTTTAGAGTTATTCTCTTACTGCATATCACATTTTGTCTATTTTCAGGTACTACTTTTCATTGCCACTTGCTTTTCGTAACTCGTAAATCACATTCTATATTTGACGCGTTCATTGTTGCCACTCACTTTTTGTGCACATATCTCATATAACTTTCAGGGTCCTTCTTGTTTATGTTCTCGTATAACTTTCAGGGTCCTTCTTGTTTATGTTCTCGTTTCATGGTTTGCAAATTCTGTGATCTAATTCTAAACATATTCTCGCAATCTGAGATGGCAACTTCTATTGCTGTTAATAGTTTTCCATCTGGTCAACGAT
The DNA here is from genome assembly GCF_041138505.1 of Cibotium barometz. Taxonomy (NCBI): domain Eukaryota; kingdom Viridiplantae; phylum Streptophyta; class Polypodiopsida; order Cyatheales; family Cibotiaceae; genus Cibotium; species Cibotium barometz. The sequence continues at coordinate 49,020,585 of NC_141067.1, forward strand.
CTGTTCCCTTGTTTCAAGACCAAGGATTTCCCAGATGGAAGGCCAAGATGATGTTAATACTTGAAGGTGACAATCTTTCTGATATTGTTTTGGGAGATCTTGTATGTCCATCTCAACCTGTTGATGCAAAAAAGGATAATGCTCTTACTACTGTTGGTCCTATTTTTGAGCAATGGCGAACTAATTACTCAAATTGGATCTTTCATGGTGGATAAAGCTGCTCATCGGTATATCTTATCTATACTTCATGATTCTTTTATGCTGGATGTATTCAATCTTCCTACTTCTCATGATATCTAACAATATCTTCTTACTACTTTTGAGAAGAAATCTGTTACTGAAATTCTTTATCTTCGTAAATGAACAATTTACAATACAAAATTGGTACTCCTATGACTTCACATATTGAATCCTTCAAAGACATCGTCAATCAACTTGCTGGTGCTGCTCCTATTGCATGAAATCAATTGGTTACACATCTTCTTCATATGGACAAGGATCCTTCATATGATAATATTGTCACTATTTTGTCTAACAAGGATGGCATTGATTTTGAAACTGTTTGTATTTCTCTTGTTGAATATTCTCAATGATATGAATGTCATACAGAGAATTTTGACACTGTTTTGAATACATAAGAAGCTGTAGATTCCAAAACGGCTTGTATTGCTCATAAGCGTTCCTTTTTGTGTTTCTCTCATGGTGGTCGCTCTTATCAAGGTGGCAATTCTTCTCGATTTTCCTATCCCAATAAACATTTATCCTATTTGTGATAAGAATGGTCATACTGTCTCTGATTGTTGGGCACGTCAATATGATGAGGAACATGGCATTACCACCAGCAACCTCATTCAAATTCCTCCAAAAATCATACTCCTTGTGTGACTATTGTGGTCGTATAGATCATCCATCTCATCGTTGTTTCAAAAGGCGATATGATCAAGATCGCAATCAACAATAAGTCATGAAAACAACAACGAGTCATGAGTTGTTTCAAAAGGCGATATGATCAAAATCGCAATCAACAATAAGTCATGAAAAACAACAACGAGTCATAAGTTGTCATTTGCAAAACAAGCTGTCTTGATTTTTCACTAGTCCTAAGTATTGATCAATTTTACACTCTTTTAGAGACATTGAAGAGAAATGCATTTAGAAATTTTACAAAATAAGCATAGTTTTAAACTTCTTTTTAAAAATGTTTATATTGCTAATTTAAAGGTTTTAAAAAAATCACTTTTCATGTCAAATAACAAAATGAAAAAAACAAAGTCAATAGAGGATCTAATATTCTTTAAAACTACTAATAATTCACGCACGTCTATGTAATATATAATGTATTCTTTACTTAGAATTACAAAAATATACTTTTTCTTCTCCAAAAATTTAAATAACTTCATCCCAATCATTGCACCTCATCTAATCATTGAATTAGAGAATATGGAGTCCATGGCCATAGAAGAGGCTTATTGAAAAAGAAACAATTTCTCTAGATTCAAATAGAAAACTAACGATCCAAATAGTGAGTGATACAATTTATCAATTTACTTTGTTTTGATCTAATAGTTCGATTTAGAGTTATCGTCTTTCAAAAAACACAGTTTTTAGTTTATAATAGTTAAATTTTGAGGCATGAAAATGACATCTGTCCTTTTGGAAAATTGATGAAAATTTGGATTCCAAAATTCACTTTGTTGATAAAATAGATTCTAGAATCCAAAATTTTGGACACAGTGATGTTTCTATTGTGAGAGTGAAATTTTCATCCAAAAAATTTATTTTGCTTCATAATGCACAAAAAATTCACTTTTATTGGATGAAACAAATTACATCGACCAAAAAAAATTTGTCAACAAATTCGTCAATGGAAAAAATTTCATTAAAAAAATCATCGATGGAGAAAAATCCATCAAAAATCTCAACGAAAAAAAATTCCGTCAAAAATTTCGTCGATGAAGAAAATTCCATCGCAAAAAAATTTGAAATATACCAAAATCCACTTGGATTCTGGAATTCAAATTTCCGTTGAATGGATTGAAATTTTGAATGATAGAAATGAAATTGTGTCGACGAAATTTTCTCTGTTGCGCGACATAAATTTTTGACGGGAATTTTTTCCATTGATGGATTTTTTGACGAAAATTTTTTTCATCGATGGAATTTTTGACGGACTAAATTTTCATCTAATAAAAGTGAAATTTTCGTTCATTATGGACCAAAATTTCCTTTTTTTTAAAACAAAAATTTCGATGTCACAATAGAAACGTTAGTCTCAACGGAAATTTGGATTCCAGAATCCACTTTGTCAGCAAAGTGAAATCTAAATTTCCATTAGTTTTTTAAAACAACAACTATTATCATTTTCATGGCTCAAAATCTAACCGTATAAATTGAAAACTATTTTTACACAGACTATAACTCTAAATCGAACTATTAAATCAAAATAAAGTAAGCTAATAAATTATAGTACTCACTATCATATAAAATTTTACCGTTTGGATCATTGGATTTCTATCTAAATCTAGAGACATCTTTTCTTTCGATAAACCTCTTCTATGGCCATGGACTCCATAAACCTACATATCTTAATATCAAAATATGCTTAAATTCAACCATTGGATCAACTTTGTATACAAAGAAAATTTATTTTCTTAAACAATGCACTAACCCCATGTAAGAGTTTCATCAAATTATATTGGGTCTAAAAGTAATGTCAATTTTATCACCTATCAATTTGTTGATAACACGCTACATACAACACGAAGTGTAGAAATGTGTATTGGTATAAACTTATAAATTGCTCAAGGAAAAGTATGACCTAGAGATGCTTAAACAAAGCAAAAAAGGAAAGAAAAGTGAAGTTTGTCGATGTGTGAACATGCTTAATTTGCATGATATAGAAATTGTTGTGTAAGGATTTGAGTTAAAAAACTTCTTGACACTTGCACCAGAAAGTAATTGATATTTTAAGCAAAAGGTCCAATGACTCTCGTAGTTGATGGGAAGAGTTTCTTCTCTTTTGTAATTCTTTTTTTAATTGGATGTTTTTGGGTTTAGAGTAAAATGTAAGTAATGTTTTATGCATTTGTTTCACAAAAGTAGTGTTTTTTTTTAATGTTTGACATGAAAGTGTATCTTTAATCTCCATAAATTTAAAATAAAGGTATATTTTTGGGTTTTTTTCCCAAAAATGGAGTTGAGTTATCATTTGCATGATTTTGTTGTTGTTTTTCATTACTTGATGTTAATCGTGCATATGCTACTCACAACATACAAGTAGTGATGAACATAATCATTAAGAGGTAAATTGTGTTCATCATAATATTTCTCCTAGAAGAGTACTTTTTGTTATGGATGGTTCTCTTTTTATTGTTGATTCTAGTTCTACTGGTAATATGACTTTGCGAATCTCAATGGCTTCATAATTATCATGCTCTTCCAATTAAGAAATTGGTGTATCTCTGCTGATATGACACTACTTGTCAAGTCATGGGTGTTGTTGATCTATATCTTGGCCGCACTGAAAGATCCCTGCCCCCTCCACACAACAAATTTGGGGGTGCTAGCAGTGGAAGTAGCACTTCTTGTTGCATGCGCAAGGCAAAGCCTCTCACTCAGGGCCTCGCCGACCCACGGATATCCGGACAAGAGACTAATCCCTCAGTTCTCCCAAAAGCGAACCCGAAAAAACTTCCCTCGCCCCCCAGAAAGCAAGGGCGATTCCTCTAGGATATTTTTATTCTAACTAGTCAAGAGCCTTAATTAAACAAACTGATCCGACCGAACCTATAAGTCACATGGTCAGATCAAGGAAAAGACTTGCACTTGGATCATAAAGCCAACGCTTTTTTCCTCATCGAGAGGCACAGCCATTGATTCTTTTCCATAGAATAAGGACTATCCGGGATTTACTTCATATATCGTACCATAACAGAATTGAGTCTCATTTTAGGGATCCTTTAGTCCAGTCCCATCCAATCCCATGGGTTAGCCAACCGCCCTTCACTATAGTGATGGGATCCATTTAGAAATTTGGTTAGGTTTTGTCCCGGGTACTAGGAAAAAGAGTTCCCAGGTCCCCTAGCCAGATCTTCATGCAAACTTCAAGCTAGTCACACCACTTACACACCCAATATGAAATTGCCTGTTTCACACATTCAGTTGTCTTTAAAAGAATCTTTTAATGAAACCATAAAATCATTGATCATAATCCCCCAAAAAATTGGTTAAATTCTAATTTTCATTCATTCCTTCATCGATGTACCTATGGCATCATTGGCAACTAGAACGCTCACCACCTGTCCACTCAGGGGCCTTTTCAATAGTTCCTAGCTCATAGTACCCAAAAATATATTCACTTATAAAAATCCAGATGGACTTTTCATTAAAGATGAGCAAGATCAACCAATAGATCCATATAAAAGAGCCATCGACTCATCCATTGAGGACCAGCAAGGTCAATCAACTAGATCCATGCCCAAATTCAGAAAACAACTCTAACACCTTGTTCCATTTTTCTCCCTCGATGCACGCGTGGGTATCTTCGGCGACCCCCGTTTTAAACTCAAAAATAATGAGATATTTTTATCTCTCCTCTCTCATGTTTCAACTAGATCCAAAAAGTAAGCTGAACTGACCCAAAAATGGTCAAACATTGACCAAACTAATCCAAAAAATTCTAGAATCAGTTTTCTTGGTTAGAGGCTCACTTTTTCCTATAATTAGAAGCCTCCCCCTTTGTAAAAGCTTAATGGTGTTTATGCACTGTTACTCTGCTCCTGTCTTGAGCCATTTACATTGAATTTTTTAATAATTCAATTATTTTTGGCCTAATCCTCTCCAAAGTGAATTGGTGGCCACTCTTGCTTCAAACAAGAGTAGAACCCTCAATCCCTCAAGCCAAAGGAGAGCTTACAAGCTCTATGTAAGTTAATTTTCTTACTTGTTTAATTTTAAATCTATAGTTTTCTTAATTTTTATGTTTTGCAATAAATTCAATTAAATTCAAATGTTATGCCTTGATGAAAAGGCCACCCCCTTCTCTTCTTTACACTCCAGTCTTTCTTAATCCTAGAAAGATTAACTAAAGGATTAATTAAACTCTTCTTATTGTTTACTCTCTTGAATTTAGAAAATTGTATAGATTAGAGTTCTATGAATCTAATTTGGGTTAATTTAAGTCAATTGAAGAATGATAAAAATGAGAAATGGTTAGCCATACAAAGGCGGTTATGGCAAAATTTTCTAGAATTTTGTGGAAAAGAAAGTTTATTTTTATGTTATTCCAAAAGACTAATTCCCACCATTTTTGCATAAAAGAAATATTCTCATTACTCCATGTACATATTCACCAATGAATATGCATGGATATCACTGATATTAAATTTTTTAATGCATAGAAAGATGCATAAAGGAATTATTTTTATTTCAAAAGTGTTATTCTCATTAAAATTGATTTTTATGCATAGAAAGATGCATAAAGGAATTATTTTTATTTCAAAAGTGTTATTCTCATTAAAATTGATTTTTATGCATAGAAAGATGCATAAAAGAATTATTTTTTATTTCAAAAGTGTTATTCTCATTAAAATTGATTTTTATGCATAGAAAGATGCATAAAGGAATTATTTTTATTTCAAAAATGTTATTCTCATTAAATTGATTTTTATGCATAAATAGATGCATAAGAAATTTCTATATCAAAATTAGAATTCTCTTAAATTCTATGAATAGATGTGAATAGAAGTGATGAGATGTGAGGTGAATAGATGTGATGTGAATCAGATAAATGTGAATGAATGGATGGATGGATGTGATGTGAATAGATGTGTGATGTGAATAGATGTGAGGTGAATAGATGTGATGAGATGTGATGTGAATCAGATAGATGTGAATCAATGGATGGATGGAATGTGATGTGAATAGATGTGATGAGATGTGATGAGAGTCAGATAGATGTGAATGAATGGATGGATGGGATGTGATGTGAATAGATGTGACGTGAATCAGATGATGTGATGTGAATAGAGGTGATGAGATGTGATGTGAATAGATGTGTGATGAGATACGATGTGAATCAGATAGATGTAAATGAATGGATGGATGTAATGTGATGTGATGAAGTGTGAATAGAGGTGATGAGATGTGATGTGAATAGATATGAATGAATGGATGGATGTAATGTGATGTGATGAAATGCGATGTAAATCAGATAGATGTGAATGAATGGATGGATGTAATGTGATGTGATGAAATGTGAATAGAGGTGATGAGATGTGATGTGAATAGATGTGATGAGATACGATGTGAATCAAATAGATGTGAATGAATGGATGGATGTAATGTGATGTGATGAAATGCGATGTGAATTAGATAGATGTGAATGAATGGATGGATGTAATGAGATGTGAATGAATGGATGAGATGTGATATCATGTGAATCAAGATATAAATGAATGATATGGGATGTGAGTGGATGATATGTGATGAAAATGGATGTGAATGTGTAATTTAAGAATGGATGTGAATGAGTATGTGAAAGAATGGATGTGAATGTGTATGTGAAGAGAATGGATATGGATGTGTATGTGAAATCATGGATGTGAATGAGTATGTGAAAGAATGGATGTGAATGAGTATGTGAATGTGTATGTGAAGAATGGATATGAATGTGTATGTGATGAAAATGGATGTGAATGTGTATGTGAAGAATGGATGTGAATGAGTATATATGTGAAAGAATGGATGTGAATGTGTATGTGAAGAATGGATATGGATGTATATGTGAAAGATAGATGTGAATGAGTATGTGAAAGAATGGATGTGAATGTGTATGTGAAGAATGGATATGAATGTGTATGTGATGAAAATGGATGTGAATGTGTATGTGAAGAATGGATGTGAAAGAATGGATGTGAATGTGTATGTGAAGAGTGGATATGGATGTGTATGTGAAGAATGGATGTGAATGAGTATGTGAAAGAATGGATGTGAATGTGTATGTGAAGAATGGATGTGGATGTATGTGAAAGAATGGATATAGATGTGTATGTGAAAGAATGTGATGTGATGTGACATGAATATATGTGGATGTGAAGTGATAGATATGAATGTATGGATAGATGTGAGTAGTCGTACATGAGAACAATTGGATGGATGTGGATGAATGAGATGAGATGTGTATGAATGAGATATGATGTGGATGAATGAGATATGATGTGGATAGAAGTGAGATGAGATATGTATGAATGAGATATGATGTGGATAGAAGTGATGTGATATAATGTGGATAGAATGTATGTGATGGAATGGTTATGAGAATGTATGTGGTGGATATGAATGAATGAATGTGATGGATATGAATGAATGTGATGTGATGTAAATGGAGATAGATGTGATGTGTGATGTGATGAGATTTGGATATGGTTAGATGCCAGTGGATGCGGATAAATGAGAAAAGATGTGATGAGATGGAAAATGATGTGATGAGAATGGGAATACATATGAAATAAATGAGGATTGATGTGGAACAATATGGAAAGACGAGAGTTCGTTATAGAAATTGTATTTATGACCTAATTTTAAATGACTATTTTATGTCAGAAATGTTGGGGAAGCATTTTGACCATCTTGTGAATGAGGTTATGGAGACCTATCTATTAAAGTTGCAACAACTGACGGACAGTCAACGAAGGACGTCTCGCGTAGCAAGGTCGGCCGAGGTCTTGACCAGCCTCGGTTCGATTTAAATGGTGAGCTTCCGGTACGATGGATGAGGGACCAAGGAAGCGGCCTATGAGTTTGGTGACATGCGAAGGATCCTAGAGGGTGCTGACCATACGGTGCTCGGTAGGCTTTGGGTCGCCGAAGATACCTACACGTGCGTTGTGGAAGATATTGGAACAAAGAGTAAGAGTTGTTTTCTAAATTCGGGCATGGATCTGGTTGATTGACCTTGCTGGTCCTCAATGGATGAGTCCATGGCTCTCTTATATGGATCTGTTCGTCGATCTTACTGATCTTCAATGGAGATTCCATTTTGATTTTTATAAGTGAATATATTGCTGGATACTATGAGCTAGGAACTATCGAAAAGGCCCCTCAGTGGACAGGTGGTGAGCGTTCTGGTTTTGCCAATGATGCCATAGGTACTCTGATGAAGGAAAAATTGGAAATTAGGATTCAACCAAATATTTTGGAGGATTATGATTAGTGATGCTATAGTTTCATTAAATGATTGTTTTAAAGATAGCTGAATCTGTGAAAAAAGCAATTTCATATTGGGTGTGAAAGTGGTGTGACTAGTTTTAAGTTTGCATGAATATCCAACTAGGGGGCCTGGGAACTCTTTTCCCTGGTACTTGGGACAAAACCTAATCAAATTCTTAAATGGATCCCATCATCACAGTGGTTGGGCGATTGGTTAACCCATGGGATTGGATGGGGTTAGTAGGCTGGACTGATGGATCCCTAAAATGAGACTCAATTTTGTTATGGTACAATAGATGAAGTAAATCCTGGATAAAAATTTGTTCTATGGAAAAGAATCAACGGCTGTGCCTCTCAATGAGGAAAAAAGTGTTGGTCTCTATGATTCAAGTGCAAGTCTTTTCCTTGATCTGACTATGATACTTACAGGTTCGGTCAGATCAGTTCAGTTAGTTAAGGCTCTTGACTACGTTAGAGAAAAACATATCTTGGAGGAATCGCACGTGCTTTCTTGGGGCGAGGGAAGTTTTTTCAGGTTTGGTTTTGGAAGAATCGAGGGATTAGTCTCTTGTCTGGATATGTGTGGGCGAGGCCCCGAGTGAGGGACCCTTCCCCACGCAGGAAGTGCTACTTTTTCTCCTAGCACCCCTGAATTCGTTGCGTAGAGGGGACAGGGATCTTTCATCATTCACATCCACATTCATTTATATCACATCCTTTGACATATCCTCACATCTCATTCTTATCTCTTCATTCACATCCACATTCATTTGTATCACATCATTTCACATATCCTCACATCTCATTCACGTCCACATCCATTTCACATTTAGTAACATTTTCTATTTTTGATACCGATGGGACTTTTCTAATATTTCTGCCGATTGCTTGGCCTAGGTAAAGGTTCTTTTTCTCAACGGACATTTTCATATTCTTTCTCGAATTTCTCAAGTGAAATATATTCAATATTCTTCTTTTTGATAAAAGATTCATGGGATTTACAAAATCAATTCTACCCATATTTCCCAATAATGCTCAAAATTTCACTTTTGATAAATACTCATAATTTGAATTATGCTAGAAATTTCTCTTTTTTTATTTAATTTCTTGGATCTCAATTATCATGGGAATTCCTCTTTTTGCATTTAATTGATTAATTCTAAATGTCATGAGAATTCCTCTTTTATCAAAAAAAATAAATTTATCTAAAATTTCTCTTTTCTTTAATAAAAATATCCATTATTCAAATATGCCAAGAATTTTACTTTTTCCATTTAAATGATTGAATTCTAGATGTCATGGGAGTTCCTCTTTTATTATTTAAATTTTCTCATGCATAAAATAAATTTATCTAAAATTTCTCTTTGAATTTTAATAAAAATATCCATTAATTCAATTATGCCAAGAATTCCACTTTTACCATTGAAATGATTGAGTTTCAAATGTCATGGGAATTCTCTTTTATCATTTAAATAAAATTACCAAAATTTTCTCTTTTCTTAATTATTTAATTATGCATAAACCTTCAAAATTACTTTACCATCATTTTGATGAAAAGCATTCTTTTAGCCTAGGATATTCAATCGTAGAATATGGTAGAAAGTCCTCTTTTCACATTATGCATAAGAATGAGTTATGTATTAATTTCTTAAAATTTTGCCATAGCTCTGCTGCTATTACTGATAATTTTCAGTATTTTCTAAAAGAATAAGACTTAGTAATACAATTATAATAGTATAACTATCTTTTACACTTAAATCCAATTTATGGATTTAAATCATAAGATTACTATAATTTTATTAGCATAAAAGTATAAAAAGCCATTTTCTTAACCTCTGGCTTCATAAGCCTAGAGTTTGATTTGTGAATTGAGAATTTATCAATGAGAAGCATCATTTGAATAGAGAATTGGTCATAGGAATGACCATTCTTTTGGGGGGAGAGAGAGATATATATAAAAATCCTAAATTAAGCATAAAGATAAACTTTTCTTAATTATTCATTACTACTCTTAAGTAAAGCTTGATTTGCATTAAAAACACTTAATTAGAAACTTCTCAAGCTTGAGAGGGGTTGAGAAGTGAAAACATTGAGAATAGTAGAGAAAAACCATGAAATTACTTCTTACCTCTTGATTTTACTTGCTTCTCTATCTTAGAAGAAGCCCCCAACCAATCAATTGGTTAGTGTGTTGAGAGGAAAGCTCCAAGGATGGTTGAAGAGAGAGAGAAGCTCCACTCTCTCCAAAAGTAGAGGATTTTTAAGGGATAATAGAAAATATGAGTATTTTAATGTAATACTGGCATGGTATAGCTCAAAGATGAGAAAACAAAAGAATGAGGGTCTATTTATAGGTGAGGGAGGCCACTAACTGAGTCCAACTAAGTTCTAGAATTTTCCAGCTTCACTTTGGCTGAATTTGGACAAGATTTGGATCAGTTTGGCTCCCTTTTTTATTTGGTTTGATCTAGGAGAGAGGAGAGATAAAAATATCACAATTTTTTTGAATTAAAAACTCATCCACATGTGTGAAATAGGTGCCTACCTCAAAGTCTCCCCCCTCCTTACCAAGGTGTTAAAAATGTATCATTATTCCAAAATATCTCATCTTTTTAGTAATATCTCATAGTTTTTAACTAAATAAACCTTGTACTCAGTCAACTCTTCATCTTATGTGAGAATTTACTCATTTTTGGTTATTTTCTTTTATTCTTTGGATTTATCTCATCCAAACACTTGGATTAATCCAATTGGTCCATAGGAACCTTAATTGGACCATAATCCAATTTTTTTTGAAAATCTTGACCCTTAGGCTAAGGTCCTTTATACATATTTTCAATTAATTCCAAATGTACATTGGAAAGTTCTTTTGAATTTCTATTTCAAGAGAAACCATTTTAGACACTAGGATGATTTTTATATCCAAAATATCTCAATTTTGGAGTACCTCTCTCTATACATTTTCTCTCTCCAAGCCAAAACAGGGTAAAACAAGATCTTTCTTTTATTTCAGAGAGGGGAATAATTACAAGAATAGATGGGGAGGTTCTTACACCTTTACACCTCAAAAGCTGGAGGGAGGAATCTTACAGGCACCCTTTCCTCTACGAGAATATTGCGAGGAGTTTTGCATGTTCCAGATCTTCAAAGGAATCTTCTTTATGTTGCCCAACTTGTTGATCTTGGTCTTTTTGTTTGTTTTGATCATACAAAGTGTCGAATTGAGAAGGATGGGCATACTATCACAGTAGCTCCTTGACGTGGCAATCTGTTTGAGCTCTCTTTGAATGATGATGTTGCAAATGTTGTTACTGCTCCAGGAGATCTTGATAGCAAGTTATGGCATCATCGATTTGTCCATTCCAATTTAGCAAAGCTTCTTGATATTCATCGTTGTGATCTCGTCAGAGGTACGGATCTTAAAGCTTGTCCTCATATGGGTATCTATGTGTATTGTGCTCTTGGCAGGCATCATCGACAACCTTTTCATATCTCTACCTCTACACATTCACATGCCCTTTTAGATATCATTCATATGGATATTTGTGGACCTTTTCCTCCCTCCAAATCTCACTATTGTTATTTCATTACCTTCATTGATGATTTCTCTCATTTTACATATGTTTTTCTTTTGAGGCATAAGTCTGAAGCCTTATCCATATTCAATCAATATCAAAAAGTAGTTGAACTTCATACTAGTCGCTCTATCAAGACTCTCTAAAGTGACAACGGTGGAGAATATATTTCAAATCTCTTCGATGACTATTGTATTGAATAAGGAATTCATCATTACGAGTTCATTGTTCCATATTTTCCTCGACAAATGGCATTACAGAGCGTAAGAATCAAACTATTATTAATGCTATAAGATGTATGCAGAGCGTAACAATTCATCATTATGAGTTCACTGTTCCATAATTTCCTCGACAAATGGCATCGCAGAGCGTAAGAATCAAACTATTATTAATGCTATAAGATGTATGCTTATTCATTCTGGATTATCCAAGAGATTTTGGGCTGAAGTAGTTCATAAAGTAGTCTTTGTTCAAAATCATCTTCCCACAACTGCACCTGTTGGTAAGATTCCCATTACAATTTGGATAGGAAAAATTCCTTTTGTATCATATTTTTGCACCTTTGGATGTATTGATTATATTCACGTGCCAAAAGAAACGCGAAAAAAGTTGGATCCTCCTGGTTTGAAAGTTATATTTATTGGATATTCTGATAATTATAAAGGATATTGTTGAAATGTCAAGCTCGTATACAGCTGGAGGATAGCACATGGGTGCTGACAGAGTGACAGTATGGTAGATAGATATCGTGTGGTGTGTTTATGACCGCGTCCAGCTGGTCATGTGTGGTGTGGACATTACATTAGGTTTACTTTGTAGTGTGGACATAACACTATGTTGTGTTCTCCTTTGTGTGTGTGAGAGAGATGGTGACTATGGCTTCTCTCCTTCTTTATGATTGATGGATATGGATTAGGGTTTGCTTCTCTTGTGTGTGTTTCATCCTACTTCTGTTTTTTATCATGGTATCAGAGCCAAGAGCTCATTAGCTGTGTTGTGAGAGTGAGTGAGAGAAGAGGGAAGAAGAAGAAAAAGCTGTGAAGGAAGCCATTGGAGCTTGGAGCAAAAGAGAAGCTGTGGAGCACACATCGGCATCAGATCTGAGAGCTAAGGACCATTGGTAAGTGTAGCAAGACCCCCTCTGCGGATTGCAGGTATCAAAGAGCAAGTTCAGTGAAGATTGAAGTGCATAAAGCAAGCAGAAAATTTCTGGTTTTGAAGCTTTCATGGAAAGCTTGTGAAGGAATGTATTTTGTCAAATGTATTGGGACAAATACAAAGGAAACACAGAGGTTCTCATGTATTGTGAAAGGGCACATGTATTAGCAACACTGGAGCAAACCATTGCATGAAACATTGATGTATTTCAGAAGATTTGTGAAAGAAAAATTCTATTTTTTTTACTCCTGCAAACTAGAGAATATATGCCCCGTGGAGGATCAATTGTGGCAATTCTACTCAAAATTGGAGCTAGCCCTTAATACCCATGATATATTAGGTCATTTCTAAGAGATCTATCAACTCAATAGTGATAACCCCTCTTCCCTAGAGCTCCAGGAGCAGGCGGCGCATGATGATGCAGGTTCTTGGATAGGTTGCATAGTATTTGGTCTAATTCACTCATTACTAGTCCATTTGATGCCATTCAAAGCTTGGGGAGTTTAGCAAAGACATTGCTAATGTCTTGTGATGCTTGGTTGCAGCTCATTTGATGAATTTGGAGCTCATTGAACTCAATTAGCAGAGGTTTGCAGGTTTGCAGAAAGTCTGTCCAGAAATAGAGCATTTTTAATCAAGGCATTAATCTTTATCTATATCAAATTGGCCTAATTCCTTTGGTACAAGTAGAGTCCTATGAGTTGCTAAACTTTTGATTCAAAAAGTTTTGAATTTTGATGAGATTTGAAGGAGATAGAGCACTTTTAGTGAGAGGTGGTACCTGACAGATGCAGAAAAAAGCAAACCAGGGAGCTACAAAAATTGGTGGTTCTCATTCACCTTGAAGAATTTGATCAAACCCTTCTAGGATATGTTGGAGCAATGTGTTGGGAAGCCAATGCAAGTTGAATCATTGAATTTGGACAAGATTTGAAGGATTTAGAGCATAATCTTGACTGGTTACAGGCGAGAAATTACTGGCGAGAAAAAAACCAGAAATTTTTTTGTGGAGTATCATTTGGTTTCAACTTTGATCGAGTGTACATCGTTGGTGAATCATTGTGGGATGTTAATGCACACAATTTGCAAGCATTTGATGTGATTTGGAGAGATTTGAAGCCTTACAGGTCCGGCATACAACTTGTCAAAGGGGTACATCTACTATATTTTTTGCAACAATGGGAGATGGTCCGATACAGATTGTTGGAGAGAAGCTTGATCGCACTAACTTTCAAGTGTGGAAGTTTCGCATGAAGAGTTTTTTGAAAGGCAAAGGTTTATGGAGTCTCGTCTTGGAGGAAGACCCGGAGCCATACCTACCTCCTCAACCAAATAATGCTCAGTTACTGGCTCACAAGCAATGGGTAGAGCGGTCTTCGAAGGTGTTGCATTGTTTTTCCATATGTGTAACAGATGCCTTGCTTATTCACATCCAAGATGCAGATACACCGAAAGAAGCATGGGGTATATTGTGCAGAATGTATGAGACAGACACTGGCGCAAGGAAGATTCAACTAAAGCAACAGATTCACAGTGTAACACGAAGGAATCGGAGTATACATGAGTATGTTCAGGAAATCAAGGGTTATGCAGATTCCTTGTCATCAATCCATGCCCCAATGGTGGATGATGATGATTTGGTTGCTCTCACATTGCGTGGTTTAGGCAAAGAATACAAATCTTTTGACACTTCCATCTCAGTAAGGTTGGGAGGAATGCCAAACTTTAATGAGCTTGTGTCATTGCTCATTGTGGAAGAATTGAAGCTTGGCCTTGGTGGTATGAGTGTTACAGGTGGTGCATCCTCATCAAGCAATGATGAGCATGCAAGGAATCAGGCTTTTTACTCATCTAGAGGCTTTCGAGGCAGGGGGAGATTTACCCCTCGAGGCCGTGGAGGACGTGGTTCGAATGACAGGTCTACTCAACCACAATCAAATCAAAATTTTCAGAATTCACAGTCATCATTTGGATCACGTGGAGGTCGTGGATTTCAATCCCATAGGGGGAGATTTGGAACAGGCGCTCGTGGTAGAGGACGATGGCAAGGTCCTCAACAAAATTTGAATGGGATTGAATGTCACTATTGTGGCAAACTTGGACATATGGCAAAAGATTGTTACAAAAAGCAGAATGATATGAGGAATGGAAGACCACAACATGGAAATTATGCATCTACTAGTAACAATGATGGGAGTTCAAATCACCTTTTTGCAATGAAGCACGTTATGGGGACAATGGATTCTTAGAATGCAGGAGATGAGTCATGGTATATGGATTCAGGTGCCTCAAACCACATGACCTGTCATGGTGAGTGGTTTGAGAAGATGCAACCATTGGATACAAATGGTTATGTGGTCACAGGAGATGATACTCAGCATCTTATAACACATGTTGGCAGTGTGCCTTTGAGGATGCATGATGGAAATGTGAAGAATATGTCAGAAGTGTTATATGTACCATCCATCACAAAGAATTTGGCATCAGTAGGCCAAATGGTTGAGCAGGGACTACAAGTAAGATTCAATGAGAATGGCTGTTTTGTGGAAGACTTTAAGCATGGCTGTAGATTGATTGCCAAGGGCAAGAAGGAAGGAAGGTTGTTCAAATTGGATGCAGGCATACCAGAATTGAGCTCAGCCATGTTTTCAAAGAGCAATGGGATTGTGCAAGACATTGACATGTGGCACAAGAGGATTGGACATGTCAATATACAGAGATTAAAGAACATGCAAACAAGAGGCATTGTCAGTGGATTGCCTCGATTTAAATATGATGGACATATGCATGTTTGTGAAGCCTATCAGTTTGGAAAGCAGGCAAGGTTGAGGTTTCCTAGAGAAGGAAACATGAATAATAGACCACTTGAGATAGTGCACAGTGATGTATGGGGCCCAGCACAAAACCCATCTATCAAAGGAAGTCTATACTATGTGACATTTATAGATTACTTCAGCAGGATGACATGGATATATTTTTTGAGAGAGAAGAGTGAAGTGCTGGAAAAATTCATGGATTTCAAAGCTCTTGTAGAAAAACAATATGGCTGTTGGATTAAGCGTCTGAGAACAGATGGAGGTGGTGAATACACCTTAAAAGCTTTTGAGCATTTCTTGCGGAAGCATGGGATAAGGAGACAGTTGACATGCAGGTATACACCTCAGCAGAATGGTGTGGCTGAGAGAAAGAATCGAGTCATATGTGAAGTGGCAAGGGCAATGCTCAATGAAAAGAGCATGCCAGATTACTATTGGGTAGAAGCATGTGCTACTACAGTGTATATCCTGAACAAAACACCTATAGCAGCCATTCATGGAAGCACGCCAGAGATGCGGCTTACAGGTTACAGGCCAGACATTGGACATCTCAAAGTCTTTGGATGCGTAGCTTATGTCCATGTGCCTGATGAAAGAAGACGGAAGTTGGATCCTAAGGCAGAGAAATGTGTATTTGTTGGATATGCACAGGATCGAAAGGCCTACAAATGTTATAACCCTCAAACTAGACAAGTAGTCATCTCACGTGATGTGGTGTTTGATGAGCTTGCTAGTTGGTACAAAGCAAGAGATGAGGGAGTCATTGACACACTTGAGGCTAATGTGCCTGTGAACTTGCCATCACAAGCAAGTTCTAGTTCTACTACTATGTCTGGGCCAGCAGAGCAGAAGCTGAGAGTAGCAGTGTACGTCCATGGTCAGGACGTCTGAGGCATGAGAGTGTGAGCACTGGGAGCAGTGCTATGGATAAAGGCAAGAAGAAAGTTGAAGGAATTGGGATCACAGGTTATGAGTCCTCTAGTTCTGAGAGTTTGGATGAAGAGCTCGGCATACCTGTTTTACGCACACCTGGTGCTAGGCAGGACAGATATGTGCCACCACATGCTCGTGTTATATGTGTACAGAGTGACCCGCATGCATTGCGGAGATCCCAGAGAGTAAGATATCCAGTGGAAAGATTGACATATAGAGATTTTGCTATGCACTATGCATACATGACATCTATGGTAAAGCATGTGGAACCTACATGCTATACAGAGGCTATTGGAGAGCCTGTATGGGAGAAAGCCATGGATGAAGAGATGGATGCTTTGGACAAAAATGATACATGGGAATTGGCTGAGCTACCTCAAGGAAAGAATGCAATTGGTTGTAAATGGGTGTATAAGGTAAAATGCAAGTCAGATGGCAGCCTAGAGAGACATAAGGCAAGGCTGGTCGCTAAAGGATATGCACAAACTTATGGTCTTGATTATGATGAAACTTTCAGCCCAGTGGCTAAGATGGCTACAGTGAGGTCTATCATTGCACTAGCAGCACAAAAAGGTTGGGCTTTACATCAAATGGATGTAAAAAATGCTTTCTTGAATGGTGAACTACAAGAAGAGGTGTACATGGAACAGCCAGAAGGATATGTACATCCAAAATATCCTACTTTCGTTTGCAGGTTAAAGAAAGCAATCTATGGTTTGAAGCAAGCACCTCGTGCTTGGAGTGACAAGATCAGCAGATATCTTGTCAGTATTGGATTTGTGGTTGGAAATGCACACTCTTCACTTTATGTGAAGAAGACACATGATGGTATCGTGATGATAGTCATTTATGTTGATGATTTGATTATCACAGGTGATTGTGGGAAAGGCATTGATGAGGTTAAGCCCTCTTTATGCAAAGAGTTTGATATGAAAGACCTTGGTGATTTAAGGTTCTTTCTTGGCATTGAGGTGATTAGAACAAGTAAAGGTATATGGTTGGTGCAAAGGCAATATGCACTTGACATGCTGGCAAAGTATGGTATGACAGCATGCAAACCAATGTTGACACCATTAGAGCAAAACATGAAGCTTAGGGCTGATTTGGGTGATGAGCTTGATGATATCACCATGTACAGGAAAATGGTTGGTAGCCTTATCTACATGACCATTACGAGGCCAGATCTCAGTTATGTAGTTGGTTTGGTGAGTCGGTTTATGCAGAGTCCTCGTAAACCTCACTTGGATGCTGTGAGACGGATTCTGAGATATGTCAAAACTACCGTGCATTATGGTCTTTTCTATGAGGCAGGAAAAGACATGCATGTCTATGGATATACAGATGCAGATTGGGCCAGTAGTGCATATGACAGGAGGTCTACCAGTGGCTATGTTTTCAGCCTTGGTAGTGGAGCTGTGAGTTGGAGTAGTAAAAAGCAACCTACAGTTGCTTTATCTACCACAGAGGCAGAGTATCGTGGAGCAGCCATAGCTGCATGTGAGGCTATGTGGTTGAAGAAGTTGCTAGATGATGTCAGGTTACAGAGTGATATGAGAGTTGTCATTCATTGTGACAACATGAGTAGTATTCAGCTTGCTAGCAACCCAGTTTATCATGCCAGGACCAAACATATTGAGGTCCACTATCATTTCATCAGAGAGAAGGTGCTAGATGGGCATGTTGATTTGACATATGTGCAGACAGATGAGCAGGTTGCAGATATCTTTACCAAAGCACTTGGTAAGGATAAGTTTGAGTATTTCCGTACCAGATTGGGAGTCCTAGAGATGGACATGTCGAGCTTGAGGGGGAGTGTTGAAATGTCAAGCTCGTATACAGCTGGAGGATAGCACATGGGTGCTGACAGAGTGACAGTATGGTAGATAGATATCGTGTGGTGTGTTTATGACCGCGTCCAGCTAGTGATCATGTGTGGTGTGGACATTACATTAGGTTTACTTTGTAGTGTGGACATAACACTATGTTGTGTTCTCCTTTGTGTGTGTGAGAGAGATGGTGACTATGGCTTCTCTCCTTCTTTATGATTGATGGATATGGATTAGGGTTTGCTTCTCTTGTGTGTGTTTCATCCTGCTTCTGTTTTTTATCAGATATAACTTTTATGATCCTACTTCTCAAAAATTCATCATCAGTCGCGTGATGCTCTATTTGATGAATGTTCGATGGGAGGTACATGGTCTCAGGGGGTGCATTACTATAAAACCCTTGGTATCATGTGTTTTCAGAAGGTATTTCAAAAACCCCTTAACTAAAATTTTTCCCCCAATAAAACAACCCCTCTTTACTTATTAACTAACGAGTTGAATTAAAAAAACCCTCCTGTTATTGTAATTCTATTAATTTTTCTCAGTGTATCTAATTGAAAAACTCCTCCTGTTGAACTCATGTGGTACACTAACATTTTTTTAGGTGAACCCCCCGAGTACATGGTCTAGTAAGGATTTTGATGATACACAATCCTTATTGCTTTTTCTTTTTTGTTTGATAATCATTGTATCTCTCAAGATGTTGTGCATCCTTCTTCTCCAATGAAGGATTCTGAAGACCCTACAAAGGATTCTAGTGATAATCTTGATATATACATTGATCTTACCATTGATATTGAACATGGTTCAAATCATTTCTATGATGACAGTTTTGATGACAGTTTTGATGATGCTATGAATGCTCATGAAGATCCGAAAACTTATATAGAAGATATCTCTTCTCCACAAAAGGATCACTGGCAAGAGGCTATGCAAGCCGAATACGATTCTTTGATTTCCAAAGGTACATGGGTTCTTACTAATTTGCCTCCTGATCGTGTTCCTATCAAGTGCACATGAGTATATAAAACAAAGACAAAGGATGATGGATCTTTTGATAAGTTCAAAGCTCGTTTGGTTGCAAAAGGATACTCACAAGTGGTAAGTGTTGATTATCATGATACATTTTTCCTTGTTGTTTTCATAACTAGCATACGTGTCCTTTTTGGCATTTGCTACTCATTTTGATTTGGAGATTCATCAGATGGATGTGAAAACTTCTTTTCTTCATGGTGATCTCAAAGAAGAGATTTATATGGAACAACAAGAAGGATTTTCAATTCCTAGCTTGTGTATCATCTTCAACGCACTCTTTATGGTTTAAAACAGGCATCACATTCTTAGTATATAAAATTTGATCTCTTCCTCACATCAAAAGGGTTTATCTCTTGTATCTCTGACCCTAATATATATGTCAAGCGTGAAGGTATTCAATTTTTATTCTTGCTCTATACATCAATGATACCATACTTGTTTCCAATAATCTTGGCTTTATGCAACTCATAAAGAAGATTTTGTCATTGGATTTTGAGATGGTGGATCTTGGTGAGATTAACTCTTGTCTTGGTATCCAAGTTCAGCGCTATCACCAGAAAGGTATCTAGTTTCTTCATCAATCAAAATTCATTGAAGATATTATTGCAAAATTTTGTCTAATCAATGCTTATTCTACAAATACTCCATGTCTTGTAAGCTCCACCAAGTATATAGCTACGACTCATGACGAAGGATTAGCTCCACATTAACCGTATGCTAATCTCATTGGCTTTTTATAACTTGTTGGCTTAAACACCAGACCAGATATTTTCTTTGTGGTTAATTTCTTGGGACAACATCCTGCTTCTCCTTCTCTTGGGCATTGTTCTTAAATATTTGAGAGGCACTAAAGACTTTGGACTCTTCTATCGCCGCCGCCAACAAGAATTCTCTCCCTCGGATTCTTTATGTCTTCTTGGTTATTTAGATGCTAATTGGGCAAGTTCTCACTCGTCTATGCGATCTACAAGTGGAAATTATTTCTTTGTTAATGGTTGCTTAATTTCTTGGGCTAGCAAGAAATAATGTTATGTTATAGTCTCTACAACCCGAATCTGAGTATGTAACTCCATCTTTAGCAGCTCGTGAATTGGTATGGCTTCATCAATTATTTGCTGATCTTGGACATCCATTATCGTCAAGTATTCCACTTAGATGTGACAATCAAAGTGACATTAGCCTTGCCCAAGGATTATGTTCTACGTAGAAAATCCAAGCATATTGCTATTCATTATCATTTTGTTTGACATGAAGTGAAGAAAGGATCAATAATGATTGAGCATTTCCCCACAGATCAGATGATTTCAGATATATTCACCAAAGGACTGAGTGAAGCTCGATTCACATCATTACATGGAGAACTTGGAGTTGTTGTAGCTTCATGCTTTGGAGATTAATACTTTTCACACTCACACTCTGAATAATTAAACTTGTACAAAATGTATTTTTGTATCCTTGTAGATACTCTTTCACATTGCACACATTGATCTTTTGCATATGATATGTATGTATAGGGGCTCGGGTTTTTCCCTTGTACTCCCCAAGGGTTTTTTCACTCGCAGCTAGAGACCTTGTTTGAGTGGGGGTGTTGGAGATATATATATCACACCCTAACTTGACCTAGATCTCTCCTATATATACAAAATTTTAATCAATATGAACTAGTAGGAACGTAGACATAATCATCAGAATGAGATAGTGATTCTTAGTTCCTCATTTGATTCATTGAAGCGACATTCATCATTTAAAGAATTTGGCCTTCGATGATGTCTCTTTGTGTGGCAGGATTCTTGTCAAATGTTGTTAAGTAGGACCTGTTCCTACATGCTTCTTCCCATGTACTTTTTTATGTTTTTTTATATATTTAAGTGCTCTTATGAAGTAGATATTCATCAGGTAGAAGAAGTGAGTCATATAGACTCTTATTGAACTGCTCTATGCTTGAAGTAGCCACTTGTCAACAACAAGGATTGCAAGAATTACGTCAACTTACGAAGCTAATATAGATATCTTCACTAAGGATTGAAGATCATTGATTTGTGAAGATGGTAGCATCATTTAGAGAGGTTTGTAATTTGAAGGAAAATTCCAGGGATGGGTTGTACCATTGACCAAGCTTTCGCCCACCATGACCCCCCCATCCAGAGATGTACCTAGATATTTGTCAATGGTGAGGCTTTGGTGCGAGTGCCCTCCAGTGCATGAGTGTGGATATGTACGCATGGAGCAGTTGCTACATTAATTGAGCCAAAAGAATAGTAAGATATCAGCTTAACAATTATATAATGGCTATAAGATCATTGGGAAAGTGTTAATGCGTGAGATGGCTTAATCTGTGATATGGCTTAACTCATGAAAGTGCAAGTTCTTAAGCCGTGAGATTGTAAATTCGTGAAAGGGGTTAGCCCATGAGAAGCTTAACTTATGAAAGTGCAGGGTCTTAAGCTGTGAGACTCTTAACCCGTGAGAAACCTGAACTCATGAGATTATAGGGTTTGACGTGTGAGATTGCATGTTTTGACCTATGAGATTGCAAGGTTTGACCCCGTAAAATTGTTGGTTTTGACTCGTGAGATTGTAGGGTTTTGACCCACGAGATTGCAGGTTTTGACCCATGAGATTGCAGGTTTTGACCCATGAGATTGTAGGTTTTAACTCATGAGATTCCAAGATTTTGACCCATGAGATTATAGGTTTTGACCCGTGAGATTGCAAGGTTTGACCCTGTGAAATTGCAGGTTTTGACCCGCGAGATTGCAGGGTTTTGAACCTCTGAGATTATAGGTTTTGACTCGTGAGATTGTAGGGTTTGACCCCATTGGTTTTTGATTTGGAATGATTCTATGGGTCAACTAGGGCATTACATATGAGCAATAGGTTCTTGTGCACTCATGCTTCACATCCAGAGGGGTGACAAGAGCCTTGTGAGTCTGTCTGTGATGTGCTCATTAGTCTCTGACATGGGAATTGATTCTTGAATCTTTGGCTCAAATGTTGTCGAGGCATTAGGTAAGATTGTTGGTTGGTTACTGTGAGGTGAAAACAAGAAAAAAGACCATGCCTCTATAGCCCTTCACCTCCCAAACTTTGATACAACAACTACAAAAAGGGGGCACCACCAGCCCCACCGCCTGGAACACTTCTCACGGTTCCCCACACCACCCACACCAGAAAGATAGCCAAAATAGGGGCACCAACACCAACACGAAACACCACACAAGGATACCTCACAACTCTGTACTTCACAAGATAATCAAAGACCGCACACTTATCCACAATAATACAAAAATTCCTCCACAATCGGCTGGCTTCACTCGGCTTCCTTCACTCCAAAAAAACTTCCTTCCAAAAGCTTCCTCTCTCGGCTTCAGCACCTCGTGCTTTCTCTCTCCACTGCTTGCTCCAAAATAGCTCGCTCAAACAAGCTTTTTCCACACCAAAAAAGCTTCTCAAATCAGCTCCTCAGCTCCTAGAAAATAGGCCCACACCTCTTGTACCCTCTGGCATCACCCGCTCAGAGACTGACAGCAAAGCCACCAGTAGCGTCCGTGGCAAGAGCAAGGCACTCCCCAGCCAGCAACACAACGAACACTCTTGCTCGCTTCTCTCCCTGGCGGCTCCCTCTCTCCTTACTTCAGCTACCACTGGTGGCCTCAAAACTAGAGACCCTCGACGTCCCTGTCCACCTGTCTTCAGCAGCCACCATAGCTAGCCCAGACCCAAAACCAGTGCAACACTTTTTCCTGGGCGACTTCCCTAGCCATTCGCTAGTCGCCAGCCTTCTTTGTCATCGCTAGCCACCGCCTCCCAGCAGCAAAACCCTACCAGCCTCAAGGCAAAACCAGCCCACCGGCTCTCTTAACGCCCGCTCTCCAGCCTGTCAGCTATTTGCAATCGACGCCAGCAGCAGGCTGCACCAATCCATCTGCTCGCCCGGCTCCACTCCAGCCAGTCGCCAGCCACTCTTGCTCTCTCTGTCAATCCTCCCTCTCCTGAGGCGGCCACACACATAGAGTCCTTTTCTTCAGCTCCTCTGGCGGACCCCTAACCCCAAAAACAACGCCATCCTTTTTTCCTACGCTTCTCCCTCTTCGCCAACCTTCTAGCGTTGTGCTGGCAAAGGTGCTTTGGCAGCAAGGCAAGCCTCCAAGTGGACCCTTTTTTTTGTTGGCCACGTTGATGGTTATTTTATTATTTATTTTAAAGCCTGGAGGATGGTCAATGCTAAGAGGGCCCCTTTGCATCCTTGTGCTTCAGGTTAACATGCGGCGCCCATGACTTTCCAAAACAAATGCAAGAACTGCCCACACGTTCTCAATTAGCTGCATCATAATTTATCAAAACACGACCATTGCAGTCGGTGCCATGCTCTGCCGATCATCATCACATGCTTGCTAAAAATGGAGCACCATCTCTGCATCCAGAATCAGTCCCAAATTGACTAGCCATCATCACACTTGTGGGGTTCCCATAATACTTTCACGTGAAGGCATCACCAAGAGCTCGTAAAAAAAACATAAAACCACCCACTCTGTACATTTGCCAGGGCATTCTAGGGCAAAACTTTACACATGCCAAGCATCCCATATGTACACAAACCCAAAACACTTCTCAGATTTACTTTGCCCAACCCCTAGCCCGCTGAATCATTTATGATCAGCAGAGAAAAAAGCATATGACCACGTTTCCCTCCGTCAATCCTTTGAGCATCATACAAGGTAACCAAAACATCTCTATTCCATGTGTTCAGAGAAACACTTTCATCTTCCAGAGGCGTAGTTTGCCATCCCACATCCCACAACATAACATAAGAACTCCTGGAAACAAAGCTCTTAACATACATAGCCTCCTGCCTCATCTCAATTCCAAAATCACTGATATGATCAATGCTAATATTGGAAAACCAGTGAAGCAACTCCTGCTGAGGGTAATAACTGATGAAAGCTTCATCAAAAAAGACCTGCTGTGCCATAGCACTTTCTTGTCCATCAACATAAGAAACATCACCATCAAAGCCAACCACTACAGGCAAAACAAACTCCCCTTCAACAAGCACCATTGCCAAAGCATCCACCTCAGTTGCTGTATGCTCATCTTTATCAAGGCCAATAAGAAATTCATCTATCACAGCATCCATAATCTCATCCATAGCACCAATATCATTCATAGTCTTTTGATGTTGCTCCTCCTTCATAGCATCAATTTTGCTTGTGGCTTTCTTAATATTAATGCACATCCGATCATCTAGCTCCAACTCGGGTTCATCATCCTGCAAACTTTCTATATCCCACTCATCCCACAAAGGTTCATTATCCAAAGACTCAAAATCATACTCTTTCACATCACATGCATACCTTTGCTCATGATTCACTTGTACCTCCTCGCATTCTTCCTGTATGGCCTCTTGTTGTTTGGCAACCTCATCACTAAGCACTTCCTCATCACAATAACCTGGGCATCCATCTCTGCATCCTCCTCACTGGATGAAGTATCCTCTGCTCCCTCACTAGTAGTGGTGCTACTGGTCATATCATCAACACTCGAATCAACTTCACTTTCCCTTTCATCATGAAAAAGCTTCTGATTATCCATATTAAATTGCTTTTTATCCCCTCTCCTGTCATACAGAGTAATGACCCCTTTCATCCAATCTTGAACGGCCTTCACCGCTCTTAGCCATGGTCGTCCCAAAATGATGGGGAATGCACCCATTCCTGCCGGCATAACATGACAGTCCACAAGCACCTTTACATCAAAAGCCTGCAGTTCTAACTCCTTGATCATACATAAGCATTTGACCTTCTGGTGATTGGCCAACCAAATACGAAAACTAGACGCTTCTGTAATATTAAGGCCAAGCCTCTCCACAATTGCTAATGGGATTACACAAATTTGTGCACCACCATCTATATATGCTTCTCCCAGATTCTTCCCTTTGAGCCATACATCCACCACAGGACATATATCAGGCAACTCCTCAATAGATAAAACAGTCACTATCCCTCTGGCAGGCTCCTTCTCTCTCGGGTTCACAAGTCACTGACGCGTCAATTTGGGAGCTAACTCTATCAATTGCCCAAAAGTAATATTAGCTTTCCTTCCAGCCATGTCCTGCAAATAGTAGCTATTCTGCCTAACCCCTAGTGGAAAATCAGTCACTTGAAATTTTCTACGAGACTTTCGCTTCCGCTTGACCTTTACATCCCCTCCTTCCTTCACTTTACCTTTCTTCTTGCTAAGCCCTGCAGCATCTCTGCCTTCCCTTTCTTGTGGCATCCGTTTCCCCAAAGGCATAACATTAGCTTCCGTCTCCTTCGTCTTCTCAAGGGTGACCACATCTATCACCTTAGTTTTACCCTTCTCCTCATTTGTCAATCCACTGGTCCCTGCTTCACCTTTAATTTCAATCCCATAATCATTTGCCCTATTGGGAATTTGAGAGGGTAAGGGATACATATCACCCCCCATTCGCTGAGGCTTATTACAGTCAGGACTTATATGCCCCAATTCACCACAATTGCAAAATGTAGGAATAAACCGTCTACCCCTACCCAAACCACGACCACTTCCATAGCCTGCTGTCTGACCTTCAACCCCTTTCTGATTATAACCTCTGCCTCAGCCACATCCACCACTTGTGTTCCCCATCATTTTCAAACTCAAATTCTTCATACAATCCATGATTTGCCTCATGTCCTGTTGAAGTCCTTCATCAAAAGCTGTAACAGCTGTGGGTGCCACCTTTGTCCCCTCTGGTATGACATTATTCACTTGAGCTTCTATTGGTTGCACTCTTTCCAGCACTCTTTCCAGCACGGTTTTCATTGGTACAACTTCTATCCTTCTCATTTCAGGCCTCACTGCCACTGGAACCATCCCCAGCTGGTTCATCCATTGCAATTTCCAATCCTTTGATTTAGCAATCTCCACCGCATCCTCATAAGATGTGGGCTTCTTTAATTCAACCTTCCAGCAAATACCTCCCTTCAATCCTGCAATAAAACCATCCTTCTTCATCATGTCCGGAGGTACTTGATCCTCCCCCAAAGCCCTGCACAAGGTCTCCCACAACAAAGAGAATTTCTTCGCATAATCATCAATTGGCTCCAATTCGCCCTGTATCAACCCCTGCACTTCATGCCAGACTCTGTCTGGATCCTCAACCTTCTTGAACCTATTCAAAAGTGCAGTCTTCAATCCATCCTCAGTCATTCGAATGCGTGGCTTAGCATCCTTTAACGACTCTTCAAAAGTTCTAGACCATGCCCTTGCATCTCCCTTCAAACATATATTCAGCAACCGCAATACCTGTGCTGGCTCATTTGATGTGATTGCTTATGCACGCAACCTCCATTCTTTCAAGAAAATCTGCTACATCTTCATTAGGACCACCAAAAAACTCTGGATACAACATCATTTTAATCCCCAAGCTTCACCTTCAAACCAAAGAAAAAAACTGGAAACACCTTCCTTCAATCTCTTACTCTGGGGCATACACCCTCGTACGCACTCTCGGCTTCAGCACCTCGTGCTTTCTCTCTCCACTGCTTGCTCCAAAATAGCCCGCTCAAACAAGCTTTTTCCACACCAAAAAGCTTCTCAAATCAGTTCCTCAGCTCCCTGAAAACAGGCCCACACCTCTTGTACCCTCTAGCATCACCCGTTCAGACACCCGCTCTTAGAGACTAACGGCGGCAAAGCCACCGATAGCGTCCGTGTGGCAAGAGCAAGGCACTCCCCAGCCAGCAACATAGCGAACACTCTTGCTCGCTTCTCTCCCTGGCGGCTCCCTCTCTCCTTACTTCAGCTACCATTGGCGGCCTCAAAACTAGAGACCCTCGACGTCCGTGTCCACCTGTCTTCAGCAGCCACAGCTAGCCCAGACCCAAAACCAGTGCAACACTTTTTCCTGGGTGACTTCCCCAGCCATTCTCTAGTCGCCAACCCTCTCTGTCATCGCGAGCCACCGCCTCCCAGCAAAACCCAACCAGCCTCAAGGCAAAACTAGCCCACCGGCTCTCTTATTGCCCGCTCTCTAGCTTGTCAGCCATCTGCAATCGACGCCAGCAGTAGCTACATCAATCCATCTGCTTGCTCGGCTCCACTCCAGCCAGGCGCCATCCACCCTTGCTCTCTCTATCCATCCTCCCTCTCCTGAGGCGGCCACACACATAGAGTCCTTTGCTTCAGCTCCTCTGGCAGACCCTTAACCCCATAAACAATGCCACCCTTTTTTCCTCCGCTTCTCCCTCTTCGCCAACCTTCTAGCGTTGTGCTGGCAAAGGTGCTGGCAGCAAGGCAAGCCTCCACGTGGACCCTTTTTTTTGTTGGCCACGTTGATGGTTATTTTATTCTTTATTTTAAAGCCTAGAGGATGGTCAATGCTAAGGGTCCCTTTGCATCCTTGTGCTTCAGGTTAACATGCGGTGCCCATGACTTTCCAAAACAAATGCTGTTGGGGTTGAAGTTGGTTGTGAGGTTTTCTTCAGTACATTGGGGTTGAAGTTGGTTGTGAGGTTTTCTTCAGTACATTGCTCGATTTTGGCAACCATATGATGGGATTACCATCATGGTATCCTTATTGTTGAAGCACATGCACATGGGGTTACCATCATAGTATCCTTATTGTTGAAGCACATGCACCCATCTTTGATGGGATTACCATCATAGTATCCTTATTGTTAAAGCACATGCACATGAACCCATCTTTGATGAACATTATAAATTGGTGTGGTTGATGTTTTCAGTGATGAGGTTTTGTTATGTATGCAAGCTTAGGGAGCTTTGTGATGTGCATGGAAATCCAAGCATTGGTATTTCCTTGGTAGTACCCTTGTGCTTGTAGTAATCGTTTTCATACCCACACTTATTGACTTGGTGGAGTTCTTTAAGGAACTTGCATAGGTTTTTGTGGACGGTGTTGCGGAGTACTTTAATTTTTCCTTGGCCTCTATGACTGCTACGTTAAGGAAGAGGCTTTGATTATCGAGGCACCCTAATTTGATTGGTGCCTTCATAGTAGTCTTGATCTACAAGTAGTTGCTTCTCTGCCTATATCTTGATACCATTAAGATACCTTGATTTTGGTTGTCTTGCTGGAGTTTTCTTTTTGGTTGATGCAAAAGGTTTGGGGCCTTCCTTCACATTGGTTAGCACTGAGGCTACAGGCTTGGTGGACTCATGTGCATTGTTAATGATGATGAGGCTCGAGTCTCTTGTAGAGTGGCTATTGATGATGAGGCTTTCCACCAGAATGCGGTTGTCTCCTTTGGTGGGGTTTGTCAATGAAGAGGCATAGGCTCTGGGGCTTTTCCTTTGAGTTCCTTATTAGAGATAGATGGTTTCATTGTGGGAACTTCTTCAGGAATAGCTATTGATTGCAAGGTATTGGCATCTAACTTCATTGGTGAGGATGGGGTTGAAGGAGTAGATGCTTTATCATCAGAGTCGGTCATTTACGCAAATGATAGGTCATTGTGTAGAAGGGCTTCTGTGGTGGGAAGAGGCTTGTAACCTTTTACATTTAGCATCATAGAAATCCATTAAAGTTGGATCCTCTTCCTTACAATATGGTATTGTCAACTTTTTATCGTTGACCATCATGATGACTCTATCACTTACAAAGCACAGTGGTGCTTGGGAAGCAATAGTCCATTTATGCCCCAAGATCAAATCTTCTTCCAACACATAATCAACCACAAAAAACTTCTAATTAAGGGAGTTAGTTTCAATATACATTATGTATTCAAAGTACCCCAAACATGGCATGGTCAAGTCTTGTGTAAAGTGAATTCTTTCGAGATGAGCCACCGTGAGTGTCAATTGACCTAACAAATCCCATAACACGAGGATCATGAGATTGTGTTCTTATTTTGGATAAAGTTGTGCTTGAGCTGTCATGATTTTATTAGAAAGTTACAATCCAACCAAGATCCTAGGGATCCTTTCAGTAAGATATGTTGAAAGTTCTAGCTCCTCCAAGGTCTCTTCCTCCCGTAATGGCAATTCTGCATTGCCTACAGGAGTGTTCAAGGTGACTACTTGCATGGATTCATCTATTGAATACGCATCATGTATCCAAGTTTCTCCAGGGATGACATCATACTCAAGGGAATCTAGGGTAGCCTGGAATGTAAAGTCCACATCTTCATGGATTGTTTGAGTAGCATAGCTAAAGTAACCTAAAACTTCAATGCTTTGTCCATTGGCTCCTCTTGCAAGACCATTGTCTGTAGGGATAAGTTTAAGTTGTCCCAATGACACCCAGGTGCCTATTGTCACAATATTATGACTAGCTTGAGGGCTAATCAATGTGCTTTTGTGCTTAACATCATTGCATGTAGGGAAATCTAACCATACCATGATAGAATCTTCCAAAGGAAGAATGGATATTTTAGTTTTGGTGTCATCTTTGGATCCGTTTCTGTTTCATATTCCCATTCATTTTCATCCTCTTTTTGGCTTTCAGCTTTGTCAAGTGTACCCAATGTGTACACTGGCACACTTGGCCCTCTGTAAATTCTAAATGAGGTCTGTTTGGAAACTTGCGAATCCTCACAGTCCTATTCTATGGATCTCTTTATGTCTTTGTATAGCTCATGTTGAGCCCTTAAAAATGAAAGTGTTGATGTTATGCTGGCTTCACCCATGAGAGAAAAGCATTCCTCCAAATGAGGTTTTGAGAGATTGTTTTAATTTTGTAAGTGAATTATTGAGTTCCTCACGTGCTTTCTCAAATGACTGTTCTGTAGAGAGTATGTCTTTCTCTTGAAAAGGAAAGTGGTACTCTTTTGAGCTTTGTATTTTGGTTGTTTTTTAAGGTTTGGTATTATTAGGCTTAATCACAACCGATGATTCTGTAAGACACTCGACCAAGCTAAGCATGCACTCCTGAGCTTGCTTTTTGCGTTCCACATGTCATATGATTATGATTTTCCATTTGGGGTGGTTGGGTGAGCTCTAATTTCTTCATTGGTCTACGAGGTGCACTAAGTAAAGAGTTGGAATTTGTTTCATCCCCTCACTTAGTGGACGTACTAGAACTTGTTTCATCTTCTGACTTTCTTTTGATCATCAGGTTTTCTTTATGTATTCCCATGCGACGAGATCGAATTTTCATTTGGGTTTTTGTATCCTTTGTCCCACATATGGGTTTTGTGGTTTGTGTGGTGGCCTTTAAGGTGGATGCTTCTACATCATTTGTAGCCTTTGGCGCTTTTGGGTTTATGTCCTCCACAGGCTCCTTTTCCTTGTCCTTTAATTAAACCTTGGTTTCGATAGTTTGTTGTCCCTCGTTTTTCTTGGGTTTTGAAGGTATTGCCTTTTTTTTTTCTCTCTTGGAGGTTCAACTCTAGATTTTATTTTTTGTTCTTCCTTCACCATAAGTGTAGCTTCTATGACTTAAACTTTGGATCATTAAGTTTAAATATGGCCACCAATGGCCCAAACTCTACACTTGGCATAGTCTTTGATAGGTGCTCTTCCTTCACAATAAGTGGTGTAGCTTCTATGCATTTAAAATTTGGGTGCGAAAGATTTCTCAAGCTGGCCACCAATGGCCCAAACTCTTAATGCGACATGATATTCAATATGTTCTTTTCACTAGGATGGTAATGTAATCTTCTTCTTCCAAGAGGGTTTTAATACTAGCTAAATGTTACATGTTTCTCTTCATTTTATTAGTAGCAAGTGTAAGAAAAGAAACTCTATTGGCTATTGTGCTAACTTCTTCTATACACATCAACGCGAGAGCTATGAGTGCCCCCCCTTTCCTTTTTGAATACCACTTACTTTTATGTCCAAACCAAAAATATATATTTTAAGGATTATTTTAGAGTTTTTTCCCTTTGCGTGTCAATTTGCTATTTGATGTGTGACTATGCCATGCATACTTATAGATGTCACATTCTTATGTACATACATTACAGATGTCCTTAGCTGCTACTGTGTGGCCTCTTGATAAGTTGTCAACAATGGGAAAGACTTGTCCGTGAATTGATCTTCATAAAACCAAACTCACTCTTGAATTAGGTAGTACTTTTAAACTTTAGAAGATATTAGAGATATGTTTAGCTACAACACCACTTGTACTAGTTCAAAACAACATTCTTTGGTATTGAGACCTCATGTAAGCCTTCATCATCCCACCAAATCAAGTTCATCCTCATCTAATAGAGTGCTCCGTGATACTCTACAAAGTTGCTTAAATGAAACACTAGATGCATCCTCCAATGGATTGGTAGATCTAGCTTAAAGACCACATCACTAAGCTTCTTAATAATCTTGGATTGGCCTTTCCTCTTTGGAGCTAGTTTGGAAGTAGCTTCCCCAAGCTATTTGAGCCTCTTCCTCATTATGTTCAACTAAACACAATCTCTTTCTTTGAAGGTACTATCCTAATGATGTTTGTCACACCCTCTAATATTTTCTTTGTCTATGCATTTTGAATTTATTCCTGAACTTGTCACTATAGCTAGTCCAAACCCTGAACTACTAGGAATTTCAAGGTCTATAATTCCCTGGGGAAGTTTTGATAGCTGAGGTCATCATGTTAATAATCGGAGAACCACATGCCACCTTAAAAGGATAATTCTTGGTCTATGAATGCACTTAATCATGGGCATGCTCCACCAATGGAAAAATCTCCCCCAAAGAGTTTGATGCTCCTGAGAATAACACCGCAACATCATTACCATAGTCTTTTTCATGCTCTCCATGTGGACATATATCTCAAGGTGAAAGGTGATATCAAAATATAAATTTGTCCCCACAAACCCATAGAACAAGGCCCTTGTCCACTATCTACCCACAAAATCCCCTCCAAGTCGCATAGTTTAGATATATACATTACATGTATGACCAGCCTTATATACCACCCATTTTATTTGAAGGGTGGATATAACTACAATAGGCCCTAATAAGGACTCCCAATCACCTCTAAGGAGCGACCAAAATTATCATGGAAATTCAACATGTGCTCCTTGTTGTAGATACTCCCGCGTGATCATACAATCATGAGTGGCATAGAATAATATCCACCTCATCCAAATGTGACACCTTGAATGTGCGACATTTCAAAAACTCCCTAGAAACCCATAGGAATCCTCTAAGGTCTTCACAACCCAAAATTTGTTCAATTACTTTTGCTTTCCTCTCATGGAAATGGCTAGGACTACACAGTCTGTGTTCACCATGATCTCTAATTATATCCTAAGGCTCCTTGAGCACAAAGAGTATGGACACCAAATGTACATGAATCATCCCTCGGCATATCATTGTATCATGTCAGGCCAAGGACTACTTAGATCCTTCTAGACTGGGTAAGTGAAGAGGTGTTATGGTATTGGTGGGATGGTGAGGGGGACTAGATGGTGCTGGTGTCGTAGATATTAGTCTTCTCTTTGGACTTCTCCATTCCTTACCATCCTTCCTGCTTGTGTTCTTAAGAGAATCTCTTCCAATATGCTTGGTGGAATCACAATTAAAGAATTTTCCAACAACTATCTTGATGCAACACTCTTGAGGGATGAGGGAAGTCACACTAAGGCTTCCCCACTTACCTTGTGCTTACAATTCTTGGACTTTGGATTCGCTACCCTAGTTTTTTCCTTCTTACCAATGTTAGTGATTCCTAGACTTGGAAATCTCCTACGTGTTAAGGGTTTTATCAAGACAAACTGTATCTAAAAGCTCACGAGGCTACTCTGCATGAATGTTTACATGGAAATATGGTTTTAATCCAATCCATAAATTTCTCCAACTTCTCTAACTGCCAAATAGTCCCTCGAGATCATGAGAAAACACTTCAAAAAATAGGCAAGATAGTCGGTTTATCAATTTGCCAGGTTTGATGTCATAAAATGTTCACATAGTTTCCATGGTAATCTATAGGAATAAAGTCCAAAAGGCCACTTTGCAATCATCCACCAACAAGTCACGAACTCATGCCTAAGGTGTTCTTCCCCTCATAAAAGACGGAACCCATCAAGGTTGTATGCATCAAAATTGGAGCTGGAAAAAAACACAACCACCTTTTGATGATGCCAACATGGCAGCTATCTTGAG
The DNA here is from genome assembly GCF_041138505.1 of Cibotium barometz. NCBI lineage: Eukaryota > Viridiplantae > Streptophyta > Polypodiopsida > Cyatheales > Cibotiaceae > Cibotium > Cibotium barometz. The sequence continues at coordinate 49,054,200 of NC_141067.1, forward strand.
GTTTCAATTATTAAATGTGCTCAAAGAAAGCCTTTAGTGTGTAGATGGACATGAAAATTGAAATTTGATTAAAAAAGTAAAACATGACTTATTTTTGAAGTCAACTTTCACATACAGCTGATTTTGACAATTCTACTCATCACGGAGGGATTGTAGACCGCATATGTTTTGGTAATCTTAAGTACCCACATGAGTAGTTTCTGATCATTGTGCGCAAAGTTATACCTATTGTAGGTTGCAATCCTGACAACATATTTGAGAGGCTTGCCAAATCTACAAATAACTCTTCCACAACTTCTAGAGAGTAGACATAAATTACCAATCAATCAAGACATCAACAAATATATTCAGAAAGTACACAAACACTATTTTGATTATTTTGCTTTAAATTCTTCTGATATTAAATAAAGAAACTGATAAGTGTGTATACGAGAGAATCTGAGTTGATATAGGGTGTGCTTAATGATGAGTAATTCTTAACTTTCTTAATTATACATGATTGCCTTAGTACGACTCATATAATAAAACTTTTGGTGGGATAAAGAATTAGAAGATAGAATATTTGGCTAGTTTATGTCTAGATTTTAGGCATAACCTTCATTAGTGGCTATTTTGTGAAGAGTTTATCTTTTCGTATATTTAGAATCAGATGTCGATATAAACACAAAATTTTTAGAGGACAAGACACTCAACAAGAGTGTATGAGAATCCAGAAAGCCAAATCCCTTTTATTTTTAAGTTATTCGAGTGCAAAGTGGGGAACTTGGCTGTTATTCGAGTGCAAAGTGGGGAACTTGGCTGTTATTCTTTGTGTGAATACCATAGCCAACAGAAACACCATGATAGAAGAAGATGGTGAAGGCATGCCTACAATAATACCATCATGCAGTACCAACAATAATAACACCATGGAGACCAACAACAATACCATGGTGTAACAACAATAGCAGAAACACCATGGAGTCCTATGGACAAACATAACCATGGAGACCAACAAAAACATCATGGAGTAAGTAACAACATGGAGCAATAAGAACAAAAATGCCAACAACACCATGAAGCGAGAGACACCATTGAAGAGAGATTTTCAAATTCGCTTCGAATTGGATGAAGAGTATGCAACATGGAAGAGTTCTCATCGTAGAGTTTTGCAAGACACGAATGAAGCTACAAGATTGTGTAGTGAAAGAAAAAAGAGTATTGATCTTTGGGTTGAAGGACAACTGTACCCACTTGATCCGCTAACTGGTAAGCCACCTCCATTTTTCACCTTTCATGATATTATAAGGTTTATCGGAGATGGAAAAGCTATACTATTAGGTTATTATCATCATCGTCTAATTTATCAACATGTTGCTCTGCAAACAAGTAGAGTCCAACTTCTAGCAGTCCAAAGTGAACCTAGAGTGGAAGTTTTAGCATTGGAAAAAGCTTGTGCAGAACAAACAAAACTTATAGAGGATTAAAAAAAATGTATAGCTAAGCTTGAGGAACAACTGAAAGCTACTAAGAAAAAGGTTAAATGTACTCCTCTTGTTCTTAGGGAGCATCAAGGAAAATTCAAGAGCATTACTAGCTTAGTAAGAGATGGTGCTGGTAGGAAAAGAAGAATGAAATACTTAAGGACAATATGTGGTTTGGATTGCAAGAATGTGGAGAAAAGAATCTCAATAATCAAATTAACTTTGCACATAAATGATATCCCTAAGATTCTTAAAGTCCGTAGCTTTCAAAATGAAATCCAGACTATGTTGAAAGATGTAAGTTCAGAATGTACAATAAGGCTAGAGAAGGTAGTGAAGGTATGTGATGAAACTTCCATTAGCAGAAATGGTTATCGTGCTATTTCCAAGTTATTGATAAACTCCATTAGACCACACCATTTATGTGTGTTTGGTCTTCCCCGTCCACATAGAGTTGCAGTAGAAAGACAAAATCAGAATATGACTATTGTTGAAGTGCTTGGTGAGTATAGACACACTTTAGCTTACATGCCTTTGAAGAACCTCGTCCCAAAGAAAAACAAAAATGTGACAAATGTGCACTCATTTCAGTATGATGAGTATAATAATATCTAGGTTGATGTTAAGAAACTGCAATGGTGAAGGTGTGTATGAAATGTCAATGGAGTAATACAAGTGGTAAACTCATTTTTGTTTAGATGTGAGGAAGAGGTTGTGAAACATCAAAAAATGGAAAGAATCAGCATTAGCTTGATGAACAGAGCGCTAAGCTATGCAATGGTTGGATTTGAGTAAAGACACATTATATTACAATATGTTCAATCAAAAAATGAAATGTGGTGGATAGGTGCACCACATGTTCCAAATGAGAGTCATGAGACTGTTAAATGGCTCTTCACTCACACTGATATTCCAGACATCATAGATGCTTAAAATAAAGGAGAGCCTCTAATAGTGAAGTGTAAGAATATGGCACAACAGAAATAGATACAGCAAGAGAAAGTACACTAGACAATGCAGTAGAGAGAATGGAGAGAATTTTAAAATTATGATTATACCAAACAAGAGATAGGTACAATATGATGCTGATATCCACCCATGCACTCTAGTGTAGAGCTTAGACGGCAATCTAGGTAGACTATGGATGGAGGACGTACTAAGAGTATAGGGAATACATGCTCACAAGCATTGGATGCCTTTGCTTGTGCCAACTATGTCCATTTATAGTGCTACAAGTAGTGCGGTGGATGCGCACAAGATGTGGGCGCTGCACATATACTAACACTCCCCCTCAATATCCACCCAAAGATGAACTAAGAGTTTCTTGGCCCAATGCCAAGTCTATGAAGATGTCGAATGAGCTAGTGCTTCCCAAGAGCTTTGGTGACGTAGTTCTTCTCCATAGAACAGTACTCTAGCTCCATAATCTCATCCTTGATCAACTCCTGCCCATAATGATACTAAATCTCAACGTGCTTTGTGCGAGCATGAAACACAGGGTTCTTTGCAATGGCCATGCAACTTTTATTGTCACATTGTAAGGTTGTGGCTGATCTCATTGGAACTCCCATATCTTCTAGAATCCTCCTTAACCATATTGCCTCACAGGCAGCAAAACAAGTGGTCTTGTACTCTACTTTAGTTGAATAAAGTGCCACTGTGGGTTGCTTCTTACTAATACAAGAGAACACACTAGATCCAAGTGAGAAGCAATATCCAAGAATTGACTTTCTGGTGTAACTATCTCCAGCCCAATCGGAGTCACAATCTCCCAGATATGTATGTAATTCTATACTCAAGAGTACCTTTGATTTATGTGAGAACACACATTGCTTCATTCCAATGACTTTCCATTGGTTTGTTAGAGAACCTGCTGAACACACCAACTCCATTGGTGTACTTATTAGCTTGCAGTTTCTCATACCAAATGCCTTCAAGATCTCTATTGCATACTTTTGCTGAGAAATGAAGATCTTGTCGGACTTCTGCCAAATCTCAATCCCCAAACAATAATGCAAGAGCCCCAAGTCTGTCATCTCAAACTCAAAGCCAAGCCTTTCTCGTGTTTGATGAATCAAGCCTTCATGTGGCTGACGGTGATAAATCAGGTCATCCACGTAGAGAAAAACTATTACATATTTGCCATCCTTTCTAAGTACATACAAGTTAACATTAGATGCACTTCTAGAAAAACCAATATTTTTGAAAAAAGTATCTATTCATTGGTACCATGCCCTTGGGGCTTGTTTTAGTCTGTATAAAGCCTTATTCAACATGCAAACCTTATTTTCTGATTTGGGTAGCTCAAACCCTGGGGGTTGAGCAACATAAATACACCTCCTCCTTAAGATGTCCATTCAGAAAAGTTGATTTGACATCCATTTGAAAAACTGGCCACTGCCAAGGTAAGTACTGTGCAAATAGTGGTCATTCGAGCTGTTGGGGCAAAGGTCTCACTGACATCAAAACCTTCAACTTGTGAAAAACCTTGTGCAACCAGCCTAGCTTTGCATTTGTCTAATGAACCATCAAATTTATACTTAGCTTTCCACACCCACTTGTTGGCAATTACCTTTCGTTTTGGTGGCCGATCTACCAACTCCAAAGTGTTTTTTTAATGATGCTATCATACTTTGACTGCATTGTTGCCTTCCACTTTGGATCTGCCAAAGCTTCTTCTACATTTGTGGATAAAGTGGATGGATCTGTATCCTCCACTGAATTTCCAAGGATGCTCCACAAACACCACATCTCCGGCAGCTGACCACCATTATCTTCTTAGCCTCTGGATCAAATAGTGGATAAGCCTTTGACTCTGTGCTGTATCCAAGGAATATACATTTCTTGCTTTTAGCAGCAAGCTTAGTTCTATTTATGTTGAAATGAGTGATCCTAGAGCGCCAAGTCACCTAGACAATTTATCCCACATGAGCTATCATAGCTTGGTTGTACTCTCCTCATATAAAAGGGGCCATTTTCAAGCAATGAAATTAAGCACATCTCAAGTCTTTTTATGAGTACAAGTTTCCATCTTGTAACCTAACTGAACTTGAGTCTAAACTTAATTAGCACACACTCATCACCATGCGTATTGTTCATTTTTATTCACCTTAAATTATGGTTGTCATTAGTGTAGGATTAGTTGATGTGATTAAGTAAATGTCTTGTTTATTAGGAAGTTGTTTAGGAGAGCTTGATCCATGCTTTCAACATGGTATCATAGCCTTGTTCTTGCTTTAGTATAGCTTAGCATTCATCTCCCTTACCTCATAGTATACTAATCTTAAGCTATTAATCATTCGCATTTAGTTAAGCTCAACCTTATCTTCTACCCAAGAGAGAGGCTGAGATTGCAAAGCATCATTCTCCACACTCCCTTGACCATTCCCAAAGCCTTCTTTTCCATTAACTCTCCATCCCAAGGCATTTACGCTCACTAAAGCAATTTGTCAATAAATGCCTGCAGGTCGCGATTTCTGCCCACCAGTGCTGACTGGTTTTTTTCTCATTGTGCCTTGTTTCTTTGAACCAATGCAAGATTAGCAATGGCCTAATCTATCTACAACCCAAGTTTGAGCCTCTTCCATGCACTAGTGCAATCATGGCGGTGACTAGAAAACCAGTCACACCGAAACGATGATTTCCATCAATTTTTGAGACAAGTAAGCTCCCCTTTTAGTTCTAAGCAAAAGAACTAATCAAGGGGAATAAGGCAAAGCAAAAAGTCCTATCAAAATCACTGCCAAATTTCTCAATTTCATCCTCCACTTTTTAGCTATGTTAATCACATTGATTAACACTTAATCACTATCACTAGTCACTATCACTAGTAGCCATTTAGCAGAAATTGAGTTCAATCAAGGTTAGAATTAAAAATCTCGAGGGCTATTCCATTTTTTAAAACTCTTTATTGCAGCATTGCTCAAAATTAAGCGCATTGGGCCTCATCGCACAAAATCTTGATGACTATGTGATTAGTCACATTGCTGGTAGCATCAAGGATGCCAAGTTGGCATGGAAGGAACTTAACAAGATTTTCAGCACCGACTCAAAGAGCTCAAAGATCAACCTTCTCATGCAGTTCTACAAGCTCGATAAGAAGGAGACCGAGACCATGGCACAACACATCAGTAAATTTAAAGGTATCAAACAACAACTTAGTGCATTAAAGAAAGTCATTTAGAAAGATGAATCTATTGTTGTATTGCTACAAAGTGTTGACAAAGAACCTTATGAATCAATTGTTGCTACACTTAAAAATGTGCCCAACACTAAACTTCAAGATGTAGAATCATCTCTACTTGAACAAGAATCCAAATTCAAAGATAAAGAATCATTCAAATCACATTCAAGTGAGCAAGCATTGTATATAAAGGGTGGCCAATTTCAAAGGACAAATCAATCAACATCTCAACTTCCAAGATGCTATCACTGTGGAAAACTTAGTCATACCAAGAATTAATGTCGCAATAAAGATAAACCAAATCTTGTTTGTGAATATTTTGGAAGAAAATTGCTATAAAAAAAAGAAGCAGGAAAACTACATTGAGGACAAAGCTGTCCCAACTGAAGATGTGCTCTTCTAGAGAAAGAACCATTGTACTTTTCACCCCTCTTTTTGCTACAAAAAGTGTGATGTAATCAGCATTTGAGGCCATATGATGCACTCAAGCTGAAATTCATAGCCAAAGTAGCTCTAATGCCAAATTAGCATAAAGGCCAACGTAGTCTAGCACAAGGGGAGAGAGAGAAAGAGTGAATGCCTAAAAACTGTACATAATCTAGCATCAAGGGGGGGTGTTGAAATGAGTGATATTAGAGTGTCAAGTCACCTAGCCAATTTATCCCACATGAGCTATCATAGCTTGGTTGTACTCTCCTCATATAAAAGGAGCCATTTTCAAGCAATAAAATCAAGCAAAACATCTCAAGTCTTTTTATGAGTACAAGTTTCCATCTTGTAACCTAACTAAACTTGAGTCTAAACTTAATTAGCACACACTCATCACCATGAGTATTGTTCATTTTTATCCACCTTAGATTAGGGTTGTCATTAGTGTAGACTTAATTTATGATCAAGTAAATGTGTTTTTATTATTTATCCCACATGAGCTATCATAGCTTGGTTGTACTCTCCTTATATAAAAGGGGCCGTTTTCAAGCAATAAAATCAAGCAAAACATCTCAAGTCTTTTTATGAGTACAAGTTTCCATCTTGTAACCTAACTAAACTTGAGTCTAAACTTAATTAGCACACACTCATCACCATGAGTATTGTTCATATCCACCTTAGATTAGGGTTGTCATTAGTGTAGACTTAATTTATGATTAGGTAAATGTCTTGTTATTAGGAAGTTGTTTTCAAGAGCTCGATCCATTATTTTAACAATTTGCATTTGGTATATGCATATAACATTCACAATCAAATGTTCAAAAATGAGAACATGAAGGCTTTTTACCCCCCGAATAGGCCTCATATGGTGTGATTCCTTTGAGCACCTTTGTGTAGGATCTGTTGAGAATGTAAACTACAGTGTTGACTACTTCAGCCCAGAAAGAGTCTCATAACCCTTTCCCTTTCATCATGCACCTTTCCATTTCCATGACTGTACGTTGCGGCGTTCCTCCACAACTGCATTTTGTTGAGGCGTATGTGTAGTAGTGAACTGGCGCTTGATGCCATGCTCCTTACAGTATTCATTGAATTCACCTGAAGTGAATTCTCCTCCTCAATCTATCCCAAACTTCTTCACCTCATGTCCTATCTCATTCTCCACAAATTTATGACACTATTTAAACTTACCAAAAACTTCAGCCTTATCATGGAGTAAATAAACCCACATCTTCCTACTGTAATTGTCAACTAACAGCATGAAGTAAGAAGATCCCCCCAATGCAACATTAGACATCTTACCACAAATATCAGCATGTACCAACTCTAGAGGAGACTTTGCCTGATTGTTACTGTCTTGTGGAAATGCCTTCCATTGTTCCTTGCCCATCATACAAGCCTTACATGGATCTTGAAATTCTGTAAATGTAGGCAAATTTTCCACCATCCCCGTTTTCTACATCTCCTTTAGCACAACGTATCCGATGTGACCAAATTGCTCATGCCAAAGTTTTCTTGTGCCCTTGTTTGCAATAGCTGTAAGAGAACTCAACTCATACAAGTTGTTATTTCTCACACCTTTTCCAATTATCTTCCCCTCCATCTAGAATCTTTGCTCCTGTTTTCTTAAAGTGTACTTCAAGGCCACGATTTGTTATTGCGGCAACTGAGAGCGAGTTTCTTTTTATATGAGGCACATAGAGCACATTAGACAACTTCTTTTCTTCACCTATGCCACAAATGAGATGGTTCTAGACACTTCGGCTAGACATTTAGCATTATTACTAATAATAACATTCATGGATTCCTGTATAAAGGCTTCTAGGAACTATACCGGTTCTTTTTGCTGGTAATATATTGGGATGCCCCACTATCCAAAATCCATGAATAGTAAACAACTAGAGCCTGAGCAGATGAGCATACCTCTTCTATGATGACCGAGAGTTCCAACTTATCTTAGTAGGCATTGTTGGCTAACTCCTTTCCCTTCCTCATTTCCCTTCCATGAAGTTTGCATTGGTGCTGTTAATCTCATCAACCTGCTTCTTTGTGTAGTCTTTGAGGTGACCCTTCTTGTCACAGTAATAGCGCGTACCAAAAAACTTCTCCTTCTTGGGATTTTTCTTCTTGTCTTCAAAAGTTGCCCCACCTTTTCCTTTTGCATAAATGCGGTGTCACCGCCATCATGGGTCTTGAATCACATCTCCTCAAATAGCATAGCACTAAGTTATTCAAAAGAAAGAGGAGGTACTCTAACCTGGGTGTTTAGTGCCATAACCAAGCCATCATACTTCGGCAGTAGAATTCGGATGCATCTCCGAGCCAACTCTTTGTTGGTCTTTATGATTCCCACAACAACCATCTAGTCTCACATATTTTTGATTTGAAAGATAAATACTTCTACAGCCTCTCCTTCAACAAAGTTTTCAGCAGCAAGCTGATTCTCTAGGTTTTGAATCCTAGTCTGATTGCGGGTCTCATACTGATTTCTCAATATGGTCCAAGCCATGGATACCTTTGGTTGTGTATTGAATCAAAGTAAGAACAGAATCACTTACACTGGTAACAATGGTGCAAAGTGCATCTGCAGTGTGCCACTTCCATGCCCAAAGAAGAGCAATATCTTGTGAAATCATTCTTGTGTTATTGCTGGGGTCAATGGTTTCCACTAGTTCTTGGTGGTCCGTTCTCCCAAACTCGTCTCCAACCAGTAGCTAATAGGAATCAAGGATGGAATTGATTTTGAACTTCCAAAGAGTCTAATTTATCTTTGTTGAAGGCAGGTGGATGGATATGCAGCACTGGAATAACAGAGCAGCAGCACTGGACCTTGAAACAAACATCACTCCAAACTACTTCTATGAAAAGAAGGACTAGGATTTTTGTACTATTGTTTGCTAAGAGCACCCAGTGCTCTAAGACCATGTAAGACTATGGCATAGCGTAAACAGATACAACAAGAGAGAAAGTACACTAGACAATGCAATAGAGAGAATTTTAAATTTTTGATCATACCAAACAAGAGATGGGTACAATATGATGGTGATGTCCACTTGTGCACTCTATTGTAGAGCTTAGATGGCAATCTAGATAGAATATGGATGGAGGGCCTACTGAGAGTGTAGGGAACATATGCTCACAAAGCATTGGATGCCTTTGCTTGTGCCAGCTATGTCCATTTATAGTGCTACAGGTAGTACGGTGGACTCATCCAAGACGTGGGCGACTACGCTGCATTGACGCGGCTCACACCTGCAATTTATAACGCATCCCCACCAACCACCGTTCACTAATGATGAGTTTATCTCCTGAGGAAATATTCTAGGGAATAATCCCAGCTAATTCTTGTACCCCTTAGCATCTCGTAATCATCAATGCTCACAACTACGACCCTTTCCAGCATCTAAGTTGGGGCTCCCACTAAAGATATGTATACCAATGGCTTCTCCACATAATGGGGGCCATAAAAATGTGCACCACACATCAATGTGAGATACATGCTAAGAGACAGGCATTGAACATATACTAACATGGAGAACATTGGTTCATTCACTATAGAATGGCACATGAGTGCTAACCTCAAAGCTCTTGAATGCATGTTTGGAGTAGTTAACATCAGGTCCAAATGTAGCATACCCATGTTTATATTACATGAAAGGACAAAAAGATAATTGTTGGTGTGACACATCAAGGAACCTAAGCCTACCTCCATTAAGGGATAAAGTGATGTTGATACAAGAAGCTTCAAGCCAACCTCTTTCAAAAATAGAAAATCAAAAGCAAGCTAAAGAGAAGTCTAGGAAGAAAACAAAAAGAAAATAAAAACCATTACTAGTTTGGGATCCTATCTTCCCCATTAACCTTGAAAGGGTTCACATATGTACTTTACATGTAGAGCTGAGAATAATAGATAAACTAATCCGATTTAACTTGGACTATGCTTATTCAATCAAAAGCAAGCAAGGTCCTGGATTAACTAAATTGTCTGATGCATGCATAGAAAAATGTGAGGCTTTGTTATCAAAGATGGGTTTCCATGGAGGTCATATGGAGCTTAAGAAAGACTTAAAGAAGTTAGGAGAAACTAGTGATGTTATAGCTGATGTCTCAATGGGTGGAGCTATAAGAGCTTTGATATCCTCTTTGAATTTTTTTGCATAGTCATATTTAGCTTTAGATTGTTGGAGAAGCTTGACAAAAGTATTTAAATGCACCCATACATCTATTCTATTTGTGTCCATTGTTGGATCACTTGCCTGATTTGTGGTGGATTTATGTAACTCTTTCCAGCACTCCTAAACTGCATTCAATTGTTTACCTTCAAAGTTAGACAAGAACCTCCTTGCCTTTGCTCCAACTCCATTGTGAAAGCATGGGAAAGAAAGGATATTACCTTTTATCTGGTAAGCCACAATAACTAATGGTAACAACCTTTTATTTTACATGATTCAACTAATAAAATGTTAAATAACTAGCATGACACCGTTTGTTTTATCTTGTAGCATATCCTACTAAACCATAGTGTATTTTTTGTGGAAACCTATGGACCACTTGCAGTATGAAATACACAAGGAATGGAAAAATCTCATTATCAAGCATGCACATGATACTTCTCATCACGATGGTGGAACAACAAAAGAAAATTCATTTTGTGAGATGTTAAATATAGTTTACAAAAAGTAGATTCGAAGAGAGTGAAAGAGAGAGAGAGAGAGAGAGCCATAAAAACACTGAAGAAGTTCAAAATGATATTGCATGTGATGCATATATGAGAAAATACATATGTATATACATATATGCTTGGAATCACTTTCCCAAGGCTTATGAATACTAAAAAAATTCCAAGTCTAACTCACAGATTTTCCCCCTTTCACGGGATTACCTCTATCGGCCTGCACTTTCACGGTTTTAACACCTACACTTTCACGGGATTACCCCTCTCGGCCTGCACTTTCACGATTTTAACACTTGCACTTTCATGATACTTAATTTGACCTTGTCATATCGCAACTAACATACCTCATTTATTGTTCATAGCACTAACACCTTTCCCATCACAATTAACCTTCTTACCAATTTAAAACAAAAAGGAAAAAAAATACAAAAAAAAGGAGTGGCACATGCCCCACCAGTGTATAGACTGATCTTTTTTTCATGTACAGATGTCAACCTCACACTGAGAAGCCGCAGGGAGCCCCACGGTAACACAGGCTAGTGCTACAGGATCCCTGATGAGCTAAAAGAAAAGACCAACACGGGGCCCAAAGATGAACTACATGGGTCCATACACCTAGGCTTTCCATGGTGCCATCAGCGAGATCCACAAAACACATGGAAAGGTGGCCTTGCAATATCACATCCCGGAGTGCCTCCAGATTCTGGAAGAGAAAGAAGTTGAAGAAAAGCTGGAGAAGGTGGGCCTCGGCAGGATGGTATAGGTTCTCCCCCTAGAACATCGCCACAGAACTTTGTGCTCTTCAGCTCCCACCACCAGTCAAGTTCCATACATACACCTTTGACAAGATGCCCCTAGATGCCATGTTGAAGAAGAGATCCTACAACTCTAATGGAGCTCAATACAAGAACATCAAGGATGAAGCCAAATAAACGGCATGCAGGCAATGTCATTAATCATGCAAGTGAAGCTACTGGACATGTACAATAGGGTGCCTGTGAACCAAATCTTAAATGTACATGAAGAAAAGGAGGAGGATTGGGCATATTACATCCACAGGGAGAAGGAGAACTACCTTAAGGCACATCAGTCAAAGATATACAACCCATACCTGATGACACATGTACTAAACCATGTGGCTCGAAGGCCTCCTCCAGCCAAAACCAAGAGAGAGAATGCATTTGGCACTCCTAAATAACAGAGCAACCAGTGCTCACCACTACTATAGAAATGCAAGAGGGACAAGTTGTCCTCCTAGAAACTAAGGCGATAATGAAGGAGATCAAGAGAGGAAGAAAAAAGAAGACTAAAAGAAAGACGAGAGGTTTCATACCATATGTGGCTAAAGAAACACAAAGAATTGAGGCTGAGCTTGCACGAGAAATCAAGTTGTACTAGGAATTACTAGAGTAGCAAAGAAGCCAATGTCAGCGAGGCCACACAAGAAGAAGCACAACAAATGTCTCCTCCTCAAAGCCCAGCTTAGTTAATCTTCAAAAACTTCTCCCCTAAAGAATTCTACTATGTCAGACACACTTGCGGGGATGCAGCCTGAGACTCAAGCAGAAGCAGTGCAGTGCTCGCCGTAAAAGAATCCCAAGAGCTTGAAGAAGCAACATCGCTCCCAGTGCTCAAGTGAGAGTAGCACCATTGTATACAGATAAAAGGACAAGGGGTGAAGATACACCCAGTCCAAGAAAAAGGAGGCGTCTAGAGGAGGAAGAGGTGATACCAGAACTGTCAATCCTACATAATCTAGACTATGAAAACTCCTTTGAGGAAACTATGGAAGGACTGGATGAGCTACTAAATCTCCCGCATGCAAGACTGGAAGGGGCAGCGGCCACAAGTGCGTCACTATGGGACAACAAGGAATAATGAGTATAGCGGTGCCATCTCCTCACGACACATATGCTTCATGATTGCAATGCCACACTCTGGAAGCAAGTTTAAGAAGCAAACAACTAAGTACAGACCTTGCAAGAACACTTAACAGCATTAGAGGCCACCCCATAATAAGAATGTGATTATGAAGAGTTTAAAGGCAACCGAGGAGCAAGAGGCCAGGTACCAAGCACTGGAAAATAATAATCTGGTTCTTAGCCAAATTATTGTGCAAAGAATTAAAGATATTACTGATATAGAAGTGTAGTTGGTGGACCAGGTTAAAGAGCAACTTCAAAAGGAAGCCACCCATAACCAAGATCTAGCAGAAGCCATCCATGCACAATAGGTACAGGAGCTCCATCACACTTCCCTAGCCAAAGAAGAAGAGCTACAAGGCCAAATCCAAATGCTATCCTTAAGTCTAAAGGAAGCAGAAAGCAGAGTGACCCACTTGCAACAAGAAAGAGAACAAAATAACAAGGAAAATGCGGAGAAGGTAAGAGCGCTTGATGACACCATAAGCACTAATCAAGATGAGATGTAGAGAATGATGATTGCACACCAAGAAGCAATGGCTCAAGTAGCCCAACAGCTACAAGATAGTCAAAGATTGGCAGTCGAAAGACTTCAAAGAATCATAGAGGCTCAGGGAAGGGAGGCTATCCCCAAACATGCACAAGAAGTAGCAACAAGGCGCTTTGAGGAGCTAGATGCTAACAAGATGGTCAGAGAAATAACCATATCAAACCTCCTTACACCAATGACTCCCGTATCCAAGAATTAGAACATCAACTTGCCAGACAAGATCAAAGTCAAAGACAAGAACCTACAGATGAAATGCGCCTACTCCTTGAGCGAGCCTCGGAGATAGGTCAATTGCCCCTCCTCAAAGTCTTACTCTTTTTTTGTCTACACTAACCCTCTCATTGCTTCGATATGATATAAATCTGTCTGAGGACCTAAGACTAGGAGAACTAACACTTATTAAGCAAAATACTGAACGTGATGCTGATCCCACTATCATTATGGGAAATGTTTTGGGGGATGTAGTATTAACTAATCCACAGTATATTTACTTTTATCCCTTGTACCCAATTGTGCTAAACCTTCGTAGTTGGTGTTAGGTGCTCCAGAACTATGAAATCCTAGACAACAGCATCGAAAAATTGGACCTATTCATTCCAGATGATATTCTCGACACACCGGCCAACGAGGTCGTAGCCGAGAGTTATCAATGGATCATAAGCCATAGGTGGGCTAGAAGTATACAATACTCAATATCACTTAAACTTATGTGAATATTCCTTATATTACCCTCTTGGTATTCTAAAACTACATCATAATATCTACAAACATTTAGAATCCATGTTAACCAACAAGTAGAATCCATGTTAACTAACATCCTCTACACTTTTGATAAAACACATATTGAATATCCTAACATAAGTTTTGAGGATATCACTGAGCTCCAAGATTTTATGAACCTTCACAAACCTAGCCACCCACCCCCAAGCTTAGGACATGGTCAAGAAGAGACATCCAATTCATCATCTAACCCTACTTGCCTTGTGTATTCTAATGTAGCCAATAAATTACTTTATCCATATCCTAATGCTCTACCTACTGGCAAGTCTCAAGAAGATTGCATTTTTCCTACTCTCCCTTCTGAACCTTTAGAATTTACCACTAACACTCTCACCCCCAAGGAGGTACCGCCACCTACCCCATCTCCCTCATGGAAAACTCAAGAGGTGTGTCATACTCTTCCACAAGACACCATTGAAGCTTTTACTGATGATACTATTATGGAGTCCTTGTCTTGTGTAGAGTATGAAGGATTCATATGAGCTGGAAATCCACCTGAAGGCAAAATTGATGTTCAAGGTGTTAATATAAAAATAACACCTTTTGACCCAACTAGGTGGATTTTACCAGAGACCTACTAAGATGTTACACCAACAAAGCAACATTATGTACCATACCCTCTTTGAGCACCTTGCCCAAAATTAGAAGAACTGCTACCTTTGGCTGGAGAGGGCACCTTATGATCTAATGTGGCAAGGCACACCAAGTTAGGAAATCCACAATTGGCTGACCTATTGGAAATCAGAGTGGTAACATTTATGATCAATTATTACTTCTCGGAGAGGTGGAAGAAGGCTCACCAAGTGCACAACACAAGAGAGGGATATATAATAATTATTAGATGATGCACATCCCAAGCTGGAAGATCTCACAATTCCATAATATAGCCAACTCAACGAGTTTGATCCCTTGTACATGCCACTAAAGAGGAGATGGACACCCCTGGAATTTCAAGAGACCAAGCGATGGGATTCACATGTCATTTAAAACTTCTCCATCTTCATGCCAGCTACATTTACATAAATAAGGGAACAAAGAAAGCAGATGTTGAATTGGTAGCAATAGTGGCCAATGTTAGATTCTTAAAATTGCTCGTGGTCCTGTGAGTCAATCAACCCAAGGAGTGATATGATGGTGGTATGATGCTGAGCAGCTGCCATTGACATGAATCAGGGTCCCTCTGACAAAGGCATGATGTTGTATTATCATCGCCTAAGGTGTCTTTAAAGATATATGCATGTCACATTCAAAGATATGGTCGACACTGGTTTTGGAGATCACACTCAGCATTGAGAAGAATCCTCAAAAAGATTCAATCACATTGTAACTTCTACCGTCATGAGTTTGGCGACTAGGTCTTTCGACCTTAGTAACAGGTTCTGAATGAGGACAAAACCTACATCATGTAGGGGGAGATGTTAATCCCATTTTGGATTAACAAGTATGCTCCTCTAATTGAGGACATTAATAAGTGTCATGCAAAGGCACTGTAAAAATTGTACATTATAAGATATTAGCCACCCAAGGCCTTAGTTAAGTAAGTTTGTCTTGAGAGACATGGAGAGAGAGAATTCTAGCACTTGTGCCTATGCTATGCTTGTATGTTGCATGCTTGTGTTGAAGAATGAGAGAGAGTGATTGCCTTGTGTGATGGTGCGAACGACTCTGATGAAAGTATGGAGGTGGAGCTTGGAGGATTGGAGCTTCTCAAGTGAGCTTGGAGGCCTCAAAGGACTCAAGTTGGAAGCATTGGTAAGTGCCCTACAATAGTTGTGTTCTATTGCTCTTCCCTTATAGGTGAATGCATTGAGTTCTGTCTTGGAGGCGTGGTAGCCCATAACACCACTTAGTACCAATGGCCTACAATAGTTGTGTTCTATTGCTCTTCCCTTATAGGTGAATGCATTGAGTTCCGTCTTGGAGGTGTGGTAGCCCATAACACCACTTAGTACCAATGGCCTTCTTGCCATGAGGTAGATCTATCAAATACCAAGTGTCATTCTTGAGTATAGAGTTATACTCATCCTACATAACATGCATGCAATGATCATCATCATGTGCTTCCTCAAAGGAAACATGTTTCTCCTCATTACATAAAGTAGAAATGAGGATATGATCCACATGAGAATAATTTGCATGATGAGAACCTACACGAGTTTTGCTAGGTAAAGGAGATGCCAACTTGCTACCCCCCCTCAATGTATGCACAGGCCATTTTGGCATACACCTAGATTCCTATATGGTTTCTCTCTCCTTATCTACTATATCCTTAATAATTGCCTCATCAAAAGGTTGACTTACAGGCTCATTTTGCACCTGCAAAGTTGAATTTTGGCACTTGGTTGGCATTCAATTTCTCTACATATGGCTACCCTCCCTTAAACAAAGGTAGGAGAGAATCAAACATGTTCTGTGAGCATACATTCTGTTGCTTTTTACATGAAAGCATGGGCTAAACTTATTTTTCAACAAAAATAACATCTCTACTTACCAAAATCCACTTTGAGAGGCTGGATGGTAAAGTCTATATCCCTTGCTTTCTGAAATGTATCCCATAAATATGCATTGAATTGCCTTATCATCAAGCTTATTGCATTGTTGCTCAGGCACAAGAGCATAAGCAAGACAACCAGAAACATGCAAATGAGCCACAGAAGGCTTCCTATCATGCGAAGCTTCATAAGGAGTTTTAGACTACAAGGCCTTAGTAGGGCATTTGTTCAACACATAGTTTGTGCACATAGTTGCCTCTAACCAAAAACCATGAGGTAAATATTGGGCTTTCACCATACATCATGTCATCTCCATGAGAGATATATTCTTCCTCTTAGCCACACCATTTTTCTGAGGTGTGTACGGCACTGTACATTGATGCCTTATGCCTTTTTCAGCCATATATGCATGAAATTCCTTGGACATATACTCCCCCCCTCGATCTGAACGAAGGGTGCCAACTTTACATTCACATGCATTTTCAGCCATGGATACAAAGTGCCTAAAGAACATAAAAACCTCTCACTTCTGTTTCAATGGGGATACACCCAACTATATCTGGAGTAATCATCAATAAAAGTGACAAAGTAGAGATATCCCCAAATAGATGGTGTCCTCATAGGACTACATACATCACTATGTATAAGCTATAATTTCTTAACAGCTCTGACAGATCCATCCTTTGGAAATGATTCCCGATGCATTTTACCATGAATACACCCCTCATATACATGTATAGCAGTGGTCTCAAGAGTTGGCAACTCAGACACCATGTCATGCCTTTGAAGGCGTAACAAACTGCCATAATTGAGATGGACAAATCGTGCATGTCATAACTCTACATCACTCATAGCACGAGTCATAGGAGATACTGAGCAAGCATCATGCTGCAGCTTCTCAAATACATTCATCTTGTATAGGCCATTAAACAAGGTACCTAAGACAATGATAGAATAACCATCATTTCTATCCTGAACTTACCTCTGAAACTGGGAGCAGGTTCTTCTATCTTGAACTGTACCTCTGTCATCCACAAATTTTACCATCAAGCCTAACAAGGCTAAGGCTAAAACTGGGAGCAAGTTCTTCTTAATGCCTGGCACATAGAACTTGAGAAAGAGTAAATGCGCCCCCATTTGCAGTAGTGAGTACAACTCTATCAACTCCTTTGACAAGATATGAGGAACCATTGCACATGTAATGGTTCGTGCACTTGGGACGGATTCTAGAGATGAGATTAAATTTTTTTTGTGGAGTAATGTGCTTACTAGCACCATTATAAAAAAACCAAGCATTTGATTCTACCCACTGACATGCATACATTATGAACAGAAGGGTTATTGTGAGGTCCCTCTTCCCACCGAGCAACATATTCGGGATACTAGAAGCGGAAGTAGCACTTCTCGTACGGGACAGGGGTCCCACATTCGGGGCCTCGTCCACGGATATCCGGACAAGAGACTAATCCTCGATTTTTCCAAAAACCGGACTCGGAAAAACTT
Source organism: Cibotium barometz (assembly GCF_041138505.1). Lineage (NCBI taxonomy): Eukaryota > Viridiplantae > Streptophyta > Polypodiopsida > Cyatheales > Cibotiaceae > Cibotium > Cibotium barometz. The sequence goes on from NC_141067.1 coordinate 49,072,197, forward strand.
CTCTTACCCGGAAAGCACGGGCGATTCCACCAGGATAACTTTTTACTCTAACGTAGTCAAGACCATTACTGATCAAGCTGATCCGATTATACCTATAAAGATACTCGGTTAGATCAAGGAAGAAACTTGCACTTGGATCATTGGGATCAACGCTTTTTTTCCCATCAAAGAGGCATAGCCGTTGATTCCTATCCATAGAACAATTACTATCCGAGATTTACTTTATCTATCGTAATAACAGAAATTGAGTCTCGATTTACGGATCCATCAGTCCAGCCTAACCCCATCCAGTCCCATGGGTTAGCCAACCGTCCAACCACTGTAGTGATGGGATCCAATTAGGAATTTGGTTAGGTTTTGTCCCGGGTACCAAGGAGGAAAAGAGTTCCCAGGCCCCCTAGCCGGATATTCATGCAAAAATAAAACTAGTCACACCACTTACACACCCAATATGAAATTGCCTTTTTCACAGATTCAATCAGTTTTAAAACAATCCTTTAATGAAACCATAGTATCACTGATCACAATCTTCCAAATTATCCGGTTGATTCTTAATTTTCCATCATTCCTTCATCAGAGTATCTATGGCATCATTGGCAACTAGAACACTCACCACCTGTCCACTCAGGGGCCTTTTCAATAGTTCCTAGCCCATAATACTCCGCAATATAATCACTTATAAAAATCAAGATGGACTCTCGTTGAAGATCAGCAAGATCAACCAACAGATCCATAAAAAGAGCCATGGACTCATCCATTGAAGACCAGCAAGGTCAATCAACCAGATCCATGCCCGGTTTCAGAAAACAACTCTTACTTCTTGTTCAAATATCTTCCTCGACACACGTGTGGGTATCCTAGGCGACCCAGAGCCCGAGCACCATATGGTCAGCACCCTCTAGGATCCTTTGCAGGTGACCTAGCGCTTCACTCATAGGCAGCTTCCTTGGTCCCTCATCCACCTTACCGGAAGCTCACCATTTTAATCGAACCGAGGCCGACCTTGCTACGCGAGACGTCCTCCATTGACTCTCCGTTCAGCAGTTGCAACTTTATCAGTTAGGTCTCCATGACCTTAATCACAAGACGGTCAAAATGCTTCCCCAGCATTCTTGACGTAAAACAGCCATTTACAAACAGCATTTACAAACAGTTTACAAATACAATTTCTATATTAACTCTCATTTTTCCACATTGTCCCTCATTAATCCACATTACTTATTCCACATTCCATTTATATGTGTACTCATCCAATCACATCATTTTCCATCTCTTCACTTCAGATTCCTTCACATCACATATCATATATTCACATTCATATCCACATTCCCATTCACATCTATACATCCACATCTACATCCACATACATACATACATCCACATCCACATTTCACATTCACATCTATACATCCACATCTACATCCACATTCACATACATTCACATCCACATTCCCATTCACATCTATACATCCACATCTACATCCACATACATATATACATCCACATCCACATCCACATTCACATCTATACATCCACATCTACATCCACATTCACATCCACATTCCCATTCACATCTACATCCACATACATACATACATCCACATTCCACATTCACATCTATACAGCGACATCTACATCCACATTCACATCTATGCATACACATCTTCATGCATACATCCATTTTCACATTCATACATCCACACTCCCATCTCCACATCCACACATCCACATACATACATCCATTTCCACATTCCCATTCATATAACCCCATATGCCTTCACATCTAATCTTTTACATCACATCCATTCTCGCCCTATCACAACCCATATACATCTTATCCTATCACATACACTTCTTACCTCATCCCATACACATCTTATCACATCTTAATTCATCTTATTACCTCCTAACTTATTTCATAAGAATCTTATCACCTCTTATCACATCTTATACACCTCTGATCACATCCTATCACATCTCATATCTATTTATAGAATACAAGAGAATTCTTATATTTGATATAAGATTTCTTTACACATTTATTTATGCATAAATTCTATTTAAGCAGATTAATACTTTCGAAGTAAAAATCAATCTTTTATGCATCTTCCTATGCATAAATTCATTTTAAATGAAAATGACACTTTTGAATTAAATTTCAATCTTTTATGCATTTTCCTATGCATAAATTCAATTTAGATGAGAATGACACTTTTGAATTAAAAATCAATCTTTATGCATCTTCTTATGCATAAATTCAATTTGGTAGGAATTACACTTTTAGAATAAAAGAATTTCTCTTATACATCTAAGTTATGCATAAAATCCATTTATGATGAAAAATCACACTTTTAGTATAAAAAGAATATCTTTTATGAATACCTCTATGCATGAAATCCAATATGATAAAAGTAACACTTTTACGATAAAATAATCAACTTTTATGCATACCTCTATGCATGAAATTCAATTATGATAAAAGTAACACTTTTATATTAAAATAATAATCTTTTATGCATACCTCTATGCATGAAATCTAATTATTATAAAAGGAACAGTTTTATAATAAAATAATCAACTCTTATGCATACTTCTATGCATGAAATTCAATTGTGATAAAAGTAACACTTTTATAATAAAATAATCAACTTTTATGCATACCTCTATGCATGAAATCCAAATATGATAAAAGCAACACTTTTATAATAAAATAATCATCTTTTATGCTTACCTCTATGCATGAAATTTAATTATGATAAAAGTAACACTTTTACATTAAAATAATAATCTTTTATGCATACCTCTATGCATGAAATCTAATTATGATAGTATAAAAATCAATTTCTCTAGGATTATAATGAATATCTTTCAATTAATCTAGGATGATAATTCCTAGAATATGGTAGGAAGTTCTCTTTTCATGCTTTGAATGAAATTATTTTATGCGTAATTTTTATAAAAAATTTGCCATAGCTCCGCTGCTATGACTGATAAATCTCAATTTTTCTAAAGGATAAAGATTATCATTAAGGAATTAATTATAATGATCCCTAATTGGATCAATAATCCATAATGGATTGAATCATCAATATTCATGAAATACATAAACTAAAAGCATAGAAAAAAGCCATTAATTTGGCCTCAAGTATAGATTAATCTTGGATTAAGGAAAAGCTTTATGAAAAGCTTCATTTGGATTGAGAATGGGTCATGAGTATGACCATTTCTTGAGTGAGAGAGAGAAATTACATAAAAACCATTTGAATTAAGCATAAATAAAAATTTATGTAATTCTTAACTATCATTAATCAATTAACTTCAATAGCATTCATCAAATTATGTAACTCTTCACTACCATTCATCAATTAACTTCAATAGCATTCAAAGACCATTTGAATTAAGCTTCTCAAGCTTAACAGGGGTTGAGAAGAGAGAAGCATTGAGAAATTATAGAAAAGATCAAAATTCACCCATTACCTTACAAATTGCTTGATTCTTTGTTCACGGTAGAGGCCCCCAACCAATCAATTGGTTTAGTATGTTGATGGAGCCACCAATGGGATTGAAGAAAGAGGGAAGCTCCAATTTCTTCAATTTGGAGGGAATTTTAGAGAATAGTAGAAATTAGCATTATTTCAGCATAACTTTAGTATAGTAAAATTCTTCTATATTTTTTTCAAAGGACTCATGTTCTATTTATAGGAGAGGGAAGCTCTAACCAAAGCTAACTGAATTCTAGAATTTTCCAAATTCAGTTTGGTAGAATTTGGACTAGATTTAGACCTAGTTTGGTTACTTTTTGATTCGGTTTGGTTCCATTTTGATTTGGTTTGGTTCAAGAGAGAGGATAGATAAAAATATCACATTATATTTGAGTTTAAAACTCATTCAAGAATGTGAAATATGCACCTCCTTTAAAGAATTCCCCTTCCTTACATATGTGTCAAAATGGAATCATTATACCCAAAACATCTCATATTTTTAATATTGCTCATAGTTTTTTACTAATGAACCTTGTACATTTTCAACTCTTCATCTTATGTGAGCATTTACTCATTTCTGGATACTCAATTTATCTCATTTTTTTGATATTACTCATAGTTTTTTACTAATAAACCTTGTACATATTCAACTCTTTATCTCATGTGAGCATTTACTCATTTTTGGATACTCAATTTATCTCATTTTTTTGATATTACTCATAGTTTTTTACTAATAAACCTTGTACATATTCAACTCTTCATCTTATGTGAGCATTTACTCATTTTTGGGTACAAATTGGATTTATCTCCTCCCTACACATGGATTGATGCTATTGGCCCATAGGAACCTTAATTGGACCATAATCCAAAAATTTCTGAAAATCTAGACCCTTAAGGCTTAGGCTAAGGTCCTTTATACCCATTTCCAATTAATTCCAATTGCACATTGGAAAGTTCTTTTTGAATTTTTGTTTCAGGGGAGCTTATTTTAATAAGATGAGATAATTTTCTATCCAAAAATATTAAAAATCTGAATATTCTCTCTCTAGAATATTTTCTCTCTCTAGGTTAAAACAGTTAGAAACAAGGTCTTTTATATTTTTGAAGAGGGATTGATTATAGGGGAAGATGCTGGACATTTTGAGAGGCTGGGGAGGAATCTTACTGTTATAACTGTAATGTAAAGTCCATGCCCAATCATCTTGAGCAAAACTTGCAGATTCCTTCTTCTTTGCACTTCATGCAGAGGCATCAGCCCCATAGCCATGCCCGATTCTTCCTTTTTCTCCTTGTCTAGCATTTTTTTTTGCACTCATTTATGTAGTGCCCTAGTTTCTTGCAATAGTGACACTTGCACTTCTTTTTAGGCTTATCACATTCTTTCCCTACATCCTTACCTAAGGATTCTGATTTTGGCTACCATGCGCAGAAGCTTTACCTTTTCCTTTCTGACTGGCAACAAAAGCTTTGTATCAACTTCCATAACAGATCTATTTTTCCTAGACTTCTCTTCTTGCAAGAGTATTGAAACTAGCTCATCAAATGTAAGGGCATTTGGATTTCCCTTCATCATTCATGAGTCTAAGGGTAGAGGAAAAACTTTGATAAGAATCTGTCAATGCATTGAGAATTGTGAGCATCAATGTATTATCAGGATATATCTCATCCATGGTAGCAAGCTGCTCCTTAAAATCTTTGATCTTGGTCAAGAAGCTATCCATTGAGTCTCCCTCATTCATGTGCTCAGACTCCAACTGTTTGCGCACATATGCAACACGTGCTTCATTGTGCACCTGGTATAATGCACCAAGTGCATCCCATGCCTGTTTTGAATTCTTACATAACCGAATATGAGGAATAATGCTTCGCTTCACAGAAAGTGTAAGTAATGCATGTGCATGTGCATCTCTTCCATCCCATCTCGTTTGATCAGCAGTGGAAGGTATTGGTGGTGCTTGTGTGGAGGATTCACATCTATATCAGAATCTACTTCAGATGTACCTGCATCAAGGTGGTTGTAGGATCAAGGTGTCCAGTTCTGTCCACTCAGGCACCTTGTAAACAATTAAAAAATAGGCATTTGTTCACCTTTAGTGGCAAATCTCTCCTAGCTAACGAAGGAATTTCCTTTCAAGTTCTTTTGTTGGAACATCACATTCAAATTTGGAAATATAGTTGCATAATCTGAGTAATAATTAGATAGTCAAAATTCCTCATTTCCTTAGGTACAAAGTCAATGTATACACCACCCTGTCCTAAATTTCGACTGATTCCATAAAATGCTAATATCTTTTCCATATAATTCATATGAGATTCCCACTTTGGACCTTAGATCTTCAAATAATATAGAGATTAAATTTATTTTTAAATAAAATTTTAATCTATTTGTCTATTTTATTTAAATATTTCAATGTCTTTAAAGTGTTATAATATAGGCCACTTCTGTACCTATAATAACTACCACTTAAAATTTTAAATCTTGTAGATAAAAAAAAGTGGTAGATAGTGAGAAATTAGTAGAATGTGGTGGCTAGTTAAAATTGCAAATCCAATGGTTGGATTTTTAATGATCTCTTTTCCAAAATTCTTCCAGGCTATTAAAAGGCCTCTAAATATTATTAATCTAATTAGTATAATTATATTTTCATGTAAATAATCTAAAACCTATAGGGACTAGTGTACTTGTAATGGTATATCTATGAAAACAAAATTGGATCACTCTATGGAAAGATCATTTTTAATCATTTCATCAATTTTTGATTAATTTTGATTATATAGACTAATTTGGGTTAATTTGAGTGCATGTTTATTTTCTATTAGTTTCTTGATCTCATTAAGAGTACCTTGCTCCCCAAATTTTCTCTCCAAGCATTGTCCCACTCTAGCATAAACTGGACAAAATTGGACACCCTAATCTTGCAACAACCCAGCACCTAGTTGTAGTGGTAGTTGTGAAACAGGACAAGTTTCACTACCTATGACCATATCGCAAAGGCCTTTAGCAACCAGTACATGCCTCATCATATAGGACCACAATGGATATTTAGTCCCATCAAGTTTGTCCTTAGCAGACAACATGTTGAATACATCACTCTACTACGAGCCATGACTGTCTACCAAAGGCCTTTAGCAACCAGTACATGCCTCATCATATAGGACCAGAATGGATATTTATTCCCATCAAGTTTATCCTTAGCAGACAACATATTGAATACATCACTCTACTACTACGAGCCATGACTGTCTACCAAATGCAACATATTGAATACATCACTCTACTACTACGAGCCATGACTGTCTACCAAATGCAAAAATTTTCAACACATTACAAGTACTCAGTATTCAGTAAAATGCAACCTCGCATGGCTGCCAACTACTAACTGAATCACTTGAAAAGTGTATGAAAAAAGAGTAGAGAATAGAGTGTTACTGGTGGCAAAAGTAGGATGGTCGATGTTGTTAAAGACATTGTAGATGCTGCCACACACCAAATCTTTGCCACTGCACAGCCCAAATGCCAAAAAACGAGCAGAACCAATCCAAAATAATACCTCTCCATAACGTTTACAGAAACCTTGTGGTGCCCAAAATGCGCCCAAAACACACCATGGACCCCAAAAAGTTTGTATACTTCATACATAACACACTCCAGTATACAAAACGCTATAATATATAACACGCTCTAGTATACAAAACACTATAATATATACCTTCTTCTCCTAAGAGGGACGTATCTCAATTGGAGACAGAAAAAATGAGTCATGAGGAGGAGGGAGGCAAACTATTAGATCAAGTAGCTCTGATACCAATTGTTAGAATTAGGGTTAGGGTTGCAAGAATGCACACACAGAAGATAGAGAAGCTTGAGAGCACACAAACTCACTAGATTAGAATGAACAAATGTGTGCCAAATACAAAAAACAAGTACACACCCCAAAATGAGTAGATAAGAGGGTGTACATACGCATAGGGGAAAAAACCTCCTAGTGAGGGGAAAAGTGCCCCGATGGTCCTCAGTGTGTTCACACACATCACTACCATATAATGCTACAGACATGAGTATCCGGATTCTCCTCTTCCTTGCCTTTGAACTTTGAATACTTCAGGGACACTCGATGAGCCATTCTGACAGTTGGCAAAGCAATAACACCAAGGCCCAACAGAACCAAAGAAGGGGCAGCAGTGCCCAACAGAACCAAAGAAGGGGCAATAGTGCCGAGATCGGCGAGGGGAGGAGACCATAGACTATCAAGTTTCATGCACAAACAAGGTCTTCTAAGTGGTAGAGATCACTTCTAGCTTCTTTGTTGGTGGAATTCTCCTCCCAGGCATCTCCCGGATCTAAATTTTACCGGTTGGCATTGTCCACAGGATTATCGTCAGCCATAGCGCGAGAAGGCAAAGTCTGTCCTAATGAGCGGTGTAACGTTGCACTCGATCGGTCATGCGGGCCATAGTGATCAAGAATCATACCCTTACTCGTCTTGCAGAGAGTTTCCAAATCGTCCAATTTGTGTTTAGTATTCGAATCAAAGAGCACATGCATGCCACTCAATAAAGGGAAAAACTAACGAAATCCATCAAACCACATGGCATGGAATCATACCCTTACTTGTCTTGCAGAGAGTTTCCAAATCGTCCAATTCCTGTTTAGTATTCGGATCAAAGAGCACATGCATGCCACTCAATAAAGGGAAAAACTAATAACGAAATCCATCAAACCACATGGCACAGGGATACAATGTAAAAATTGATGGCAGTAATAACCCGACCATTTGAAAAATGAATGGTTTTAAATTCAATGAGATAAATAATACCCCAATGACTAGCTAATTAGATGGTGGTGTAAATTCAATGGTGAACTCAGTGATCAACGTATGGGAGTGCATAGGCGTCTATGACCATAATCCAAACAAAAATGTGAACAGAACCCAACGATGCCAAATTATGATGGTTGATTTTGATATTGTGAGTATCAAAAACGCTAGACACAATTATCCACTTTGCTGGGAGAGGAAAACACTCAACCCAGTGAAAAATACATGCATGAAAAAGAACATACAAACAAACAATCAGAAGCAAGAGACTAAAACATAAATCATATACAGCAGGATCACCAAAGTGTTGGTGGAAAAGTCAATGAATGTAGTTACACATATTAAAGCACCACGGTATAGAACATTAAAAATAACATTATAGTCAAACAAAGGAATAAAGAACAAGTAATCTGCAAACCATGAGTGACTTGTCTATTATTGCTGCTCTGAATAAATGAATGAGTGAATACATAACAATACACTTTGTGCCTTAAGATGTTAACATGTGTGGTATAAAATGACACATGGGTGTATGCATAAATAGGTGGACTTAATACCTATGTCCGGGACATAGCTAGTACACTGATAGTAACCATCTAATACCAAGCAAAAAGTGGGTTGTTTAAAAAAAGAAAAAGAAAAAGAACCGTTTTTCGGTTATGGTCAACCACTCCCCACGTCCTCTCTCTCTCTCTCTCTCTCTCTCTCTCTCTGTGTGTGCTGTGAACAAGCTTCCATGGCAACTTCATATCTGTGTGTGTGTCTTGTGATTGATGGTAAGGCTTACCCTCTATAGCAGAATCTCTCTCTCTCTTTCTCTCTCTCTCTCTCTCTCTCTCTCTCTCTCTCTCTCTCTCTTTGCTGTGAACAACCTTTGATGGCGACTTCATATGTACGTGTGTGTGTGTCTTGTGATTGCTGGTGGTAAGCCTTCCCCTCTATAGAAGAATCTCTCTCTCTCTCTCTCTCTCTCTGTCTCTCTCTCTCTCTCTCTCTCTCTTTGCTTTGAACAAGCCTCCATGGTGACTTCACGTCTGTGTGTGTTTTTGCATTACAGGTTTCCTGGATTTCTTAACATTATATTAGCATATGAGGGTCTATCTGACTCTCTTAAGAGCCTCATACTATCCACAAAGTGAGCACATTCGACTTGTTGAATTGATCAAAAGGAGTTTTTTCAACATGGAAATAGTTCCAATTGCACAAGCAAAAGATGTTCAAAGCAGCTTATGTACATGTGCTGGCTCCTTCAAGTGTGCACCATGCAAATCAAAATTAATTAGGGAGTACAAAACAGGCCGGAAGCGTGCTTATCATGAGAAGTTAAAGTCAAGGAAGTCACCAGTGAAACAAGTCAGGCTCAACATCAAAAAACAGAAGATGATTACTTGAAAAGTGATTAGTGTTTCACGGAATACACACAGGGTCTTGACAATAAAGCAAAGGGTGAGATTGTCACAAGTATACTCAACCATCGAGCTTTAAGAGATGTACAATTTAATTGTGCATCTCTTAATTGTCACAAAGCTGAGGAATCCACATAGGATCATAAGTTCTTGCTCCATGGATTACACAATACCCTCAAGGCTGTCAAAAGACCAAAAAGCTCTAGGGGATTGTTTTTTAAACGGGCAAGTATCATGATGGTCATGAATTCCACAAGTAGAAAACCAAATATAGCAGCTGCATCAAGGCTACTTGGAGTTCATCGAAGGAATTTTTATGCAACTAGATCTCAAATGAAACAACATGACTCACAGCTACCATTGCATTTGTGTGAGCGACAACGACAACATAGAAGTATAATCACAGAGGAAGTGAAAGATTTAGTCATTGCATATTGGACAAACAAGTGTGTTGCCGAAAGCGTGTTGGACGAAAGCTGTATGAGAAGCATCCGATGCATCTGCTTGAACAGCCTCAGGTTTGTCTGCCTTTTTATGCCATACTTTTTAAATGTCCCTAATTACCTCTTGGTTGTACATTGGTCGGTAGTGCAGGGCTGAGATTAGGCACCAGCTTCATAGTGTGTAATACTAGTCTACCATGGTAACCCTTGTAGATAAATAGCTACCACTTTCAATTACTGTTTCATCCTCATAAACGTGGCTAGCAAAGGAAGCCACCAAGGTGGTGGTAGGCTCACAGATTGGTAGCAAAGGTTTTGCTCAAGCTGATATGTTATTAGGCTGGCAGCTAGAAGCATCAAGTTAGGATTTCTATCATACCAATGAACTCCAAGCCTGGGAGCTGATAAGAGTGGTATCTTCATGGTAGGTACTATGCTAAGAGTGGTGGCTCCCAGGCTTAGAGCTCAGTTACCAAGCTTGGAGCTCATAGGCATGAGGCTGGGAGTGATTCAGGTGGTATCTTAATGATAGGTACTATGCTAAGAGTGGTGGTAGCCACCACTCTTAACATTGCAGCTACTGTTCCAAAGCTTGTAGTTACCTTACTCTCCCTAAAAGCCACCATTGTCAACCTGGTACCTTCCACTCTTAAGATGGTTGCTACCTTACCTACCTACTCTGGCTTTCACTCTATACAGGTAGCTACCATTGTTAACGTGGCAGCTACTGTTCCAAACCTAGTAGTTACCTTTCTGCCTTTAATAGCCACCATTGTCAACTTGGTAGCTTCCACTCTTAACATCGTTGTTGCTACCTTACCTAGCTGGTGGCTCTCACTCTATATAGGTAGCTACCACTGTTAACATGGCAGCTACTATTCCAAAGCTGGTAGTTATTTTTCTGTCTTTAAAAGCCACCATTGTTAACCTGGTAGCTTCCACTCTTAACATGGTTGCTACCTTACCTAGCTGGTGGCTCTCACTCTATACAGGTAGCTATCACTGTTAACATGGTAGCTACATTTCCAAACATGGTAGTTACCTTTCTGTCTTTAAAAGCCACCATTGTCAACCAGGTAGCTTCCACTCTTAACATGGTTGCTACCTTACCAAGCTGGTGGCTCTCACTTTCTACAAGTAGCTACCAACCACTGTTAACATGGCAGCTACTGTTCCAAAGCTGGTAGTTACCTTTCTGTCTTTAAAAGCCACTATTGTCAACCTGGTAGCTTCCACTCTTAACATGATTGCTATCTTACCTACTTGGTGGCTTTCACTCTTAATAGGTAGCTACCACTGTTAACATGGCAGCTACTGTTCCAAAGCTGGTAGTTACCTTTCTGTCCCTAAAAGCCACCACCACCTAGTAGCTTCCACTCTTAACATGGTTGCTACCTTATCTACCTGGTGGCGCCCACTTTAACCAAATAGCTACCACTCTTAACACGGTAGCTATTGTTCCAAACCTTTAACCTAAAAGCTATTGTTTATTTCTGGCATGAAAAATTTCTAAATTACCAAGTTAGTTCTAATTCTTTGACTTCTATAAGCTATATATGTTGTTCATTGGCTAACTTATTGTCCTGATTTATTGCAGGTAGAATTCTTTCTTGCTTTCAAACATAGACATCCAGAGGCACAGATTCACCAAAGAGCATTTGAAAAGCTGAAGCCTTATTTTGTACGCAAGCTTCGAGATCAGTACACTTGTTGTTGCATCACACATGTCCAGATGTCATTCTTACGAGATGCTATCAACCATGTACGCCAAGCTGGTCTAGGTGTGCATGGAAAAGAGTGTATATGTCAATGTAACATCTGTGGTGTTGGAGCAAAATGCACAGCTCACACACAAACTTACTCAAGCCTTACAAATTTGTGGGAATCAATATTGTGTTTGAAGCCTAGCAATTAAGACTTCTCTGCTTTGAAGTGTTTGATGGGAGAGTGCCCATCTTGTGGATCCTCAAAGAAGCTATCGACGTGTCCTATGGAGGAATCAAGTAGCATATGCACAATAAAGGTGAAGATTCTTGAAGACATTCAAGTTGGTGAAACAGATTCTGGCAAGAAAAAAAAAAGAAAAGTTCTCTCCCACAAGGAGATGCAACTTGGGGAACTATTTGACCTCTTTAGGCATCACTTACAAAAGTTCATAAAGCACAACTTTATCTCCAGATGGCAAACTGAGAAATTTAAAGAGTGTCTATGTGTATTTCCTAACGATGTGGTTGTTTCAGTTGTAGACTTTGCTGAAAATTATACATTCAAAGAACAAAATGAGATTCAATCAATGCATTGGTTTTCTTGCCAAGATACAATATTTGTCCATATCACATATGTGCAAATTGCAGGAAGTCTTCAAAAGTATTATCATTTTTACATTTCTGATGATAAAACTCATGATACTATTTTTGTTCAACATTGCTTCATGCTCCATCATGGATGGTTGAAAGAGCTAGGGTGTGGTCAGACGGGGTAGCCTCGCAGTTTAAGGCCAAAAGGCCTTTCTACTTTGTTGCCCGGTATGGGACTCTCACAAGGTTAAAGATGACACATCATTTCTCGGGATCTGGTCATGGGACGGGTGAACATGATGGTGCAGGTGCTATTATCAAAAGACATTTAACTCAAGAGTAGCTTAAGCAAGACTATAGAAAATTGCAATGTGCAGAGGATGTGGTTACCTTTTTAAGCGAAACCATGTGTGATGGGGCTGCTACCACATATGCATCCAAAGTAAGACCAGTTTACCAGGGTGTTTTGGGAAGTTAAGGAAGGCGACGTGGATAGAAGCAAGAAGTGGGACTGCAAATCTATGGATGGCGCTCGTGGGATACATTGTGTCTCAGGTTACTCTTTAACAAATGGAAAAGCTCTCAAATGATGCAGGCAGCTATCATGCTTTTGCAATTCTTGTATGCAAGGCCTTTGGAGGAGGTGCTCTAGGAAGTCACATGTCAAGAAGTGGGAGTATGTTACCCTTGAACCTTCAGAAGATGTCAGAGATGCTAATGAAGTTGAAGATTTTGCATACGAAGGACACCATGATGCTTTGAGTGATGCACTTTGCATTGGTGACAATTTTGCTGTCATAGCTCCTCATGATAATGAGGAGCTTGCAGATTTTTATGTCTTGAAATGCACAGCTTAGAAGAAAAAATCTGATACTAAGCTAGCAGATGGCTCGGGGAATGTTTGCCTTGCTGGTTCATTTGTTTGTCAAGGGAATATGGTACAAACAAGCGAAAGGAAATCCCTATGAGTATAAGCTATTACGGTGCAAGCAAACATGGTACAAACAAGCGAAAGGAAATCCCTATTACGGCGCAAGCCTGAAGCTATTTTGTGATCCCACCTTGTAAGATCCATCAAGTTCCCAATGGAAAAGGTTCAAGGACGTGGGATGAGATTTTGGATTTCCCCAGAAGCATATGAGGCTATTTACAATAGCACTCCCTTTGATGTATAGCTTGCTGAAAATAATTCAAGCTATTTCTTTTGGAAATACTGGTTTTTTTTGGATCCTCGTCTACTCATGCTGATCTCTTGCAGGCAAGGGTCACCAAGAGCCACACCAAGCTTGTGGGCGTCTGTGAATGATAATTAAACTTGCCTGATCTTTCTTAGGGATGCTCAAATTGTGGTACATGGTAAATCTTACTAGGCACATTCCATACATGTCAAGGTATTCTTTTACACTGGGTCTTATGATGTGGCATGACCATATTGCTCAAGATGCACAATTAATGAGCTTCTAAAGTATACCACTATAGCAGTACCTGTAGGAGGACCTTGGTAGTGTTAAAAAATATGGCAAACACCTTCACTAAAATGATGTGTAGGGCACATACCTTGTAACTAGCACTATGCACTAAAGTCATAGATTATGGGCAAATGGATACAAAGGTTATTATGCAATCTTACCATGATGTAAAAGAGTCATTTAGGAGCTCAACATCAGCCAAAGGGGTCGTGATCCCTTGATTAGGTAGCATTGGTGTGATTAGCAAGATTCTAGGGTTGGTGGTCACTTTTAGGTGCTTGAATCTAGGAGGGAAGGTGGAGATGATTTAGATGATGATTAACACCTAATCTTGAGCTTAATCCTCATGTACTTCAGCCTATATAAAGAGGCTCTCATCTATTGAAATCAACACATTTTATTGCCCCTCACTTATGTTGTCATTATGCTCATCATTATGCTAATTACTTCTTGATTAGTAGCTTAACTTCATCTTCTTCATTTCTATTCAACTATGCAATGGAGCTAGTGTTTGATCCTCCTTAGAATGGTTTTTAACATGGTATCAGAGCTAGGACTAGCCCATGCATTTAGAATCAAGCCCCATCTTATTTGCTTAGCAAGAGATTAGTGAAAATTAGGGTTTCATTAGCTTTTATGGGTTTCCTAGAAAATAGGATCTAGAATAGTAGCTGAGTGGAGGCCTTGGTGCTCACAAACCACGTAACCGTTGCCAAAATCCTTTTTGTGGGCACTTCACCAGCAATATTGCTAAGGGGCATGGCACCTCAATTGCACCATTCATAGCTCCACGTCGCCGGCAACTTCGTTTTTCCCAAAACAGGCACGTTCTTGATAGGCGACCACCAAAAGTATTGTTGCAGCTCACACACATCAAATTGGTCTAATTCCTCTTAGGTGTGGCTTCATTGGAACCTAAACTTACTCCTCCTAAGAGGGTTTTGCAAATGATTGAGTGTGCTTTACACACCAAGCAAAAAACCAGGGTGCTGTCCAGAACTGCCATAGCCAGAAAAGGTACTTTGGTAAATTTGAGATTACTCATTGATTAAGTTGCTTAAGCAAGTGTTTGTGGGCTCTAAAATCATCTAGACATACTGCTATTCAATGCCCTTGAAGATTTTTAGCTTATTCTTTGTGCAACTCCTTCAAATATTGACTCCAAGTGAGCTCATTTCTCTGCATAGTGAGAAGAATATTCAACTCCACTAATCAATGATTAATCTATCATAATCCTTATCATTTGGTGCAATAAGTGGTTCATACATGTCATTAGGGACTTGCTACATCCCCTTATTACTTCACACTTAATTTGCCCCTTGATTAGGTGTCTCCCTTGCTTCCCACAAATCAATATATTTTCTGGTTTTATCTTTTGGAAAGCATATGCTAAATAACTTGATTTAGCACTATTCTTTGGTCTTAATCTCTCTTGTAAAAGGGTAGACACTGCCTCAATCATCAGAGGTAAGACCCCCTTCATTCCATATCATAATGGCTACCAAGGATTCTCCATCAATGCGCTTTAAAGGTCATGGTTTTCACACATGGCAAACCCGCATCAAGTTAATGCTCATGAAGAAGGGGCTCTTCAACATAGTAAATGGGAATGAGAAGAAGCCAAGGACTCTTGCTGATGTTCCTTGTTGGGAAGTAAGAGATGACAAAGCTCGTGCCATCATCACATTGGAGCTTGATGACACTTACATTCATCATGTGGATGGATGCGAAACTTCCAAGGAAGTTTGGGACCAACTCACAACTCTATTTGGGGCTCGATCTAAAAGTTCAAAGTTTGGTTTGCTCATTGAATTTTTTAAGCTAGAAATGAAGTCTGGCACATCCCTAGCCTCACATTTGAACTACATGAAAGGCCTATTAACACAACTTGCAGGAATAGGTCTTAAGATGGATGAAGATGTCTCCATTGGTGTATTACTTAAATCTTTACCTGAAGAATATGACCATGTGGTCACAACCTTGACCAATATGCCAATATCAAAGCTTGTGGACATTGAAGCATCTCTTCTTGAGGAGAGAAAACTAAAGACCAAGCAAATGGAGTCTCCATCGTCATCAACCTTGTCTATTGAAAATGCTTATTATGCAGGATCTAGTAGGTATGGCAAGAACAAAGGCAACTACAACAAGGGCTACAACAACAACAATCTCATTTGTGACTTTTGTCACAAACCTGGCATGTAGAGAAGAATTGTTTTGCCAAGAAGAAGATGCAACGAGTCTACATCATGGAAGAAGTGCAGCAGGAAGAAGACCAAGAAGCAGAAAAAGATGAAGACAAGGGCCACCATCATGAGGCCCTATCTATGATTAGATCAAATCATTTATTCTAAAGTGCTAAAAGCAAGGGCATGCCCTATACACATGGGTGTCCTCTTCACTCATACATGTAGCCACGTCTTGTCACACTCTTCTAAAGTCGTCCCATACCTCTTTTGTACGCATGACTAAAGCCTCTGAGTTCACATTGGCATAACCTATGTATGGCATTGCTAGTCAGACCACGCTCATGCATGCTATCACTGAGCATTGGGTGGTTAATTAGGCTCATGAGAGTCAGCATGACCAACTGCATCATTGAGTGGATTCAGTGTTTGAGGAGGGGTGTTAAAAAATATGGCAAACACCTTCACTAAAATGATGTGTAGGGCACATACCTTGTAACTAGCACTATGCACTAAAGTCATAGATTATGGGCAAATGGATACAAAGGTTATTATGCAATCTTACCATGATGTAAAAGAGTCATTTAGGAGCTCAACATCAGCCAAAGGGGTCGTGATCCCTTGATTAATTGGTGTGATTAGCAAGATTCTAGGGTTGGTGGTCACTTTTAGGTGCTTGAATCTAGGAGGGAAGGTGGAGATGATTTAGATGATGATTAACACCTAATCTTGAGCTTAATCCTCATGTACTTCAGCCTATATAAAGAGGCTCTCATCTATTGAAATCAGCACATTTTATTGCCCCTCACTTATGTTGTCATTATGCTCATCATTATGCTAATTACTTCTTGATTAGTAGCTTAACTTCATCTTCTTCATTTCTATTCAACTATGCAATGGAGCTAGTGTTTGATCCTCCTTAGAATGGTTTTTAACAGGTAGCACTTGGTAGTAGGCTACAAGCACCTAGGTAGCACCAAGATAACAGAAGATAATGATATGGTATCAAGCAGGTAGTAGTTAGGTAGCACCTGCATACTAGCCTGGTAGCACCTGAGAATAAACCAAGCATCTACATACTAACCTAGCAGCATCTGGAAATAAATCTATCATCCACCAGTATACCAATACCTAACAGTAGGAACTTGGTAGCACTTGGTAGTAGCCTGCAAGCACCTAGGTAGCAGTCTACAGATTATACTAGTGTTTCAAATTTAGTAGTGCAAAAACATTACAGCAGAAATTGAAAAACTTTACATTATACAAGTGTTTCAAATTTAGACTAAATGATACCTGTAATCAAGACAATAACTTATATATCCAGTCTACAGCTTTGCAAGAGTGCAAAAACGGCCATCGCATTATGTCAGTTAGAACACTTCTACAACATATACAAGGTTCCAAAGTGGACTCCATAATAAAAATTACATTTAGTTTGTTGGGAACAAAATGGGCTGATCACAAGTCTCGCTATACTATAGTTCGTTCATATGTTCGTACATCCACCTCCTTCGCACAGCTATGCTGTCATCATCTTTCATGATTGGTAGTGGCGTATCTATAGTATAGGCGAGGCGATCCTCGACACCAAGCCATGTATCAAGCCAGCCTCTGAGGACTATCGTAAGATAAGCCTGCATTTCCCCAGGGTCTTGATCTTCCATTTTCTTTACTATACATGCGGTTCCTTGAGGATTCCATAAAGTTTTGTACTCGCTATCATCCACCATGATAATGTTTGTTGGTGAATAGTGAGGATAAGCCTCCCAAAACACGGTCAACTTCTTATAAAACACTGGTTTCTTGGTAATTATCTGGAACTGAAGACATTATGGAATAAGCTTGAGAGGTTATGGAAGGTTTATGAAGCTTGAACCTCATGATTTTCTAGATATTTTTTTCTCAGTCATTGGCAGTGACCTGTGCGAGTTTGCCATGAGGAAGAAGGAGTGTATAGATGTCATTTTCCACCATTATACTATCTAATCAATGTTAAATCCCTTCCACAAGTCATGAAAAGCTCCAATGGTAGATATTTTGCTCCAATAGATGAGAAGATGCACGTAGTTGTCCAGCGCCCTCACGGGTAGAAATCCTCAATGAAGGTTACCAAAGCTAGTCTCATTGTGAAGTTTATTACCTCACAAGTCAAAGCCCTAAGATATGGCAAGCTGTTAACTAGAGATTTAAGCCTTGTATCACTCAAAAAACAAGCAAGAAATAAGAGGAAAGGGGAAAAACATTTTTGGATTAGCATTAATCTTGATTAGCAAATTTTTTCCCAATTTTGGTCCTGGGATTTGAAATTAGGAGCGGCTTCCTCAAAATTTTTTCCTTAGCAAACGCACAGTCCCAAAAGCTTAGAAAATGAATCAAAAAGATTAAATTCACCCAATCAAGAACACCATGAAAGAAAAGAGCTTTTAGATTAGCCTTGGATTAACCTAATTATCCTAGATTAGGATAATTGGATTAACCTAATTATCCTAGATTAGGATGATTAGACTAGGTTTAGAGAGAGAAGAGAGCAATTGACTTATATTATGTTGGTTATCAACAAAAGGTACCCCAAATATAGCCTATTTGACATATATACATGACCACCCCTTTCACACTATCATAAGTGTTGTCCATGGACATGGTCCATTGACCTTGGGTCCATTATTTATTATATGAGACCATTTCACTTTATAACAAATAGAGGCCTTAAAATTTTAATCTTGTTATATTTTGTAGACTCTTATTATGCCTGTTATTTTATTGTAAATATGGTGGCTGGTATTATGTCTATTATAATAGTATACAATTAATACTAACTTGTTTCTATTATAGATTTATTCATGAAAATTCTATTTGCTAAATTTATAATTTTATTTAAACAAAAAAAATGTTTAAATATTAAATAAAACATATAACACCATATTGGGGAATATGGGAATTTTCCACAAGTTTGGGACACGTGGTCAAAAGTTTGGATTAACCATAACTTGAACACCACTAATCCAAAATGAGCGCTTTATAGCTCTTTAGATTCCATTTTTCAAGTGCTTTCCAACGATAGGTCATATGATAGGGTTTTGAGAAACTTACAAACATGTTATCCATGTCCCCTTTTTTAAGTATTCAAAAATGGGAATTGGAAAATTCCCAAATTCACTAATATGGTGTTATATCAGAGATTGAAAATGATATTCGTCATCTCATTATTATTTATAAATCTTACCCTTTCACAAAGTTCTTGAGCTCCATCTTGTAATAGTTGCACCTACATCATTGAACATAGAAAAAAATTAATGTTAAGAAAATAATGATATTTTTACCATATTGAATAATATTTTCACATACCATTCAAAGATAAAACTTGTAATAAAATGTAAACAACACTTACCATTCTTTCTCTTATCTTGTTAAGTGCAATAACCATTCTATTTTCAATATCTTCAATCTCACGAAGATTCAAGGACATGAGACTCTCACCCAACATGTAGCTGTAAAAGTTTTTAGAGGAGATGTCACATGATTTTAAGAAAAGTGTCACATGCAAAATTATACGCAATGTATATCCAAAGTTTTAGCACTATTGAGTAAACTTTCATATGTACTAAGAGTACCTTTGTAGATTCTTTAAGTGGTCTATTTTCTCCCTTGTTGTAAGAGCTTTGCACCTCCAATACTATTTTAACAACCATTGCAAATAAATGAAGATAAAAAAGTTATTTAAACAAAAAAGGAAAAAAAAATATTTTGTGACTTTAGATACGTAAACATAGTTCTTAATGATCTACTACATGTTAAAAACAAGAGGGTTTCTTAATGGTGGACAAACGAATTAAGAAATAAGGGTAGATTAACACTCACATAGAGTAACTCACACAAAGTGTTGATATAAGAATAATGAGACTAGCCATAATGAATGCGACTAAGCACTATGAGTAACTCATAAAGACAAGAGAACTTAATTGAGAAAGGAAGCAATTTTTTTTAACAAAGTTTACATGGTTTAGACCTAAGAGGAGTCCACTCTCTCTCTCTTGTAACTCTCTCTCTCGTGTAGGAGAGAAACACCATAGAAAAGAAATATTGAAAGCTTCATTTGATTAGTAAAATGATTATATCCTTTGTTAGATCCCATAGTTGGTATTTATATTTCCTACCTTTATATACTACCACATATTGATGCACCCCATACTTGGGCAACTCCCCCCAAGCCCATGGCCTTGACCCCACTATTATAGATGGTCCATAAGAACTTTCTTATAAACCATCCCCACCTACATGTTTCATATGTGAAACCTTGCATCGATTAGATAATCCACATGGGTAGGATCTCCAATCATAAGTGCTTGGGTACCAATCATCCAAGGGTGAATGAATGAATGTCATATTTAATCCAATTGTGAGAGCATCATTATACTTTTCACGCATGGTTGTAAATGATCTCCAATAGGTATAACCTTCATCGTTTTCCCTGAAAAAAAACCCAAAACTTACTCTCCAAGAAAGTACATCAAGTTTGCTTTCTTAGCAATGCAAGTATCTGCATTCTCAAGTGGTATGAATCTCTCTAACAATGATTTATAGGAATTTCTAGCAAGTTGAATCAATGTTGTTCCCCTACATTTACCTCACCAAATGCATCCAAAATTTTCTCACATGACCTTCTAAAACTGTTGCGAGTTTCCATGACGCTTCTTCACTAGGTAAACCCTTCTATTTGATGAGGTATTCCACAGTGTGTAGCACCCTTTATCTAGTGGGCTATTTCTTGTACAATGCTTAATCTAATATTAAATGCATAAATTTCATTCACAATTGAGACAACCATGTGGATAGTGTCATCCTTAGTCTTGCATGACTTGAAGTGTTCTTTATGCAACTTCTCACCACATTTATAGCAAAGACCTTTGTTCCTCAACTCATTGTTGTGGCCACTGTCAAAAGTTCCTCTATTTTCCTATGTTGGTAAGATCAATGCTAATAAAAACATTATAAAGCCCTTTGGCAACCAATACAATGGGTAGTTAGTTCCCTTAATCTTATTCCTAATGGTGGAAAGCATCCTAAATACATAATTCAAACCATTTTATTTTGCAATTAATGAATCTATAACACAAAATGCAAATATCCCAACCTACAAGTATTGGCAATGCTCATTTAATGAATTGATAGTGAAGAGACATGCAAATTGTATGAAAATGACACAATGTATTGTAGAAATGTCACTAGCAAGGATGCAAAAGTAGATAACAATGATGACAATGATACCAAAGAAGTTAATGATGAGATCGAACATGCAATGTCGGTGATGACAAAGAAGTGATGATGAGACAACCTTTTTATACTTATGGAATATGCACACCATGTTGGAACAAAAATTTATGTCGTTACACTACTTGAAACCTAAAATTCAATAAAGACAATTCAAACGAACACTCCCCTAGGATGTTTGTTGAAACATTATAGCATGCAAACAGGTCATGAAATCTGACAAAAACGGCTTGAAAGTTTTAAAAATCATGTTACTTTATCAACCAATAAATTTATTAACTTATATGGTATACCTTCTCCACCTCAAATGATAGCTCAATCTAAGACAATTAGAAGAGCATCTTGAGAAGGTGATAATGCGAGAAAATCAGAAAGGTGAGAGCCAAAAGCACCTACTCAAAGGATAGCTCGATATCTAAGACAATCAAAAGAGAATCTTGAGAAGGTGATAATCAGATAAAACGAGAAAGGTAAGATCCAAGAGCACTTACTCTAATATCAACTATTATGTAATGCCCAATCATCATGTGAATGATTCGCTAATTCCCTATTTTTAGCACTTGGTGCTAATGAATTAGCTATAGTCATGCTTGACTCTTTCTTCTTCTCCATCTCAAACCTTTTTTCTGCATTGATTAATATAACAAGTTGGATTTTGACAATAGTTGAATTTTCCTTTCTTCTTAGGATTATCACCCGGGCCCTTCTTGCCATCCTTGCCAAAAGACTAGGTTGATTCCTACTTTAGCTTATAACCACCTTGAGAGAAGGCTTTACCTTTACCTTTACCTTTTTACAGGCACTCCTATACTAATTTTCTTTTATCAATATTTTTCTTCTTACAACAATATTGCAACCAACTCATCAAACATAGGGGAATTTGGGTTACCCTTTATCATAAGAAGATTTGTGGATGAAAAATCTTGGTGTGAATTTGATAAACCCTTCACCAATCAACTGTCTTCATCAATATCTGCAAGATTCTCTCTCAGTTCTTTAATACTTGTGAGAAGCTCATATATCAAGTCTCCTTTATTAATATTATCGCACTCTAACTGCATGCTTGCGTAAGAAGGCTAGCTGGCAGGCGTGGCTCATTACGCACCTAGTAAAGGAAAGCAAGCACATCCCCCCAGCCTACTTGGTAGCTTTACATCAATAAATATAAGGAGTAATGGTTGATTTCATGGAAATTTCAAGCAATGTATGTGCATATGTTCATCGTAATGTATGTGCATATGTTCATCATAACCTCTTTGGGGATGCCTATTATTTTATTTTGGGATATTGTATTTTTGCATGCTCCCTTTTATATCATCTACAAAGATTAATGTGTTCAATCAAGCTATGTGAGTTATTACGCTGTCTGCCAAAATTAATGTGCTTAATCAAGCTATGTGCACTAGTCTGATATGGTCATGATTAATGTGTTTAATTAGATGTGTGCACTGACTACTACTATTTTGGATGTAGGCGAACAATGAGTGGTGGATTATGTGTTAATCGTGGGTGAAACATGTGTTGGACCACTATGAGATATTTTGGAAGACATGTGAACACGTTTTATGGTTTCATATTTAGGCATCTATATTTTGGTAAGGCTAAGGTCGTATACCTTTGTACATACCAAATAGTATTTTATACTTTTGGTAGGCCCAATACTTTATATTAATACTTACTATCTTTTTGTAGAGCTTGCACGCTCATAAACTTAAAAGCACTTACTTGTGCTTTATTTTTGGAATTATCTTTTTAAAAATTAAGCACTTTTTCTAATACATATAAATAAAGAAAAGCACCTGCTTGTGCTCCGTTTTTGAAATTAGCTTTTTGGAAAGTAAGCGCTTTTTCTAATACATATAAATAAAGAAAAGTACTTGCTTGTGCTCTGTTTTTAGAATTATCTTTTTGGGAAGTAAGCACTTTTTCTAATATATATAAATATGGGAGACTCATTTTACAAGGATCACACTTTAATCAGGGGGAGATTCAATCCACTCTTGTGTTGACGTTGACTTCTACTCCATTCTCTATGTTTTTCTTTGTTTGTTTAATTTGGTTTATTAAGGTTTATGCAAATATATGCTCTACTGTAATTTTTGTGTTGAGAAATTAGAGTCTCCTTCTCTCTAAGTGTCTTAGAGGTCATGATAGTGGTATTAGAGATTTGGCGACCACTTAAGGAGAAAGACTTTTGAAGAAAAAGTTTAAAAAAAAATCGAGGTTTACGCAATTTATTTGGTGCAAGGAAGGCCAAAGGTTTAATTTTTATAATATCTAAAGTTTTAAAAAATCAAGGAGAAATATTACGAAAGAGGAAAGGCCTTCAAAAAGCTACAACAAGGGTACAAGTACTTGGACAAAGAGAGGACATCATCAAAGATCCAAAGGATAAAGAGAAGACTCTGAAGCCTACAAAAACATCTGGACATTTTTTTTTTTTGCAAAACCACTTTCTTCAATTCTTAATTCCTTAATAATCAAGCCATATGGATGTGATTTACTAGTAGGGCAAGGGGGCTCCAACCTCCTAGTCTTGGATTCTAGAGTCAATTTCCATAATCTAGGGCCATAATAACTTTTTATTGATTTCTTAAAAAAAGAAGAAGAAGAAGAAGAAGAAGAGATGAATCACAAAATTCACCCTCCTATGCTACTTGGGGTCGTACGCGCTATTGCCATACGCTTTCTTATAAAGCTTTTAATAAATCTTAATTAAGCTTTAAATCTAAAAACGCTTTACTATTCTTTTGTTATTTGATCTCCAAACCTTGTATACCAAATCTTGATATTAAAAGCTTTCTATTGCAAGCTTGGTGTCCTCTATTATTCAAAGCTTACCAATCAAGTTTTCCAAGATTTTACCTCCCCTTCACACTTTGTGACAAAAACAAGAAGAGATAAAATCTAAGTTTAAAGGCTTCCAATGATCCAAGTGTTGAAAAAAATAAACTTTTAC
The DNA here is from genome assembly GCF_041138505.1 of Cibotium barometz. Taxonomy (NCBI): domain Eukaryota; kingdom Viridiplantae; phylum Streptophyta; class Polypodiopsida; order Cyatheales; family Cibotiaceae; genus Cibotium; species Cibotium barometz. The sequence goes on from NC_141067.1 coordinate 49,096,524, forward strand.
ATGATTTTAAGCAAAAATGCCAAAAAAAACATGTTTTAGATTAGTGATATATGTGCCCAAATGAAATTGGAGTGTAATATGATACAAAATAGAAGATTTATAATGGCCTAATCAAATATTTAAACCCTTAAAGATTAATATTAACACTTCTTTAGGCATTAATTGTACACTCTATTTGTAGGTAATGGTTTGTTATAAACAAAAGAGTACATTGAAGATTTGAATAGGTTAGAGAGTAAATCAAGCTATAAGAGTTGACGTGATTATGGATCAATGATAGCTTAATATTCTTATATCTTCAATTGCATCATAAAAAGTGTCTTATACTAGTCATTGCTCTCATCTCTAATCGACATAGATCTAAAAATCTCTCCCGATTCATGTTTGTTCTTCTCTTGATGCTTGATGTTATCTGATGTAGATGATCTCTTTGATTTTGTGGGATTATGGGGGTTCCTAAAATCTTCAAGAGAAGCCCTCCAATCACTTAACTTGAGATTACTAGAGTGAATGGGTAAAAGAGGCAATTTTTAGATCAACAATCATTAATACTACGTAATGACATATACTAGTTGAAAAGATGCAGGGGAGAAGAGAGCTTGAGCTCTTGCAAGCACACACACACTCACAAAACCCTAATAGAGAGCACACAAGGTGAGAGGGCTCAAAATCTTCTTCTTCTTCACTCAACACTCAACACACCATATACAAAGATAAGAGTACAGACAATATGAAAAGGTACTCAACCAAATACATACTAGGGTTCTCTATAGTGTGAACCCAACTAAAATGAGCTGGCGCTATAAATATGCCATCTAGAATGGCTGTCACATAGCTTGTCGTCCCACTGCCCACATATCACCCATGATCTCACCAACCATGCCAGTGTTGTAAGTGCGGGGCCTATCCCCCAGGGGGGTCATCATAGCTTGTCACATAGCTTGTCATCCCACCGCTTCACTAGATGAGCTCGATATCTCAACACTCCCCCTCGAGCTCAACTCCATCTCATGTACACCAAGTGAAGCCCTGAATCTGCGGAGCTTCTCTGTATCCAATGATTTGGTGAAGATGTCAGCTACCTGATCTTGTGTGTTGACATAAACAAGGTCAATATCTCCTGCCAAGACCTTCTCTCTGACAAAATGGTAGTGGACCTCTATAGGCTTTGTGCGTGCATGAAAAACTGGGTTCCTGGCCAACTGTATACTGCTAATGCATAGCCTTCTTTACACCAGGTGTTCTCATAGCTGGGATCCCAAGCTCCTCATCAAGGCTCATCTCTGAGCCACTAGACTTTGCATCAACATGAGAATGCCCTGCAGAAATGTCAGGCATACTAAGGGGCACCCACTTTCTCTTTGCCTTTATGTGATGTACTAATCACATTTGCAGGATTGGTATTATGATGCAGCCTGCCACTCCATGGTCTATCAACTAAACCACTAGATGAGGACTCTCCTTGTCCACTCAAATATTGTGATTGCTGACTTGCATTTTGTGCAACCACATTTCCACTCACATCAGGCCCAATCTAGCTTCTTTTTCAATAGCATACCAGCTGCTCATCTCATTAAAAACAACATCCCTGCTTATCCTCAACTCACGTGTAGCAGGGTTATAACACCTGTATCCCTTTTGCTCAAGGGAATATCCAATAAACACACATTTTTCAGCTTTTGGATCTAGATTAGTTCTCAGCTCATCTGGCACATGCACATATGCAATGCATCCAAAACTTTTAGATGGACAAATCAGGTTTTCTGCCAGTAAATCTCTCCTCTCAAGTTACATCATGTATGGCTGCAATAGGAGTCTTGTTCATGATGTAAACTGCTGTAGAAACAGCCTCAACCCAGTAGCTATGCGGCATATTCCTCTCTTCCATTCAATGCTCACGCAATCTCTGCAGTGTGCCTATTTTTCTGCTCAGCAACTCCATTTTGCTATATTCTCTGCATATGTTCAACTTTAAATTTTGGCAGCCCTGTCACAATTCTTTCGTCTCTGCATAGACTTCATTCTCTGCACATTCACATGTCCAATTCTTTTATGCCAAATGTCTGTGTCTGCAACAATTCCTGAACTATTTGCAAACATCGCAGCACTCACTTCAGGCATGTTTACATTCAACGTAAACATTCTGCCCACTCTGTTGCCTTTTGCAAACTGCACTTGTCTTTAAAGTCTTCAACATAACAACCATCAGGGTTAAACCGAACTTGCAAACCCTACTCAATCATCTGGCCAACTGAAACCAGATTCTTTGTTATGTTTGGAACATGAAGTACATCTCCAAGGTACTTCACTTTGCAATCTTGCATAGACAATGGCACATCTCCAACATGGGCAATTGGATGAGCAGTGTCATCCCCTGTTTCCACAAAACTTGGTCTTTCAAGGTTTTTCATCTCCTTGAACCACTCCCTATGACTTGTCATGTGGTTCGAAGCACCTGAATCAACGTACCATACATCATCTTTATGTGCTGCTTCTACATTTTCAGACATGGCATTAACAACATGCTACATAAAAAAACAAACAACCTTTCATTATCCTCATTGTTTCTGCTCGAGGATGCATAGTTGTTTTGTTGCAATTTCCCATTTTGCATGTCAACCTACTTCTTATAACAATCAGCCTACACATGTCCAGGCTTACCCCACAATAAAAGCATCCACGTGTATCATTATACTGCCTTTGCTAATTTCCACGACCTCTTTGACTCCCCTTGCCTTTGAATTGGCCTCTTCCACCTGCGTGTTGTTGTTGTTGTTGTTGTTGTTGTGAATTCTGGGTTTGTTGTTGGCCTCTTTCACCTACGTGTTGTTGTTGCTGCTGCTGGCCATAATTTTGATCACATGTTAGGCCACCTCCTTGAGGGCGTCCATGGCCTCCTCTACCTCATCCTAATCTTTCTGAACTTGTGTAGAAGGCCTGTTGCTCTGAACTGTTTTTGTGAAGGCCTGTTGCTCTGAACTGTTTTTGTTTTGTGAAGATTGTTGGTCTTTACCCAAGCTCTTCTCTTCTATAATCAGCATAGACACTAAGTCTGTAAAATTGGGAATGTTTTCTCAAGTCTAAATAGACGTCTTGAATGCCTTATATTGTGGCCCGAGACCACGTAGACAAACTTCCACCTTATCATCATCATCTACTGAAACACCAATAGATGCAAGGGATTCCACAATTTTCTTTATCTTCAATGCATAGTCATTCACAGACATACTCTTTTTCTCCACAATATGAAGTTCATTCTTCAACTGTATCTCTCATGCCTTGGTATTCATTTCATAAAGTTTTACCAAGGTGTCCCATGCCTCCTTGGGGGACTTGGCATCCTGTATGTGCCAATCATGGTGTCCTGTATACTAATAGAGAGCCAATACATAACTTTTCTAGCTCCTTGGTTCCAACCCTTGAACTCTTTCACATCTGCAGCAGTCGGATTGATATCCGATATCTCTGGTGTCTCTTCATGCTCACCTTCTATATAGTCCCAATAATCCTTTCCCATCAGGAAATTTGTCAACCTGGACCTCCAAGCATGGAAGTTGTTCGTATCAAACTTCTGAGAAACAATTTGGTTTATGCCATCATTTGACATCTTTCCAGACACACAAATTTACCAGAAACAGCACTCTGGTTTGTCCTGCACAAACTGCTGTATTTTCTGCAGCGGTACTGTAGTACACTCAGATGTCACCAACCACTGACCTCAATGTGCATACATACACCCAATGGCAACTGTTGACCTCCTTGCAGCACACACAGTGTCTGCACAACCAATCTGTCTTCCTGCAGTTCTTAAAACAGAGTTCTACAGAGAATCGATGACTTACCCGTGCCTGCTTTCTGAAAAACGGAGGTCTTGACGCGCCCAAAACGTGTTTTCACCCCAAAAAACTCTGTCCTATAGCTTTACTCTCGCAAATAAAGCTCTTCAATCAAAGATCGTTTGCCGGTGCCTCTCGTAGAGCTCCCGACAAGGGTGTAGTCTCCAACACAGGAAAGAGTAGTTGAAGCTCTTACCCTCGTACCGCTTCTTGTGCTTCTCTTGCTTGTTTTGCAGCTTAGCCCTTAGCATGAACCAGGCTCTGATACCATGAAAATATTCAGGGGAGAAGAGAGCTTGAGCTCTTGCAAAGCACACACACACTCACAAAACCCTAATAGAGAGCACACAAGGTGAGAGGCTGAAAATCTTCTTCTTCTTCACTCAACACTCAACACACCATATACAAAGATAAGAGTACACAATATGAAAAGGTACTCAACCAAATACATACTAGGGTTCTCTATAGTGTGAACCCAACTAAAATGAGCTGGCGCTATAACTATGCCAGTCTCTAGAATGGCTGTCACACAGCCCTTCATCCCACTGGCCGCATATCACCCATGATCTCACCAACCATGCTAGTGGTGTAAGTGTGGGGCCTATCCCCGAAGCGGAGGGTCATCAGTGTCCACCGTCTCACTAGATGAGCTCGATATCTCAACACTAGTTAGATGAGCTCGATATCTCAACACTAGTTACACACATTGTAGAGTGCATAGATATTTAAGGGATAGTGGTAGGCTCTCATACCAACAAATTAGAATTAGAAATTTTGGAGTAATAGGGTGGATAGTAATGGACAAGTTTCACTACTTGAACATAATCATGAAAATTTAATTAACACTAATGATAAGATAATGACATGCTAGAGAGTTGATCTAACACAAACATAATTTCCATTACATGGGGGCATTTAAATAGGTTGTTGCACTTCATTCATTATTCTATGTATTTTCTTAATCCTCATGTACACATGCCCTTATCATCTCTCTTGATTCTAGGTATACCTCCCCCTGATCTTCTTGTTGATTAAATACACATCATGTGCATGCCCACTTGAAGTAGGTGTCTTCATCCTAGGAATCTATCATGCATGTTGAATAGCTTTCTAGGTTTACATTGCTTCCTAACATTTAATAGTTTGATTTCTCACATAAACTTAGCAACACTTCTATCTCTAAGGTGTATCCTGTCCTTCATCACTTATTTTCTAACACTTCCCCTTAACTGTTGAATTCCTATCAGCATACATGTATTGGTTCTACACTCTTACTCATTTTATAAAGTGGTCCACCTCACTTTAAATCTTGGCTACAATTTTGACTTTGACTTGAGTCTTCACACTATTAGGTGGAAAAGGGGTTACAAGTATGGGTGAGACTCATGCTCTCATTACTCCCTTTTAAAAGGGCATATATGAGTCCTAACTTCCTTCCTAGGAAGTAATAATATCCTTTTCCTTCTCTTTAGTCTTATCATGTCTACTTCAACTCAAAGTCCATGCTAGGAGTCTTATCATGCCTAGTGGGAACACCTTTCTAGGTTTATAATTTACTAGTGTATTTTCTCATAACCTTAGCAACACTTCTATCTCTAAGGTGCATACACCCCCTCATTTCAAAATACCCTTGATCACTTACTTTCTAACAAAATAGTCATATCTCCTTTATAGTGTCTATTATCTTAAAGAAAACAAAAACAAGTGTGCAAAGACTTATAGCTCTAGGGTTTTTATCTTTAATATACACACATAACTCAAGAACTTCTTAAAACTTATTGGTTGAAAAATTTATATAGAATTTTGTACATAATATTAAACTCGTTGTTGGTAGAGTAGCTAATAGTACTTTTCTAGTTGTTTTTACTACAAAATATCAACCAAGCATAAGCTAAGGTTCCATTTCAAAGTTGGGGAAATTTTGTGAAATGTATATGGACATTTTCACCAAACCAAAAGGCATAATAACATACTTCAAATTCAAACTTGGAATTATTGAGATCAAAGAAATGAGTTAATGTTATTCATGTAAGATGTTTATAGTATTCAGACATGGAAATATTAATGTTATTCGTATAAGATGTTTATAGTATTGAGACATGGAAATATTACGTAATATGATAACTAAAATCCATATAGCAAGATGAGTTTTAAATTGTTCACAATTTTAGATAGAATATGCACAAAGTTAAATATTTCTTAAAAATTATAAGCCTTCAATATCCAAATGAGAACACATGCACTCATATAAATAAATTTAAGCATCAATGATTAAAATTTATATAAATACAAAGATAGAAAAAAAACTAAAAATTTTACATACAGTTTATTTCTAATGAATGAATACAAATTTAAAGATAGAGTAAAAAATTTCTTTTATGCATCACTTTATGCATAAAAATCAATTTTGATGAAAGTAACACTTAGAAGAGACTAATTATTATGTATTTTTATTGGATGAAATATAAGTGTTATCGTCTTAGTTTTACCTACCTCGACATCCTGAAGAAGACACTCTTTGGAGTGTTTTTTGTCTGCATGCTCTCGATATCTATCCACACCATTCGGTACGCTACAGATATTATAAAGAAATAAATCATTATGTTATGATCTAGTCGTGATTAAAAAGAATAATTTAACTAATCTAACAACTTTAGATTTCTTAAAACAAAGGAAAATCCTAATTTAAATATAGAGCATGAAATCTTTTCTAATGGTACTTCATTTTGAGTGCTAAGACTTATACTATATTTTTTAAAAAAAGTGTTCAAGTATATGAATAATGTAGAAATTTGCAACCTTAATATTCTTACTGTGTAGGGGTAAAATCATGCATAAACACCTATGATTCAAGATAGAAAATTTAACATAAATGAAAAATCCATGTTTTTTAAACTTCACAGAAAACCAAGGTTGATCTAGATTCCATGTGAATCTACTGTGACAAAGCTTCATAATATCAACCTAATCATCACATAATACAAACAAAAACAAGTATGAAATTTCACCCATGTCAGTAGATTCCATCTGAATCTACTGACAAAGCTTCATAATATCAACCTAATCATCATATAATACAAACAAAAACAAGTATGAAATTTCACCCATGTCATCAATGCGCAAGTGTATGTATAGTGTATACAAAAAGATATGGTACTTTTGTAAACAAATCTTATTTGATAACCATCAAAAAGCATTAACATGGTACTGTGACACGAAGTTGGGGTTTGGACTTCGGTCACTTCTTAGAATCAAAAACACATTTGAATGAAACCTCACAGCCTCCTCACCTCCCTTTCTCTCCCTAGGTTAAGATAAAGATATACACATCAAAGGTGAGATCATAATTCATGGAAGGAAAGATGCAAGGCTCCGAAGAAGCAAGAATTTCAGCCAGTCTTGCAGCTCCAAACAAGAGGGCGATTCTTTGTTGGAAGAAAATCTTCCGACTCAGGATTATGTGAACGGAAACATACGGGGAATATTGGTAAGGTTCATTCGTTCGAATTGGACGATTTGGACGGAACATATTAAAAAAAATAAATATAGCAATCACTTACAAGAGGATAAGACACACTTTGCCTTTTAATAAGAAATTAGGAGGAAATAATCATGATTAAGAAGAAATAATGGCCAAAAGTCTATAAAAACAGAGATACACAGAGAATTGTAATTTTAAATCCATATAGGCTGTACAAGAGAAGATTATATAGATGCGTAGAGCTTGAAGAGAGCTTCCCATCTATATAAAAACTTTCAAAAATGGGCAAGCGAGCGAAAAGTTATGAGCATTTTACTACAAGACTATAAAACTGCCAAAATTCTATAAAAATAGAGATACACAGAGAATTGCAGTTTTAAATCCATATAGGCTGTGCAAGAGAGGATTAGATAGATGCGTAGAGTTTGAAGAGAGCTTCACGCCCATATAAAAACTTTCAAAAACGGACAACCGAGCGAAAAGTTATGAGCATTTTACTACAAGACTATAAAACTGCCAAAATTCGCCTAAAAATTAGCAACTTTGGGAGAAATTCTAATCATCAATGAAGTAAGGGATTAAGAAATTAGTTACATGAGTGGAAAGAGCATAGAAAGAGCTTCCTAGCCATATGATCAATTTTAGAAATCAATACCCGAGTGATGAGTAATTATCAGTTGAAATTTGGGTATTGGACCACAAAAACTGCACTTCTCTCTCTTTGCATGAAACCTCAATTTTCACATAGCCTCTTGCCTTTCATCTCCTTCATGATTCAAGCTAGAGGGTAAGGGTTAACATTGCTCAGCAGACAATCGTAAAGATTTACCTTTGGTCCCCAAAGTCTTTCCACATGCTCATTACTGCTAAAACCATTGGTACCTCCAAAGGAGGGCGGCAATAAGGCAAGGGCTACCTTGAGAAGTCACAGGCCCGCCAAGATAATAACTCCTTATCCCACTTATCATGAATCATCAAAGAGGTCCAAAATTGGGTTAAGCATGAGGTGCTAAATGAGACATTCACATGTAAAGAGAGTGTTTGAATAAGGGTTTGAAAGATAAGAGAATGGCAATGACACAAAATGCTCAATTGAGGAGGCTCATTCCTTGATTTGAAAGGGAGAGGAGGGCTCCTTTTATAGGTGGAGAATCACCCTCTCTTCCATTGTTACAAATTACAACATAAAAATCTTCAACCCTTCAGTGACATAAGGGTAGATGTCACCACCATCAATTGTCCTCTTAGGCTAAGTCTTCTATTGATTATTAAATTGAAGACTTTTTGACTTTGAGAGTGTGATGAGATAATAGCCAAGCCTAAGTGGTGTGTAGGTGGAGATCCCACTTACACATGGCGGAATTCTCCTCTTCCATGTAGGCATTCTAGAAGAATCTTTCCCAATTATGCACCTACACACACTCCTCCACATGCCTTCCACACTCCCCAACTTGTAGCCTTATGGTGAATACCATATTAATAATACAATTAAAATCCATGTGAGCATGAAGGCCCACTTTTATTTTCCACATCACTAGCCTATCTACCATACCAAAGTATTTATCAAGCATACTTGTGGCATTTACAATGTGTGCACCCTAAATCAAGTAAAACCATTATATTTGAAGATAGAATGCTATTATCGGGGTAGCCGCCAAGCCGTCGCATCACCACGCCGAGTGGGCGCCACAATCTTCTTGGACAAGCTTCCACCTTATTATCATTAAGAAACCATCAAAATATGCACAAAATTGAAAATAAAAGATATCAATTTTTCATGTCACATCTTTCCCCCCCAGCAGATCCTCCATGCTTGTCTTGGGGGTCTGCTGGCCATGGTGCTCGAGGGTAAAATATCTTTAGCCAGTACTCATTGGCACGTCTGGGAACCTCCTGGCCACTTGCATCTTCTAGAAGATAGATATTATTTTTGAACTTTTGCTTTATCCTGAAGGGGCCTTCCCAGCGTCGAAGAAGCTTCTTATCTAGCCGTTTCTCCACACGGCCATCATACCTCTTTTCCTCCTGGATCAAATAAAACTATCCCCCCAGCCCCACATTGCCTGGAAGGGCTAAAGGCTCCATCAAAATGCATAGTGAAAGCAGTTGGTGGCGTTTCCAAATCTTCATATACTTCTTCCTTTGCTCCTGTTCCTTCTTCCTCTCCTTCCTTGTAAGCAAATCTGCAAGAGAGACCCTAGTGGTGTTTTCTGTAATAAAAGTGAAAGAGAATTATTAAAGCTCACAAATCCACTTTGCAAACTTCCCTCCTGCAGGATTGGGTTTGCGGACCAAGAATTGTAAAGAAGGTTGAGATGTGAGGAAGAAAAAAGGGCAAGGTAATAAGTATGACCTGAACTTCTTTACTGCAAAAACAAGAGACAAACCACCTTTCTCCATTTCACCATACCTCTCCTCGGCATCAGTGAATTGTCGGCTTGCATAATACACTGGTTGCATACGCCCTTGCTCTCCCTTTTGCAAGAGTATAGCACCCACTGAATGTGATGAGACACTTGGGTTCACATAAAAGTCCTCCCCCCACCTAGGAGGTTGAACAATTGGACTTTGACTCATGCATTCCTTGAGCAAACAAAAAGATTGAATCACTACAAGACAATGCTGCCATACACGCATTTCATACACGCAATAAATTACGAGCGCGAGTATGGTCGCGCCTGTATTTGAATAGAATCGGTCGTGTGTATTTTATCATTTAAGGTCGCGTGTATATTTGCATTTATCAACGCGTGTATAAACGCGTTTATATACACGTAGTAATACACGCATTTATACACGCTACCATACACGGATTAATACACGCTATCATACACGGATTAATACATGCCACCATACATGGATTAATACACGCATGGTAAAGAAAAACTGAAAAAAAACTGAATTCCTTTACAAAATTAAAAACTATTTTCTTTAAACCATCTCATAGTACATTACAGTATACATCATTACACAATCCCACTACATGCATTTACAACAATGAAATATATTCAAAAATAAATCATGCATATGAGATGATAGAAATGTCATCAATTTAGAACGTACAGTGACGGATTGGTTAGGGTTCGATCTCATCTTCAATAAGATCCATCCTTGCCAAACGATCAACATCAATATCCATTTGATCAATTTGTAAGGCTACGATTAAATTTATTCCACTATCGATATTCTGTACTCCATTGATAATGGTATCGATGTCCTAATCATCCTCATCAACGTCACCATCATCCTCAATGGTAGGGTCATTCTCATGATCATGAGAAATGGCACGCTCATCCTCATTATCATGATCATCTCTTATTTCTTGATCATCGATCACAACATCTTCATTGGCATGTTCGACATCATCTTCATTGCGGCTTGTTACATCCTCCATATGCTCCATATCAGTGAATGTATTATACATCACTTTGGAACGTGGTGCAATAGGGATGACGTACCACCATTTAATGTCATGCACCATTGGTAGATAGATAACCTACTCAAATACACATAGTACAGTAATTAATTAGCATATCAAAAGTCAAGGGGTACGTGAGCTTAGATATATATGTACATGAAACACATTAGTAAAAAAAAGCATACCTGCTCACATTGTTGTGGCAATACGAGCCTATCTTTCTTTGTTTGCCAAAACTTTGTAGAGTCAATAGTTACATAGCCACTTGCATGGCGTTTTATCGTTGCATCAGGCCCTTTTCCACCACGTTCATTTGCCATTTGACATCCAAAACATACACAAAGAAGCGATCAAAGTCAAGCCTAAATATGTCTTGGATTATGCCACAATAATCATCCATTTTTCCATTAGCTCCCTCAAAGCTTCTAATGACACCGCAATCTTGTGTATTTCTCTTTTCATCAATTCTTTGTGTTCGAAAATGCTTGCCTTCACACCATATAGCATTGAACATAGTGCACTGGACCAAAATAGAAGCAATATTTGTGTAAGCAATGTGAATAAATATTAAAAGCAAATCACTTACAACTAATGCAAAACATTAGTTCTATGTACCTTTAACATGCATCCTCGTGCATACTCTCATTCTTCCGCCGTGATATGCAGCCCCTCGTCGCTCTCTGCTCTCTCCATTTCCTCATGCAACCAATCAACATGGATATCATTCGGAAGTGTTGCTAGATGCTTAGGGTACGCCTTCTGAGAGCCATGTTGCCTCCGAGAAAGAGTGCTCTTTCTGCTTGCCTTTTTGTCTTTGCATCCTCATATCTTGTAACCCATCTTCTCATCACATCACTATTAAGGATACAAGTGAAATTGAGATCATCAATCAATGTTCTGTCAATTACTTTACTCTGTCCTTTTCCTTGAGGCACAATAGAGGTCATCCTCAAGTCCTCTTCATTGCTCCATAGTCGTGGCAAAGAGCTGTCCACCTGACCAAGAAATTCTGAGATATATACAAGAGACTCTTGTATCAACCAACCCTCGGCCATGCTTCCTTCAGGCCTTGCACTTTGCCTCACAAAGTCTTTTAAGGTCTTCATGAAGCACTCTAGGAAGAACATCCAACGTGCATGCACAGTACCACATAAAGCAATTTCGTCCACAAATGCACAATGAGATGTAGTTGACTTGTGAGAATGGTTCGCGGAAAAGTCTCCTCTACCAAACAAACCACCTCCACTGCCATAACACGCGTATCATCCAACGTGGCGGCTGGATCAATTGCTTTGGAACTAACATATTTGAAAAATAAATAAATAGTACGTTATACCTCATGCACGTTCATTTTGCAAGGTATAATGCTGCGACCCGCAAGTCCTCACGTACGCTAACATTGTCTCGTTTACCAATAATATGTTCCCAAATACCAGATCCCACTTTCTTGAAGATGTGCATGGGATCAAGAAGATGGTTGATCTTAAGATGGGTCCAATATGGCAGCCGAAAAAAAATGGAGTACTTACACAAGGGATTGCTCTATGTGACCTTTAATCCAACTAGAGACTACACAAAACAAGATTGAAAAAACATTACTATACCTGTTCATGCCATCTGGAGGAAGAATAGTTGTAGACTCCCAAATACGCTTCCAATCTTTTGCATGAAGTGTTTGTGGAGGAATGTTACTCTTACTAGCAACATATTTAGGATGATCTGAGGGGAGAAATCGATGATGATTATCGAATATGGTCTTACACAAACCGTCAGCCATCTCATGTACTAACGAAGGGCCACAAACAGGACATGCATGTTTACCCGATGTTTTTAAACCTGTTAAAATATAAATAAAAGTTAGAATAATAAGGTCAATATGTATAATTAATATATATAGCCAATAGTATTAGAGTAGGGAGGTAATTAGAATTCTTACCAGAACAATCGCTGTATCCTGGAAAGTCATGCATTGTCCACATCAACACTGCTTTTAAGTCGAAGTGTCGAGAGGAGGGAGGCCTACTAATGTCCACCACCGCAACACCTCTCCATAGTTCCTCCAACTCATCAATCAACGGTTCAAGATAAACATCCATATGCTTGACTTTATGTTTCCCTGGAATTAGAAGAGATAACATAAGATGTCCCTTCTTGATCGCCATTGATGGTGGAAGGTTGTAATTCACCAACACAACTGGCCACACGCTGTATGCGGTGCTTTTAAAACCAAATGGATTCACTCCATCCATACCTAGGCCAAGTCTCAAGTTTCTGAGCTCTGTTTTAAAGCTGGGCCACTCATCTTCAATATGCTTCCAAGCAGGAGTGTCTGCGGGAATTCTCCACATGCCATCATCCGATCGATGTGAGGAATGCCATGACATGAGCTCTGCTATGGATTTGCACTTGAACATGTGTTTTGATGCGAGGAATTATAGGAAAGTGTCGCAAGACTTTACGAGGTACATCAAAACTCTTCATATATGTTCTATACCTTGCTTCACCACAAGTGGGACAATGTCGAGCCTCCTTATGCGTCCCACGAAAGAGAATGCAATCATTGACGCATGCATGTATGCGATCATAATCCAATCCTCCAAGAGATGTCACATAGCGCCTCGCTATGTCTCTTGAGGTGGGTAGTCTATTTTCCTTTGGAAGCATGTTTGATAATAGCCTGCATTCAATATCATCAATTATAATTAGTCTTAAATCTTAAACCTTAAACCACTAATTCAAATTTGTAAGTTAGAATGCTTACTTCAATAATGCGTCAAGACTTGCATTGCTCCATCCATAAACTGTTTGTATATTGAGTAGTTCAAGTGAAGCACGTAAAACAGAGAATGTGCACCCTTCAAACACCGGTGTCGATGAAGCCTTGTAAAGATGCTCTTGTTCCATATCATCGTCATCCATACCTTTGGGATCATCCTTAAAAAGATTCCGCACCATATCATCAAGCACCTCCTCTTCCACAACTTCGTGGGGTGCAGGGCTATTGTCATCCCTTTCCCACTCATCTCTGACAATAGATCCCGAAGCTCCAGCATCATCTCGTCGACGCTTTGCGTGCTCTCGTCGCATGTAGGGCACCATGTTAGGGTATGGTACTGCATCTTGCTTCAATTAGAGTTTATATATTACAACTCTATTAATTTAATTTGGATACCATGAGTCATTTGAATACCATCAATTTACATCTACTCACCTCTAAACCTGTTTGATTCCATTCTCCATACATGGAGATATGATTCAAAGTAATTCGACGTGCTCGTACAATGCATCCTTGACATCGATAACACATACATTTGATCCGTTGTCCCAACCACACATCGCGATTATGATGATGCATTGTCTCATCTTCCCCAGAACTGCTTGAAGAGGTTGATGACATCCTATGTACAATCCAGAAAACACAAAATCATAATATGTTTTTAATGAAAGTATAAAAAATCGCGTGTATTGACGCGGCTATTTCCTAAAAATTGCGTGTATTAACGCGGCTATTTCCTAAAAACCGCGTGTATTAATGCGGGTAATTTCAGCAAAACGCGTGTATAAACGCAGCTAAATTGCATACACGCGAAGATACACGCATTTATAAATGCAACTATAAACGCGACGGTCTGTTTAAACTAAAAATAGCCCGCCTTCCCCAAATAAAGATTTTGAACTAACATATCAACACTGCTTTCGTTTTTGCTCTTCCAACAGAAACGAAACCTAAGTGCAAGGAGGGAGCAGAGAAGCAGCACACACGGGAGGAAACCGAGCAAGAAAGAAGACTCACTTTTTCAGAGGTGAGTCAGTTTGTCCTTTGCCTTGTCTCCTTCCTCAGATTTGTTTATGCTATTTTCTCTTTGCTTTTTGGGTTTGTCTCCGTCCTTTTGCTTCTGTGCACATGATTGGGTGAATGATTCTGACAGGGGCGACAGTGGACCTTTTATAAGGACACTTTGTCGGAGGTCGGTCCCTTTGAATTTTTTTTTTTGCGCAGGTCGCGTGTAGAAATGTGTGTAAAAGCGCGTGTATCCTGTCTGCAGAGTATGTTCACGCGGATATCCACGCGTTTCTGGACGGATGTATACACGCGTTTTTTGACGGGTTTATACACGCGTTTCTGCACGGATGTATACACGAGACTGCGTTTCCTGTTTCTATGGTTTGCAGGCAACGCATATGACTTGAATGATGATATTTGTGTGAGTCAAGAGACAGCCCATGATGTACATGAGGATTATTTTTGCAGGTTCTTTATGGATATTCCAGGTTCTTCATCCGATCCATTTGCGTACAGCAATTGGCTGATGGAGATGTTGAATCATTTTGGGCGCCATCCTAGTCCAGTTGAGCTTACAGAGTATATGTATGCCCATACCCCTCCTTCCCTGCCTAGTGTCTATACCCCTACCATGAGTATCCAGGGCACTCCAGTGCCGTCTATGCCTACGAGTCTGACGAGATGGCATGCAGCTTCTCCTCTTCCACATCCACCGAGGAGACATACCTCGTCCCAGACACACTCACGCACACCCTCACAACCACCATCACGTGCTCCCTCCAGAGCCACCGTCACGTCAGGGCTCACAGCCACCGTCACGTAGACAATCCCCCAATCGTGACTCCACCCGCAGTATTAGGAAGAGTGGGAGTGGAGGATGCGGCAGGTGCTTTGGTGGGGGAGGTGGGGGAGGTAGTAGGGCACGCGGTGAGAGAGGAGATAGAGGGAGAAGAGTTAGAGGAGATAGTTCGGAAGAGGAGGAGATGAGAGAGGTGGAGAGAATGGTCTGCTATGATGTGACGGATAGGGGCGGGATAGTGATGGCGAGGGGGAGGGAGGTAATGGAGTACATGCGTGGGGTAGTATCAAACTCATATAGAAATTATTTTATTAAATTTAAAGATCAAAATAGCCGATTAGTTGGGGAGGTGATAGAGGCTGTACATAGTCGGTATCCCAATCCCCCACATGCTACATTCTCGGATGTATGGGGAAGGACGCGAATAAGGGAGATCTTAAGTAATAAAAGATCTCACCTTAAAAAACTCGCCTACGATGACCGGCTAAATGTAGCTGCAGGTGGCTATCCTGCCGAGAAACCTGCCACACTGCGCACAAACGCGAGTGGAAGGAGGCAAAGAAACGAGCAGAGGGTGGTGTGAAGAGCAGGCAGCATGTGGAGGCACGACGGATCTAGATGGAGACCATTGGATCTTCGCATTTCGGATCTGGCGGCGTCGAGTCATGGGAGGCAGAGTTCGTAAGTATCTTGCCACTTTATTTGATTGCTTACTTAATTCATTGATTCTATGATTGTTTTAATCTTACAAATTGTGTTGATTATGATACAGCGACGGGTTACGGGGAGGAAGCCCACAACCCACGATACTGCATATGCTCGTCGGCATAGCAGATGTGACACGTGGGCCATCTTCAGAGCCGAGGGACGTATTACGGACGCGCAGTTTGAGATGGCCATGAGACCATACGGTCGACAGGTACTTGAAAATTCTAAACGAATGATTTTCGTTTATTAAATTACATATATATATACTTATATACTATATATTACTTAAACAGGCACAAGCTGCTGATGATTCACCCGCCGTCACTGCAGAGGGTGGACGTGAGCACTACTCATCAGACATTCCGACGGATGTGAGCTCATCTGAGCATGGAGGGAGCACCGAGTCATCATCAAGGTCTGAGTAGGACTCAGACTTATAGTATCACATTCCATATTGAGGATATGGTTGTATATATTTTTTTGTAAACTGAAGCCATGGGCTACTTCGAGATATGGACTCCCTTGTATATATGTGTGAACTTTTGATAGTAATATTGAATCGTGAATCGATAGTATTACATTCATGTCTGTCTTGAATCGTGTATTGACAATGTATGCATTCATGTCGTTCTTGTCTTAATTTCCCTCGTGTATATGTTCTTCGTGGATGGTCTAATGCACACAAAAAAAAAAATCCAGAGAGTGTTATTGGGTGTTGGAATGCTGGAACAGTATTCAGGCACCAAATAGCACTCTCTGGATTTTTTTATTGCTCTCTGTTCGCGTGTATAAACGCTTCAGAACTGCTAAAAATTGCGTGTATATACGTGGATACTCTGTAAAATACGCGTGTATATACGCGGATACTCTGTAAAATATGCGTGTATAAACACGTCAAAACTAACAATTACGCGTGTATAAGCGTATCTAAATTAAAAAAACGCGTGTATAGACGCATGTATCAACGCGTGTGAGTACATCTGAAATGAACAGAATGCGTGTATACACCCGTGTATGAGTGCGTCTGGGAGGTCCTGTACACGCGCTTTTACACGCATGTCTCTGGCCGCGATGATACACGCGCTGATACACGGGCCCGCTACTTTTTTTCACAAGTCATTTTTAGCGGCTAGGAGCACGGGTATGAGCCCGATCCCTTGTAGTGAATTTGATCGGGTCCCCATTGGAAAGAAACATTCTTCTTTGTTAAAAGATTTATAGGATACATCTTCTCAGAGAACATGTCAACAAAGCGTTGGTAATACTTTGTTTTACCCAAAATCCTCCTTACCTCCCGTACATTGGTAGGTGGTGGGAGGGCCACAATTGCCTGCACCTTCTCAAGATCCATCTCTATGCCTTCTTCTGAGATAACATGTCCCAAGAGAACCACCTTCCTGCGTGCCAAGCGGCATTTTCCAGGATTAAGACACCCTTTTGCATCATCAATACTTTGCAAGGCCAACCTCAACTTTTCCAAAGTGATCCATGCGGCTTGAATAAATGCAAAAATCATCTAGAAAGACCCTTATAAACTTTCCCAAGTAAGGTGCAAATACCTGACTCATGAAGCGTTGAAAAGTTGCTGGTGCATTGGTCAAGCCAAATGGCATCACCCTATAGGCATACACTCCCCAAGGGGCGATAAATGAGGTTTTCCTTTGATCTTCTTCACAAATCTGGATTTGGAAGTATCCAGAGTATCCATCACACTGAATACAACTCATTCATCACCCCAAGGGGTGATAAATGAGGTTTTCCTTTGATCTTCTTCACAAATCTGGATTTGGAAGTATCCAGAGTATCCATCACACACTGAATACAACTCATGAGCTGCAACTTGATCCAAAATCTCATCCTGAAAGGGTAGAGGATAATAATCCCTCTTTGTGCATGCATTCAGAGGGCAAAAGTCCACACACACACGTCATTTTCCACCCTTTTTGGGAGTGACTACAACTGGGGAAATCCACTCTGAAGTCTCTACTAGAAAAATAAATCCAGCTTCAAGCAACTTAGTTACCTCCTTCTTAAGCACCTCCGCTTGCACTACTCCCAAACGCCTTAGCCGCTGCACCAATGGCTTACTTTGGGGCTTGAGATCAATCTTGTGCTCTACTAGGGTAACTTGGCGTACTTGTGAGTAGCTGTTTGCAAAAAGGTTAGGAAATCCATCCAACATTTTTAAGTAATTCTCCCTTTCATCAGTACCTGCTATGGACTCATCAAGAAGAAGTTCATTTTGTTGGTGAAGACTAGTGAGGTCCACATCTCCTTTCTTGCACATGGTTGAAGAAGCTTCCCCTTCCAAGGCTCCATTGTCTTCAGCATCCCCTCGATCCCTTCCCAGGGAAAGACCAAATGCAACTCCCTCCACCTCTCCTTCTGAGATGGAATCCTCGGAGCTACCACTTGTCTCTTCTTCATCGGATGACTCCAACTCTGAACTTTCGGAAGTTGAAGGTTCACCTCTTACCACTTTCTTGCGACGACTCTTGATGTTGTAGTGGACCTTCTTATTCTCACCTTGTAGAATAAGATCACATGTCTCCCACTTTTGAATTGCCTTCACTTGGCGAAGCCATGGCCTACCCAATATCAATGGGTGAGCCCTAGTATCAGGCTTTGTAGGAATGACCTGGAAAGTTGTAGGCACAGAAACACCACATACATCCATTCCCAAATTCCTGACAATTCCTAAGGTTTTCACCCTAGTATTATCAGCAAGTTTGATGCAATAGGGAGAGTTGGTAGAAGACAACTTTAAATCAGCATCTTTCATTGTTTTTTCACTCATGACATTGATTGATGCACCTCCATCAATGTATGCATTAGAAATTGTTTGCCCCTCAATGATGACATCAATCACACGCACATCATCTCCTACATCAATATCCACCTTCTGAACCATAGGAGTCCCATTATCCCTCTTCTTCTTTTTCTTAGATTCCCTTGTGCTAGCCAGCTTACCCCATTCCTTTCTGAGCTTTGGAGAGAGTGCCAAAAGCTGCCCAAATGTGATTTGTGCTGTTTTCTCCCTAAGATCTGTTAAGAGATCATAACTAAGAGATCCTTGTCCAAGAGGAAAGTCAGATTGTCCAATTTTTCTCCTAGATGACTTCTTCTTCTTCTTATTTTTCTCCTCTTCTTCAAATTTATCCTCTTGTTCTTCTTCTTCCTGGCTTCTAGTTTTACAACCCCTTTTTGCCATTAATGGCATCAATGTTTCCTCTTCTTCTGAGCATATTTCCTCTAAAAGTGCTAAACTTTTATTCTCACTTTTTCTCAACTTTGGACACTCAGTGCGATAGTGCCCTTCTCTTGACATTCATAGCATGTGACACTACTTCTATCCCTAGGTTTATCCTCAGCTCGTGGAACCCTAGGTGGCCTTGCATTAACTAAGTGTAACTTCAAATCAGCAAATTCTGCCATAAGTTGTGCAATGTTATGATCCAAGGATGGAGCTTGTACCTGAGATGTTGAGGCTATCTCTACTCGTGGTGGGGTTGGCACATTCAGAGAAGATTAGAATGTGGACTCAATATGAAGAGTGGCCTCCTTCTTCAAAGCAATACGAAGAGCCTCTTTAAAATTAGTGGGATCTTTGCTAATGACTTTTCCATGCAAGCAGGGATCCAAAGCCCTGATAAACTTGCTCATCTTAAGGTGCTCCATTGCTAAAGAACTCTTTGAATCTTCTATAGAAGGTGAAGAAGAAGAAGCAACAACATGTAAAGCAGCTTGTTGATATTTGATGAATAAGGATTCATACCTCATTGAAAAGGCAGAAACTGACTCTCCTTCCTTTTGGAAAATTTGATCCAATTGCAATAGTAAAGCATTTGATGACTCCACTGTCCCAAATCTCTCCTTCATTGCTTTGGTCAACCTTTCCCAATCATTCTTGGACTCCTCTGGCGGCAAAGCCTCATGCCAAGTTAAGGCCACACCCTCCAAGAAATCTGGAAGTATTTCTATCCTCTCCTTCATAGACCAACCCGTCAAGCGGCATGCTCGGTTAAACTCTCGGAGATAACTCCCCGGGTCTTCTCCTTCCGATCCTTGGAACACCGGAATGTTGAACATCTTGCACCAAAAGATGAGTAGCAACAAGGAAATTTTACTTGTTTCAAAATAACTTTCCTTTAATCATGCGGGACCTTGAGGTTGAAATAGAATAATTCTAAGTAAAACTTGCCCGTCAACTCCACCGAAAGATGTGACACGAAGTTGGGGTTTGGACTTCGGTCACTTCTTAGAATCAAAAACACATTTGAATGAAACCTCACAGTCTCCTCACCTCTCTTTCTCTCCCTAGGTTAAGATAAAGATATACACATCAAAGGTGAGATCATAATTCATGGAAGGAAAGATGCAAGGCTCCGGAGAAGCAAGAATTTCATCCAGTCTTGCAGCTCCAAACAAGAGGGCGATTCTTTGTTGGAAGAAAATCTTCCGACTCAGGATTATGTGAACGAAAACATACGAAAAATATTTGTAAGGTTCATCTGTTCGAATTGGGCGATTTGGACGGAACATATTAAAGAAAATAAATATAGCAATCACTTACTAGAGGATAAGACACATGGGGTTTGCCTTTTAATAAGAGATTAGGAGGAATTAATCATGATTAAGAAGAAATAATGGCCAAAAGTCTATAAAAACAGAGATACAAAGAGAATTGCAATTTTAAATCCATATAGTCTGTGCAAGAGAAGATTACATAGATGGGTAGAGCTTGAAGAGAGCTTCGCATCTATATAAAAACTTTCAAAAACGGGCAACCGAGCGAAAAGTTATGAGCATTTTACTACAAGACTATAAAACTGCCAAAATTCTATCAAAACAGAGATACACAGAGAATTGCAGTTTTAAATCCATATAAGCTATGCAAGAGAGGATTAGATAGATGCGTAGAGCTTGAAGAGAGCTTTGCGCCCATATAAAAACTTTCAAAAACGGACAACTGAGCGAAAAGTTATGAACATTTTACTACAAGACTATAAAACTGCCAAAATTCACCTAAAAATTAGCAACCTTGGGAGAAATTCTAATCATCAATGAAGTAAGGGATTAAGAAATTAGTTACATGAGTGGAAAGAGCATAGAAAGAGCTTCCTAGCCATATGATCAATTTTAGAAACCAATACTCGAGTGATGAGTAATTACTGGTTGAAATTTGGGTATTGGACCACAAAAACTGCACGTCTCTCTCTTTGCATGAAACCTCAATTTTCACATAGCCTCTTGCCTTTCATCTCCTTCATGATTCAAGCTAGAGGATAAGGGTTAACATTGCTCAGCAGACAATCGTAAAGATTTACCTATGGTCCCCAAAGTCTTTCCACATGCTCATTACCGCTAAAACCATTGGTACCTCCAAAGGAGGGCGGCAATAAGGCAAGGGCTACCTTGAGAGGTCACAAGCCCGCCAAGATAATAACTCCTTATCCCACTTATCATGAATCATCAATTACGCACCTACACACACTCCTCCACATGCCTTCCACACTCCCCAACTTGTAGCCTTATGGTGAATACCATATTAATAATACAATTAAAATCCATGTGAGCATGAAGGCCCACTTTTATTTTCCACATCACTAGCCTATCTACCATACCAAAGTATTTATCAAGCTTACTTGTGGCATTTACAATGTGTGCACCCTAAATCAAGTAAAACCATTATATTTGAAGATAGAATACTGTTATCGGGGTAGCTGCCAAGCTGCCGCATCACCACGCCGTTATTCCATTGTGGGCGCCGCAATCTTCTTGGACAAGCTTCCACCTTATTATCATTGAGAAACCATCAAAATATGCACAAAATTGAAAATGAAAGATATCAATTTTTCATGTCACAGTACCTCATTGAAAAATTATATTTCTTTAGATAAAAAGAGTTGATATAAGCCAATTTAACACAACTTAGACAAATACTTTAAAAGACATTCGATTAAGTGCATGCATAGACAAAGAAGTCTCCCTTTGAGGTTGCGAGTTGATATGAGCCAATTTAACACAACTTAGACAAATACTTTAAAAGACATTCGATTAAGTGCATGCATAGACAAAGAAGTCTCCCTTTGAGGTTGCATATGGTTGTCTGATTATTAACTTGACACCTCGAGCTCTCAAAATTCTCACAAGGAATTATGGTGTAGACCAGGTTGTTCAAGGTTTGGACTAGCTATTGTGACAAGTTCAAGAAGAAATATGGAAGGCACAGCAAAGAAAATTGAAGATGGTGACAAACATCATCAGGATAGCACTTTCAAAAAAGAGATTGTGTTTTTTTGAAGACCATGAATCGGCTCAAACATCATAGGGAAGTTGCTTCCAAACTAGCTCCAAAAAGGAACGACCCATTGACTACGATTTTATTAAGAAGCTCAGTGATGTAGTTTTTAAGCTAGAACTACCAAGCCATTGGAGGATGCATCTAGTCTTTCATTCAAGAAACTTTGTAGAGTATCATGTAGCACTCTATTGAATGAGGATAAACTTTGTAGAGTATCACGTAGCACTCTATTGAATGAGGATAAACTTGAGTTGGTGGATGACAAAGGCTTACATGAGGTCATACTACCGAAGAATTTTGTTTTACACTAGTACAAGTGAGGTTCTAGTCAACAAACATAGCTCTAGCATCTCCTCGAGTTTGAAAGGGCTACCTAATCTAATAGTCAGTTAGATTTTATGAGGATCAGTTCACAAGATCTTTCCCATTGTTGAGAGCTTATCAAAAGTCCAAGAAGCTGAGGACATCTATAATGCATGTACGAGAGAATGTGACACCTATGAGTATGCATGACACACTCATACATAGGATAGCAACTCACATGTAAAGTTTGACACTCCACATAACATGTGGCACTACCATGTGGTAGTGGCTCCAAGAGTATAAGTTTGTTTGCATTCAACTAAATGGATGTGTATCCCATGAACCTGGAAAGTACCTTCACGAAAAAATATCAGGAATCTCAGAGAGAACATTATGGTAAACACATGCTTGTTAAGATATGGCAAATAATGAGCTAGAGCATTGTCTGTTTTACTTGATTCCATGTCTAGTGCTCCTCTACAACCCTTCCCCCTTCCCAAAAAGTGGTTTGCATCTTCTATCATGATCTGACATTTAAAATAGGATTTGAATTAAACAAACAGTGAAAAATAAGTATCACAAAAATGGAGAAAATTCTAACCTTCTGATTCTCATCTTCCTCTAGAACTTCATCCTTTCACATATTGATGGAGCCTTGGTTGTCCTCTTTAGGCTCTACATATTCTACCTTCTCCCTTCCAATATCACCAATCTCGAGCCCTTCTCAAACATAAAGCTAGAGCTGAAGATGCATCTATGAACTTGTCATTGGATGTCTCTATTCCTAGAGAAATAAACTCCTTCAAAGATTCATTCTCCACATGAATAAGCCTTGAAACAGCCTCACATCCCCGTGCAATAATGGAAAAGAAGTAGTCCTCCTCCCTGAAGTTGAAGAGACTTTGAATATGAGGAATCAAAATGAAGTCCTTCCCATTAGGACCTCAATGGAAGGCTTCTTGGGCCCTTTTATTTGGCAGTTTAAGGAGTCAAATCTTTTCTCTTAAGAAGAAACGTTTTCTAATTAGAAGCTTCAAAACGGCTACTTTATTCGAATTTGAAGTTTGGGGGAAAAATGGAATTTAAAATCTAGCGGACAAAACCATATCATGTAACATATCTATGGAAAGCTCTTGATGCGTAGATCACGGATCTATAATCTCCGCTCAAATCGGAGCTTGTATGTAGAAGTTATGGAGGTCCAAAAATTGTAAAATTGCCTCCCCCCTTTTTGGGGGGAAAAGTGCACCCTTTGACCACTCTTACACCTCTCTTACAAACCTAACATTTCAGTACACATGGCAACCCCCCATTTGGCTATTCCTTAATCACCTTGATTAGGCTTGGGCAAATTAAAGGGCCCAAGAAGACCCCATTCACTTCCTAATGCCATTGATGTGGAATGAGGGTAAGCTAGGAGGGGTGAAAGAGTTCTCTGAAATCTCGACCTCCTCTCTGGCAGATGGATCAGCTATAACTTTCTGAGCCTTGAAAGCAGCAACATCTAACACTAGATTTAATTTCATCATCGACACGAAATCTATAGACTCCCCCTCCTGATGATTAAAAATGTTTCTTTTTGTCCGCAATATCGTCCTCATAAAATCTATCTTTCATATCGATTTGCACATAAAGAGGAATATAATGAATGTAAGGGACTTCAAAACTAACTTGCAAGACTTTGTGTGTAACGGGCATCTCACATTGATCGGCATGAGCATATCGTCAACTCCTATTGTTATACATCTCCTTGTATTCTTACCCCTTAACGATGGGGTAGCACCTTTGGCTAGAATGTGCTTGTAAAGACCACCGTCCAAAGTCACTGTATGTTGTTCAATGAGGTTTTCAAAACTCCTCCTTTCTTCATGCAGGAATTCCTTGTAGTGGTCAAATAATAGAGAAACATCAACGGGTGCATTGAAAATCTCCCTCCCATCATTGAAATATCCGCTCTTTCATCTCCCCTTAATGATAAAGTCAAAGAGTTTTTCACTGGGAGTTTCAATTGTGAGCTCTTTGAAGCCTTGATGAGGACGTCATTTCTTTACCCTCCATTGATTACACTCTTAAGAACAAATGACCATATAGCGCAAAAAGGGCCCATGTAAGCAAAGAGAAACCCTCGATTTCATTGTGTGGTCAATGGATACAAAGGTTTTGAACTAAATGACACTAGGATGCAAAAATGACCTAAGAAAGCAGTGTGAGGAAACCCTGAAGTCGCGCTATGTGGTCACTATGTGGATGCCTATTGTGGATGAAAATAAGAAAAAATATGCAACCGTTCCTCTTTATATGCAAGTGTTCCTCTTTGCAACCAATGAAACAATGACACATGTACAAACTGTTGATATGACACATGTACCCAATCAAATTTCTCCACATGTTCTTAATGTTGTAATGTTTTTGCCAATAAGAGACTAACATGTGTCACTCGCCGACGTGTGAGATGACTATTTTCATGAAGTCAATCATAAGGTGCCACGTGTACTACCCATTGGTATGGTGCACAGAGTCAATCATCATGTGACATGTACTACCCATTGGTATGGTTTACAGAGTTAACCAGTACGTGTCAATGGCATTGTATAAAATCCCTATAAAAGTATCTTTTGTGTTTCCTCTCCATGACCATACAACAGAAAATAGTCCACTCAGGTATCCTTGGACCTCAACTTTTCACACCATATTGTTTAATATCTTCCTTGAGAGTTCACGCTAATCTCTCCACTACCATATGCCTATCTCTACATGACCATATGGTGTGAAATCAACCACTTGGGTTTCTGGGGACCCCCCCTTTTGGCACTGTATTGCTTCTTTGAGATTTTGAGCCTCTCTCCATGACCATATGCCTCTCTCCATGACCATATGCATATGTCTTTTGATTTGGCTCCACAACCACACAGCACAAAAAAGGCCCATTTCATTTGGCTTGACCCCTGTCTTTGCGCTATATTGACGTTTTTTTTAAAAGCCTCTCCTTGGCCAAAGAACTTTTGCTTTACACTATAATGACAAGGACAAAGCAAACTGTAAGAAAAGGTTGGGAATGATCCAGGTCTTGCAAAAAAAAAGAAGAAGCAATTACCCCCCATAATAAAATTGAAGGTATCAAGTACAAGAAAGTGAAGGCAAGGATCGACTATCAGTTTCATTGCCTCTCTGAGATAAGGAAATAAAAAAAGGCATCAAACTTGGATATCCCCAAGGTGCCATTTATGTGTCTTGTGAGGGACATTTCTAATAGGTTATGTGCGAGAGGATTAAGACTGGCATTTTCCAAACTATGAGATGGAAATATGTCGTTATTTTATGTTTCCAAGAGGTTGTAGAGGACATGATCATAGATTGTATGAATGATAGTTACATTGTTGCGGCACACTCCCATCGAGTCACATTGATGAACAAGGATTTCAGTGTTGTCAACAGAATAAGATATAATTCAAAAGACTGACAAAAGCTTTAAAGCTTTCACATATCATCAAAGAGGGTTTCAAAGTGCAGTTTGTGGACATCAAATATTATTAATTTTTTAGATTTTGGGGGAAAAGAAATTCAGCATGATCAATTGGGTTTTCCTCTAGGACATTTTGGGGGAAGGGAAATTTTTTAGATTTTGGGGAAAAAGAAATTCAGCATGATCAACTGGGTTTTCCTCTAGGACATTTTTTCAGCTCTTTTAAAGACTCTTTCAACAAGTTTTTATTGTCAACATCAAGGCATTACTAGATTATTATTTTTATTCTTGATTGGTGGATGCCATCGACTTTCACTTGAGAAGATGGAACATTGAAAATAATAGCTAAGTTTATTTATTTTGTCACAATTCATACTATCTCAATATTTTTCCTTCTTTTATTTAATCATGGCTACAATTCCACAACCACCTGCTGTCCAAGATCAATGAAATGCACTTCAAGCTCAATTGTTGAGTGAGAAGAGGCAAAGAGAAGATCTTGGCAAAAAATTTATCACAAGAAGCGAAGACGTGCATCTTTGGAATCTAATTCTTTTGATTACGAGGAGGACCTATACAAAGGACTGTACGAGCTACTCTCAAAGCTCAAGAGTCTCAAAAGGGACGTAAGATCAGCAGAAAGGCTTTTAATTTTCAAGATTATGATGGAAAAAAGGAAGCACACATCATACTCACATGGTTGTGCCAGCTTGATGATTATTTTTCTAGAGAGAAATTCTATGAAAAGAGTAAGGTGAAATGTTCCACTAATCATTTGGTAGGTAGTGCAGCTCTTTGGTGGAATGTTATTAGACAGGGAAAACACAAACCAAAGTCATGGAGAGAATTTCAGAAATCGATCAAGAAGGATTTCTTACCTCCGTCATATAAGAGTAAAGCCAACAGCAATGGGATATTTTAAGACAGCTCGAAAAGGAGAACATAGTAGCCTATGTTGACATGTTTTTGCAACCTTTATTGTAACTTCAAGCTATAGAGAAAGTGCATAAAAGAGAGCAAAGGAGGAAGTTCATAGTAGCAGGTTTGAAGCCAGTTATTAGAGCAAAAGTGAACATGTTTCATCCTCGTTTCCTTAGCAATGCCATCTCTCTTCAACTGTGAGAAGAAAAATGTCTTTCCAAGGGACACTATAGTGGCAGATCCTCATATTCCTCAATTTCTCGATCTAAATATTTTGAGAAGTTTCAGCACAAAGATGAAGCAGGGAAGCACAATGGTTCACAAGTGAATGGGAAGAAAAATGAAGCTACAAAGAAGACAAACAATGGTGGTGGAGATTGAAAACCTGTGTGATTACATGCTATAGGTGCAACAACGAAGGACATTATGCATAGGAGTGAGAAGACAAAGCATCAAACTGCGATCACGAATGTGATTAAAGAAGAAGACGATGGCGACCAACCTTAACAAGACGGTACTCCCAATCATGATTTCTACCCCTAGAGAGGTAAGCCTAAAACTCATAATTATGTATTGTTTAAGTTTTTTAAAATCTGACCAACTGTGACATGTGTGACGCATGTAAGGAATGTGGGAGTTTGATTGTCAGTGAATCCAATCAATTTTAAAACATGTGTGATGCGTGTAAAGGTTGTGTAAGTTTAATCATGAGTGAATCCGATCAACTCTAAGACATGTGTGACACGTGGTAAAAGACATTGTGAGGAGTGAATCCAATGTGGGAACGATTAATGTGCTTAATCTCTTGTGTGTGTGGATAGTTATAACCGAGGATGGTGGTCTTCTCAAAAAATAGGACTATCATGAGAGTGAGATTTTTTAGAATATTTTATAATGGGAGTGAACCTAATTAATTATGGGAGTGAGATTTTTCAGAATATTTTATAATGGGAGTGAACCCAATTAATTATGGGAGAGATTTTTCAGAATATTTTATAATGGGAGTGAACCCAATTAATTATGGGAGTGAGATTTTTTGGAATATTTTATAATGGGAGTGAACCCAATTAATTATGTATGATGCATGGTTTATGTGTGAAGCATGTTAGTAAATGTTTTCCATTTGTTAGAATTATTTTTGTGAGTGATTTCAAAGTAATTGTGATCTAACATTGTGGACTTTGTTGAGTAATTATTTTTGTGAGTGATTTCAAAGTAATTGTGATCTAACATTGTGGACTTTGTTGAGTATAGATCATGAGTTTGGAACAACCGAGGTGGACATTGGACAAGATTATCTAGTCGAGCACATGTGTGCTAAATATTTAATTTTGTATGGTTTGGCCCATTATGTTGGGCAAGGTTTATTTTTTATGAGATACTTTAAAAGCATTCGACTATGGTGCAATTTTGTAAAAGCCCAATTTTGGAAAAGCTATGCTTTTATGGCTCCAAGGACTAAATTTATGATAATATGATTTAAATACCGTGTGTGGGAGTGGAGACACGCACGTCAAGGGGGGAGATTGCACCCAATCTTGTGTTCTTTGATGTGTATGCTCTTGAATTATGTTATGGTGTTTATGGCTTATTTCTTCTATTATTCAATTTATGGAATATTCCTATCTCCATGTACCATGGTCCTACAACACATTGCCTTCTGGATGTCTTGTGAAATGTTTACTTTTAAGCTTGACACCCAATCTCGTGTTCTTTGATGTGTATGCTCTTGAATTATGTCATGGTGTTTATGGCTTATTTCTTCTATTATTCAGTTTATGGAATATTCTAATCTCCATGTACCATGGTCCTACAACACATTGCCTTCTGGATATCTTGTGAAATCTTTACTTTTAAGCTTGACAATGTTGCTATATCCGGGACCTTCCAATTAAGCAAATTGCCGCATGGCATGGGTAGATCTTCAAGCTCACCATATGAAACTGCCTTTGTGGTGACAAACTAAGGGGGATTTTGCCTCCAATGTAATGATTTTTGGGTTGAAGAATGGTCTAGCCACATTCCAAAGGATGGTTTAGGAAATATTATACGATTATTTAACCACTTTCATGACGGTCTTTGTGGACCCGGAATCTTATAGTGTGGTGAAACTTTGCAAATAGGTCCATGGGGCCCTCCACTTGCAAAGTTTCACCACCATTGGACACCGGATGGATAGGATGGTGTGTTGCCACCTGCTCACAAGATGGGAATTGATCAAATACTAAGAAGATGCATCCCCGAACATGAATAACAACTTGTGCTAGAACAAGCACACTAAGGAATAAGCAGAGGGTACGTTTCTGGAGAGGTCACGGGTAAAAAGTGTTCCAGGTAGGATTGTGGTGGTTGACTACATTCAATGATGCACACAAGTTCATGCAAAGGAGTGTGATATATGTGCTAGAGAGACTGGGGCAACTGAATGATGTACACAAAATGCCTCACAAACCAATATTTTCCCTAGAGCCATTCCAGAAGTGGGATTGGCCATTTCAAGCTAGCAACTCACCGACGAATAGAAAGTAAACACATTCTGGTGAATACAGATTACTGCACAAAATGGGTAGAAGCCAAGACCCTGAGAGACTCTAAGGCATCCTCAATATGGAAACTATTTTTTGAGCATCACTTTTTCTTTCGGACATAAAATTGTTTGTTGGGATCATTTTCTTTAATAATCGGAATAGGCTATTCACACTATTTTTGCTCCATCCATATACTGTTTGTAAGTTCAGGAATTTCAAGCATGCCCATTAAGTTGAGTACTTTGCACCCTAATGTGAACGAGTAGGGTGATGTTTCGTTTTGCTTTTCTTTCAAAAATTTATAAAAATCGTAAAAATAAGGAGCCATTGATTGTGTCTTAAAATCGTATTACATTCCTTATACGTGACACAATCATTTTGGAAGCATTTGGATAAGTATTTTGCACCCAAATTCATCTTAGTCAACACAAGAATTTCCCACGTGAAACTACAGGAGACCACCTCATGACATGAAACATTTTCTACAACTTCACAGCATGAAACCCTCTTGGCATGATCGTCGTCGCAATTAGTGTCGTAATTCACGAGATTACCTTGCCTAAAATAAGTAGCCTTATCCTAACACCTCTGACACCATGGGTCTGACAAAATTAAGAATTGTGAATTAGCAGAAAACGTTCATGACCTGAACTATTTCAGATCATTTCACAACATGAACCAATTGCATTTCATGTCGTGAATCATTTTCATTTCACGACGTAAACTATTTCAGAGCATTTCATGGCATGAACCATTTTCATTTCACGACGTGAACCAATTGCATTTCACGAAGTGAAACATTTTCCCTTCACGGCGTAAACTATTTCTGCAATTTCACGCCTTAATTAAATCTAACTCACCACAAACATGGTATTGTCAGATTAAGGTAAAGGAAGTTCTTGAGACCAGTAAAAATCATAACAAGGAAATGTGGATTTGTGAGTTCTACGAAAAAACTTTAAACACGTGAAAGTGCAAAAAATCGTTCATGACGTGAACAGTTTTTTAAAATTTCAGGCCGTGAACTATTCTCTACAATCTCACGGCCTCAAAAAACAAGTCAATAGTATCTAATCAAAATTTAATTAGGGTAGCAAAATAGCGTATCAAATCATATTCACATGCACTTGAGGTCTGGAAAGCTCATCGGGCGGGGAGACAACCTCACTCCTGATGATAGTGCATCAAATCACCCAAGATCTTCCTATCAAAAGAGTGTGGGTTCATGCCACTCAGTAAATAAGCACTCAATTGAGTGTTGTAAGAAATCTAACCACCATAGAAACTAATACTAAAGAATCCATAAAAGAAGGGCTCCGATACTCAAGGTTTCAGGAAGAGGAGAAACCACCCTCCCCCACCAGATCCCGCGGTATCATTGATCTAGCCCTGGGATTTTTTGGTCTCCAAAACGCCAATGATGAAGAGATGCAATCTACGGGCATGGGTCTATCAACCAACGCCGCTAGACTTGGTCCAAGGTAAGAAGTACATATCCAACCTTCAAATTTGAGGCTGTCAAACACACTGGCACCCCCGAATGACAAGAGACATCGAAAGCACAGCTAGGACTGGTCAAGTATTCTTCCCAACCTCAAAGGAAGTAGAATCAGGTCTGAAGAGGATTGAAGTAGAACGACACATGAGGAGAGGACCACTACAATGTTTTAGTTGCAGTGGACTGAATTGAATCGCTGAATGTCCAAACAAGAATGTGATTCATACACACCAACCTTAACAATTGACTGCACCACCCAATGACATGCCAACACATTACTTGTACTAAACGTGGAATTGATCATTTGATCAAATATTTTCCATACCAAGAAAGTGGTTTGACTTCCACTTCTAATCAGGCCACCGTCCGGACCATTAATGTGGAGCCTAGAAACATCACGCCACTCAATGCCTTGACATGCGCCTAGGCCCAATTGGGGGACAAAGGGAAGAACCTAACAAATACAACCACTTCCAAAGCTGGCCAGCAGAAGGAGGGTGAAAAAAGTGGGTAAGGGTGACAGCAGGGTCACAATCTAAGATGGATCTAAGGAAGATATGATCAACACCAGATCCACTCAATGAAGAGAAGAAGAGAAGAGAGGGATCAAGCGATCAAACCAAAAGAACCTAACTAATTGATGCAAGGGAAAAGACCATCAACTCCTAAGGGATTCGATGAATACCCAAATGCTGAAGAGAAGATAAGAAAGCTAGAAGAAGCAAGGGCCCTAGTAGAACAGTGTCAACGATTTCACGAAGTCAAGTTAAGGGCTAACCGAGTCAGGGATACAATGTATCCAAGAAACAAACCAACAAGGAAAAGGGAATTGGACCTACCTACTCCAATTCCAAAAGAGACGGAAGAGGGATCTCAAGGAAACAACATGTCAAGAATGTTTGAGGAAGACGCATAGGATGAGTCCATCCATTCATTCCCTAGGGATGGATACAAGACGCACACATGGAAGGAACCCTCAATTGCTGGAGAACCCAAAGACGTAGGCAGCCTCGCGGTCATATTGTTTACTTCCATGTAAATGCCATTGAGACAACTGCTACGTAGTTCACCAACATTATGGGAAGTCTGACATAAAGGAATGGATAGAAAGTGGACTAAGGCCAGCCGACACTACAAAGGATGTTCTGTTACCTTTGGAAGAAAGAACCTTAAAACACACAAGAAGGGAAAGAACAACGAGAGTCGTCAAGATACCGATTAATCAGTTGGGGCGTTATTACAAAAGCGACAACACTAATTCTATGATCCCAATCATCATAATGGATACCATGCATTGGCTATCTTGGATGATGGGGCGGGGGTTAGCATCATCACAAAACGATGTTGGAAAACTGGGGAAAACCTGATCTAAAAAGAGTATATCTTATGGTTAAAATGGTAGGCGGAACATCTTCAAGGCCCATTGGGCTTTTAGAGAATGTGAGACTCAAACTCTTTACGTTTTTCTACCATCATACATTTGTAGTACTGGAGTTTCTATGCCAACCAGACTCATGCGGCATAATATTGGGGAGACCATGAGGGAATCCAAATTGGTGCACGATTGGGCATTAGACCATGTGTATGTTCGTAGGGATTCACAAATTCTAAAGATAGATCTGAGAACATGGAAAGCACACACCATGGAAGGGCAATTGTTCGGTAATGATTCCGTCACAACCGAACGAACCACATCCGTATAAATATGCCAGCTCATGGTGGAAAATTCCAAAGAGGAAGACGAAATGGAAATGTATGCATCACTTTCTCCTCCAGATTTTAGTGAAAACTCGATGCATGTGCTAGCTACCATAGATGTGATGCAACCCGGAGGAACCCAATATGTGGAATCTGGAACTATTTCCACTACCTCTGTCTGTATGGTAAATTGGCAAACCATTGATGAGGAATCATAAGAGGAGGCCTCTAGCATAGAAGGGACTAGAAGGCCGTACCAGTGCCCAACACCTTAGAAGACGGTGAAAGCAAGAACGATATATCGCTCGATGAAATGCCCTACTATGAAGACAACCCACGGATGTCGAGTGGTTAAGATACCTCGAAGCCACTAAGGTACACGATGAGTTTTCTAAGAATTGGGGTTAGGAATTGAGTAAGATATCACTTGAAGGGAAACATAGGAGGAATTCATCCTTTAAGAATCGGAAATGCCTAAGCTTATAAAACTAGGCACGAAAAATGAAACAAAGCTTTGGCAAAGCTTTGGTAGAAGCCGAGCGAGAGGCCAGGAAAGTTATGGCTAAAACAAAAAGTGAGAATGAGGATAAACCAGGCCTGCTTTTAGTACCAGAACATTTCAAAACCTACACAATTGACGAACAAAAGGTGGTCTGATTGATGGCAAAAAGAGTTAAGGAAGATGGGTTCCAGAAAATAAGCTTATTACTCTCCTTAAAGAGTTTAAGGATTGTTTTGCCTAGAACTACAAAGAGATGAAATCGCCATGTTGGGTATGACCGCCGCTTCATAATCTTCTATCCTGAAATCACCTGGCCATTATATAAGCTACTCATTCTCTTTGAATGGACTAAGGAATGCCAGGAAGCATATGATAGATTGAAGCAAGCACTGGCTAGCACGCTAATAACACCATATTAGTGAATTTGGGAATTTCCCAATTCCCATTTTTGAATACTTAAAAAAGGGGACATGGATAACATGTTTGTAAGTTTCTCAAAACCCTATAATATGACCTATCGTTGGAAAGCGCTTGAAAAACGGAATCTAAAGAGCTATAAGGCGCTCATTTTGGATTAGTGGTGTTCAAGTTATGGTTAATCCAAACTTTTGACCACTGTCCCAAACTTGTGGGAAATTCCCATATTCCCCAATATGGTGTTTAATTCTAAGACCACCTAATTGGGACCTTATATTTCACGTGCATATCGATGCATCAAACTTTGCTATTGGATGCGTATTGCCACACCGTGGTGAGTTCAAATTGGACTACCCAATCTACTTCGCTAGTCGCTAATTGAATGATACAGAGGAAAATTATACCACCACAGAGCGAGAAGGGTTGGCCATGGTTTATGCAATCAAGAAGTATCGACATTACCTATTGGCCACCAATTCGTGTTCTTCCTAGACCATCAGGCCTTTGTCTCTTGATATTGGATGAAGCACATTCAGGGATAGCCAGAGAAAATTTTTCTAGAAAGATTCTAGCTCGCAAGGTACTTCAATCAGGACTATGGTGGCTAATGTTATTTGGGGATGCCATAGAGTTTGTCAAAAGGTATGAAGAATGTCAACGATTTGCTATCCCGCAACAAAGGGACAGGATGCCACTTACCCCTGTTATTGTAAGACAACCATTTGAGAAATGGAGAATTGATTTTGTTGTATCTATTAATCCAACTGCGCATCCATCACAAGCCCGATATGTAATTATAGGCCACAGACTATTTCACGAAATGGATAGAAGCCAAAGCCTCTAAGCGAGCTAATGCACAAACAACAAAGTTTGTATATGAGCAAATTATTCTATATGAGCAAATTATTCTATATGAGCAAATTATTTCGAGATTCGACTACCCACCATTAGAGTTAGTACGTAATCGCGGTTCACATATCATTAATGAGGTGATTGATCACTTACTTGGCTAGATTCCTTGTAGTCCACCGGAAGTCGTTTATTATCCACAAACTAATGGTCAAGCAGAGAGTATAAAAAAGATTTTATGTACTATCGTGTGAGACAAAAACATTGGAAGCAAATTGAACGAATTGGGAACATAATCTAACAACAGTCGTATGGGCATATGGAACATCATATAAGGTAGTGACATGATATACTCTCTTCCGTCTAGTTTATGGTGTTGAGGCAGTAATGCCTATGGAATACCTGGTTCCAAGCTTGAGAATTACAGTGCAAGAATATTTGACAGAGAATGCATTAGCTGAAAGACTAATCAATTTAGAGAAGCTTGATGAAACTAGACTAATTACATCGTATGGACTTATGGTCGAAAAACTACGAAGAAAACATTGGTTCGACAATAATTTAAAACAAAAAGAACTAGAAACGAGAGACCTTGTCCTCATGTATGGTGTAGGGAGAACTAGAAATGGGGGACCTTGTCCTCATGTATGGTGTAGGGAGAACTAGAAAAAAAAACTCAAGTACAGAGGTCTAAGACCTTTTCGAGTGTCCGAGGAGATCACACCTCAGGGGTAGGTCGAAATTGAGACAATTGAGGGCATACAAATGGAGGGCTATATCAATGAAAGAAAACTTAAAAAATATTTTAGACCACTGATCTAAGAGATGCTCTTGCAAGAACATCTTTTAAAACAAAAAAAGGAGCTCGCAAAAGAAAAAATCTAGCAAGCTCAAGAAGAGGCTAAGGCAAGGGAGGCCAAGGCCAAAAACAGATACTCCAGAAGAGAATGTTGCATGAATATGGCTTCACTAACTCTCCTTGACAAAGATGAACTAAACATTGAGCTAGCACGACTCACGGTGAGAATCTCTCTATGGCTAAATGTCATGGAATAAGCATTGCATTGATAGATACGGGATCAACTCATAACTTGATCTCATATGAGACATGGGTAGCCTTAGATAAACGTACCTTGAAACCACCAATGCACGAGTACGGAGTGTGCACTTGAAAACTACAAAAGCTAAGGGATTTCAAAGTATTAATGTTTCCATAAGAAATAATTCCTTAGTAAGAAAGGTGTTTGTCATGCTTGCAGGTTTGATGGAGGAGAAAAAGATCCTGGGGTGATCTTGGATTTGTGCCAATAATTGTAATATCAAATGGGAGAAGAGGACAACACTACTGAGAAAAACACTATTGAGAACGAGGGCAAAAATGTCATTTTCGTACCCTTAGGGAGCTCGATAAACACAGGGAAGCAGGCCATGATTGAGGATTTAGAAACACCAAACACGGTGACATCAGCTCATGTAGCAAAAAAGGCATCAATTTCGTAATCCCTACACAAAAAAAAGCCCAAGTCATAGGGTACACAACAGTGGGTGCCTAAGGGTCAACTTGGAAAACCAGCTCTACAAGGCTGAGGAAGGGCATCGATAAGGCATCAACAAGAAAGGTTCAAAGAGGAGACAAGGGACAGAAATGGTCTTCATAGGTAAGTTGGCGGTACTCCAAACAAAACAACACTCCATAAAGCCTTCGTAAGCAATGGGTTTGAAATGACTTGCTAATGGCACAAGGTTATTGCCAGGGTAATAAAATAGTATACATGTCATAACTCCACCCAATGGGCCACTGTTGCAAATACCTCCAAATACAAAGAAAAGGGAAATAAAGGCATTCAAAACTAACTCTCAACTAAAACCGATGCTAGGAGTGCACAAACATTGGTGTGGAAGAAGAAGTCAACCCAACAGAATGGGTTAAATATAACGAAACCAATACAAAGCTGAACAAGGACATTGAAAAGAAGAAAAAGAAGGTGCAACAAGTAGACACCGATACAAACCCCAATCCACAGGACTCGGTAGAAACACTCTTTAGTTGGGTAGAGGAAATAATCAAACACTCTCACATGGAGTTAAAATGCCTGCAACAACACCAGCCCAGAAGTGCCAAAGTACCACCTTGGTTGGCAATAAAAAGATGAAGGTATCCATTACTCAAAACATGGATACAAGGTAAAAATGGGTATCATTCACTTCATCCAATCTTTGAATGCATGGTTGAGTGTCTGAGCATGAAGAGAAATATAGGGTATCAATCTTACACACACGTGGTCCAAAAAGGTTCACGCTGTGAACTAGTACAAAACAGTTCATGCTGTGAAACATTCTAAGTGATTCACACTGTGAACTAGTCTTAAAAACTTCACCTCATGAACTGGTCTTAAAGGCTTCACGCCGCAAACTGGTCTTCAAGGCTTCACACCGTGAACTGGTCTTAAAGGCTTCACGTTGTCGTGCCATGGCACGTCTATGGTGTGAAACCATGCATATGAGACCATCAAATGCAAATCCAGATGCATGGATTAAGTGCCATGACTTGAGTCATTATATGATGCCTGAGTACATATGTTCATATTGTAAATGAGGTTCAATAAGACGAGATGAGGCTGAGCTAGGTCTTGAAGCCTCTGTACATGAGTGTGGTGTGAATTATGGAGTTTTATGCTTATGGTAGACCTTGTAGTAGGGAACACCCTTCTCAACATGTATGGAAATGTGAGAGCATCTATGATGTAAGGATTGGTTTTCAAGAATGCCCTTTTGAGATATCGTGTCTTGGGATACCATGATTCGTGTTCTTATTCGGAATGAGCAGATCAAGGAGGCTCTGGGTTTGTATGATGAGGTGCAAGTTGAAGGCATTAGACCTAACAACATTACATTTGTATGTGCACTTAATGCATGTGCAAGCTTAGCAACATTAGAGCAAGAGCAAAGAAATTCTAACCCAAAACCTTCGTTTCAGAGTTCGTGGCTTTAAGGCAGGATCTGTGTGCCGTCCCTTCATTTTGTCAATGCTTATCATTGCAGCAGTGGATGAAGGGCCCTCTTGTTTGACTGACTAAGTCACGTTCCTTTGTCAATGCTAGTCTTCCCTCTTTTGTTCAGCAGTAGAAGAGGAGGGGCAAAATCTCATAGCAACTGCCCAAATCCAAGTTATATCGACAATTCAAGAATGGCAGACTCAGAGGAAGTTCAACCTCTTGTCTGTGACAATGGATCTGGGATGGTCAAGGCTGGGTTTGCTGGAGATGATGCTCCTAGGGCAGTGTTTCCTAGTATTGTGGGCCGTCCTCGGCGCACTCGTGTTATGGTGGGCATGGGACAAAAAGATGCATATGTTGGTGATGAGGTCCAATCTGAGTGGGGAATATTGACCTTATTGAGCATGGTATCGTAACCAACTGGGATGACATGGAAAAGATTTGGCATCATACATTCTTTAATGAGCTTCGAGTTGCTCCTGAAGAGCATCCAGTCTTGCTCACTGAAGCTCTTCTCAATCCAAAAGCTAATCGAGAGAAGATGACTCAAATCAGGCCGTGACTTGATTGGATGCAGCGTGTGAAGATTGCTGCGCTTAGCAGAGGCAACAGCTGGAGACATATTTGAAGGTGGCAGCTTACGTGGCAATTTAAAAAAAAGGAGATATCCAAATTTGAAGCTACAAAAAAGGTGGCGCAGTGTATTGGGAACTGGGGAAATTTTGATAATATAGCTGCAAAAGGTGAGGGAGCTCCGACTCTCTTGTGGGAAAGGGGAAATAACCAGAAAGCGGCGCAAATCAAAAGGGGGTGTGTGGAGAAATGAGAAGTAGAGCGTCATCTAACCAGGGATTTTAAAATCAAAACGCCGGCTACTGTATAGAGCTTCTTGGGGTTAGAATTAAAGAGTGAATGGAGTACTATCAAAGGAGATGATCTTCACATTATATGTATTCTGATCCTTGTCGGCAGTGAAGCAGCCGTATGGGGAATAGCGAAATCAAAAGAAAATTTCATTTTTTTTTAACTTTCAGATAAGTGAATTTTATTTTTGTTTATTATTACTTACGATTTGAAAAATCGTATAGCCTATGAAACCTTTAAGGTTTTGGAGAATGAGAAGGTTTTGGTTTTGGAGAATCTTGGAATAAGAAAGCATCAAAATACAATAAGATTCTTGGGATTTGGGTTTTATTTTCTACTCGATTGGATTTTGGAATGCTAGACATGGAGTTTCCTAAATTCACATGAGTATGTTATAGATATGCTATATGTCATCTTTTGCTTGTGAGTTGTTAAAATCTGAAAGCAGGTTTTCAGAAGATAAAGAGACACCTTGAAATGATGGAATTGGTATCACTTGATATATGTGATGTGAATGGTCACATGTATATGGGAATTTTTTGAAGATTATGTTGTGCCTACATGTGATTGGTTTGAGGCATTTGGAAAAAGAAGTCAGGAAATCTATGCTTGGAACTGGACATGCTATGGATACACAATTTATGTGCAATCATCAGGCTGAATTTGGGGATGTATTGAAGTGAATTGGCACATGTATATGTCATCAAAAATGGAGATGTCTTATGCTCCTTGAAGAGTTATGTGTGTGTGTTTCCTTGTTGGGATTAGAAGCTACTCTCACAGCTAGAAGTCTCGCACTTTCCCAGCGACATCGTCCACGTTACGATAGCTTTGGTGAACCCGACGTGAAATTGCTGGGATGAGAGTGTGGTGAAATACACAGGGAAGCTATGGCTGAGAATCCTGAGGGTCAGGGGGTTCATTTTGACCCCGGGGTTATGCAAATGTTTCATTTACTACACAGTCCAGAGTGCCTCCAAATTTTGGAAGATGCTGAAGTCAAAGACAAGGTGGAGAAGGTGGGTCTTGAATGGATGGCATAGAATCTCCCTCGAAACATTGACACAAAGCTATGTGCAGAGTACATCAAGACATACGACAAGGCCACCAAGAGGGGGACAATAACCAAAGTGGATGGCACCACAGCGCAAGTGTTGATCATGGATGATCTGATACGTGAGGCTCTCAAGCTACCACCACCAGTGAAAATACACACACAACTTTGAAAAGATACCCCTAGATGCAATGTTAAATAAGAGTTCCTGCAACTCTAATGGATCAAAATATGAGAATATCAGGGATGAAGTCACAGAAAAAGCATGCAAGACAATATCACTAATAATGCAAATGAAGCCAGTAGACAGGTATACAACAGGGTGCCACTAAACAGAATAGCCAAGGTGCATGAGGAAAAGAAGGATGACTGGGCCTACTATATCCACACAGAGATGGAGAATTATCTAAAGGTCCATCACTCGAAGATCTGCAACCCGTACCTAATGACACATGCGCCAAGTCACGTGGTGCAGAGGCCTCTTCTAGATCTAGAACCAGAAGAAAGAATGCAACTGGCACTCCTGATAGACCAACCAACATTGACTACCGAAGAGATGCAGGAAGGATAGGCCATGCTGGTGGAGACTAAAGAGATAATGAAGGAGATCAAGAGAGGGAGGAAGAAGAAGACTGAAAAAAAGATGAGGGGAATTATACCCGATGTCGTTGAAGAAACATAAAGGATTGAGGCCGAGCTAGCTCAAGAAATAAAGTCATAACAAGAAGTACTAGGGCATCAAGAAGAAAGTATCAGCTTGGCAACACCTCAAGAGGACGAAAGTGCAGCACCTGACTCCTCCTCAAAGTCCGGGATAATTAATCTTTAAGAATCTTTCTCCCCTAAAGAATTTAACAATGTTAGACACACCTGTTGAATTCTAAAAAGACTCTAAACCAAAAGCATTTCCAGCAACAAATTCCCAAGGACTCGAAGATGCTACATCGCTCTTGGTGCAACTCACAGAAGAGCCACTGGATACAGGAAAACGACCACAAGCTGAAGATACACCAAGTACCAGCAAAAGAAGACATCTGGAGGATGAGGAGGTGATACTCGAAACATCCATCCTCCATAATTTAGATTATGAAAGATTCTTTCAAGAAATTGTGGAGAGACTGGACGATCTCTTGAATTTGCCACATGCTAGAATGGAAGGGGCTGTAGCAACAAGTGCTTCCCTTTGGGATCATAATAACATGTATGGCAGTGCCATCTCCTCACAACCTACATGCTTCATGATCGTAATGCGACGTTATGGAAGCAAGTTCAAGCGGCTACCAACCAAGTACATACATTGCAAGAGGACCTCACAACAGCAAAAGCAACCCATAAAGGATGTTATCCTAAAGAGCTTAAAGGCAGTCGAGGAGCAAGAAGCCAGATACCAAGCACTAGAAAACAACAATCTGGTTCTAAGCCAAACCATTGTGCAAAAGATCAAAGAGAATAGAGATTTGAAAGCATAGGTGGAGCAAGCCAAAGAGCAACTTCAGAAGAAATTCACACATAACCATGAGCAAGCGGCTATCCATGCTCATGTTGAAAGAACGGTAGAGGGGGAGGAGACACACACACAGGAAACCCTAATGTATATTGCAAACCCTAACCATAGAGGGAAGCCATGTCCACTCTCACACAAAGCATAATGCACTAATCCATAATCCACACAACCCACAATGAGTTGTGTCCACACTCTACTAACCCTAGCTAATGTCCACACACTATGACCAGTTGGACACGCGGTCATTTATGTCTCACACATGTTCCTACCTAATCTGCCAGCACATAGCATAGCTGGCTCACACTGACATCGAGCTTGAATCTCAACAGCCCCTCTCAAGCTCATGATGTACTGCCGATGAAGATGTAGATGAGCTTGGGATATCAAGGCTCTCAACACTCCCCCTCAAGCTCATCCCATGTACTCCCAACATAGTCCGGAAGTACTCAAACTTCTCCCTGCTAAGTGGCTTCGTAAAGATGTCTGCCACCTGCTCATCGGTCTTCACATACTGAAGATCAACTATACCATCCAGCACCTTTTCTCTGACAAAGTGATAATGGACCTCTATGTGTTTGGTCCTCGCATGAAATACTGGATTCTTTGCCAACTGTATACTGCTCATGTTGTCACAATGAATGACAACTTTGCCTTCAATAGGCTCACATAAATCTGTCAAGAGACTCTTTAACCATATAGCCTCACAAGTAGCAATGGCTGCACCCTGTACTCAGCCTTTGTACTGGATAAAGCAACTGTAGGTTGCTTCTTGCTACTCCAACTCACCACGGCACTTCCAAGTGTAAAAGCATAACCACTAGTAGATCTCTTGTCATATGTGCTACGTGCCCAATCAGCATCTGTGTAGCCATGTATGTCCAAGCTTTTACCACTCTCATAAAGTAGACCATAATGTGCAGTGGTCTTCACATATCTCATGATGCATCTCACTACATCCAAATGTGGTTTCCTGGGGCTCTGCATAAACTCGCTAACTAGCCCCACATCATAACTCAAATCCGGGCGTGTGATAGTCATATATATGAGACTACCAACCATCTTCCTGTACATAGAAGGATCATCCAATTCCTCGCCATAATCAGCCTGCAACTTCACATTTTGCTCCAATGGTGTACTCATAGGCTTACACCCTGTCATGCCATACTTTGCCAACATATCCAATGCATATTGGCGTTGTACTAACCATGTACCTACATGATCTTTCACCACTTCAATTCCAAGGAAGTATCTCAACTCACCAAGATCTTTCATGTCAAATTTCCCACTCAAAGCTTTCTTGACATGCATCACATCTGCACCATGATCACCTGTGATAATCAAGTCATCCACATAGATGACTAGTAAAACAATCCCATGCTCTGTCTTCTTCACATAGAGTGAAGAATCTGCTGTAGAAATCTGAAAACCAAGTGAGATAAGATATCTGCTCATCTTATCGCTCCAAGCACGAGGTGCTTGCTTTAGACCATACAATGCCTTTTTCAATCTGCATACGTGAGTGGGATATCTAGGGTGTACATACCCTTCTGGCTGTGCCATATACACTTCTTCTTGTAGTTCTCCATTTAGAAGTGCATTCTTGACATCCATCTGATGCATTTCCCATCCATTAGCTGCAGCCATAGCAATGACTACTCTCACTGTGCCCATCTTAGCCACTGGACTAAAGGTTTCATCATAATCCAATCCTTGGGTCTGTGCATAACCCTTTGCTACCAATCTTGCTTTAGGTCTCTCAATAGAACCATCAGATTTGCACTTCACTTTGTAAACCCATTTACATCCAATAACATTTTTGTCCTTTGGTAGTGCAACCAAGTCCCATGTATCATTATGGACCAATGCGTCCATCTCAACATCCATTGCTTTCTCCCATACATGCTCTCCAATAGCCTCTGTATAGCATGTAGGTTCCACATGCTTCACCATAGATGTCATATATGCATAGTGCATAGCAAAATCTCGATATGTCAATCTGTCAACTGGATATCTGACTCTCTGGGATCTCCGCAATGCATGCGGGTCACTCTGAACACCTGTAACTCTAGCATGTGGTGGCACATATCTATCCTGTCTAGCACCAGGTGTGCGTAAAACAGGTATGTCAAGCTCCTCATCCAAACTCTCTTAACTAGATGACTCATAACCTGTGATTCCAATTCCTTCGACTTTCTTCTTTCCTTTATCCATAGCACTACTCCCAGTGCTTACACTCTCATGCCTCAAACGTCTTGACCATGGACGTACACTGC
Source organism: Cibotium barometz (assembly GCF_041138505.1). Classification (NCBI taxonomy): domain Eukaryota; kingdom Viridiplantae; phylum Streptophyta; class Polypodiopsida; order Cyatheales; family Cibotiaceae; genus Cibotium; species Cibotium barometz. The sequence continues at coordinate 49,139,724 of NC_141067.1, forward strand.
TACTCTCAGCTTCTGCTCTGCTGGCCCAGACATAGAAGTAGAACTAGAACTTGCTTGTGGTGGCAAGTTCACATGCACATCAGCCTCAAGTGACTCAATGACACCTTCATCTTTTGCTTTGTACCAACTAGCAAGCTCATCAAACACCACATCACGTGAGATGACCACTTGTCTAGTTTGTGGATTATAACATTTGTATGCCTTTCGATCCTGTGCATATCCAACAAATACACATTTCTCTACTTTAGGATCCAACTTCCTTCTTCTTTCATCAGGCACATGTACATAAGCTATGCATCCAAAAACTTTGAGATGTCCAATGTCTGGCCTGTAACCTATAAGGCGCATCTCTGGCGTGCTTCCATGAATGGCTGCTGTAGGTGTTTTGTTCAGTATATGCACTGCAGTAGCACATGCTTCTGCCCAATAGTAATCTGGCATGCTCTTTTCATTAAGCATCGCCCTAGCCACTTCACATATGACTCTATTCTTTCTCTCAGCCACACCATTCTGCTGAGGTGTATACCTGCAAGTCAACTGTCTTCTTATTCCATGCTTCCTCAAGAAATGCTCAAAGGCCTTTGAGGTGTATTCACCACCTCCATCTGTCCTCAGACATTTAATCCAACAGCCATATTGCTTTTCTGCAAAAGCTTTGAAATCCATGAACTTTTCCAACACTTCACTCTTCTCTTTGAGAAAGTATATCCATGTCATCCTGCTGAAATCATCTATGAATGTAACATAGTATAAACTGCCTTTGATAGATGGGTTTTGTGCAGGACCCCATACATCACTATGTATGATCTCAAGTGGCCTGTTACTTATATTTCCTTCTCTAGGAAACCTCAACCTTGCCTGCTTTCCAAACTGACAGGCTTCACAAACATGCATGTGTCCATCATATTTGAACCTAGGCAATCCATTGACAATGCCTCTTGTTTGCATGTTCTTTAATCTCTGTATATTGACATGTCCAATCCTCTTATGTCACATATCAATGTCATGTACCACATTTTTACTTTTGGAGAACATGGCTGATTTCAGCTCAGGAATTCCAGCATCCAGCTTAAACAATTTGCCTTCTTTCTTGCCTTTAGCAATAACTCTACATCCATGTTTGAAATCTTCAACGAAGCATCCATGCTCATTGAAACAAACCTGAAATCCCTGTTCCACCATTTGACCAACTGAGGCCAAGCTCTTTGTGATAGAAGGCACGTATAACACATCACACATAGACTTTGTTTGACCATTGTGCATGACCAATGGTACACTTCCAACATGTGTAATGACATGCTGGGTATCATCACCTGTTTCCACATAGCCTTTTACATCCATAGGCTTCATATGCTCAAACCATTCACCATGACATGTCATATGGTTTGATGCTCCTGAGTCCATATACCATGTGTCATCATTCTCAACATTTGTCGTCACTGAACCCACAACATGCTTCATGGCAAACAAATGATTTGCAGTGCCATCATTGCTGCTTGATGCATAGTTTCCACCATGTTGTGCATAACTTCCACCATAATGACCACCACATTGTGCTCTACCCCCTCTCAAATCATTCTGTTTGCGGAAACAATCTCTCGCCATATGTCCAAATTTGCCACAATAATGGCATTCGGCATCTTGCATAGAATTTTGTTGGCCTTGCCAACGTCCTCGACCACGGGGGTTACCTCTGCCTCTCTGAGGTGCATATCCACGATCACCTCGAGCACCATATGAAGGCTGAAAATTCTGTTGTGGAGGCCTATCCTGCCATCCACGACCATTACCACCACGTCCTCGTGATGCGAATCTCCCCCTGCCTCTAAAACCTCTCTGCGAGCAGAAAGCCTGATTTCTGCCATCATCATGACTAGTAGATGCATCCAGAAATGAATCACTGAGTTTGATTTCCTCAACCAACAAGAGTGAAACCAACTCATCGAAGTCGGGTAAACCTATACTCCTCACTGAGATAGACGTATCAAATGATTTATATTCCTTGCCAAGACCACGCAAGGTAATATCCACCAAATCATCATCAGGCATGGGGGCATTTATTGTGGCCAATGCATCTGCAAACTTTTTGATATCTTGCACATAATCATGTATGCTCCTTTTATTCCTTTTCACATTATGTATCTGCTGTCGCAACTGAGACTTGCGAGCACTCGTATCTATATCAAACATCTTTACCAAAGTATCCCATGCATCTTTGGGATTCTCAGCATCTTGTATGTGTATGAGCATAGCATCAGAAATACATATAGACAAATAATGCAGCACTTTGAATGCTCTCTCTGACCATTTCTTATGAGCAATAAGCTGCTGCTGTGTAGGTTGTCGAGGTAGCTTTGGCTCTGGCTCAGTACCTGTAATGAGATTCCAAAATCCTTTTCCTTTCAAGAAACTCTTTATCCTGTACTTCCATGCCTTGAAGTTCTTCCTATCCAGCTTCTCACCAACAATCTGAACTGGATTATCCGACATGTTTGCTCAATGCATACACCTTCCGCACACTTCAAATCTGTAAATGAGCCTTCCTCAGCTCAACCACACTCCAATGAATGTTCCAGATACTCCAATGTAGCCAACAATCTCCAAATTTGATGTAGAAAATCAACCTGTATGCATCCAAGTTGAACTGTCTCACGCAGTCCGGGATACCCTGACTTGACACGCCTTCCAAGGCTCCAAATCACAATGTAATGGTGCAATCAAGTATGGGCAACTTGCATTGACACCCAAACAACCTCAATGTAGAGTATCAACACCATCTGACATGTGTACATATCAATTTTTTAAAACCCCTTTCTCTGTTTTGGGAAAAACCAGAAAAACTAGAAAAACCAGTAGTAATTTGGCTCTAATTTCTTTAATATTTGTCCAAATTGAGCAACCAGGCATTCATTAGCTTAGCAATAGTGTCCATCAACTCCATGCAAGAGGAATTTGTCCAATTGTATAAGACCAAGGATTAATTGCTCAATTAAAATGACCCTGTTTCTCTACAACCAGTGGACAGCCTCTTTTAATCAGCTCATTCCCAGCTCAATTAGGCATAATTGACCAAACCAATCACATAGCCCTCTTCTCCAAAGTATAAAGCAACCAATTGCTAAAGAAATTGTGAAAGGAACCAAGCAACCAATGAGTAATGGATCTCCTCGTAGCCAAAATGAACAAAATCTGCTCTGTTTCTCTGTAAATTCAGCGCCGCCTGCTGTAGAGAGCTTTGGGAAGAGTTGTAATGCTATTTGAAGATGTAATCAAGTCCCTAACACTCCTAGGTAAGTGTGTGATCCACCAATGGTTGAATTTTAGCCAAAAAAATCACTCCAAATGCATCAATTTTGGGCTTCCTTTTCTCTGTTTTGTGAGAGCTCAAAAACCAAATATTTTCATACATCCAAATGCTTCCAAAATGCTCCAAAATCACAATAGGGCTTGCATAGAAGTTGCCAATACATCTCTCATTGTCAGATACATGTTTGCTTTGCTAGATTTACATGTATTTCCACCATACATCAATGTTGCCAAGCTTTAATGGAAAGCTTCCAAAAACCAAAATTTTTCTTTGCTTTGATTTGTTTTGTTTTTGCCTGTATCACCTGCAATCCGCTCAAGGATGTTTAGAAGACCTTACCCGGTAGGCCAAGCTCTCAGATCTGATAGTATTTGGTGTGCTCCAAGCTTCACAGCTCCAATGGCAAGCTTCACAGCTTCTTCTCCCTCTTCACTCACTCACTCATAAACCCTAATAAACAGCACAAGGCTCTGATACCATGTTGAAAGAACGGTAGAGGGGGAGGAGACACACACACAGGAGCAAACCCTAATGTATATTGCAAACCCTTACCATAGAGGGAAGCCATGTCCACTCTCACACAAAGCATAATGCACTAATCCATAATCCACACAACCCACAATGAGTTGTGTCCACACTCTCCTAACCCTAGCTAATGTCCACACACTATGACCAGTTGGACACGCGGTCATTTATGTCACACATGTTCCTACCTAATCTACCAGCACATAGCAAAGCTGGCTCACACTGACATCGAGCTTGAATCTCAACAGCTCAACAACTACAACACACCTCCCTAGCCAAGGAAGAAGAGCTACAAGGCCGACTCCATACACTATCCTTAACTCTGAAGGAAGAAGAACATAGAGTGAGCCAACAACAACAAGAAAGAGAACAGAACAACAAAGCAAATGCCGAGAAGATTAGAGCACTCAATGAGACAATCAACACCAATCAGTTTGATATGCAAAAAATGATGGCTACACACCAAGAAGCTATGGTGCAAGTCACACACCAGCTATAAGAAAGTCAAAATTTGGCTACCTAAAGACTTCAAAGGATTACAAAGGCTCAAGGAAGGGAAGCTACCATGAGACAAGCACAAGAAGAAGCGACAGGCACTTTGAAGAGCTAGATGTTGCCAAGATGGTGAGAGAAACAGCTATTTCAAACCTTCTCACCACCAAGGACTCGTGCATCCAAGAGTTGGAATGCCAGCTAGCCATCCAAGAATGTAGCCAAGAGCGAGCCTTGGAGATAGGTTAGTTTGCCAGTAACTCCTCAGGTCCCTTCTCAAACTCTGATTCTCTTTTTATCTACACTAACCCTCTCTTTACTTCAATAACCTGTCTGATGACCTAAGCCTAGGAGAACTAACACTTATTAATTAAAACACAGAACATGATGATGATCCTACCCTCATCATGGGAGTTTTTCAAGGGGACTTAGTACTATAACTAATCCTAAAGATATTTACTTTTATCCCTTGCACCCCATTGTGCTCAACCTTTGTAGTTGGTGACGGGTGCTACAAAACTCCGAAATCCTGGACAATAATGTCAATAAATTAGACCTGTTTGTTCCAGATGATATTCTTGACACATCGGCCAACTACGAGGTTGTAGCCCAAAGTTATCAATGGATCATAAGCCATGGGTGGCTAGAGGTATATAATACTCATTAGCACTTAAATCTATGTGAGTCCTCTTTATATCATCCTTCTGGTATTCCAAAACTATATCATAATATCTACAAACATCTAAAAGCCATATTAACCAACGTCCTTTATACTTTTGATAAAACACATATTGAGTATCCCAACATAAATCTAGAGGATATAACTGAGCTACAAGACTTTATGAAGCTTCACAAACCCAACCACCCACCCCCAAATTCAGGACATGGTCAAGAAGAAACATCAAGTTTATCACTTAATCCTACTTACCCCGTATATTCTAATGTTGCCAATCAATTACTTAATCCATATCCAAATGCTTTGCCTACTGACAAATCTCAAGTGGACTGTATTTTTTCTACTCTTCCTTCTCAACCCTTAGAATTTCCCACTAGCACTCTCACCCTCGAGGAGTTACCGCGGCGGCAGCTTAAGCGTCTCCACCACAGCCAACTCAAGGGGTAGGTCACACTCCCCCACAAGATGTAATTGAACCGTTTACTAATGAATCTATTCTCAACAAGTCCTTGTGTGCTGCAGAGTACGAAGGATTCAGAAGAGCCAAGAATCTGCTACTCAAACCAAAGCTCATGTTCAAGGTATTAATGTAAATAACACCATGTAAACCTACTCGGTGGATCCTACCCTAAGCATACTCAGATGTCACACCAACAAAGCAACCCTATGTACTATATCCTCTCTAAGCACCTAGACCAGAATTAGAAGAGCTACTATGTTTGGCTAGAGATGGCACTTTATGATCCAACGTGGCGCAGAACACCAAGATGGCAAATCCACATTTGGCAGATCTATTGGAAATAAGGATTGTGATATTCCAATCCAATCCACACAAGAGGGGGTTATACAACAATTATCATAGATGATTCTAACCCCAAGCTAGAGGATTTTATAATACAACGCTAGATTAGAGAAAAGATTATCTTACAATCCAAGAGTATAGCCATCAATATATGTGTGCACCACCAGCACAAAGAGTAGATCCCTTGTACATGCCATTAAAGAGAAGGTGGACACCATTGGAGTTTCAAGAGGCAAAGCAAAGGGATTCACATGTCTGCTATAACTTCCCCATCATCATGCCAATAGCATTTATAGATATAGGAGAGAAAAGAAAGTAGATGCTGAATTGGATACAGGCATGGCGCCATATCTCGGACCCGATAATTATGGCTAGTGTTCGATTCCTAAAATTGCTCGTGGTCTTGAGAGATCAACCCAAAGAAAGATATGATGGATATGGTGCTGATCAGCTGCAGTTCGACATGAATCAAGGACCAAGTGACAGAGGCATGATGTTATATTATCATCGCATGTCTACCAGCATATATGCATGTCACATTCGAGGACATGGTCGACACTAGGTTCTGGATATCACATGCTGCATTCATGAGAGCCCTGAAAAAGCTTTGGTTATGCCAGAACTTCTATCATCACGAGTTTCGCGACCAGTCCTTTCGACCTCGATAATAGGTTTTGAGGACAGAACCTATATAAAGTAGGGGGAGATGTTAATCCCATTTTGGATTAACAAATATGCTCCTCCATTTGAAGACATTAATAAGTGTCATGCAAAGGCACTATAAAAGTTATACATTATGAGATATTGGCCATCCAAGTCCTTAGTTAAGTAGGTTTTGGGTGCCGAAGTATGAATAAGGACCAATTGTATATAAGGCATTTTCTCATAATGAATGGACACAATTTCTGTTTGTGCTATTGAGAGCTCTTGCTTTTGTCTTGAGAGAGAGATTGAGAGAGAGAACTCTAGCACTTGTGCCTTCTCTATACTTGTTGGATATGCTCCATCACATGCACACATTAACATCCTCTTGGTAGAGTTCAAATCTCAAAGGTTATTGAGACATTAGTCTTGACCCTTTTACTCTTGTTAAAGCTCATAGATGTACAACAAGCCTTACGTTGGAGATATTCTTAGCTACATGCCTACATTGGAGATATTCTTGGCTCCTAATCAAGCAAGCAGTGGAGATAATCATGGAGATAATTATGAAAAAGGTTAGTAGCTACCATCTCATTAGAGCCAAGCTAATGCGTGTATCTTTGCCTATTTAAAGAGGCATCAAACCAATGCAATGTGTGGTCTCTATTTTCAATCATCTGTAGTATTACTATGTTTTCATTTAATGCTAATTGTTATTATCATCCTCCTTAATCAAGATTTGGTATCAGAGCCAGGTTCGATTAGAGCAACCTGTGCATTCCTTCATTAGAATTCTATCAACTCTGAGCGCTTGCCATCGCTGCCATATCCATGCTTCACTCTATGCCATGGGCCGAAGACCTGCTAGATGATACCGACAGAGCAAGAACAATGCTGCCGACACCTAAGCTGAGCCACACGGCCAACTTTGCTCGTTGCTGGTAGCGCTACCCGAGCCATGTGGCCAATTTTCTTAAGCCTTTAATTAAGGCTTTGAAGTAAATAATTTTCATAAGGTTTATAAGCCTTAGTAATAATAAGGCCTATTAAAAATCAAACTCATCTGCTCATCACGATCATGCCTTGGTGAATTGATCTCCTTCAGCTCTGCTCAACTCAACCGGATGTGCGACAACAAAATACAAGGTGGTTTTCTTTGAAGGTCAAGTATTTGAACACTCTTTTACAATGTTCTTTGAATTATTGATGATATGACTAGATCATGTGAAGAAATCATACAAATTTCATCTGACTCTAAAGCTTTGGTAAATTAGCCAACTAAACAAATTCTTAAGCTGAGGAAAAGAGTGATTAAAAAAATTAAAATCAAGGCTCGATAGAAAACTATGGTATTTAAATTATGACAAATATATTGGTTTAGGTGATTTTCTTGCCACAAACATGCATTTGTATGGAATTGTAATGGATAACTAATCTCTTTCTACCTCAGCATTAGACACTGCTCGAAGAGAGTCTCTCAAGTAAGACCTTGTCATCATGTCTAAAATGTCACACAGTTAGAAAGATTTACTGGGGAAAATTTTCATACTTGGAAGACTAGGCACAGGTTTATCCTTCAAAAGAAAGATTTGTGGAAAGTAATTACTATATCTAAAAATGATAGACTCACCATAAGGGAAGGAAAAGCACAATGGGAACTCTGTGACACTAAGGCACTTGCTGTTTTAGCACTTGGGCTTGGGGATCAATATTTACATCATATTTCAAACAGAGTCAGCTAAAATAGCATGGCAAACTCTTAATAGACTTTTTGGTACTCGTGGAAAGAATGCAAAGATAAATTTGAAGCTACAAATCTTTAGGGTCACTATGAAGACCGGAGACTCCTTTCCCAATCGTCTTAATAAGATGAAAAGTCTCCTTACACAATTAGAAGATATCAAGGCAATAGCTTTATTGCTAAACAGTATGGCTAAAGAATATTATATTATTGTAACTACACTTTTGAATGTTCCGGATCTCAAAATTCAAGATGTGGAGTCCTCTCTTATGGAAGAATATAAAAAGAAACAACTACGACAAGAAGCCTCTGAAGAGAAGTTGATGGATTAAGCATATGTCACTTAAAAGAAGAATATCAAACCTCCTCAATGCCCTCATTGCCAGGTAGGATTGGCCATCTTGCAAAGAATTGTTATCACAAGGATAAACCAAAGCTTCAATGCACAACATGTGGAAAGCTTCAATGCACAACATGTGGAAAGCTAGGACATCTTGCACAAAAATGCTACAACAAAGGTGCAGCAAACATTGCTAGCACGTCTACACTTGAAGAAAACATTGCACTATGCAACCATGTAAATGCCAGGCTTATGATAATGAAGAGGCATCATGGGCTTTTTAAAAGCCATGTACTACTCTCCATTTCCCATATGTAAAATCACCTCTAACCACCGATGATGTAGGTTATGTGATATGTCTATTCCCACATTGTCTCTCACTTGGCCATATAGCCCTCAAAGGGGAGATTGATGGGAGTGTTGGGTCTGTATGCCCAACTCATGATAGTGCACATGAGGCACGATGTTTCATGGAGTGATAATGGGGCTTTGGAGGGATGCACTATGATTAGAAAATACCTAGGACTCATGCATTTTTATGTACAGCTATGCTCATAGGAGCTATGCTATTGCATTATGTTTTCATGTTCCATGTATGGATCAAGGGGGATGTTGGATATGCTCCATCACATGCACACATGAACATCCTCTTGGTAGAGTTCAAATCTCAAAGGTTATTGAGGCATTAGTCTTGGCCCTTTTACTCTTGTTAAAGCTCATAAATGTACAACAAAAGACACGCCTTACATTGGAGATATTCTTGGCTACACGCCTACATTCAAGATATTCTTGGCTCCTAATCAAGCAAGCAGTGGAGATAATTATGAAAAAGGTTAGTACCTACTCATCATTAGAGCCAAGCCAATGCGTGTATCTCTGCCTATTTAAAGAGGCATCAAATCAATGCAATGTGTGGTCTCTATTTTCAATCATCTGTAGTATTACTATGTTTTCATTTAATGCTAATTGTTATTATCATCTGTAGTATTACTATTTTCAATCATCTGTAGTATTACTATGTTTTCATTTAATGCTAATTGTTATTATCATCCTCCTTAATCAATACTTGTATGTTGCATGCTTTTATCGAGGAGTGAGAGAGATTGCCTAGTCTAGTGGTATGAGCAACTCTACGGTGAAAGCGGGGAGGTGGAGCTTGGAGAATTCGAGCTTCTCAAGTGAGCTTGGAGACCTCAAGGGACACAAGTTCAAAGCATTGATAAGCGCCCTACGATAGTTGTGTTTTGTTGCTCTTCCCTAAGGTGATGGCATTGAGTTCCCTCTTGGAGGTGTGGTAGCCCAAAACATAGACATGTTTTGTGTACCGTTAAATCTCACTTTTTTTGTTGTGAAAAAATGGTGAGATAATGGCGGTGTTTTCTTGATTTATTCACTTAGTCTTACCTTAGTAAACATCTATACGTACTTTTTAATTCTCTTTGAAAGATCTATGGTAGGTGGAAAAAACGAGGTTCTGGTCTTCATGGTTACTTTTCTTCTTTTTTTAATTTACAAAGATGACTATTGATCCATACAATGAAATGCAAAACTATGTTACATAGTATTTTGGTCGAATATAGAAACTATATATGGTAAGAATTCTCATTGAGATCACTTCAATTTCAAATTTCATCTAAAACATGCAAGGAAATTCAAGTAAAAGAACACACGATAGGATAATAACCTTGATAGGATAAAGAAAATGCAAACATTATAGTAATGGTCTCAAGAACATTTTCTTGCAAGATATACTGCACGTCACAAAATTTTCCATGTTGGTTTCTGCAGCTCACACACCTTTCTACAGTCCTACATGTTCTTATAGAAGTGTTTACTTATTGTCAATGTTTCAAGGTCAAATTAATTGTGGACAAAATATTTCCTATGATAATGATATTACATCCTTCTTTTAAGATTTGTGTCAATATTATATACAATTTTAAGCAACCCCTTAATTCTTTATGTTCAAGATTTTGATTCTTGATGAATGCATGACATCATGAGTATTACAAATTACATTTTGATCAACTTAATCATATGAGTTTAAAATCACAACTCATAATATCACTATTCTAAAGAGATACAATTTTTTCATACACATCACATCATTTTGTACTCTAGTTCTTATAGCTCATGTGCCTTTGCACTATGCTACATATTTGTATTGAAGTGTTTTTGTCAAGGTTAGTGTTGCAAGACCAAAGAAATGATAATATACTACCTATTCTTTCTTTCTTTTTCAAGTGGGCTTTGGCTCAAGATCGTCCCATAGTTACCAAATTTCACTGCCCATAGAGAGCCGCCTGTAGGGTCTTATTTATCCACCCGTAGGTCCGGCAAGGAAGCAGAAGGGGGTTTTTGGACCTATTGGTCCTAGGCAAACACCTTCACCAGTTGAGCTATCACCTCATCGGCAATATACTACATATTCTTATACAAGTGTTTTGCTTATAATGACCAAAGTTTTAATGAATGCATGACTTCATGAGAATAGCTCATCACATTGAAGCTTCCAATCACATTTCAAATTATATCAAGCTATTAAAAATCAAACTCATCTGCTCATCATGTGGAAAGCTAGGGCATCTTGCAGAAAAATGCTACAACAAAGGTGCAGCAAACATTGCTAGCACGTCTACACTTGAAGAAAACATTGCACTATGCAACCATGTAAATGCGAGGCTTATGATGATGAAGAGGCATCATGGGCTTTTTAAAAGCCATGTACTACTCTCCATTTCCCATATGTAAAATCACCTCTAACCAACGATGATGTAGGTTATGTGATATGTCTATTCCCACATTGTCTCTCACTTGGCCACATAGCCCTCAAAGGGGAAATTGATGGAAGTGTTGGGTTTGTATGCCCAACTCATGATAGTGCACATGAGGCACTATGTTTCATGGAGTGATGATGGGGCTTTTGAGGGATGCACTATGATTAGAAAATACCTAGGACTCATGCATTTTTATGTAGAGCTATGCTCATAGGAGCTATGCTATTGCATTATGTTTTCATGTTCCATGTATGGATCAAGGAGGATGTTGGATATGCTCCATCATATGCACACATGAACATCCTCTTGGTAGAGTTCAAATCTCAAAGGTAATTGAGGCATTAGTCTTGGCCATTTTACTCTTGTTAAAGCACATAGATGTACAACAAAAGACACACCTTACATTGGAGATATTCTTGGCTACACGCCTACATTCGAGATATTCTTGGCTCCTAATCAAGCAAGTAGTGGAGATAATCATGGAGATAATTATGAAAAAGGTTAGTACCTAATCATCATTAGAGCCAAGCTAATGCTTGTATCTATGCCTATTTAAAGAGGCATTAAATCAATGCAATGTGTGGTCTCTATTTTCAATCATCTGTAGTATTACTATGTTTTTATTTAATGCTAATTGTTATTATCATCTGTAGTATTACAATTTTCAATCATCTGTAGTATTACTATGTTTTCATTTAATGCTAATTGTCATTATCATTCTCCTTCATCAAGACTTGTATGTTGCATGCTTGTATCGAGGAGTGAGACATAGTGATTGCCTTGTGTCGTGGTATGAGCAACTCTGCGGTGAAAGCGGGGAGGTGGAGCTTGGAGAATTCAAGCTTCTCAAGTGAGCTTGGAGACCTCAAGGGACACAGGTTCGAAGCATTGATAAGCACCCTATGATAGTTGTGTTTTATTGCTCTTTCCTAAGGTGAATGCATTGAGTTCCCTCTCGGAGGTGTGGTAGCCCATATCATAGACATGTTTTGTGTACCGTGAAATCTCACTTTTTTTGTTGTGAAAAAATTGTGAGATAATGGCAGTGTTTTCTCGATTTATTCACTTAGTCTTACCTTAGTAAACATCTATACGTACTTTTTAATTCTCTTTGAAAGATCTATGGTAGGTGGAAAAAACGAGGTTCTGGTCTTCATGGTTACTTTTCTTCTTTTTTTAATTTACAAAGATGATTATTGATCCATACAATGAAATGCAAAACTATGTTACATAGTATTTTGGTCGAATATAGAAACTATATATGGTAAGAATTCTCATTGAGATCACTTCAATTTCAAATTTCATCTAAAACATGCAAGGAAATTCAAGTAAAAGAACACACGATAGGATAATAACCTTGATAGGATAAAGAAAATGCAAACATTATAGTAATGGTCTCAAGAACATTTTCTTGCAAGATATATATACTACATGTCACAAAATTTTCCATGTCGGTTTTTGCAGCTCACACACCTTTCTACTGTCCTACATGTTCTTATAGAAGTGTTTACTTATTGTCAATGTTTCAAGGTCAAATTAATTGTGGACAAAAGTTTTCCTATGATAATGATAATACATCCTTCTTTTAAGATTTGTGTCAATATTATATACGATTTTAAGCAACCCCTTAATTCTATATGTTTAAGATTTTGATTCTTGATGAATGCATGACATCATGAGTATTACAAATTACATTTTGATCAACTTAATCATATGAGTTTAAAATCACAACTCATAATATCACCATTCTGAAGAGATATAATTTTTCCATACACATCACATCATTTTGTACTCTAGTTCTTATAGCTCATGTGCCTTTGAAGTATGCTACATATTTGTATTGAAGTGTTTTTGTCAAGGTTAGTGTTGCAAGACACCAAAGAAATGATAATATACTACCTATTCTTTCTTTCTTTTTCAAGTGGGCTTTGGCTCGAGATCGTCCCATAGTTACCAAATTTCACTGCCCATAGACAGTCGCGCGCCCGTAGGCCCTTATTTATCCACCCGTAGGTCTGCCGAGGAAGCAGAAGGGGGGGTTTTGAACCCAGGACCTCTTGGTCCTAGGCAAACACCTTCACCAGTTGAGCTATCACCTCATCGGCAATATACTACATATTCTTATACAAGTGTTTTTGCTTATAATGACCAAAGTTTTAATGAATGCATGACTTCATGAGAATAGCTCATTACATTGAAGCTTACAATCACATTTCAAATTATATCAAGCTATCAAAACAAAGCACTTCCCTTTTTAATTGAGAAAACTGAATATGTAGCTCTCCACTCCTTATACTTCTGAAAATCAAGACGCAAATTAAGGCCCAAATTATATTTTGAGTGAGATTACTGATGAATAAAATCTTGATAAACTCCACGAGTTCACGAACCTTGAGCGAGGACACGTGATGTGCAAATTTATGGCTATGCAGACATTTTCATAGTAGTCACTGGAAAATATCATTTTTAACAAGAGATAGCACCTTTCCTTGGGGCTTATTAAGGGAGAAAGGCTACTCTCCAAAGCTAATTTCATCTAATCTTGAGATTCCAAATATTGGTTTCACTCTTGAGAACGCAGTAAAGCTTTAATTCACTATACAATGGAGAACTTAGACGAAGGCCCCTACCTGGAGCTGGCGAACTCGAAGAGCGTTCCAGTGGCGGAGTACATTGCGACGTCCACCTCCGCATCGAAGAGGACGGAGAGCTCGTAATCTTCCTTTCGTAGTCTGTTGCGGCGCTTGGAGAAGGTGAGCCGGCGGTTGATGGGCTTCTCGATTCGACTGATGGAGTTGGTGGCGCGGCCCTGGGTGGCGGACAGCGGCCCCGATGATGGTCGCTTTTCCGCAGGCGCAGGATCATCAACCAACAGATGAAGGGGAGGAGCCATGGCGGCGGCTGCAGCTGATCGGGAAATAGTGGTGCGGGACGACGTCATTTTGGCTTGGCCGATCTTGCAAGTGCGAGGGTGTGAGCGCGGCAGGCTGCAGGTAGTGTTAAAAAAAGAGCAGGTCGTGTGTTTTATTTCTATGAGAATCGCAAGATTTCCTGTTTTGAGGAGGCGGAGGACGGGTCACGGAAAATACAAGAAGGGAAGGAACTCCTAGCTCCGTCACGAAGGTGATCATTAATGGCGAGGCTGGCACGTGTGGCCCAGCACCACCCTCTTAATAACCTTACGGTTTCCACTCTCTTAATAATACCTTACGGTTCCCGACGTGCTTCACGTACCTGCCGGTGCGGAGTACACTGCGCTCTGGATTGTTGTACAGCGCCTCTCATACACGAACCAACTACCGGCGAAATTTAGGAGGATTTTACGGGCAACTTTCCCGCGGGAGTTTAGAAAACTTTGGATGCCTTTGCAACTTGCAGTCGCTAGTGCACTTTTTTTTTCAAAAAAAAGGGCTGTTGAATTATGAAAAGAGAGGGGCAATTACAGGGGCCACGTGTCCTTGAAGACGCGTGGACATGCAAGATACGAAAAAGGAAAATACAGTGGGATCCGAGGACGGCCAGCCACTTGGCGCACACCAGGCACGTGGCGGCATGTGCGCCGCGTGGGAGGGGCGCTGGGGATTGGCTGGTTTTCGTCCTTGTGCATGCTCGGCAAACGGCCTTGCATGTTGGCTTCCTCCGTCATCTCGCGCAGTTGAGCCTTCCTTCCTTCTCTGCTTACCGCCGGCACCTTCTCTCGCTCAGTCCGCCTGATGGTGCTTGAATGGGATCAGCATTTACTGAGTGGCCCTTCCTCCTTTGTCACTTCCGGCTCGGTCTGATCTGGCTCGGTCGTCGCCTCTCCAATCTGTGAGAGGGAGGCGTTGATCCTTGTTCCGCTTTGCAGGAACCCCTGCAAGCCCGCCTTCTGAGCTACGACTTATCTTTCTTACTCTTGAATCTGGGTGGTGGGCTCTCCTGAGGGCCGGAGGCGACAAACCCCTGGGAGTCTAGTATATTCCAATCCCTTTGTGCCCGACTGGAATCGATTCTTTGAAGGGAATCCTTGGGACACTGGCTTTGCCTCTTGAATCACTGTAAGCCTTCCTCTCTTGATTCTGTATATTGTGTTTCGTTCTGACCCTTTCCTTTTTTGCAGGTACAGAGGGGGTGCTGAGGCCGGCTCCGGTCCCTTGATGCATTGGGGTTCTGTTTTCGAAGACTCTGGCACATCAGTTTCATGAGAATGTGCTCATGCCTGCTTTGCCGATGTGAGATTGTCTCTCCATGATTCCTGGTAGACAGTACGCCGGTGGCTCCTGAATGTCGACAGGTCACTTTGCCTTAGCTGCCTTTGACTTCTCTTGGTTGATTTCTGACTGCATGTCTGGTGTTGCTCTCTTCTCCTGTGAGGGGAGGGTTAGGGTATTTTACTGCATCCTTCTGATAGCTTCTATTAATGATCTGTCTTTTGAGAGGGTTAAAAGGATCTTGTCTCTGGTTTTTTCAAGTTGATTAATTGTGTAATCTGATTTCCTCTTTTGTAGTTTAATCATCAGCCTATTCTCAAGCTTGAAAAGGGCTTGTGTTTGGTTGTTCCAGAATCTAATGCATGTTGTGATTAAGCATTCTGCTAGGGGAGGACCCTTAATTTCAGTATTATCAAAAGTGACAGCTAGTCTCTGCAGCCATGCATGCCAAATGTACTCGCACCTTATTGCATTCCAAAGAGTAGAAGAGCATCCTATATTTTCCCCAAGAATTGTGTTCTTCCAGGTTATTTCTTTCCCCCAGCTTAGGATAACTGACTGTAGCTCTTTGTAGGATTCTGAGATATGCTTGCAGTGAATGAAAATGTGTAGATCATCCTCGGGGAGGCCACATCTGGCACATTGGTCAGTGGCAATGTTGAGTTTGGCTGCCTTACACTGGGTCCAGATGGCTCTGTAGGCAATAAGCCATGCAAGACAAGATTTCTTAGGTTCTATGTGCTGACTCCACAACTCCTTGAGGCAGCTGTACCATCTTTTCCTGTCCCAGGCTATATTCCATCTGCGGTTCAGAATAACCTGGATGGGGGGGGACTTTTCAAGAGAGGGAATGGGAAGGATGGGCTTATTTTTAATCCAGCGAAGGGCCAGGAAGTTGAACTTGGGGGGACTGTTGAATCTCCAGATTTCCTGGGTGTTCCATTGGAATGTTCTGCTTTGTACTAGATCTAGTTCTGGGGTTCTGCAGTCAAATTTTCCTACCAGCTCTGCTCTTGTGAGCCAAGTACCGGTGAGGGGGTTAAATATATCTGCCCAAGTAGCAAGTCCTTTCCTGTGCAGATTGAGGGCAATTTTTTCTTCTTCTGGTTCTAGAAGAGGCTGAGGGAGAAAGGGCCACCAGCAGGAGTCGGCAGCTATTAACCCTTCTGATTTCCTGTCATTGAGATTGATGGAAAGGGCTCCTTTAGCTCTTAACCAGGCTTTCCAGATTGAGGTAACAAGATGACTCCCTTTGGGGGTAATGGGATGTTTTGATGCTACTATGGTGATCATGGGTAGATTTACCCATTTATTGTGACCAGTAATAGAAAATCTGGGGAGGTCTTTGACCAGAAGCTGAGCCCAGTCTTCAGATGGGTTTTCCAAAGCTCTGATTATCCATTTAGCTGCCAATCTGTCTGCTAGCAGCCGGATGTCCAGAATCCCCAGACCTCCCTTGATTTTGGGGACCGTGCATATCTCCCACTTAACTTTAGGTCTGCTTTTGATCCAAGGGTCCCCTCCCCACAGGAAGTTTCGGCATAGCTTAGTGAATTCGTTGAGATCAGAATCAGGAGGCCTCCAGCAGCTGAGGAAGTAGATTGTGGCAGGGATGATGAAGTGGTTGATGACCATAATTCTACCTACTAGAGAAAGTTGCTTCCTTTTCCATCTGAGAAGCTTACTTTCTATTTTTTCCATTACCCATTTCCATCTTTGCTTCATTGACACCCTGAATCCCATGGGAATTCCAAGAAGCCTGAAGATTTCCCCATCTTGGATGCTATGGCAGCCTGTTTCCATGAGCCACGTGGGGGGGGTACAATGAGGGTTTTGATACCTGTTTTACTGTGGTTGACTTTGGATCCTGAAGCCTCACAGTAGGTTTGAAGACAGCTCCACAGTACCTTTATATTCTCCTCTTCATTTGCTATGAGGCTGTTGGTGTCATCCGCGAACATCTGTGTGCACATTTGCTCCCCGTTTGGAAGTTTGATGCCCACTAGTTCCCCTTTGTTTATCTTGTCCTTTATCAGCCAATTGAGCCCATCTGCAGCTATAGCATAGAGTAGGGGAGCTAGAGGGCACCCTTGTCTGATGCTTTTTTCAAGAGGGAAGGGGTCTGACAGCTCTCCGTTGAGGATAACTTTGGCTTTGGCATTCCCAAACAGCGTCTGGACCATGTGGGTGAACTGAGGTCCCAGCCCCATATCTCTTAGGGATTGGAGGATGTAATCCCACTGGATTCTGTCGTATGCTTTCTCAAAGTCTATCTTGATAAAGAGGAAATCCTGGCTGGTTTTCTCTGCATATTCGAATCCTTCCCATAGGGCGATTATAGAGTCCAGGATGTACCTCCCTTTGATGAATCCTTTTTGTTCCCTTGAGATCCATTGGTTCATGTGCTTGCTCATTCTAGTGGCTAGAACTTTTGCTAAAATTTTGTATACACTATTTAGCATAGTGAGAGGTCTCCAGTTTCCCATGATCTCCTTGGGGCCTTTTTTATGAATCAACTTGATGAGACCATTATTAATTAGAGTTGGTAGCGCTCCGTATTTCAGAGATTCATGCCAAACTTTGAGGATGGGGCCTGTTAGCACCTCACAAAATGATTGAAAGAACTCGTCTGGGAGACTGTCCTCACCTGGGCTCTTGTTAGGTTTGAGGGAATAGATGACCTCTTTGATTTCCTCCTTAGTGATTTCTTTCTCTAGAGAAGCAGCAATGTTGGCTGGGACAGTTGAAGGTCTGACTTGTTTTATTGTTTCCATTGCCTCTGCCTTGGATGGGGAGGGAGGACCTTCTTCCTTGAAGATGTTGCTGTAGTATTCAGTAATCAGCTTTCTGTTCTCAGCTTGGGTAGCCGCCAGGATTCCTTCCTTGTTTGCTAGAAGGGGAATATGCTCTTGCCTTTGTTTGACCTTGAGGGTTTTAAACATTTCTTGGTTCGGTCTGTCTGCTTTTCCGGTACACCATTCTCTGGTGAATAGTTTAGTGTGTTGCAGAGCAATTTCTTCCTCATTTTTGATCCTGGCTCTGATCAGGTTGGTATTGGCTGGATTGCCAGCAGCCTCTTGCTGTTGCAGTTGTTCTTGGAGCTTTGTGAGTCTGCTGCCTCTATGGGCTGCAACCTCTTTTCTGACTTGCTTGAGAAGGTTTTGAGTTGACTTGACAGCAAGGTTCCAAGCTTTGGCCGGAGGGAGGTTTTTGGAGAAGAAGGAATCCCAGATGCTTTTGACTTCTTCTTGAACTAGTGGCAATTTGAATAGGGCTGGATCAGTATGAAACCAGCACGCTTTGTGTCTGTGTTCCAGATTATCCATTGTTGTAATGACAGGGTAATGATCTGAGATGCAAGTGGTTGTATCTACAACACATTCGCATCTGTTGAATTTGGAGAAGATTTCCCCACTTGCGTAAGCTCTGTCCAACCTGGCTTTTCTGGCCAGGTCGCCTGAGGAGTAGTTCTGCCATGAAAAACTTCCTTCTTGGCCTAGATCCTGCAGGTTGAATTTATGCTTTACCTTTTCCCAAGCTTGCTTCTCTGAACCCGCCAGGACTAGCCCTTTGGATCTGAATCTATCTTTGAGTGCTTCTACCATATTGAAGTCTCCCATTATCAGTAGTGGTGCTCTAAGTCTTAGCATAGAATTCCAGGTCCTGGTTCTCAGCTTCTGAGGGCCGTGGGCATAAACACTGACAAAGGAGAAGTTGTTCATGTGGCACACTATCCACTGGTTGTTAGAGTCTATTTGAAAGTCTTTAAGTTCCTGAATGCTGTCATAATGGATGCCTATTGCCAGTCCCCCGGCTCCATGATGATGAAGTGAGTGGACCCAAAAGTGATCGGTGGAGATGGTGTGAAGCCTTCTTTTCAGTTCCTCCCCTGACGTTTTAATCTCCACAAGGGATATGAAATCCAGATATCCTTTTGCTTTGATCCATTGTTTTACTAGCTGTGCTTTCTTGGAGTCGGTAAGCCCTTTGACGTTGAAACTTACTGTTTTCATTATCTTTTGTTTGGGGGTTTGTGGGAACCTCCTTTCGCGGTGGACTGAGGGGTGGCTCCCAATTGTGCTCTGCCTCTCTTGAGTTCTTTGCTAATATCCATGTCGTTAGGGTTACCAGATGGTGGGATAAGGCTCTTTTCAGAGGCTGAAATGACAGTTGTGTCCATGTCAGCAGCGTCCAGATTGTCAATTTCCTTGTCTAGCCTTAGTTTGTTGATGGGGGTGCTTTCAACAGTGTCGTTCTCTTCTTCAGCTTCCCCTGGATCTGGTACAGCTGCAAGAACAGAGTATCTGTTAGGTTTGGCAATAGGGTGAGAGGGCTTGGGCTTGGTGGCCGGTTTCCTTTTATTGACTTGAACGAATTCAGGTTCTTTTATGGCTCCGGGGCAGACTGAGGGGGGCCGAGAGCTAAGTTGGATTGGCTAGGGTTGAGGGGGGGGGGTCTTTTTCAATTACTTGGGGGAGGATTATCTGAGGGTTTTTTAATGGGCAATTCCTGATGAGATGTCCCTGTTTACCACAATGAAAGCATGAATTAGGCAAGTGTTTGTAAAGGATAGCCTGCGAATGAGAGAACTCACCACATCCTATTTCTATCTTGTCTGGGAGGGGGAGGGCAAGGTCAAGTTCTACTAGGACTTGGGGGTGCCACGCTGGGTTGTAATCCGAGAAGGCTTTGGTTCCTAGAATTTGCCCTAAGGGGGCTAGAATAGCTTTGATCCAGGGGTTTAAGTGGATGGGGAGATTAGGGAGCTCGACCCAAACTGGATACACTGTCGACTTGGGCCCGTCTGGGTTGAAGTCCTTAGACCACCTCATGAAACAAAAGGGTATATGTCTGTACATCCATTGGCCAGAACTGATTACTTTCATTGCCATGCTAGCATCCTTGAATAAAAAGAGGTAGTAACCTTTGGGAAGGGCTTGAGTAAGAGTAACCTCTATACCAAGGGGGGCCCAACTTTCTCTTATCCAGGCTCTCATGGCTTCCTTAGATGGTCTAGGCCCAAATAAGAGTCCCACCAGACACCTTTCTGAATAATCTTCTACTCTGCTCCTTACCTGATCTATTGGCAGGTTAACGTGGACTGTGGTGGCTGCATTGTTCCCTCGGTCAGTGAGGTTGACTGTCTCTTTCGGCGGGACTGTATCTGCTGCTACCTGTTCTTTTGATGTCGGTCTGGACGCCTCTTTATTCTTTTCCTTGTTCTTCATGTTTAAGAGCTGAGCTTTGGCATCTTTTAATTCCTGCATGAGTCTTGAGTTTTCGTCCATTACTGCTTCCATGACATTCTCTCCACTCCACGACTTTTCAGGGATGGGGTTCCACGGGTTGGGTGGGGGGGGTAACTGAGAGGTTGAGGGAGATGCTAAGTTAAAGTGACTGCTGAGCATTGGACTTACTTTTGCAGGTGAAGCTGAAACGGTCTGTGGTCTAATCAAGGACGGGCTCCTCCGCTCAGTGCCCATGCACTTGGGAGGGCATCCGCCCGCAGAGAAAGAGAGCCTGCGCTGCAGATTGAAAGGGCGGGAAACAGGGGAAGAAACAGAGCTAAACAGAGCTCTCCCTTGAAAAGAAGAGACTATTCCAACTCATTTACATTGCAATTTTGCAGCTTACATAACATATCATGTCGATTATCTTCCCACACACAAATGAGGATAGGCTCCAAGACACATGATACCCAAGATGCATGCATGCAATCATCATAGCTTCAGTGGTGCATCCTTTAGGGGGCCAGCCTTTCCAACACATACTTGCCAGCAGTCCACACCTTGACCACTGGTCTGTTCCCCTGGGGGTTCTCAGTGAAGGCCACAAATGTTTCATTACGGTGCTTTTCCTTGAGGTACCATCTTTTGGTCTTTGGCCCAAATTTGAGAGGCCTAGTCTCTTCACATCATATCCTAATCAATCCTACATGCACCCAAATATTAGACAAC
The DNA here is from genome assembly GCF_041138505.1 of Cibotium barometz. Taxonomy (NCBI): domain Eukaryota; kingdom Viridiplantae; phylum Streptophyta; class Polypodiopsida; order Cyatheales; family Cibotiaceae; genus Cibotium; species Cibotium barometz. The sequence continues at coordinate 49,161,173 of NC_141067.1, forward strand.
CTAGTATGTACAAGGGTCTGCTGATCAGCAGATCAACTCATCCTAGTTTGCAAAGAGTATATTGCTTGAAAAATATTAGCATCATTTAGCTTGCTAGAATAGTATATAGACTACTAACACAAACGAGTACATTTATACATCAATTCAACCACATTTAGACCAGTATTCCCCCCCTTTCTGAAACACAATACTATTTCTAGATACCCATATTTCCCATAAGCAGTCATATCTAATAATATTAAAAACCATATTTCCCATAAGCAGCCATATCTAATAATATTAAAAACCAAGTTAGTGACATCTTCAACCTAGAACCTAATCCTCCTATAGCGACCCTAAACACCCAAGGACTTGGCTACCTATTTTCCAATTCTAACCCAAGAGTCCCATATATAGTAGGGCGATCCAAGAAAGCACGCCTTCCATCTTCTAGAGTTGATCTGCACCTGGGGTAGCAGCCTAAAGTGAAGCTCCTTTGAAGGAGTTTAGACCCAATGGGAAGGGCCATAAAGCAAAATCTCCATAAAAAGACCTAAAATTTCAAGGGAATGTTTGACTCCTAAATGAGTTTCCACCAAGTTCCTGCTCTTTAGTTTACTTTCCACGCTCTATTGTTGCAGAATTCAGTGTTGAGCTCAGTTTTCCTCAATTCTAAGTAAAGGACCTTACTTGTCCCTTTATCCAGCTTTATATAAACCATTGAACCACATCCAGTCTTTTAATCAAACACGAATCATCAAAAGCAGTAGACACCCATACTTTCTGTTGTGCTTTTGCCATCATCTGTCTAGCCAAATGCCTTTCTCTAGATAGTAGGCCAAAGACGTGATGACTAGCTGATCCAACTCTTTCCAACCTACCGCCAGTAGAGACCAGTCCCAATACTTAGCTAGTCTTCTTAGTCCGCTATTGTTCAGTTTCTTTACAAGAGCAATATCTAGAAGAGCTAGAGGAGGGTTAAAGTTATGGGACCACCAGATCCCTAGGCTGAGAAAAGAATTTCAAGTACCTGTGGGGTAGCCATCCCAATAGGACATGTTCAACACTTCCTTCCATTTGCCACTTAAAAAGCTACAAAAAGGGGATTTCGAGATCTTGAGGGAAGCAGAAGAGAATAGTTTGTTTCTCCAGTTAAGTCTCAACCATCTACCTTTCTGAAGGACAAAAGAGTCTTCCACCACATCTTTGAACATTCTACACCATATTTCCTCCTGAAGTAGACATTTGGGGAGAAGAAGGGCTATCTAGTAGGTACTCTGCATGTATAATAGCTCTCTAGCCACACGAAAAGGTGTTGCTAAGGTTATGAGAAAACACACTGGTAAACCTAAAAAAAATTTCCCACCAAAAGGCATCTACTTCAAGTGGGCATGTGTTGTGCACAAAAGCCTTTGATCAACATTGAGTGAGCCTAAAATTTAAGCAAGGTGAACTTAAAATCAAAGGAGATGATTAATATGTGTAGGTGAGGATCAAGCTAATCCCTGATCAATCTATTCAAATCTCCTCATCTAATAGAATTTGTGCATGTTGGATCAACTCTCTAACATTATCAGAATTTGTGCATGTTGGATCAACTCTCTAACATTATCATTATCTTGTCATCATTAGTGTTTATTATGTTTCTTATAATTAGATTATGCAAAAAATTAAAATATACTCTACTACTATCCATACCTTATCACTCCTAGCTTGGTAATTTCAAGCTGGTATCATAGCCTAACACCATCCCTTTACCATGTATGCATTCTAAGATGTGTAACTAGAAAATGCCATCAAGCATTAATTAATTTGCTAATCTATTTTTTTTCTCTTCCACCTATTCACTCAAATCATTTCAAATTAATCGATTGGAGGGTTCTTATTGAAAATTTGGGCAACCCTTTATAATCCCCCACAAGATCAAGGATATCATATACATCACCTCACATCAAGTACCTAAAGTGGTTCACATATAAATAGGGAGGCATTTCCAGATTTTTATGTTAAACTCATGAAGTAGTATATGTTGAGATATCGAGCTCGTCTAGTGAGGCGGTGGACACTGATGACCCGCCTGGGGGATAGGCCCCACACTTACACCACTGGCATGGTTGGTGAGATCTTGGGTGATATGCGGCCAGTGGGATGACAGGCTGTGTGACAGCCATTCTAGAGACTGGCATAGTTATAGCGCCAGCTCATTTAGTTGGGTTCACACTATAGAGAACCTGTGTATGTATTGGTTGAGTACTTTTCATATTATTGTGTACTCTTATCTTGTATATGGTGTGTTAAGTGTTGAGTGAAGAAGAAGAAGATATTCAGCCTCTCACCTTGTGTGTTCTCTATTAGGGTTTTGTGAGTGTGTGTGTGTGCTTGCAAGAGCTCAAGCTCTCTTCCCCCCTGCATCTTTTCATGGTATTAGAGCCTGGTTTGTGCTAAGGGCTGAGCTGTAAGCAAGAGAACCATAGGAAGCGGTACGAGGGTAAGAGCTTCAACTACTCTTCCCTATTTGTCTTGGTGACTACACCCTTGTCGAGAGCTCTACGGGAGGCACCGGCAACGATCTCTGATTGAGGAGCTTTCTTCGCAGGAGTAAAGTTATAGGGCAACTATTCTGTCCTATCGAACGAAAATTTCCAGACCGAAAATGCGTTTCGGGTGCGTCTGGACCTCCGTTTTTCAGAAAGCATGCGATTTCGAGCACTGCAGGTAAGTCATCGATTCTCTGCAGAACTCTGTTTTAAGAACTACAGGAAGACAGATTGACTGTGCAGACACTGTGGGTGCTGCAAAGAGGTCTACAGTTGCCATTGGGTGTATGTATGCACATTGAGGTCACTGGTTGTGACATTTGAGAGTACTACAGTACCGCTGCAGAAATATAGCAGTTTGTGCAGGACAAACCAGAGTGCTGTTTCTGGTTAAATTGTGTGTTTGGCAAGATGTCAAATGATGGGATAACCCAAATTGTGGCTGAGAAACTTGATAAGAATAACTTCCATGCTTGGAGGTTAAGGTTGACGAATTTCCTGATGGGAAAGGGCTATTGGGACTACATAAAAGGTGAGCATGAAGAGGCACCAGAGATACCGGACATAAATCAGACTGCTGCAGATGTGAAAGAGTTTAAAGATTGGAACCAAGGAGCCAGGAAAGTAATGTATTGGCTCTCCATTAGTATACAGGACACCATGATTGGGCATATTCAGGATGCCAAGTCACCCAAGGAGGCGTGGGACACCTTGGTTAAACTCTATGAAACAAATACCAAGGCATGTAAGATACAGTTGAAGAATGAACATACTGTGGAGAAAAAGAGCATGTCTGTGAATGACTATGCGCTGAAGATAAAGGGTATTGTGGAATCCCTTGCATCTATTGGTGTGTCAATAGATGATGATGATAAGGTGGAGGTCTGTCTACGTGGTCTCGGGCCACAATACAAGGCATTCAAGACGTCTATTCAGACTCGGGAAAACATTCCCAACTTTACAGATTTGGTGTCTATGCTGATTATCAAAGAGAAGAGCTTGGGTGAAGACCAACAATCTTCACAAAGCAAAAACAATTCAGAGCAACAGGTCTTCTACACGAGTTCAGGAAGAGGATGAGGTAGAGGAGGCCGTGGATGCGGTCAAGGAGGTGGCCGAACAGGTAATCAGAATTATGGCCAACAGCAGCAGCAGCAGCAACAACAGTCCCAGAATCAACAACAACAACAACAACATGCAGGTGGAAGAGATAAATTCAGAGGTAGGGGGAGTCAAAGAGGCCGTGGAAATTGGCCAAGGCAATATAATGATGCACGTGAATGCTATTATTGTGGTAAGCCTGAACATGTGCAGGCAGAATGTTATAAGAAGCAGGCTGACATGCAAAAAGGAAAAGTGCAGCAAAACAACTATGCATCCTCAAGCAAAAATAATGAGGATAATGAAAGGTTGTTTGTTATGCAGCATGTCGTGAATGCCATGTCTGAAAATGTTGAAGCAGCACAAAAAGATGATGTGTCGTATGTGGATTCAGGTGCTTCGAACCACATGACAAGTCATGGGGAGTGGTTCAAGGAGATGAAAAACCCGGAAAGACCACGTTTTGTGGAAACAGGGGATGACACTGGTCATCCAATTGCCCATGTTGGAGATGTGCCATTGTTTATGCAGGATGGCAAAGTGAAGTACCTTGCAGATGTACTTCATGTATACCGAACATAACAAAGAATCTGGTTTCAATTGGCCAGATGATTGAGCAGGGTTTGCAGGTTCGGTTTAACCCTAATGGTTGTTATGTTGAAGACTTTAAAGACAAGTGCAGGTTGGTTGCAAAAGGCAACAGAGTGGGCAGAATATTTACATTGAATGTAGACATGCCTAAAATGAGTGCTGCGATGTTTGCAAATGGTTCACGAATTGTTGCAGACACAGACATTTGGCATAAAAGGATTGGACATGTAAATGTGTAGAGATTGAAGTCTATGCAGACAAAAGGAATTGTGACAGGGCTGCCAAAATTTAAAGTGGAAGGTATGCAGAAAATATGTGAAGCATGCCAATTTGGGAAGCAAACAAAGCATGTGTTTCCACATAACAGATATGTGAGCAGAAATGCACTAGATGTTGTGCATTTAGATGTATGGGGTCCTATGAAGACCATATCTATGGGAGGCTGCATGTACTATGTGACTTTTATTGATGACCACACAAGGAAAGTGTGGGTATATTTCATGAAGGAGACGAGTGAGGTGTTCACTCGCTTTCAGAATTTCAGAGTTTTGGTTGAAAAGCAAACAGGGAAATATGTAAAGTGCTTAAGGTCAGATGGAGGGGGAGAGTACTTCTCCAATGAGTTCTCTGAATTTTTGAAGAAGAATGGTATTCAGAGACAGTTTACATGCAGATACACTCCGCAGCAAAATGGAGTTGCTGAGCGAAAAAACAGGCACATTGCTGAGATTGCGCGAGCATTGATGGAAGAGAAGAATATGCCGCATAGCTATTGGGCTGAGGTTGTTTCTAAAGCAGTATACATCATGAACAGGACTCCAACTGCAACCATACATGATGTAACTATAGAGGAGAGGTTTACTGGCAAAAAACCAGATTTGTCTCATCTGAAAGTCTTTGGATGCATTGCATATGTGCATGTGCCAGATGAGCTGAGAACTAAGCTGGATCCAAAAGCTAAAAAATGTGTGTTTATTGGATACTCCCTTGAGCAAAAGGGATACAGGTGTTATAACCCTGCTACACGTTGTCGTGAAGTGTGCGGTACAGCCAGGAAAGTACGAAACTTCTAGCTGTGAGAGTGAATGTCAAATCCAACAAGGAATCACACGCACAAAATTTCCCAAGGAGTATTGAACATCACTAATTCCAATGACAAATACATGTGTCAACTTGCCTCAATACATCCTTGAATTCATCCAGATGATTGCACAGAATTGCATGAAATCCTTTGAACCATTTATATGTGTGCATAACAAGGCATTCCCCATTTTCCCAATAACATGTGTCCAGTTACATCCTTTACATCCAGTGCCATTAAAACCATGATATCATGATGCTCTTTTTCACCTGAAAACCTGCCTTAATATTCTAACATTTCATAAGCAAAAGATAGAATACGGCATAGCTATTTCATGTACATAATTTCCAAAACTCAGTCAAGCAGAAACAAGGCCATCTTCCGTGATTTTACAAAACTCCAGTTCTTCCAAAATTATATCTTATTCACCAACTTTTTCCCATATATTCCAAATCTTTTAAGGGCTTATTTGCCATGCCCTTTTTCTAAAGTAACAAAGTGATTTTTAAATTAAGCTTATCTGAATGAAGCGAAGAGTGAACAAGTCGATTTTTTTATTTTTTTTATTAATCCATAATGGCCGCTTCAGCGCCAATTCACGATGGAGAAAGAAATGGCGAAACAGAGTCCTCTGCGCTGACTGTAAGCTTTGATTTTCCAAGAGGCACATCATCAGATAGCTCTCAATTTTCCCTTCATTTCTAGCACCTAAAAGCTATGCACAGAAGATAAGCTCTTCGAATGAAATTCTCTGGTCGCCGAAGACACTGTTCCCTTAACTCTGCAAATTTCCTCCCACACTCTGCAATCGCCGTTTGCCTCCGGTGCTCTCACCTTTTTCCCGCGGAGATCTCGGTGCCCCCACTCACCACCTTTTGCCAGCTATACATGCCATTAAAAAAAAAGCTGCGCATTTCGTTTCCACGCTTTCTAGAAAAATCCCAAATATGCTTTGTTAACCTTAGCACTAAGGTTACAAAGCATAACCTTAGCATTAAGGTTAAAGTCCTCAATGCACCTATTTTTAATTCCCCAACATTCAATAAGTTTCTCGACACTGCAATGTCCATTGAGTCTCCATTACTTTTTGATGCCTCCATAGTGTATAAATCATCATATTGGCCATGTGATTTATAGACTCCCCAATTATTCATTCAAGTATTTTCCCATATCTTCATAAATACATCCCTTTGTGCATTGAGATACCCTCATGCTTGCATTCCATAAGATTCACTGATTTGACTCAATCGATACCATTTAGCAGAACCATCACCCTCCACATTCATATACAAAAACTCCTAGATTTGACTCAGCCTCAGCTTGTCTTATTGAACCTTATATACAATATGAACATATGTACATGTCATCATATAATGACTTGTCATGGCACATAACCTCATGCATCTGGATGTGTATTTTACGACCTCACATACACGGTTTCACATCATAGACGTGCCATGGCACGACATCCACCCCCTCTAAACCTGCACATCCTCTGGTATGTGCCAAATCATCATCAAGGTCCACATATAACTGGATGTCGTCTTCATCTTCTGCAGTTCCAGGAAGATCATCCTCTTCCTCTTCAATCATATCCATACTTCCACTGTCAAGCTTCTCATCCTGAATTTCTTGTGAATCAAAAGGATCACCATCATGCCTTCTTTTAAATATCTTGATTCTTTTGCCAGCCCCACAAGATTCTTTACTTCTGTTCCATCAAGCTCACACAAAGTATACGTGGCATTTCCATGCACATGCCTGACAATGTAAGGGCCAAACCATCTTTTTGCAAATTTTCTTTGAACAGTGAATTGGTTGTCAAGGCTACTATCATACATTAGAACCCAATCACCTTCTTCAATAGGTTTTGGCCGGAGTCTGTGTCTACTATCAAATCTTTCTTTATTTTTCAGCCTTGCATCTTTCAAGCGAGCTTTAGCAAGCTCTACATCTTCAGGCCTCCTCTCCAACTGTCTTATTCGCAATGCAAGGAGGTCATCTCTGCTCAATCCTTCCACCCAGGGCAATACATTCCAGGTTAGAATTACTTCTTCAACTGGCATTACTGGCTTCTGACCATACATTAATTCTGCAGGCATGTATCCTGTCACTGAGCTATGAGTTGTACGGTCAGCCCACAAGGCATATGGTAGCAGCTTTGGCCACTCTCTCATCCTTTCTCTGCATGCCTTAGCCAAAGCTTTAATGATTGGAGGATGTCCTCGCTCACTTTTCCCATTGCCCTCAGGATTGTAAGCACATGTTAGAGACAGTTTGATACCAATTCTAGAGAAGAATTCCCTTGCTTCTTCAACATCTAGCTCACCTCTATCAGCTGTTATTTTCCCAACACAACCATATCGGCAGATCACATCTTCCAAGAGAAATTTGCATACTGTTTCCGTACTCTTTGTTCTAAGAGCACGCCCTTCTACCTGATTTGTCAAATCTTCTCTTGCAAGTGCTATATACCGCATCTGCCAAATTCCCAAAGGCATTGTAACTAGATCCACTACCCATTTGTAGTGCATGGCAGGTGGGTAGGTTGGTTGCAAGCCATCACGATGCCACACATTTGAGTACATTTGGCATACTATGCATGTTTCCACATATTGGGAAATATCCTTGTACATTCCTCTCCACCAATATTTTTCCTTTATTTTGGTAAAGGTGGCCCACACACTTCTATGCCCAGCCCAGAGACTCTCATGGAATTCTTTCACAAGCTTTCCTTGAGTCTCTTTATCACATATGACTCTCTGTGGCATAGCATTCCTCTGTTTAGGATGCTTCCAGAGATACCCATCCTTTAGAAAGTAACCATATGCTTTTCTGCGGATCCTCTTAAATTCTGAGTCAGACCAATTTTCTTGCCTTGATAGAGTGCTCAAATATTGACCAATAAGCAACCAATCTCCTTCATATATTTCCTCAATAAAAGACTCAAGTGCATTTGATAGGCAAATATGATCCCCTTTTGCATATGCTGTAGTATAGAACTTTGTACCCACATCATCAATGTCACTAATCATCTCTTCCTCATCTTCATACCTAGCTCGTGATAGCATATCTGCAACTGGATTATCTTTTCCCGCAATATGCTCAAACTCAGGATTTAGTGACTTGATATAAGCAATCCACCTAAGCATAGCAATATCTGGAGTGGTACAACTTGCTATCATCCCAAGAAGTGGCAAGCAATCAGTTTCCACTAGTACAGATGCCCCAATAAGATATTCCTTTTCACATTTTAGAGCAGTGACTATCCCCCATAATTCTCTCTTGATCTGTGGATACTTTCGTTGCCGAAAGCTTAATACCTTTGCTCCAAATCTAATTACATACCTATGATCATCCTCATCATCTTGTCCTACTGCCCATCCTATCCCAGTAGGACTAGTATCAACTGTAACAATCACAGGCCTGCCACACTCATAATCTGCCTTTCTCAAAATGGGTGATGATTGGAGCAAATATTTCAGCTTCCGCAGAGCTTTAATATGTACTGCACTCCACAAAAAATTTTGATTTTTCCTCAAAAGCTGATAAAGAGGATCTGCTACATGTGCATAATGTGGGATCCAAATAACATAAAAGACGCATGCTCCAAGAAATCTCCTCAGCTCTGTAACATTAATGCATATTTCCTTCATTCTTTGTATTGCATCTATTTTGGCTGGAGAAGGATGGTGTCCACTAGTACTACAAAGATGTCCCACTATTAGCACTTCACCAACCCCAAACACTGATTTCTGCCCAGATAAAGTAAGATTCACTTCTTCAAGCCTGGATAGAATCATGTCACAATCCTTTATATGATTTGCCACAAACTTGCGGCACCCTTTTGAATCCAAATCCCCATCTTTGTCTTTCTCATCACAGCCCTTTATTGGCACATCATCCAAAAATGGCATAGTTTTTTGTGGTATGAAGTCCCGTAAGACTTTATTCATTCCATTCATCATATGTGCCACTGAGTTAGTGGCTCCCTGTGGTAAGGTACACATCCTTACTAATCCCAAAGGAGTTCTCATTGTGGTCAAGTCCCTACTTTGTATATCCAGCTGGAACTGATCATATCCCGAATACAGATCACCCATAGAGTATATAGCTTTCCCTGCAAATGCTTCTGCAAACTCATCCACAATTGGACCTGCTCCCACATTCCTGATTGTGACTTTGTTTACAGGTTGCATGTCTTGAATAAAGCGCAATGTCCCATTTTTCTTTGGTACAGTAAACCATCTGTTGGAATATGGGGCACATGAAGGCTCCAAGATTCCCATCCTGATCTTTTCCTTTAGTAATTCCATCAACTTTGGCAAGAGAGCCTTTGGTACTGGAATTGGCCGCAGGTTCCAGGGCACATGTGGAACAGTAAAGATCACCATTGGTGCTGTTACACTTGGATCAACACAACCTATCTCATGCGGCTGAAAGGCAAAAGCTTTCCCATGTTTTACAAGCATCTCCTCAAAGCATTCCCTTTCAACTGGCAACAGAAAATCCTTCTCACCAATCTTCAGCTCTTTTAGAGTTTCTTGAGTAAATTTATGCCCAATTTTCTTCGGATCTCTAAGATTTGGCTGCATAGAAGCTTCATCTATCTTCTCCTTGCTTCCTGGTGGCAAGGGCAAGGCAACTGGCTTCACCTTCTTTGCAACCGTTTTGTACTTTGTATCAACATGAGCATCCATCTCACAATTCATGTTTTTACATTCCACCCCCTCAAATTCCTGGATTATATCATACATCTCCACAGATGACACCTTTATCATTTCATTTCCACCCTGTAAGCATGCTCTTCCCATATCAAAAAGCACATCCATAGTATCTATAAATGACACCTCATCAAGCACCCCTGAAATAAACTCATTCTTCTCCAAAAGACCACACTGCTCAAAACTTTTTTGTTCATTTTGTATATGTTTTTGCATGCCACGCTTTAAATCCTTGCTTTTTACAAAAACCAGTGACCCATAGCTGGAGAATCCCTGAAAATTTGCTGAAAAACTATTTACATTGATTGAGTCCTGCGAGAACTCATTTCCCCTTGTACCATTGGAATCCCGCTTTACAATGGCACCTGGCCAAAATCCCTCATCTCCCTGTAATTCATGAACTCTCTGTTTATCTTTGGGAGTGACTGTGCCCGAAGAGATTCACGATTCCTTTCATGATTAATGCATACTGTCAAAAACTGAACAGCTTTTTTGCCATCTTTACTCCTTATTCTTGCATATGCTGATCCATCATCCAAAACTTTTGTTTCCATCCTTACAGCTGTAATGTAGGGTTGCCCAAGGATAAGGGGATACGATGACATCTCCTGAACAAAGAAATTCTGATCATCCTTCACATCCCCTATAGTTACCCTTACATTTGGACATGCTGCATAAAGCTCTCCAGATGAATTATTAGCTGCTTTAATCATCCACCCATGATCCACATCCATTGGCCACTTACATTTGTTGTAGAGATTTTTAGCCATAACACTACAAGGGATTGGGTTCATACCCGCGCTCTTAGCCGCTAAAAATGACTTGTGAAAAAAAGTAGCGGGCCCGTGTATCAGCGCGTGTATAATCGCGGCCAGAGACATGCGTGTAAAACCGCGTGTACAGTACCTCTCAGACGCGCGTATACACGGGTGTGTAGCCGCGTTTTTTTTTATAGACACGTTAATACACGCTTGTATACACGCTTCTTATTATATTAGACGCGGTTATACACGGGTGCATAGCCGCATCCTGTTCAGTTCCAATGTATAGACGCGTTTTTACTTGCGTCTATACACGCGTTTCTTTTATTTAGATGCGCTTATACACGCGTTATTGCCAGTTTATACGCGTTAATACACGCGTAATTTCCAGAGTATCCGCGCAGATACACGCAAGTTTTAGCAGTTTTGACGCGTTTATACACGCGAACAGAGAGCAAAAAAAAAAATCCAGAGAGTGCTATTTGGTGCCTGAATACTGTTCCAGCATTCCAGCACCCAATAGCACTCTCTGGTTTAGGGTTTTTGGTGCATTAGACCATCCCATTAGACCATCCACGAAGAACATATGCACGAGGGAGATTAAGACAAGAACGACATGAATGCATACATTGTCATTACACGATTCAAGACAGCCATGAATGTAATACTATCGATCAATCAATTCAATATTACTATCAAAATTTCATACATGTATACAAGGGAGTCCATATCTCGAAGTAGCCCATGGCTTGAGTTTACAAAAAAATATATACAATCACATCCTAAATATGGAATGTGATACTACAAATCTGAGTACTACTCAGACCCAGATGATGACTCGGTGCTCCCCCCATGCTCAGATGAGCTCGCATCGGTCGGAATGTCCGAGGAGTAGTGCTCACGTCCACCCTCTGCAGCGGCGGCCGGTGGATCATCAGCAGCTTGTGCCTGTTCAAGTAATATATAGTATATAAGTATATATATATATATATATGCAATTCAATAAACCAAAACCATTCGTTACGAATTTTCAAGTACCTGTCGACCGTATGGTCTCATGGCCAACTCAAACTGCGCGTCCGTAATACGTCCCTCGGCTCTGAAGATGGCCCACGTGTCACGTCTGCTATGCCGGCGAGCATACGCAGTATCGTGGGTTGTGGGCTTCCTCCCCGTAACCCGTCGCTGTATCATAATCAACACAATTTGTAAGATTAAAACAATTCATAGAATCAATGAATTAAGTAAACAATCAAATAAAGTGACAGGATACTTACGAACTCTGCCTCCCATGACTCGACGCCGCCAGATCCGAAATGCGAAGATCCAACGGTCTCCATCTGGATCCGTCGTGCCTCCACATGCTGCCTGCTCTTCACGCCACCCTCTGCTCGTTTCTTTGCCTCCTTCCACTCGCGTTTGTGCGCAGTGGCAGGTTTCTCGGCAGGATAGCCACCCGCAGCTACATTTAGCCGGTCATCGTACGCGAGTTTTTTAAGGTGAGATCTTTTATTACTTAAGATCTCCCTTATTCGCGTCCTTCCCCATACATCCGAGAATGTAGCATGTGGGGGATTGGGGTACCGACTGTGTACAGCCTCTATCACCTCCCCAACTAATCGGCTATTTTGATCTTTAAATTTAATAAAACAATTTCTATATGAGTTTGATACTACCCCACGCATGTACTCCATTACCTCCCTCCCCCTCGCATCCATCACTATCCCGCCCCTATCCGTCACATCATAGCAAACCACTCTCTCCATCTCTCTCATCTCCTCCTCTTCCGAACTGTCTCCTCTAACTCTTCTCCCTCTATCTCCTCTCTCACCCCGTGCCCTACTACCTCCCCCACCTCCCCCACCTCCCCTACCAAAGCACCCGCCGCATCCTCCACTCCCACTCTTCCTACTGCTGCGGGTGGAGTCACGACTGGGGGATTGTCTACGTGACGGTGGCTGTGAGCCCTGACGTGACGGTGGCTCTGAGGGAGCACGTGATGGTGGCTGTGAGGGTGTACGTGAGTGTGTCTGGGACGAGGTATGTCTCCTCGGTGGACATGGAAGAGGAGAAGCTGCATGCCGTCTCGTCGGACTCGGAGGAATAGACGGCACTGGAGTGCCCTGGATACTCGCGGTAGGGGTATAGACACCAGGCAGGGAAGGAGGGGGATGGGCATACATATACTCTGTAAGCTCAACCGGACCAGGTTGGCGCCCAAAGTGATTCATCATCTCCATCAACCAATTGCTATACGCAAATGGATCGGATGAAGAACCTCGAATATCCATAAAGAACCTGCAACAAACATCATCATGTACATCATGGGCTGTCTCTTGACTCACACATTGTCATTACACAAGTCAATTGCTTGCAAACCATGAAATCTGAAACGCCGCAGTTTTCTGTCTGCAGAAACGCGTGTATAAACCCGTCAAAAAACGCGTGTATACACCCGGCAAAAAACGCGTGTATCTGCGCGTGAAAAAACTCTGCACACAGGTTACACGCGCTTCTACACGCGTTCGTACACGCGACCTACGAAAAAAATTTCTCGAAAAGACTGACCCCCCGACAAAGACAGAATGTCCTTATAAAAGGACCAGCCATTGTCGCCCCTGTCAGGATACAACAACCCAATCGTGTGCAAAAAGACAAACCCAAAGAGCAAAGAGCAAAGTAAACAAATCTGACAAAAGAGACAAGGCACAGGACAAAGTGACTCACCTCTGAAAAAGTGAGTCCTCTCTGCTCCTTCTCTGCTCCCTCCTTCTCCCGTGTGTGTGCTCCTTTCTCTGCTCCCTCCTTGCTGTTGGAAGAGGCGAAAACAGGCGAAAACGCATGTACTGTTGATTTCTAAGTTCAAAATCTATATTTGGGGAAGGCGGGCTATTTTTAGTTTAAATACGCCGCCGCGTTTATAAACGCAGGTATATTCGCGTGTACATGATTTTAGCTGCGTTTATACACGCGTTTTGCAGAAATTAGCCGCGTTAATACACGCGTTTTTTAGGAAGTACCCGCGTTTATACACGCAAGTTTTAGGAGATAGCCGCGTGAATACACGCGATTTTGTGCTTTCATTAAAAATATATAATGAGTTTATGTTTTCTGGTTTGTACACAGGATGTCATCAACCTCTTCAAGCAGTTCTGGGGAAGATGAGACAATGCGTCATCGTAATCGCGATGTGTGGTTGGGACAACGGATCAAATGTATGTGTAATCGATGTCAAGGATGCATTGTACGAGCACGTCGAATTACCTTGAATCACATCTCCATGTATGGATGATCCCAAAGGTATGGACGACGATGATATGGAACAAGAGCATCTTTATAAAGCTTCATCGACACCGGTGTTTGAAGGGTGCACATTCTCAGTTTTACGTGCTTCCCTTGAACTACTTAATATACAAACAGTTTATGGATGGAGCAATGCAAGTCTTGACGCATTGTTGAAGTAAGCATTCTAACTTATAAATTTGAATTAGTGGTTTAAGGTTTAGGATTTAAGACTAATTATAATTGATGATATTGGATGCAGGCTATTGTCAAACATGCTTCCAAAGGAAAATAGACTGCCCACCTCAAGAGACATAGCGAGGCGCTATGTGACATCTCTTGGAGGACTGGATTATGATAAAATACATGCATGCGTCAATGATTGCATTCTCTTTCGTGGGACGCAAAAGGAGGCTCTGACATGTCCCACTTGCGGTGAAGCAAGGTACAGAACAGATATGAAGAGTTTTGATGTACCTCGTAAAGTCTTGCGACACTTTCCTATAATTCCTCGCATCAAACACATGTTCAAGTGCAAATCCATAGCAGAGCTCATGTCATGGCATTCCTCACATCGATCGGATGATGGCATGTGGAGAATTCCCACAGACACTCCTGCTTGGAAGCATATTGAAGATGAGTGGCCCAGCTTTAAAACAGAGCCCAGAAACTTGAGACTTGGCCTGGGTATGGATGGAGTGAATCCATTTGGTTTCAAAAGCACCGCATACAGCGTGTGGCCAGTTGTGCTGGTGAATTATAACCTTCCACCATCAATGGCGATCAAGAAGGGACATCTTATGTTATCCCTTCTAATTCCAGGGAAACATAAAGTCAAGTATATGGATGTTTATCTTGAACCACTGATTGATGAGTTGGAGGAACTATGGAGAGGTGTTGCGGTGGTGGACATTAGTAGGCCTCCCTCCTCTCGACACTTCGACTTAAAAGCAGTGTTGATGTGGACAATGCATGACTTTCCAGGATACAGCGATTGTTCTGGTAAGAATTCTAATTACCTCCCTACTCTATTACTATTGGCTATATATATTAATTAGACGGTTTGACTTTATTATTCTAACTTTTATTTATATTTTAACAGGTTTGAAAACATCGGGTAAACATGCATGTCCTGTTTGTGGCCCTTCGTTAGTACATGAGTATGCTGATGGTTTGTGTAAGACTATATTCGATAATCATCATCGATTTCTCCCCTCAGATCATCCTAAATATGTTGCTAGTAAGAGTAACATTCCTCCACAAACACTTCGTGCAAAAGATTGGAAGCGTATTTGGGAGTCTACAACTATTCTTCCTCAAGATGGCATGAACAGGTATAGTGATGTTTTTTCAATCTTGTTTTGTGTAGTCTCTAATTGGATTAAAGGTCACATAGAGCAATCCCTTGTGCAGGTACTCCATTTTTTTCCGGCTGCCATATTGGACCCATCTTAAGATCAACCATCTTCTTGATCCCATGCACATCTTCAAGAATGTGGGATCTGGTATTTGGGAACATATTACTGGTAAACGAGACAATGTTAGCGTATGTGAGGACTTGCGGGTCGCAGGACGTATGCGTCAAGCTTGGCCACGAGAGGTGGGTGGGCACGTTCGTCTTCCGCCTGCACCATGGATTATATCAAAGAAAGAGGAGAAGCAGGTAAAGCAGGCCATCACCACTTTGCGTACTCCCACTGGATGCATGAGATCATTGAAGGGAGCCTTTACAACCACTAAGAAAAGAGGCGTTGAGCAACTATATGGGTTGAAGTCCCACGATTGGCACAAGATGCTTCAAGTAAGTGTTTTCCAAGTCTTGTACGTACATTGAAATTAAATTTTGTAATGCCATAAACCATAAATGTGCTCTTATGTGCGCAGTTCATACTACCTACTAGCATCGACCATTGTGCGAATAAGAGTTTGAAAAAATGTATTTATAAGATGGGTGAGCTTGTGAGGTATGTAAAACCCATGCTCAGATCACCCTTCATTATACCTTGCAAAATGAACGTGCATGAGGTATAACGTACTATTTATTTATTTTTCAGATATGTTAGTTCCAAAGCAATTGATCCAGCCACGTTGGATGATGCGCGTGTTATGGCAGTGGAGGTGGTTTGTTTGGTAGAGGAGACTTTTCCGCGAACCATTCTCACAAGTCAACTACATCTCATTGTGCATTTAGTGGACGAAATTGCTTTATGTGGTACTGTGCATGCACGTTGGATGTTCTTCCTAGAGCGCTTCATGAAGACCTTAAAAGACTTTGTGAGGCAAAGTGCAAGGCCTGAAGGAAGCATGGCCGAGGGTTGGTTGATACAAGAGTCTCTTGTATATATTTCAGAATTTCTTGGTCAGGTGGACAGCTCTTTGCCACGACTATGGAGCAATGAAGAGGACTTGAGGATGACCTCTATTGTGCCTCAAGGAAAAGGACAGAGTAAAGTAATTGACAGAACATTGATTGATGATCTCAATTTCACTTGTATCCTTAATAGTGATGTGATGAGCAGATGGGTTACAAGATATGAGGATGCAAAGACAAAAAGGCAAGCAGAAAGAGCTCTCTTTCGGAGGCAACATGGCTCTCGAAAGGCGTACCCTAAGCATCTAGCAACACTTCCGAATGATATCCATGTTGATTGGTTGCATGAGGAAATGGAGAGAGCAGAGAGCGACGAGGGGCTGCATATCACGGCAGAAGAATGGGAGTATGCACGAGGATGCATGTCAAAGGTACATAGAACTAATGTTTTGCATTAGTTGTAAGTGATTTGCTTTTAATATTTATTCACGTTGCTTACACAAATATTGCTTCTATTTTGGTCCAGTGCACTATGTTCAATGCTATATGGTGTGAAGGCAAGCATTTTCGAACACAAAGAATTGATGAAAAGAGAAATACACAAGATTGCGGTGTCATTAGTAGCTTTGAGGGAGCTAATGGAAAAATGGATGATTATTGTGGCATAATCCAAGACATATTTAGGCTTGACTTTCGTCGCTTCTTTGTGTATGTTTTGGATGTCAAATGGCAAATGAACGTGGTGGAAAAAGGGCCTGATGCAACGATAAAACGCCATGCAAGTGGATATGTAACTATTGACTCTACAAAGTTCTGGCAAACAAAGAAAGATAGGCTCGTATTGCCACAACAATGTGAGCAGGTATGCATTTTTTTACTAATGTGTTTTATGTACATATATATCTAAGCTCGCGTACCCCTTGACTTTTGATATGCTAATTAATTACTGTACTGTGTGTATTTGAGTAGGTTATCTATCTACCAATGGTGCATGACATCAAATGGTGGTACGTCATCCCTATTGCACCACGTTCCAAAGTGATGTATAATACATTCACTGATATGGAGCATATGGAGGATGTAACAAGCCGCAATGAAGATGACGTCGAACATGCCATTGAAGATGTTGTGATCGATGATCAAGAAATAAGAGATGATCGTGATAATGAGGATGAGCATGCCATTTCTCATGATCATGAGAATGACCCTACCATTGAGGATGATGATGATGTTGATGAGGATGATCAGGACATCGATACCATTATCAATGGAGTACAGAATATCGATAGTGGAATAAATTTAATCGTAGCCTTACCAATTGATCAAATGGATATTGATGTTGATCGTTTGACAAGGATGGATCTTATTGAAGATGAGATCAAACCCTAACCAATCCGTCACTGTATGTTCTAAATTGATGACATTTCTATCATCTCATATGCATGATTTATTTTTGAATATATTTCATTGTTGTAAATGCATGTAGTGGGATTGTGTAATGATGTATACTGTAATGTACTATGAGATGGTTTAAGGAAAATAGTTTTTAATTTTGTTAAGGAATTCAGTTTTTTTTCAGTTTTTCTCTGCCATGCGTGTATTAATCCGTGTACAGTAGCGTGTATTTTTCCGTGTATAATAGCGAGTATTACCCCGTAAATATTATCGTGTATTTATGCGTGTATTACTGCGTGTATATAACCGCGTTTATACACGCGTTGATAAATGCAAAAATACACGCGAACTTAAATGCTAAAATACACGCGCCCGATTCTATTCAAATACAAGCGCGACCATACACGCGTTCGTAATTTATCGCGTGTATGAAACGCGTGTATGGCAGCATTGTCTTGTAGTGTAAGATTTATTTCAGACCCATGATCAATTAGAGCGACATACGGCTCTTCCAAATCACCTATCTTGACAAGGGTTTCAGTGGTTGCTCTTGCCCAATGACTCCTGGAGTAATGACTCTTTGTAAGAACTTCTTTTTCATCATCCTCTTCCACAAAACGCACTTGTCGTGCCCCATCAGCAGAGTGATTACATTCCACCACATTTTCTCTCTCTTCCTTTTTCTGTACCTGTACACCATGAGTCTTGGAAGTGCTTGCCTCCCCTTGTGATGGAATAGATTCAATTATGGACTGCCTTTTTCTTCATATAATATCAATTATCTCATCACGAAATTCTTTCTTTGCAATCCCCAAGACTTCCCCTAGTGTGAATTCCACCCTGCTGTTTAGAATTCTCTCTTCATGCACCTTTTTGAGATCTGTTGCAACTTCAATATCAGATTGAAGCTTGTAGAGTGGACTTTTCCCTTTACCCTTCTCCTTCATTTTTGCTGGCACTTCTTCCATTGAAACATCATGTGGAGGTCTGCTATGCTGTGGAGGCATATGTGATGGCCCAGGATCCTTCTTTTCACTTCCACGTGTAACTCTTTTTGATGGCCCTCCTTCCTCATTTTCCCTTTTTCGCTTCTCCTCTACCTGTGCCTCATTATTTTGGCATTTGGCAATATAGGCATGAATGGATAAAGAATCCACAGGCTCCTCCCAGCCAGTCTCAAGACGTATACAATCACCTGCCTCATGCAAAGCTTGCTTTGACACTTTCTTTGATGCAATTAATTCCATTGTTGATGGCCAAAAATTCTCATTCTCATAATCCTCATCATTCTCAAACCCCTGCTTTAGTTGACCAACCTTTAATCCATAGGTTGCTGCCTCAACCATAGAAATGGCATGACTAGCAGCCATATCCTCTACCAGCTTTTTCATCCCTCCTTTCCCAAAGTTTGTACTCAATGGAAGACCAGTCTCTGTAAGATGGATTTTCCCATCTTTGAAGAACACAAGTTGATTTTTAAGAGCTTCTTTATAGCTGGTACAATCCTTCTTTGCATGCTCTGGGTCATCACACCATATGCATCTATATGTAAACCCTTCTTTGGTTTGAGGCCTTTGCATAGAAGCCTGCCCCAATGGTAGACCTTTTTCTTCAATCCTGGACATCTTCAATTTTAAATCACGCATACCCTTGATAAGCTCATCCATCGGCCCATCTATCTTAGGAATTGTAGCAGCTGGCTTGGATAAATTCTCAGGGGTAACAGCAGCTATGGGGGTTGCAGAGCCCATCACCATTTTATCCCTCCTCCGCTGCCGCTTTGCTAACATAGTGACTGCATCCTCAACATCATTCCAATCACTCTTTAATCCCTGTTCTGTATTCTTATCCTCAAGGAGGATTTCCAATTTCTCCTGGAGATCTTTCCCAACTGCTTGCAAGAAGAGCTCTGTCTTTTCTCTGTCCAAAGTTGCACGCTCTATTCTTGACAACTGGGCATAACGCTTCTCAAACTCCCTTAGCAATTCTGTGGCAGAAATTCCCATTTTAGGTTTTGTGACCCATTCCAAAAAAGTTCGTTTGGTCACTCGCTCAGAATCCTCCATGAAGTATTCATCCTTTAAAGCAAGCTTGAACTCTTCCCAATTTCTGCCACCCTGTGCTGTCTGCAATCCTTTTATACGCTCTCTTATTTCAGGAACGCATACCAGCTCGAAACTTCGAACCATATCCTCTTCAGTCACCCTGTTTAGCTCCATCTCCTTTATATAATTGCGCAGATACTTTGTAATGTCCTTCCCATCAAATTGATCCACCTTTTTCACAATTGATTGTAAGGCTTTGGTCGTGGAAATCTGTCCCCTCTCAGCAGCTTGTTGCTGTTGCATGTACATGGTAAACATTTGGAACATCTGCATAACTCCGGGGTCAAAATGAACCCCCTGGCCCTCAGAATTCTCAGCCATAGCTTCCTTGTATATTTCACCACACTCTCACCCCAGCAGTTTCACGTCGGGTTCACCAAAAAGCTGTCGTGAAGTGTGCGGTACAGCCAGGAAAGTACGAAACTTCTAGCTGTGAGAGTGAATGTCAAATCCAACAAGGAATCACACGCACAAAATTTCCCAAGGAGTATTGAACATCACTAATTCCAATGACAAATACATGTGTCAACTTGCCTCAATACATCCTTGAATTCATCCAGATGATTGCACAGAATTGCATGAAATCCTTTGAACCATTTATATGTGTGCATAACAAGGCATTCCCCATTTTCCCAATAACATGTGTCCAGTTACATCCTTTACATCCAGTGCCATTAAAACCATGATATCATGATGCTCTTTTTCACCTGAAAACCTGCCTTAATATTCTAACATTTCATAAGCAAAAGATAGAATACGGCATAGCTATTTCATGTTCATAATTTCCAAAACTCAGTCAAGCAGAAACAAGGCCATCTTCCGTGATTTTACAAAACTCCAGTTCTTCCAAAATTATATCTTATTCACCAACTTTTTCCCATATATTCCAAATCTTTTAAGGGCTTATTTGCCATGCCCTTTTTCTAAAGTAACAAAGTGATTTTTAAATTAAGCTTATCTGAATGAAGCGAAGAGTGAACAAGTCGATTTTTTTATTTTTTTTATTAATCCATAATGGCCGCTTCAGCGTCGATTCACGATGGAGAAAGAAATGGCGAAACAGAGTCCTCTGCGCTGACTGTAAGCTTTGATTTTCCAAGAGGCACATCATCAGATAGCTCTCAATTTTCCCTTCATTTCTAGCACCTAAAAGCTATGCACAGAAGATAAGCTCTTCGAATGAAATTCTCTGGTCGCCGAAAACACTATTCCCTTAACTCTGCAAATTTCCTCCCACACTCTGCAATCGCCGTTTGCCTCCGGTGCTCTCACCTTTTTCCCGCGGAGATCTCGGTGCCCCCACTCACCACCTTTTGCCAGCTATACATGCCATTAAAAAAAAAGTTGTGCATTTCGTTTCCACGCTTTCTAGAAAAATCCCAAATATGCTTTGTTAACCTTAGCACTAAGGTTACAAAGCATAACCTTAGCATTAAGGTTAAAGTCCTCAATGCACCTATTTTTAATTCCCCAACATTCAATAAGTTTCTCGACACTGCAATGTCCATTGAGTCTCCATTACTTTTTGATGCCTCCATAGTGTATAAATCATCATATTGGCCATGTGATTTATAGACTCCCCAATTATTCATTCAAGTATTTTCCCATATCTTCATAAATACATCCCTTTGTGCATTGAGATACCCTCATGCTTGCATTCCATAAGATTCACTGATTTGACTCAATCGATACCATTTAGCAGAACCATCACCCTCCACATTCATATACAAAAACTCCTAGATTTGACTCAGCCTCAGCTTGTCTTATTGAACCTTATATACAATATGAACATATGTACATGTCATCATATAATGACTCGTCATGGCACATAACCTCATGCATCTGGATGTGTATTTTACGACCTCACATACACGGTTTCACATCATAGACGTGCCATGGCACGACAACGTGAGTTGAGGGTAAGCAGGGATGTTGTCTTTGATGAGATGAGCAGCTGGTATGCTGCTAAAAAAGAAGCTGTTGGGGCTGATGTGAGTGGAAGTGTGGTTGCACAGAATGCAGGTCAAATCACAGTCTTTGAGTGGACCAGGAGAGTCCTCATCTAGTGGGTCTATTGATAGACCATGGAGTGGCAGGCTGCGTCATAATACCAGTCCTACAAATGTGATTAGTGTTGAAAATACAAGTGAATAGGGTGTGTGTGGGAACAAGCTCTTGGATAGAGGCTGTAAAAGAGGAGATGTAATTGTGAAAGAACCTGTGAAAAGGTGAGAAGAATCTACTGAGAGAGAATAATGGGTAGCATGAGGGAATTTAGGAGTGTGGAGATATTCTGGGAGATATTCAGGGAAAAGAGAAGAGGTGAAGAGAATCAGGCAAAAGGTGGAGATATTCAGGGAGTGAATCATGGAGAAATCAATGGGATTTGATGCTTGATGTAAACTCTATAAATTGAGGCATAGCCCTAATGAGAATTTGCTGGTTTTTGAGTATCCATGCCTATCTTAATCTATTTGTTAATTATTCACTAATTACGTCTTAATCATTTCTTAATCACTTTGTTAATCATGTTGATTCTAGTGTATGATCCACCATAGCTCATCATCATGCTCAAATTTCAACATGGTATCAGAGCCATGCCTAGAATCAACCAGATTTATGAGCCCATTAGTGAATTAATCAGGATTAGTAAAATAATTAGCAAAAAAATCAGTTTTTAGTAAGCTTTCACTCTTCCCCTTCACCCCCAGCCAGTGGAGGGTCTCTAGCATCTAGCACACATCAAATTAGGGCAAAAGCTTCTAGCCATAGCTAGATAAGCTCCTTAGCTTCAAGCCTATGCAAAAAACGTAGCAAACCGCCAGCGCGTTTGGGAGAATTCGCCGTTTCTGCAGGCGTCGTTTTTCTGAGGTATTTTTGCCATTGCTACTTGCTCCAAACAAATTACTTCAATTCCCTTTAGCACAAGGGGTAATCAAGCATGCTCTACAAGCTGGTGAAGACAGAAATCAATTTCATCAAGTATACAGTGAGATCCAAGCTCTTCATCAAATCTGCAGGTGACTTTGGTAAAACAGAGATTAAGCTTTCATTATTTGGTCAAATCTTGTGTTTCTTGGCTTAATCCTCTACTAGACTCATTGCTATTGATGCCTTTGAAAGCATTTGAGCTCATTTGAAGTGGAAGGCACCAGATCTGAGCTCCCCGCATACTCTGTTTTCTGCACACAAACCAGAGCATTAATTTGCTAATCAGTGATTAATCAGTGCTAATCACTGTACTTTGGTGCAATTGAGGGTTCAAATTAACCATTAGGTATCTGATACAGATCCCTATAACTTCAGATTTCAAATCGGAGTTGGTTTGATACTCCAACCATCCCGTACAAATTGGTTACCCTTAATTTAGTGTAATTTCTGGGAAAATTGTGCTGATAAAATTGTGAAAATCATCATTTTGCATTTAAACCTTGGTTAATGCCTGTAAATCTCACTCAAATTCAAGATTATTCACAGCCAAAATTGCATTTGGAATGTGCATGAGAATGAATGCTATACGCATTATGTATTGGGCACATTTTATCAGTGTAAAAATGGGAACAGACACTGCCCTTGTCCAGATTAAGGCAAGAGGTAAGACCTCCCGCATAAATTTGGGTTTGCATTGCATAATGACAAAAGATAAACATAAAAAGCCCAAAGGAACTGTCAGCAAAACATTGAAACATGTTGCTCACATGGAGCAAAAAGACCTGACGGACGAGCTCATGGCCCCAGCCATGAAAGAAGAAGAATATCTCTTCCCAAGAAGAGGATCCACACCGAGAAGAAGACCTGAAGGAAGACATGGACACGAGAAGAGAAGCTGCCACAAGAAGAGAAGCTGCCCCGAGAAGACTGGAAGAAGAGACGGACGCGTGGAGAGATGCTGCCACGAGAAGAAGACTGAAGAAAAGAGAAGATGTGAGGCTCCAAAGAGTGAGGAGCCATGTGAAAATCTCTGAGAGAGAGAGAGAGAGAGAGCCCACAACCCAATGTAACCTGCCCCAATAAAGTAAAACCACCTCTGAGCCACCGATGATGTAGGCCAAGTGGTAGATGTATGTGTGAGCACTTTAGTCAAGGTCGCGGGCACTTATAGTAGCCTTGGACACATAGAGAGAGAGAGAGTGTCAAGGACTATGGAGTTTAGGGACTTGAGGCACTGGTCGCGGACTGTCAAGTAAGAAAGAAACTTGATACAGGGTCCAGGTGTGCTGAGATAACTTGAGGGGAGGAGTAGACACTGGTCGCGGACTACCAAGTAAGGGGAGGCAAACTTGGTATAGGGTCTAGGTGTACTAGGATTATTCACTTGAGGGGAGGTGTTGAAAATACAAGTGAATAGGGTGTGTGTGGGAACAAGCTCTTGGATAGAGGCTGTAAAAGAGGAGATGTAATTGTGAAAGAACCTGTGAAAAGGTGAGAAGAATCTACTGAGAGAGAATAATGGGTAGCATGAGGGAATTTAGGAGTGTGGAGATATTCTGGGAGATATTCAGGGAAAAGAGAAGAGGTGGAGAGAATCAGGCAAAAGGTGGAGATATTCAGGGAGTGAATCATGGAGAAATCAATGGGATTTGATGCTTGATGTAAACTCTATAAATTGAGGCATAGCCCTAATGAGAATTTGCTGGTTTTTGAGTATCCATGCCTATCTTAATCTATTTGTTAATTATTCACTAATTACATCTTAATCATTTCTTAATCACTTTGTTAATCATGTTGATTCTAGTGTATGATCCACCATAGCTCATCATCATGCTCAAATTTCAACAATTAGTACATCACGTAAAGGAAAAGAGAAAGTGGTTGAGCCCCTTGGTATGCCTGACATTTCTGCAGGGCATTCTCATGTTGATGGAGAGTCTAGTGGCTCAGATATGAGCCTTGATGAGGAGCTTGGGATCCCAGCTATGAGAACACCTGGTGTAAAGAAGGCTATGGAAGCCATGAATGAAAAGCTGTGAAGATCTGGGAGAGTGAAAAATCCTGTGCAGAGATTTACCTACGATGGTTATGTGGCACATCACTATGCATATATGGCAAAGGTTGTGCAGGTTGTTGAGCCCACATGCATTGATGAGGCTATTGAAAATGTGTGTTGGGAGAAAGCTATGGATGAGGAGATGGATGCACTATATGGAAATGAGACTTGGGATTTAGTGCAATTGCCTGAAGGCAAGAAAGCCATTGGATGCAAGTGGGTGTACAAAGTAAAACATAACAGTGATGGAAGCATAAACAGGTACAAGGCTAGATTGGTAGCCAAAGGATATGCGCAGACATATGGCATTGATTATGAGGAAACTTTCAGCCCAGTTGCCAAGATGGCAACAGTGAGAGTTGTGATAGTAGTGGCTGCGTCAAAGCAATGGTCTTTACATCAAATGGATGTAAAGAATGCATTCTTGCATGGGG
This sequence comes from Cibotium barometz, assembly GCF_041138505.1. Lineage (NCBI taxonomy): Eukaryota > Viridiplantae > Streptophyta > Polypodiopsida > Cyatheales > Cibotiaceae > Cibotium > Cibotium barometz. The sequence goes on from NC_141067.1 coordinate 49,186,461, forward strand.
ATTTGCAAGAAGAGGTGTATATGTTGCAGCCACTTGGTTATGAGGATGTGGGTCACCCCGAGCATGGTCTGACAAGATTTCTGAATATCTTGTCACTATTGGCTTTCATGTAGCCAATGCAGATTTCTCACTGTATGTGAGACATGGTGATAGATGGGTTGTGCTTGTTGTCATCGATGTAGATGACTTGATCATTACGGGGGACCATGATGCAGAGATCTTTGATGTAAAGATCTTGCTTAGACAGAAGTTTGAGATGAAGGATCTGGGGGAGCTCAGATATTTCTTGGGCATTGAGGTGATTAGGTCACCACATGGTATTGGATTACTGCAGAGACAGTATGGCTTGGACATGTTGTCCAAGTATGGTATGATAGGCTGTAAGCCTATTTCTATGCCATTGGATCAGAATGGCAAGTTGAGTGCAGATTCAGGAGAGATCTTGGAGGATCCTACTATGTATAGGCGCATAGTAGGAAGTTTGATCTACATGACGATCACCAGACCAGATTTGAGCTATGCTGTTGGGTTGGTGAGTCAGTTTATGCAGGTTCCACGAAAACCGCATTTGGATGCAGTGAGACGCATACTGAGGTATGTGAGGTCTACTTTGCATTGTGGACTATTCTATGAGACTGGGACAGAGATATGTGTACATGGGTACATAGATGCTGATTGGGCTAGTAGTATCTCAGATAGAAGATCTACCAGTGGATTCATGTTTTCTTTGGGGAGTGCTGCTGTGACTTGGAGCAGCAAGAAGTAGCCTACGGTTGCTCTATCCAGTACCGAGGCCGAGTACAGAGGAGCTGCTATGGCAGCATGTGAGTTAGCTTGGTTGAGAAAGATACTTGCAGATTTGGGTCTATCAGTGGATAGACAAGTTGTCATTTTCTATGACAACATTAGCAGTATATAGTTGGCCAGGAACCCAGTCTTTCATGCTCGCACGAAGCATATAGAGGTCCACTACCATTTCATTAGAGAGAAGGTCTTGGCAGGAGACCTTGACCTTGTTTATGTCAGCATAGAGGATCAGGTAGCTGACATCTTCACCAAAGCATTGGGTACAGAGAAGCTCCGCAGATTCAGGGCTTTGCTTGGTGTACATGAGATGGAGTTTTAAAGCTCTGTTTAATTTGTGTTCTTGATGTTAGAACTTATCATTAGGTGGCTTAAAGAAAAGAATCCAAGCAATAAGGTATGACTGTGTTAGAAATTATCATTGACTGTGCTCTTAATGTCAGATATTATCATTGTTGTAACTACAAGGTTATACTGCATCCTAACAAGGAAAATATTAATCCGAATATGCATCCAGCAAAGAAATTTAAACCTCTGCTTACATCAAGAATGGCAAAGGAAATGTTGTAGGAAAAGAAGAGATATAATAGAACAATTTGTGGTTGGGCACAAACCCTAAATGCTAAACCATAAGCTTCACCATCTTAATCTCCTTTTTTATGCAACATCCTTGGCTTGATTAAGGGTTGTTGCACTCTCATAAGCCTTTATCTTTCTACTTAAGCCAAAACATCACAAATTTCTGGTTTTTTCTTCTTCATAAATCAGCCCATTACTCTCTAGTAATCTCCTTCAATACCCAATGTCAAAAGGAAAACACCCAAATTAATAAGTTCTCATCAAGAGAGGGCTTCCACACTTTTGGCAAGTCCTTGTCAAGTACAAGATGATGTCCAAAGGTTTTTGGCCATTCACCTCCGACACTAAGGTTATTTATCAAACTAAGGCTAAAGATACTGAAGATGATGAGAGGGCACAAGCCATCATCATGCTTCATCTTGATGAGGCTCTCATTCACCATGTGGACCAACTTTCGACTGTAAAGGAGAAATGGGATGATCTTGACAAGCTCTATGGAGCTCGTGGTGGTAAGAATTCCAAGATCTCGCTTAAAATTGATTTTTTCAGCATGGAACTGAAAGAGGGAGATGGCATTGGAGCCTTCATCTCTCACTTGAAGGGCCTTATGGCTCAACTTGCATCAGTGAATGCGAGAATGGATGAAGATGATGCAGTGGCTGTTTTGCTAAAAGCAGTCAAGAAGGTGTACCCCACCTTAGTCACACCACCTTGAAGAACATACCTAATCCCACCCTTGAAGGAGTCATTCAATCTTGTCTTGACGAAGAAAAGAGGCCAAAGGGAGGAGCTGAATCTTCAAATGCAACAACTTTATCGAATATCGAACAAGCTTTGTCACATCAAGTGATCAAAGTAAGATGTGTCCATCGAGAAAAGGTGGGTCATTTGGCAAATAATTATTGGATCAAATATCCCAACAAAATGAAATGTAACAAGTGTAAACAAATGGGGCATATCACTTCCAAATGTCCTAACAAAGAATCAGAGGCTAACTTTGTATCAACCTCTAACTCCACTAAGAAATTGTTTTAAATCTCAATGTAACCACACCTATATTCCTAACCTTGTATGCCTAATGTTATAAAGGCATCCTATGTCCAATACCACCTATTCCAATTTTTTTCATAGTTGGTATTAAGGGGGGGTATTAAGAGACTAAGGTTATGTAAAAAGGGAGGAGAAGGATGTGTGTGTGAATGGACTTATGGTCCACTAGCTCACCTATTTAAAGGTGGAGCTAGAAGGCATTTCATGAGCAAGAAGCTTAGTTGTATTTTGAGCAACTTAATAAGAAAGATCTTTTCTTGTATTTTGTGAGTCTCTCTCCTCCACATATTTGATCTAGCATGAGCACCACGAAATTCTAAAAGGGTATACATAAAGATATGTCACTTTTGTAAATAAATCTTATTTGATAACTATTAAAAAGTATTCACACAACACCTCATTGAAAACTTATAGTGCTTTGGATAAAAAGAGCTTATATAAGCCAACTTAACACAATTGAGTGCTGTATGTGTGGAATCCTTGTCATACTCATCCAAAACCCTAAGCTTGGTAAAAAATGATATGTTAAATAAGCATGATTAAGATAGAGGAGATATGGTCTTCTCTATGCTTTCTACTGACTTCTAGATTTCTAGCTTCTATGAAATAATGATATGAATGAATGATTTATGACTTCATGCATATATATATATATATGCTAGAGGATCTAGTTAATGTGCTCTGCCTCCTGTGAGATAGTTCTTGAATGAATAATATTTATATAATGTTGTTTATTAAATGATGTGCTAACTTTAATGTTTGCAAATGTGTTGGTCTACAATGTGGCACTAGGTCTCCTGTTGTGGCTAATGGATACTGGTGTGAAGAGGTCAACAATGCCCTCATTGATGCTTATGATGAGATGATGATGACAATGATGATCTATTGTCTGATGGCCATCGACCGGTCATCAATGCCTTCCATTATAATGATGATGTTGATATTGATTAAATTCATTGTACCCTAATCACATTGATTAATTCATGATTAATTTAATTTAATCTTATGAAGAATGAAGCCTAATTACAAACACAATGATGAACTAATTAAACTAATTAATCTTGAATGAAGTTCAATTAGGTTACAAGAGAGACGGTAACTTGTCCTCATAATAAAAAGACTTGAGAGTAGCTTGTTTGCATTTCTTGAAAATGAGCCCTTTTATATGAGGGAGGCACCCCTTTTGCATATGGGGTCATGTGGGATAATTTCCAAGTGTGATGTGGTTAAATGATCCTAATCTTGGTCCTCTATGCTAAAGAGAATGTGGGGGAGAGAGAGAGAGATTTAGTTCCTTGCAAGCAACCACACACACACACACATACACACAAAAGAGTGCAAGACACAAGAGAGATGGATGGCTAAATTTTCTTCTATCTTCTTCTCTTCTCTACAACAACATAACTAAAAGATAAGAGTATATACATAAATGGAAAGTACTTTCCTACAACATACAAAGTGGTTGGTCGACTATATGAGCTGGCACTATAACTATGCCATAACTCTCCTATAACATACAAAGTGGTCGGTCTATAGTGTGAACTTAACTATATGGGCTAGTGCTATAACTATGCCATAACTCTAGTACTCCAAAGTGGCTACTATCACACAGCCTATCATCCATTGGGTGGCGGCATATCAACCATAATCTCACCAACCATGCTAGTGACATAAGTGTGGAAGCTATCACCCAGGCGGGTCATCACAATGTCTGCCGTAGCACTAGTTGAGCTCGATATCTCAAAACTCCCCCTCAAGCTCAACTCCACAAACTGCACTCCAAGTAAACTCCTAAACTTATGAAGCTTCTCTGTGCCCAATGCCTTCATGAAGATGTCAGCCACCTGATTCTCTATGCTGACATACACCACCTCAATGTACTTCATTCTACAATGGTATACTGGGTTACTGGCCAACTATATGCTACTCATGTTGTCACAATAAATGACAACTTTCCTATCCACCCACGGGCTCACCCATCTCACTAAGTAGCTTCTGAAACTAAGCTACCTCAAAAGATGCCATAGCAGCACCCCTATACTCTGCCTTTGTTCTCGATAAGGAGATTGTTGGCTGCTTCTTAGGGCTCCAACTCACAACACTCCCAAATGTGAACATAAAACCACTGGTAGATCTCCTATTACCAACAATACCAGCCCAATCAGCATTGGTGTACCCATGTAGCTATATCTCTATACCAGCCTCATAGAAAAGTCCATAATCAACTATGGAATTTATATACCTGAGAATTCGTCTAGCCGCATCCAAGTGTGGATTCCTAGGGACCTGCATAAACTAACTCACAAGTCCAACAACATAACTCTCATCTAGCCTAGTAATAGTCATGTAGATTAAGTTACCCACTATAATGCGCTTGTATGTAGTGGGGTCCTCCAAAATCTCACTTGTATCTATGGAAAACTTTGTGTTCTGCTCCTATGGCATTGAAATAGGCTTACAACCTATCATACCATACTGGGACATGTCCAAGCCATATTGTCTCTGCAATAACAAAATGCCATGAGGTGATCTCACCACCTCTATGTCCAAGTAATACCGCAGCTCACCCAAATCCTTCATCTCAAACTTTTGCTTCAAAATCCTCCTAACATCATGTATGTGAACTTCACCATCACTAGTGAGATAATCAAGTCATCCACATAGATGACTAATAGCATGATCTCTCTATCTGTCTTTTTCACATAAAATAAAAAATTTGCATTGGATATCTGAAATCCAATGGTAACAAGATACTTTGCGATCTTGTTTGACCATGCTGTGGGTGCCTCCTTTAAGCTATACAAGGATTTGTGTAACCTGCACACAAAATCTAGGTGTGCATAACTCTCATAACCCGGTGGCTGCATCGTGTAAACTTCTTCTTGAAAATCACCATGCAAGAAGGTATTCTTTACATACAGCTAATGTCAAGACCAACCCTTTGCTGCAGCCATAGCAATGACAGATCTCACGGTTTCCATTCTTGTAACTGGGTTGAATGTCTCTTCATAGTCAATGCCGTAAGTCTGCGCATAGCCCTTGGCCACCGATCTTTCCTTATACCTTCTCATTGAACCATCAACATTATGCTTGACTTTATACACCCATGTATATCCAAATGCTTTATTTTCCTTAGACAAATGCACTAACTTCCATGTTGCATTCATATCTAATACTGCCATCTCCTCATTCATGGAATCTTCCCATTTCTTATTTCCAAGTGCCTTCTCAAAACAAGTCGGCTCCAATTCCTATTTGGCTTTAATCATGTCAGCATAATGATCTATATCCATCAAATCTTAACCTATCAACAGGGTACCTAACCCCTGTAGAGCTGCGTACATTTAGATCACTACCAGGTGTCCTCAAAATAGCCCTTGTTCTCCTTACACTAGGAGTAACCACAGATGGAATGCCAAGCTTGTTAAATTTGTAGCAATGTGATGAGCTATGGTGAATCGAATGCAAGAATCAACATCATTAACAAAGAGATTAGACGATGATTAAGATGAGATTAGTGAGCAATTGACTGATAGTTAATGTAGGCATGGATAATAAAAAACTAGCAAATTCTCATTAATTTATAGAGTTTACATCCAAGCATCTAATACCACTAATCTCTCCTTGATTCACTCCACCTCTTTTTCTTGATTCTTTCCACCTCTTCACTTTTCCTAGAATATCTCCACACATTCTAAATCTTCTCATGCTACCCTTTATTCTCTCCTAGTAGATACCTCTCACCTTTTCACTACTTCTCACTCATTTACAGATTCTCTTTCATAGCCACTTGCTAAGGGCTTGTTCCCGCACACACCCTATTCACTTGTATATTTCAACACCTCCCCTCAAGTGAATAATCCTAGCACACATGGACCCTATACCAAGTTTCCCTCTTACTTGGTAGCCCGCAACTAGTGCCTCAAGTCCCTAAACTCATAGTCCTTGACACTCTCTCTCTATATGTGTCCAAGGCTACTACAAGTGCCCATGACCTCGACTAAAGTGCTCACTCATACATCTACCACATTGCCTACATCATCGGTGGCTCAGAGGTGGTTTTACTCTGTTGGGGCAAGTTACATTGGGTTGTGGGGTTTCTCTCTCTCTCTCTCTCTCTCTCTCTCTCTCTCTCTCTCTCTCTCTCTCTCTCTCTGTGTCTCTCAAAAAAGATGATTTGACTCTACTTCCTTAGGAGTCTCCCATGAAGTTTGCCGATGTCATTCCTTCTCCACCCACTGGGTTTGCTAGCAGTCTCCTGCCATGTGTCCTGGCTTCCCATAGTTGTGACAAGTAAAGGTCCTTCCTCCTACTCTGCCTCTTCCTCGTCCTCGTGGTGGTGAGAATCCTCCTCAGGTAAAGAATGCTTTTTCCTCTCTTTAGCTGTTGAGTCTAGCCATTTCTTCTCTTTGACCTTGGTCTCTTACTCTAGTAGAGCTCCTTCTATCTCATCATGCAACTTCAATTCAGGTACATTCTTTAAGGTTTCTACAATGTTTTCATATTCACCTTTGTCCACACTCTTCAGACGCACTGGTAGTGTTGCTTAATGCTTTTGTATTTGTTCAAGTGTGTGATTAAAGGTTCACTTTTCTTCATATCAAGTTTATAGAATTGCATTAACAGATTTATCTTTGAATTTTTTGCTTGAGTGCCAAATAATTTATTGAGTTCATCCCATGCATCTTTTGCCCATTGTATCCCTGTGATGTGATAAATGATTTCATCATTTAAACTGAGTGCGATGAGTCCTAATGCTTTCTCATTCCTGCTCTTCCACTCATTTTTCCCACTCACCTTTGGACATTTATCTCTTCCCTCAACTAGCCCCCATAGATTTTTCCTCATGAGCAAATACATGGTTTATCTTTGCCATGTATAAAACTGCTCCCCATTAAATTTGGCTATCTCTTGTGCCGTGCTCATTGATGATGTGAAGGGGGTCTTACCTCTTGATCCAATTTCAAGATTCAAGGGTAGTGTCTACCCTTTTACAACTCAATCTGATATTTAGTGATGATTACAATAAATTTATCAGCGTAAATTCACCATTATAGTAAGCCAAGGGTAACAAATATGTACTGAATGGTTGGAGTATCAAGCCATCTCTGAATTTTAATATAAAGTTATAGGGATCCGTATCAGATACCCAATGGTAAATTTGAACCCTCAATTGCACCAAAATATAGTGATTAGTACTGATTAGCAAAATAATTCTCTATTTTGTGTGTAAAAAACAAAGTATGCGGGGAGGCCAGATCTGGGGCCTTAGAGTTCAAATGAGCTCAACTCCTTTCAAAGCCATCAATAGCAGTTAGTCTAGTAAAGGATCAAGCCAAGAAACATAATATTTGACTAAACATTGAATGCTTAATCTCTGTTTTACCAAAGTCACCTGTAGATTTGATGTAGAGCTCGATGCCACTTCTTCTTGAGGAATTTCACAAATCTGACATCACCAGCTTGTAGAGTACCCATGAAAACCTACGGGGCCAAAGGAATTAGACCAATTACTTTTGTGGAAGAGAAGATCTCAATTTTGCTTTAGAAGAACGGTGCTTGAAAATTTACGATTTGCAGTAGCTTCTCCCAGCGGTTTGGCGATTTGACTTGATGGGCTGAAACATGGGTAGCCTGGCTAGATGTGGCTAAGTGGGTTTGGGCTAATGTTATGGCAAGAGGGAGATCAAGCCCCTCCACCAGCTGGGGGTACAGAGGCTAATTGAAAAAAGAGCTAAAAATTTGATTATTTCCTAATCCTAATTAACTAGGTGATTTAGCAAGATAATGAGTGTAAGTAACAAGAATTTTTTTAGAGAAGTCAAAGGATAGAAAATATTCCACACATATCTAGATGTGCATCAATTCTCAAAGGAGTGTGACATGTGCCAGAGGATGGGGAAACCAAATGATGGAGACATAATGCCCCATAATATCCACTCCTGCCACTTGAGCCATTTCAAAAGTGGGGTCTGGACTTCATCGACCCATTCATTCTAGCTTCCCAAAGGACAACAAACAAATATAACCTGGTGGCCATTGATTATTGCACAAAATGGGTAGAGGACAAGGCCCTTAGAGACTGCAGGAGGGAGTCATCTGTAGCGAAGTTTATATATGAAGTCATATTGACAAGATTGAGATGTCCCATAGAGATAGTTAGTGATCAAGGGACTCACTTCATCAATGAAGTGATCAGGAAATTGACAGATAAACACATGATAATACATAAGAAGTCAACAGTCTACTACCCACATGCCAATGGGCAAGCAGAGTCCACCAACAAGATCCTCAACGGAATCGTGATCAAGACAGTAAATGAGAACATGAACGACTAAGATACAAAACTACACTCAGCACTATGGGTATTTCGGAAAGCCTATAAGAATGCAACAGGACTTACACCATTCAGTATGGTGTATGGACTAGAAGTCGTAGTGCCCATGGAATTCCTGAATCTATGATCTGTTTAAGTTTCTTCCTTGATTTGACCATGTGACTTACAGGTTCGATCGGATCAATTCGGTTAGTTAAGGCTCTTGACAACGTTAGAATAAAAATATCCAGGAGAAATCGCCCATGCTTTCTGGGCGAGGGAAGTTTTTTTCCAGGTTCACTTTTGGAAGAACTGAGGGATTAGTCTCTTGTCCGGATATCCGTGGGGGCGAGGTGCCTCGAGTGAGAGGTTCTGCCCTACGCAAGAAGTGCTACTTCCGCTCCTCCTAGCACCACCCAACTGTAGAGGATAATGTGGATAATTCCACATTCTCGTGCACTTATAGGGGCCTACCTGCTCATAACCCTACCTGCCCACTCAAGTGCTTTGACTTGGGTGCCCTGACTCTTAGACCCCGAATGCACTCGTGTCGTTTGTACTCTCGCATTAAGGCACCACATCCGGTCCAGCTCCCATGCATCGGGCTACATGAATAAGAGAGATAATAAGGACATGTGTAGGTGAGGATTAAGCAAAGCCATGTACTAATGATGAAGTGCATGAACCTATTTAAATGCCCCCATCTAATGGAAATTATGTTTATGTTAGATTAACTCTCTAGCATGTCATTATCTTATCATTAGTGTTAATTAAATTTTCATGATTATGGCAAAATATTGAGCCTATCCATTCCTATCCACCTTATTACTCCCAAATTGCTAATTCTAATTTGGTATCAGAGCCTACCACTATCCCTAAAATATCTATGCACTCTACGATGTCCAACTAGTAAATGCCACTAATCACTTTGTTAATTCAAAATTTTCCTCTTTCCTTAGCTATTTACCATTTATTGCTGAATAAGTCAAGAGAACCCAATTGACATATTGAATGTATGTGGGTATATGCATGAATAGGTGGTACCGTTAGCTACTAGATTTCAGGGTTGGGAGCTGGGAGGTAGCTCAGTGTTTGGTAGCCATAGGAATGTTGGGATTTTTAAAAGACTTCAATAAGCTTTTTAATTTATTCAATTCAGGGCACGACGAGTGGGGGCACTACCTTTGCACCACTCGCAACCATCATGAGGAGTGCCCGTCGGTTGTAGCAGCAGGGGCCCTCATTTGGGGGGGAAGCTTGCCAGCATGGAAACGCTAGAAGCTTGAGAGCAACAAGAAAGCAGTCAAGAGGGAGGTCAAACACCAGGACACACAGGGGAAATGCTGCAGGCAGGACTTCCTCTCCCACTTCTTCTCCTGCTCCCTCAGGCTTTGAATCTTCTCCAGAGCCATCCCCTGCCAGGAAATCTCACAGGGTGCGAGCTTCCTCCTCTCCTTCCTCAGCTGCAGCAAAGGCCAAAGGAGCTACAAGAAAGGGGAATTATCCTCTTACACCCAAATCACCTACTACACCAAGCAAGAAGTTCCAAGCAAGAAGTTCAACATGCAACTGGGCTCAGATGCCACTCCAAGCACAGAGGTGAGCATCTTTACACGTTGTGCAACCAATTTTTGTTCAGGTGCCTGGCTTGTCTACATGCCACACTTTCTATACATGCACACAAGCATTGTTAACATAAGCATACTTGTAGCCTCATGCATATATATGGAAGGTGCATGTCCAAAGCAAGCAGATCATACATGAAAATATGTTAGTATAAATGTGTTGGACTGATTCTGGTTGTGCTACAGGGCAAATCGCGTTGGTACCCTCCATATGTCTAGTTTGAAAGAAAGTCAGTTTTCTGTATGACCAAAGCCCAAGCACATGAAGTCTACGGTCTTTCAAATTTTGGAGTGGATGCACGAACATTGGGTGAGGCTAATTTTATAGATGCAGATTGGCTATCATGTTTTGATGAGGTGCCAAGAAGGGGTAGTAAAGTAAAATGCAGGACTTTAAAGCTAGAGTTGTGGCCTAGGTTCTACACCCTTTTTACTTTGGTATATCAGGAACCTCCCAGCAACTATGGGATGGAGGTGACCAAGGCATTTGCAAGAGGTTTTCTGCATGAGTGTACAAAAGGGCCAGTCGATTGGGCTTTATTTTCTGAGAGCATGATAGCGGCTATGGATGCAAAGAAGCTACAAGCAAAGAAACACCGATGGTCTATTTTCCATGCTTCCTCTGCACCGCATACCTCCAGGTTTGAACAGGTGAAGCCTCTTGAGCAATCAGAGACAGTACAAAATATGCATGTGGACTTAGAGGCAATTGCTGTGTTGGACGGAATAATTGAGGTGCTTGAAAGGAAATATGCTCATGCCCTGTTAGAGCTCAATGAAGCTACAAGAAAAGTTGACAAGTACAAAGCGGATATGCATCAAGATGAAGGGGCACAGCTCCTGGTTAGTAGTTTGAAAAGACTGTTGGAAGATGCACAATCTGAGTTGCAAAAGGTTGAAAATGTAGATGCTAGGAAGTTACAGGAGCTGAGGATGAAAGTGGACAGATTGTCGCTGACCATCCAAACTGTGGATGGAGTTATTATGGGTACTATTCCTGCTAGTGCGGGGGGTTGTGAAAGTCAAGAGTTTCTAGAAAATGCAAAACAAATAGAGATGCATGTGTGTGCTCAGGTGGATTTTGTGAAAGACATGCAGGCAAGAAGGAACAAAGTGTTCCTATCCTTGCCAACACCTAAATTACCACATGTAGATCTGGGCTTATCGGATGCGCACAATATTTTTTCTGCTTGTTGATTGGTCATGTATGATGCAAATGGTCTTTGCATGTTTATACTTCCTTGTGGTCATGCTTATCATATTTATTGTTTTGCTCACCTTGCTATACAAGCAAGGAGATTTGCATGGCTATGGGATGCACACAAATGATCTCGCCTGCTACAAGGTCTTTGGTGATGCTTGGCCACATTGATGCCCCCGGTTATGCAAGGGAGTCACGAAGCATAGTACCCTCCATGCTTCCAAACACTGCTGCCAAATCGTGCTTTTCCCACGGTACGTACCATACGGTTATGCTCTCTAACCCTTGTCTTCATTACTGGGTTTTTTTGTGTACCTTTTTGTAAGGTGGGCGAGGGTAAGATGCATGTGGATAAATGGTACCACCTAGAGTTGTCATCTGTAGCATGGTACCTGATTCTGGTAGCACCTAGAGTTGTCATCTGTAGCATGGTACCTGATTCTGGTAGCAAGGTAGCTATCTTATGCTGCTTGGGAGCTACATTGATGGGCTGGTAGCTAGATTGTGAGCCTAGAAGCTACCACAAATAAGAGTACATGTACAAGTCTATTCCTTTGGTGACTGTAACTGCTTATTTAGTAGTTGTGAGTGCCAACCTGGACTGGTAGATACCAGTGTGGCTGGTAGCTTTTACTTTGAATACTGGTATTAACCCTTGGAAACCTGATAGCTACCTATTAGCTAGTTTTGAAGCCTGTCAGCCACCTTTAAGAGCCTAATAGCTACCCTGGGAAGCTTAGTATTTTCTTGCTACCTACCCTTGAAGCTTGTCAGCTATCCTTGATAGCCTGAGAGCTACCCCATTGAAGCCTCGTAGAGGTACCTGGTATCTACCCTTAAAATCCTAGTAGCTACCAAGACTTTGCTGCCAGCTACTAAGGCAAGGCTACAAGCTTTGAATGAAAGCATGGAAACTACCAAGTAGAGCTTAGAGGCTACCAAGGCAAGCCTGAAAGCTTTCAAGTACAGCATGGAAGCTACCAAGGGAATCTTGGTAGCTGCCAATAGAGTCATGTTAGCCACCAATAGAGTCCTGGTAGCTCCCAGTGTAGTCATGGAAATTACCCTTTGATGCCTAGTAGCTACACTTTAAAGATTGCTATTAACCCTTGGAAGCCTGGTGGCTATTTGGTAAGCCTATCAGCTACCCTTATAAACTTGAAATCCTGGTAGTTACTTGGCAGCTACCTATAAAATCTTGAGAGCTACTCCATTAAAGCCTAGTGGCTACCTGGTATCAACCCTTAAAAGCTTGACAGCTACCCTTAAAGGCCTGACAGCTACCCTTGGAAACCTAGTAGCCTACTATGAACCTTGTAACTACCAAGACATTGACTACCAAGACGAGCTTGAAAGCATTGAATGAAAGCATGGAAACGACCAAGTAAGGCCTCGAAGCTACCAAGGCAAGTCTAAAAGTAACAAGGCAAGCCTGAAAGCTTTCAAGGATAGCATGGAAGCTACCAAGGGAATCTAGTAACTGCTAATAGAGTCATGGTAGCCACCACTATAGTCCTGGTAGGTAGCAGTGTAGTTACTTAGGAATTTACCCTTTGATGCTTAACAGGTAGGTACCCTTTGAAGACTAATATTAACCCTTAGATTCGTGGTAACTACCTGGAAAGCCTGTCAGCTACCCTTTAAATCCTAATAGCGACCCTTTGAAGTCTGATAGCTACTCTTTGAAGACTGGTGTTAACCCTTGAAAGCTTGGTAGCTACCTTCAAAGCCTGTCAGCTACCCTTAATAGCCTAAAAGTTACATTTGGAATCGTGGTAGCTACCTTCCAGCTTTTCAGCTATCCTTAAAAGCCTCAGAGCTTCCCCATGGATGCCTGGTAGGTACCTGGTAACTATCCTTGAAGCCTCTCAACTATCCTTAAAAGCCTGATAGCTACCCTTTGAAGCCTGGTAGCTACCTTTGGAAGCCTAACAGCTACCCTTGGAATCCTGGTAGCTACCAAGGGATGCCTAAAAGCTACCAAGATATGCTTGAGTCTTCCATGCTAAAAGCTACCAAGGGATACCAAGATGTTAAGGCATGTTGAAAGCTACCAAGGCCGGCAAGCTGGGAGGTTTGAAGGTAAGTATGATAGCTTCTAGTATGTAACTTTTGTAGCTGGAATCGGTAGAGCTTGTGTTAAGTTATGAGGGTTTACTTTCAATTTGGTATGGTTTACTGTCTACTAAGGTGGGAAAATATTTTCTAATGATTGAATTTATTGCAGATAATGAGGATGCCAAAAACATTCAGCCAATGGATGAAGTTTTTTCAACACCAGGTTGTAATGTAGAAAATTTACAGTTGGACACGGAACTTGAGACCGTGGGTGGCAGATTTCCTTGGAAAAAACAAGGAACCTGATCCAAAGGATGACACTATCAAGGAGAGAGAACTCGTGGACTTGGGTGTAGAAAGTCCTGTAGATAGTGACATGGACAAGGAGCATCATCAAGAAGAGAGTCCTTCATTGCTACAAGCCTTAAAAATGTTGAAAAGGGAAAGAAAGAGGAAAACAAAAGGTTGTGTTCACTTTTATAATTAAATGTAGACTACTATGTTTTCACTTGCTAATGATTGTTTTCCATGTAGGAGGATCTTCTAGCCAGCATCCTCCAACTTCAAGCAATAAGGACCTAGATAAAGCTTCCAATATAACAGATGATCAACTGGACAAGGAGGAACCTACCAATAACTCTGAAGGATCGAGAAAACAAGGTGTTGCTAAGGTTATGAGAAAACACACTGGTAAACCTAAAAAAAATTTCCCACCAAAAGGCATCTACTTCAAGTGGGCATGTGTTGTGCACAAAAGCCTTTGATCAACATTGAGTGAGCCTAAAATTTAAGCAAGGTGAACTTAAAATCAAAGGAGATGATTAATATGTGTAGGTGAGGATCAAGCTAATCCCTGATCAATCTATTCAAATCTCCTCATCTAATAGAATTTGTGCATGTTGGATCAACTCTCTAACATTATCAAAATTTGTGCATGTTGGATCAACTCTCTAACATTATCATTATCTTGTCATCATTAGTGTTTATTATGTTTCTTATAATTAGATTATGCAAAAAATTAAAATATACTCTACTACTATCCATACCTAATCACTCCTAGCTTGGTAATTTCAAGCTGGTATCATAGCCTAACACCATCCCTTAACCATGTATGCATTCTAAGATGTGTAACTAGAAAATGCCATCAAGCATTAATTAATTTGCTAATCTATTTTTTTTCTCTTCCACCCATTCACTCAAATCATTTCAAATTAATTGATTGGAGGGTTCTTATTGAAAATTTGGGCAACCCTTTATAATCCCCCACAAGATCAAGGATATCATATACATCACCTCACATCAAGTACCTAAAGCGGTTCACATATAAATAGGGAGGCATTTCCAGATTTTTATGTTAAACTCATGAAGTAGTATATGTTGAGATATCGAGCTCGTCTAGTGAGGCGGTGGACACTGATGACCCGCCTGGGGGATAGGCCCCACACTTACACCACTGGCATGGTTGGTGAGATCTTGGGTGATATGCGGCCAGTGGGATGACAGGCTGTGTGACAGCCATTCTAGAGACTGGCATAGTTATAGCGCCAGCTTATTTAGTTGGGTTCACACTATAGAGAACCTGTGTATGTATTGGTTGAGTACTTTTCATATTATTGTGTACTCTTATCTTGTATATGGTGTGTTAAGTGTTGAGTGAAGAAGAAGAAGATATTTAGCCTCTCACCTTGTGTGTTCTCTATTAGGGTTTTGTGAGTGTGTGTGTGCTTGCAAGAGCTCAAGCTCTCTTCCCCCCTGCATCTTTTCATGGTATTAGAGCCTGGTTTGTGCTAAGGGCTGATCTGTAAGCAAGAAAACCATAGGAAGCGGTACGAGGGTAAGAGCTTCAACTACTCTTCCCTATTTGTCTTGGTGACTACACCCTTGTCGAGAGCTCTACGGGAGGCACCGGCAACGATCTCTGATTGAGGAGCTTTCTTCGCAGGAGTAAAGTTATAGGGCAACTATTCTGTCCTATCGAACGAAAATTTCCAGGCCGAAAATGCATTTCGGGTGCGTCTGGACCTCCGTTTTTCAGAAAGCATGCGATTTCGAGCACTGCAGGTAAGTCATCGATTCTCTGCAGAACTCTGTTTTAAGAACTACAGGAAGACAGATTGACTGTGCAGACACTGTGGGTGCTGCAAAGAGGTCTACAGTTGCCATTGGGTGTATGTATGCACATTGAGGTCACTGGTTGTGACATTTGAGAGTACTACAGTACCGCTGCAGAAATATAGCAGTTTGTGCAGGACAAACCAGAGTGCTATTTCTGGTTAAATTGTGTGTTTGGCAAGATGTCAAATGATGGGATAACCCAAATTGTGGCTGAGAAACTTGATAAGAATAACCCATGCTTGGAGGTTCAGGTTGACGAATTTCCTGATGGGAAAGGGCTATTGGGACTACATAAAAGGTGAGCATGAAGAGGCACCAGAGATACCGGACATAAATCAGACTGCTGCAGATGTGAAAGAGTTTAAAGATTGGAACCAAGGAGCCAGGAAAGTAATGTATTGGCTCTCCATTAGTATACAGGACACCATGATTGGGCATATTTAGGATGCCAAGTCGCCCAAGGAGGCGTGGGACACCTTGGTTAAACTCTATGAAACAAATACCAAGGCATGTAAGATACAGTTGAAGAATGAACATACTGTGGAGAAAAAGAGCATGTCTGTGAATGACTATGCACTGAAGATAAAGGGTATTGTGGAATCCCTTGCATCTATTGGTGTGTCAATAGATGATGATGATAAGGTGGAGGTCTGTCTACGTGGTCTCGGGCCACAATACAAGGCATTCAAGACGTCTATTCAGACTCGAGAAAACATTCCCAACTTTATAGATTTGGTGTCTATGCTGATTATCAAAGAGAAGAGCTTGGGTGAAGACCAACAGTCTTCACAAAGCAAAAACAGTTCAGAGCAACAGGTCTTCTACACGAGTTCAGGAAGAGGATGAGGTAGAGGAGGCCGTGGATGCGGTCAAGGAGGTGGCCGAACAGGTAATCAGAATTATGGCCAACAGCAGCAGCAACAACAACAACAGTCCCAGAATCAACAACAACAACAACAACATGCAGGTGGAAGAGATAAATTCAGAGGTAGGGGGAGTCAAAGAGGCCATGGAAATTGGCCAAGGCAATATAATGATGCACGTGAATGCTATTATTGTGGTAAGCCTGAACATGTGCAGGCAGAATGTTATAAGAAGCAGGCTGACATGCAAAATGGAAAAGTGCAGCAAAACAACTATGCATCCTCAAGCAAAAATAATGAGGATAATGAAAGGTTGTTTGTTATGCAGCATGTCGTGAATGCCATGTCTGAAAATGTTGAAGCAGCACAAAAAGATGATGTGTCGTATGTGGATTCAGGTGCTTCGAACCACATGACAAGTCATGGGGAGTGGTTCAAGGAGATGAAAAACCCGGAAAGACCACGTTTTGTGGAAACAGGGGATGACACTGGTCATCCAATTGCCCATGTTGGAGATGTGCCATTGTTTATGCAGGATGGCAAAGTGAAGTACCTTGCAGATGTACTTCATGTATACCGAACATAACAAAGAATCTGGTTTCAATTGGCCAGATGATTGAGCAGGGTTTGCAGGTTCGGTTTAACCCTGATGGTTGTTATGTTGAAGACTTTAAAGACAAGTGCAGGTTGGTTGCAAAAGGCAACAGAGTGGGCAGAATATTTACATTGAATGTAGACATGCCTAAAATGAGTGCTGCGATGTTTGCAAATGGTTCACGAATTGTTGCAGACACAGACATTTGGCATAAAAGGATTGGACATGTAAATGTGTAGAGATTGAAGTCTATGCAGACAAAAGGAATTGTGACAGGGCTGCCAAAATTTAAAGTGGAAGGTATGCAGAAAATATATGAAGCATGCCAATTTGGGAAGCAAACAAAGCATGTGTTTCCACATAACAGATATGTGAGCAGAAATGCACTAGATGTTGTGCATTTAGATGTATGGGGTCCTACAAAGACCATATCTATGGGAGGCTACATGTACTATGTGACTTTTATTGATGACCACACAAGGAAAGTGTGGGTATATTTCATGAAGGAGACGAGTGAGGTGTTCACTCACTTTCAGAATTTCAGAGTTTTGGTTGAAAAGCAAACAGGAAAATATGTAAAGTGCTTAAGGTTAGATAGAGGGGGAGAGTACTTCTCCAATGAGTTCTCTGAATTTTTGAAGAAGAATGGTATTCAGAGACAGTTTACATGCAGATACACTCCGCAGCAAAATGGAGTTGCTGAGCGAAAAAACAGGCACATTGCTGAGATTGCGCGAGCATTGATGGAAGAGAAGAATATGCCGCATAGCTATTGGGCTGAGGTTGTTTCTAAAGCAGTATACATCATGAACAGGACTCCAACTGCAACCATACATGATGTAACTATAGAGGAGAGGTTTACTGGCAAAAAACCAGATTTGTCTCATCTGAAAGTCTTTGGATGCATTGCATATGTGCATGTGCCAGATGAGCTGAGAACTAAGCTGGATCCAAAAGCTAAAAAATGTGTGTTTATTGGATACTCCCTTGAGCAAAAGGGATACAGGTGTTATAACCCTGCTACACGTTGTCGTGAAGTGTGCGGTACAGCCAGGAAAGTACGAAACTTCTAGCTGTGAGAGTGAATGTCAAATCCAACAAGGAATCACACGCACAAAATTTCAACAATTAGTACATCACGTAAAGGAAAAGAGAAAGTGGTTGAGCCCCTTGGTATGCCTGACATTTCTGCAGGGCATTCTCATGTTGATGGAGAGTCTAGTGGCTCAGATATGAGCCTTGATGAGGAGCTTGGGATCCCAGCTATGAGAACACCTGGTGTAAAGAAGGCTATGGAAGCCATGAATGAAAAGCTGTGAAGATCTGGGAGAGTGAAAAATCCTGTGCAGAGATTTACCTACGATGGTTATGTGGCACATCACTATGCATATATGGCAAAGGTTGTGCAGGTTGTTGAGCCCACATGCATTGATGAGGCTGTTGAAAATGTGTGTTGGGAGAAAGCTATGGATGAGGAGATGGATGCACTATATGGAAATGAGACTTGGGATTTAGTGCAATTGCCTGAAGGCAAGAAAGCCATTGGATGCAAGTGGGTGTACAAAGTAAAACATAACAGTGATGGAAGCATAAACAGGTACAAGGCTAGATTGGTAGCCAAAGGATATGCGCAGACATATGGCATTGATTATGAGGAAACTTTCAGCCCAGTTGCCAAGATGGCAACAGTGAGAGTTGTGATAGTAGTGGCTGCGTCAAAGCAATGGTCTTTACATCAAATGGATGTAAAGAATGCATTCTTGCATGGGGATTTGCAAGAAGAGGTGTATATGTTGCAGCCACTTGGTTATGAGGATGTGGGTCACCCCGAGCATGGTCTGACAAGATTTCTGAATATCTTGTCACTATTGGCTTTCATGTAGCCAATGCAGATTTCTCGCTGTATGTGAGACATGGTGATAGATGGGTTGTGCTTGTTGTCATCGATGTAGATGACTTGATCATTACGGGGGACCATGATGCAGAGATCTTTGATGTAAAGATCTTGCTTAGACAGAAGTTTGAGATGAAGGATCTGGGGGAGCTCAGATATTTCTTGGGCATTGAGGTGATTAGGTCACCACATGGTATTGGATTACTGCAGAGACAGTATGGCTTGGACATGTTGTCCAAGTATGGTATGATAGGCTGTAAGCCTATTTCTGTGCCATTGGATCAGAATGGCAAGTTGAGTGCAGATTCAGGAGAGATCTTGGAGGATCCTACTATGTATAGGCGCATAGTAGGAAGTTTGATCTACATGACGATCACCAGACCAGATTTGAGCTATGCTGTTGGGTTGGTGAGTCAGTTTATGCAGGTTCCACGAAAACCGCATTTGGATGCAGTGAGACGCATACTGAGGTATGTGAGGTCTACTTTGCATTGTGGACTATTCTATGAGACTGGGACAGAGATATGTGTACATGGGTACACAGATGCTGATTGGGCTAGTAGTATCTCAGATAGAAGATCTACCAGTGGATTCATGTTTTCTTTGGGGAGTGCTGCTGTGACTTGGAGCAGCAAGAAGTAGCCTACGGTTGCTCTATCCAGTACCGAGGCCGAGTACAGAGGAGCTGCTATGGCAGCATGTGAGTTAGCTTGGTTGAGAAAGATACTTGCAGATTTGGGTCTATCAGTGGATAGACAAGTTGTCATTTTCTATGACAACATTAGCAGTATACAGTTGGCCAGGAACCCAGTCTTTCATGCTCGCACGAAGCATATAGAGGTCCACTACCATTTCATTAGAGAGAAGGTCTTGGCAGGAGACCTTGACCTTGTTTATGTCAGCACAGAGGATCAGGTAGCTGACATCTTCACCAAAGCATTGGGTACAGAGAAGCTCCGCAGATTCAGGGCTTTGCTTGGTGTACATGAGATGGAGTTTTAAAGCTCTGTTTAATTTGTGTTCTTGATGTTAGAACTTATCATTAGGTGGCTTAAAGAAAAGAATCCAAGCAATAAGGTATGACTGTGTTAGAAATTATCATTGACTGTGCTCTTAATGTCAGATATTATCATTGTTGTAACTACAAGGTTATACTGCATCCTAACAAGGAAAATATTAATCCGAATATGCATCCAGCAAAGAAATTTAAACCTCTGCTTACATCAAGAATGGCAAAGGAAATGTTGTAGGAAAAGAAGAGATATAATAGAACAATTTGTGGTTGGGCACAAACCCTAAATGCTAAACCATAAGCTTCACCATCTTAATCTCCTTTTTTATGCAACATCCTTGGCTTGATTAAGGGTTGTTGCACTCTCATAAGCCTTTATCTTTCTACTTAAGCCAAAACATCACAAATTTCTGGTTTTTTCTTCTTCATAAATCAGCCCATTACTCTCTAGTAATCTCCTTCAATACCCAATGTCAAAAGGACAACACCCAAATTAATAAGTTCTCATCAAGAGAGGGCTTCCACACTTTTGGCAAGTCCTTGTCAAGTACAAGATGATGTCCAAAGGTTTTTGGCCATTCACCTCCGACACTAAGGTTATTTATCAAACTAAGGCTAAAGATACTGAAGATGATGAGAGGGCACAAGCCATCATCATGCTTCATCTTGATGAGGCTCTCATTCACCATGTGGACCAACTTTCGACTGTAAAGGAGAAATGGGATGAGCTTGACAAGCTCTATGGAGCTCGTGGTGGTAAGAATTCCAAGATCTCGCTTAAATTTGATTTTTTCAGCGTGGAACTGAAAGAGGGAGATGGCATTGGAGCCTTCATCTCTCACTTGAAGGGCCTTATGGCTCAACTTGCATCAGTGAATGCGAGAATGGATGAAGATGATGCAGTGGCTGTTTTGCTAAAAGCAGTCAAGAAGGTGTACCCCACCTTAGTCACACCACCTTGAAGAACATACCTAATCCCACCCTTGAAGGAGTCATTCAATCTTGTCTTGACGAAGAAAAGAGGCCAAAGGGAGGAGCTGAATCTTCAAATGCAACAACTTTATCGAATATCGAACAAGCTTTGTCACATCAAGTGATCAAAGTAAGATGTGTCCATCGCAAAAAGGTGGGTCATTTGGCAAATAATTATTGGATCAAATATCCCAACAAAATGAAATGTAACAAGTGTAAACAAATGGGGCATATCACTTCCAAATGTCCTAACAAAGAATCAGAGGCTAACTTTGTATCAACTTCTAACTCCACTAAGAAATTGTTTTAAATCTCAATGTAACCACACCTATATTCCTAACCTTGTATGCCTAATGTTATAAAGGCATCCTATGTCCAATACCACCTATTCCAATTTTTTTCATAGTTGGTATTAAGGGGGGGTATTAAGAGACTAAGGTTATGTAAAAAGGGAGGAGAAGGATGTGTGTGTGAATGGACTTATGGTCCACTAGCTCACCTATTTAAAGGTGGAGCTAGAAGGCATTTCATGAGCAAGAAGCTTAGTTGTATTTTGAGCAACTTAATAAGAAAGATCTTTTCTTGTATTTTGTGAGTCTCTCTCCTCGACATATTTGATCTAGCATGAGCACCACGAAATTCTAAAAGGGTATACATAAAGATATGTCACTTTTGTAAATAAATCTTATTTGATAACTATTAAAAAGTATTCACACAACACCTCATTGAAAACTTATAGTGCTTTGGATAAAAAGAGCTTATATAAGCCAACTTAACACAATTGAGTGCTGTATGTGTGGAATCCTTGTCATACTCATCCAAAACCCTAAGCTTGGTAAAAAATGATATGTTAAATAAGCATGATTAAGATAGAGGAGATATGGTCTTCTCTATGCTTTCTACTGACTTCTAGATTTCTAGCTTCTATGAAATAATGATATGAATGAATGATTTATGACTTCATGCATATATATATATATATGCTAGAGGATCTAGTTAATGTGCTCTGCCTCCTGTGAGATAGTTCTTGAATGAATAATATTTATATAATGTTGTTTATTAAATGATGTGCTAACTTTAATGTTTGCAAATGTGTTGGTCTACAATGTGGCACTAGGTCTCCTGTTGTGGCTAATGGATACTGGTGTGAAGAGGTCAACAATGCCCTCATTGATGCTTATGATGAGATGATGATGACAATGATGATCTATTGTCTGATGGCCATCGACCGGTCATCAATGCCTTCCATTATAATGATGATGTTGATATTGATTAAATTCATTGTACCCTAATCACATTGATTAATTCATGATTAATTTAATTTAATCTTATGAAGAATGAAGCCTAATTACAAACACAATGATGAACTAATTAAACTAATTAATCTTGAATGAAGTTCAATTAGGTTACAAGAGAGACGGTAACTTGTCCTCATAATAAAAAGACTTGAGAGTAGCTTGTTTGCATTTCTTGAAAATGAGCCCTTTTATATGAGGGAGGCACCCCTTTTGCATATGGGGTCATGTGGGATAATTTCCAAGTGTGATGTGGTTAAATGATCCTAATCTTGGTCCTCTATGCTAAAGAGAATGTGGGGGAGAGAGAGAGAGATTTAGTTCCTTGCAAGCAACCACACACACACACACATACACACAAAAGAGTGCAAGACACAAGAGAGATGGATGGCTAAATTTTCTTCTATCTTCTTCTCTTCTCTACAACAACATAACTAAAAGATAAGAGTATATACATAAATGGAAAGTACTTTCCTACGACATACAAAGTGGTTGGTCGACTATATGAGCTGGCACTATAACTATGCCATAACTCTCCTATAACATACAAAGTGGTCGGTCTATAGTGTGAACTTAACTATATGGGCTAGTGCTATAACTATGCCATAACTCTAGTACTCCAAAGTGGCTACTATCACACAGCCTATCATCCATTGGGTGGCGGCATATCAACCATAATCTCACCAACCATGCTAGTGACATAAGTGTGGAAGCTATCACCCAGGCGGGTCATCACAATGTCTGCCGTAGCACTAGTTGAGCTCGATATCTCAAAACTCCCCCTCAAGCTCAACTCCACAAACTGCACTCCAAGTAAACTCCTAAACTTATGAAGCTTCTCTGTGCCCAATGCCTTCATGAAGATGTCAGCCACCTGATTCTCTATGCTGACATACACCACCTCAATGTACTTCATTCTACAATGGTATACTGGGTTACTGGCCAACTATATGCTACTCATGTTGTCACAATAAATGACAACTTTCCTATCCACCCACGGGCTCACCCATATCACTAAGTAGCTTCTGAAACCAAGCTACCTCAAAAGATGCCATAGCAGCACCCCTATACTCTGCCTTTGTTCTCGATAAGGAGATTGTTGGCTGCTTCTTAGGGCTCCAACTCACAACACTCCCAAATGTGAACATAAAACCACTGGTAGATCTCCTATTACCAACAATACCAGCCCAATCAGCATTGGTGTACCCATGTAGCTATATCTCTATACCAGCCTCATAGAAAAGTCCATAATCAACTATGGAATTTATATACCTGAGAATTCGTCTAGCCGCATCCAAGTGTGGATTCCTAGGGACCTGCATAAACTAACTCACAAGTCCAACAACATAACTCTCGTCTAGCCTAGTAATAGTCATGTAGATTAAGTTACCCACTATAATGCGCTTGTATGTAGTGGGGTCCTCCAAAATCTCACTTGTATCTATGGAAAACTTTGTGTTCTGCTCCTATGGCATTGAAATAGGCTTACAACCTATCATACCATACTGGGACATGTCCAAGCCATATTGTCTCTGCAATAACAAAATGCCATGAGGTGATCTCACCACCTCTATGTCCAAGTAATACCGCAGCTCACCCAAATCCTTCATCTCAAACTTTTGCTTCAAAATCCTCCTAACATCATGTATGTGAACTTCACCATCACTAGTGAGATAATCAAGTCATCCACATAGATGACTAATAGCATGATCTCTCTATCTGTCTTTTTCACATAAAATAAAAAATTTGCATTGGATATCTGAAATCCAATGGTAACAAGATACTTTGCGATCTTGTTTGACCATGCTGTGGGTGCCTCCTTTAAGCTATACAAGGATTTGTGTAACCTGCACACAAAATCTAGGTGTGCATAACTCTCATAACCCGGTGGCTGCATCGTGAAAACTTCTTCTTGAAAATCACCATGCAAGAAGGTATTCTTTACATACAGCTAATGTCAAGACCAACCCTTTGCTGCAGCCATAGCAATGACAGATCTCACGGTTTCCATTCTTGTAACTGGGTTGAATGTCTCTTCGTAGTCAATGCCGTAAGTCTGCGCATAGCCCTTGGCCACCGATCTTTCCTTATACCTTCTCACTGAACCATCAACATTATGCTTGACTTTATACACCCATGTATATCCAAATGCTTTATTTTCCTTAGACAAATGCACTAACTTCCATGTTGCATTCATATCTAATACTGCCATCTCCTCATTCATGGAATCTTCCCATTTCTTATTTCCAAGTGCCTTCTCAAAACAAGTCGGCTCCAATTCCTATTTGGCTTTAATCATGTCAGCATAATGATCTATATCCATCATATCTCAACCTATCAACAGGGTACCTAACCCGTGTAGAGCTGCGTACATTTAGATCACTACCAGGTGTCCTCAAAATAGCCCTTGTTCTCCTTACACTAGGAGTAACCACAGATGGAATGCCAAGCTTGTTAAATTTGTAGCAATGTGATGAGCTATGGTGAATCGAATGCAAGAATCAACATCATTAACAAAGAGATTAGACGATAATTAAGATGAGATTAGTGAGCAATTGACTGATAGTTAATGTAGGCATGGATAATAAAAAACTAGCAAATTCTCATTAATTTATAGAGTTTACATCCAAGCATCTAATACCACTAATCTCTCCTTGATTCACTCCACCTCTTTTTCTTGATTCTCTCCACCTCTTCACTTTTCCTAGAATATCTCCACACATTCTAAATCTTCTCATGCTACCCTTTATTCTCTCCTAGTAGATACCTCTCACCTTTTCACTACTTCTCACTCATTTACAGATTCTCTTTCATAGCCACTTGCTAAGGGCTTGTTCCCGCACACACCCTATTCACTTGTATATTTCAACACCTCCCCTCAAGTGAATAATCCTAGCACACATGGACCCCATACCAAGTTTCCCTCTTACTTGGTAGCCCGCAACTAGTGCCTCAAGTCCCTAAACTCATAGTCCTTGACACTCTCTCTCTATATGTGTCCAAGGCTACTACAAGTGCCCATGACCTCGACTAAAGTGCTCACTCATACATCTACCACATTGCCTATATCATCGGTGGCTCAGAGGTGGTTTTACTCTGTTAGGGCAAGTTACATTGGGTTGTGGGGTTTCTCTCTCTCTCTCTCTCTCTCTCTCTCTCTCTCTCTCTCTCTCTCTCTCTCTCTCTGTGTGTGTGTGTGTGTGTGTCTCTCAAAAAAGATGATTTGACTCTACTTCCTTAGGAGTCTCCCATGAAGTTTGCCGATGTCATTCCTTCTCCACCCACTAGGTTTGCTAGCAGTCTCCTGCCATGTGTCCTGGCTTCCCATAGTTGTGACAAGTAAAGGTCCTTCCTCCTACTCTGCCTCTTCCTTGTCCTCGTGGTGGTGAGAATCCTCCTCAGGTAAAGAATGCTTTTTCCTCTCTTTAGCTGTTGAGTCTAGCCATTTCTTCTCTTTGACCTTGGTCTCTTACTCTAGTAGAGCTCCTTCTATCTCATCATGCAACTTCAATTCAAGTACATTCTTTAAGGTTTCTACAATGTTTTCATATTCACCTTTGTCCACACTCTTCAGACGCACTGCTAGTGTTGCTTAATGCTTTTGTATTTGTTCAAGTGTGTGATTAAAGGTTCACTTTTCTTCATATCAAGTTTATAGAATTGCATTAACAGATTTATCTTTGAATTTTTTGCTTGAATGCCAAATAATTTATTGAGTTCATCCCATGCATCTTTTGCCCATTATATCCCTATGATGTGATAAATGATTTCATTATTTAAACTGAGTGCGATGAGTCCTAATGCTTTCTCATTCCTGCTCTTCCACTCATTTTTCCCACTCACCTTTGGACATTCATCTCTTCCCTCAACTAGCCCCCATAGATTTTTCCTCATGAGCAAATACATGGTTTATCTTTGCCATGTATAAAACTGCTCCCCATTAAATTTGGCTATCTCTTGTGCCGTGCTCATTGATGATGTGAAGGGGGTCTTACCTCTTGATCCAATTTCAAGATTCAAGGGTAGTGTCTACCCTTTTACAACTCAATCTGATATTTAGTGATGATTACAATAAATTTATCAGCGTAAATTCACCATTATAGTAAGCCAAGGGTAACAAATATGTACTGAATGGTTGGAGTATCAAGCCATCTCTGAATTTTAATATAAAGTTATAGGGATCCGTATCAGATACCCAATGGTAAATTTGAACCCTCAATTGCACCAAAATATAGTGATTAGTACTGATTAGCAAAATAATTCTCTATTTTGTGTGTAAAAAACAAAGTATGCGGGGAGGCCAGATCTGGGGCTTACTTCTGTGGAAGAGAAGATCTCAATTTTGCTTTAGAAGAACGGTGCTTGAAAATTTACGATTTGCAGTAGCTTCTCCCAGCGGTTTGGCGATTTGACTTGATGGGCTGAAACATGGGTAGCCTGGCTAGATGTGGCTAAGTGGGTTTGGGCTAATGTTATGGCAAGAGGGAGATCAAGCCCCTCCACCAGCTGGGGGTACAGAGGCTAATTGAAAAAAGAGCTAAAAATTTGATTATTTCCTAATCCTAATTAACTAGGTGATTTAGCAAGATAATGAGTGTAAGCAACAAGAATTTTTTTAGAGAAGTCAAAGGATAGAAAATATTCCACACATATCTAGATGTGCATCAATTCTCAAAGGAGTGTGACATGTGCCAGAGGATGGGGAAACCAAATGATGGAGACATAATGCCCCATAATATCCACTCCTGCCACTTGAGCCATTTCAAAAGTGGGGTCTGGACTTCATCGACCCATTCATTCTAGCTTCCCAAAGGACAAAAAACAAATATAACCTGGTGGCCATTGATTATTGCACAAAATGGGTAGAGGACAAGGCCCTTAGAGACTGCAGGAGGGAGTCATCTGTAGCAAAGTTTATATATGAAGTCATATTGACAAGATTGAGATGTCCCATAGAGATAGTTAGTGATCAAGGGACTCACTTCATCAATGAAGTGATCAGGAAATTGACAGATAAACACATGATAATACATAAGAAGTCAACAGTCTACTACCCACATGCCAATGGGCAAGCAGAGTCCACCAACAAGATCCTCAACGGAATCGTGATCAAGACAGTAAATGAGAACATGAACGACTAAGATACAAAACTACACTCAGCACTATGGGTATTTCGGAAAGCCTATAAGAATGCAACAGGACTTACACCATTGAGTATGGTGTATGGACTAGAAGTCGTAGTGCCCATGGAATTCCTGAATCTATGATCTAAGTGTAAGTTTCTTCCTTGATTTGACCATGTGACTTACAGGTTCGATCGGATCAATTCGGTTAGTTAAGGCTCTTGACAACGTTAGAATAAAAATATCCAGGAGAAATCGCCCATGCTTTCTGGGCGAGGGAAGTTTTTTTCCAGGTTCACTTTTGGAAGAACTGAGGGATTAGTCTCTTGTCCGGATATCCGTGGGGGCGAGGTGCCTCGAGTGAGAGGTTCTGCCCTACGCAAGAAGTGCTGCTTCCGCTCCTCCTAGCACCACCCAACTGTAGAGGATAATGTGGATAATTCCACATTCCCGTGCACTTATAGGGGCCTACCTGCTCATAACCCTACCTGCCCACTCAAGTGCTTTGACTTGGGTGCCCTGACTCTTAGACCCCGAATGCACTCGTGTCGTTTGTACTCTCGCATTAAGGCACCACATCCGGTCCAGCTCCCATGCATCGGGCTACATGAATAAGAGAGATAATAAGGACATGTGTAGGTGAGGATTAAGCAAAGCCATGTACTAATGATGAAGTGCATGAACCTATTTAAATGCCCCCATCTAATGGAAATTATGTTTATGTTAGATTAACTCTCTAGCATGTCATTATCTTATCATTAGTGTTAATTAAATTTTCATGATTATGGCAAAATATTGAGCCTATCCATTCCTATCCACCTTATTACTCCCAAATTGCTAATTCTAATTTGGTATTAGAGCCTACCACTATCCCTAAAATATCTATGCACTCTACGATGTCCAACTAGTAAATGCCACTAATCACTTTGTTAATTCAAAATTTTCCTCTTTCCTTAGCTATTTACCATTTATTGCTGAATAAGTCAAGAGAACCCAATTGACATATTGAATGTATGTGGGTATATGCATGAATAGGTGGTACCGTTAGCTACTAGATTTCAGGGTTGGGAGCTGGGAGGTAGCTCAGTGTTTGGTAGCCATAGGAATGTTGGGATTTTTAAAAGACTTCAATAAGCTTTTTAATTTATTCAATTCAGGGCGCGACGAGTGGGGGCACTACCTTTGCACCACTCGCAACCATCATGAGGAGTGCCCGTCGGTTGTAGCAGCAGGGGCCCTCATTTGGGGGGGAAGCTTGCCAGCATGGAAACGCTAGAAGCTTGAGAGCAACAAGAAAGCAGTCAAGAGGGAGGTCAAACACCAGGACACACAGGGGAAATGCTGCAGGCAGGACTTCCTCTCCCACTTCTTCTCCTGCTCCCTCAGGCTTTGAATCTTCTCCAGAGCCATCCCCTGCCAGGAAATCTCACAGGGTGCGAGCTTCCTCCTCTCCTTCCTCAGCTGCAGCAAAGGCCAAAGGAGCTACAAGAAAGGGGCATTATCCTCTTACACCCAAATCACCTACTACACCAAGCAAGAAGTTCCAAGCAAGAAGTTCAACATGCAACTGGGCTCAGATGCCACTCCAAGCACAGAGGTGAGCATCTTTACACGTTGTGCAACCAATTTTTGTTCAGGTGCCTGGCTTGTCTACATGCCACACTTTCTATACATGCACACAAGCATTGTTAACATAAGCATACTTGTAGCCTCATGCATATATATGGAAGGTGCATGTCCAAAGCAAGCAGATCATACATGAAAATATGTTAGTATAAATGTGTTGGACTGATTCTGGTTGTGCTATGGAATGTTGCAAGGCAAATCGCGTTGGTACCCTCCATATGTCCAGTTTGAAAGAAAGTTAGTTTTCTGTATGACCAAAGCCCAAGCACATGAAGTCTACGGTCTTTCAAATTTTGGAGTGGATGCACGAACATTGGGTGAGGCTAATTTTATAGATGCAGATTGGCTATCATGTTTTGATGAGGTGCCAAGAAGGGGTAGTAAAGTAAAATGCAGGACTTTAAAGCTAGAGTTGTGGCCTAGGTTCTACACCCTTTTTACTTCGGTATATCACGAACCTCCCAGCAACTATGGGATGGAGGTGACCAAGGCATTTGCAAGAGGTTTTGTGCATGAGTGTACAAAAGGGCCAGTCGATTGGGCTTTATTTTCTGAGAGCATGATAGCGGCTATGGATGCAAAGAAGCTACAAGCAAAGAAACACCGATGGTCTATTTTCCATGCTTCCTCTGCACCGCATACCTCCAGGTTTGAACAGGTGAAGCCTCTTGAGCAATCAGAGACAGTACAAAATATGCATGTGCACTTAGAGGCAATTGCTGTGTTGGACGGAATAATTGAGGTGCTTGAAAGGAAATATGCTCATGCCCTGTTAGAGCTCAATGAAGCTACAAGAAAAGTTGACAAGTACAAAGCGGATATGCATCAAGATGAAGGGGCACAGCTCCTGGTTAGTAGTTTGAAAAGACAGTTGGAAGATGCACAATCTGAGTTGCAAAAGGTTGAAAATGCAGATGCTAGGAAGTTACAGGAGCTGAGGATGAAAGTGGACAGATTGTCGCTGACCATCCAAACTGTGGATGGAGTTGTTATGGGTACTGTTCCTGCTAGTGCGGGGGGTTGTGAAAGTCAAGAGTTTCTAGAAAATGCAAAACAAATAGAGATGCATGTGTGTGCTCAGGTGGATTTTGTGAAAGACATGCAGGCAAGAAGGAACAAAGTGTTCCTATCCTTGCCAACACCTAAATTACCACATGTAGATCTGGGCTTATCGGATGCGCACAATATTTTTTCTGCTTGTGGATTGGTCATGTATGATTCAAATGGTCTTTGCATGTTTATACTTCCTTGTGGTCATGCTTATCATATTTATTGTTTTGCTCACCTTGCTATACAAGCAAGGAGATTTGCATGGCTATGGGATGGACACAAATGATCTCGCCTGCTACAAGGTCTTTGGTGATGCTTGGCCACATTGATGCCCCCGGTTATGCAAGGGAGTCACGAAGCATAGTACCCTCCATGCTTCCAAACACTGCTGCCAAATCGTGCTTTTCCCACGGTACGTACCATACGGTTATGCTCTCTAACCCTTGTCTTCATTACTGGGTTTTTTTGTGTACCTTTTTGTAAGGTGGGCGAGGGTAAGATGCATGTGGATAAATGGTACCACCTAGAGTTGTCATCTGTAGCATGGTACCTGATTTTGGTAGCACCTAGAGTTGTCATCTGTAGCATGGTACCTGATTCTGGTAGCAAGGTAGCTATCTTATGCTGCTTGGGAGCTACATTGATGGGCTGGTAGCTAGATTGTGAGCCTAGAAGCTACCACAAATAAGAGTACATGTACAAGTCTATTCCTTTGGTGACTGTAACTGCTTATTTAGTAGTTGTGAGTGCCAACCTGGACTGGTAGATACCAGTGTGGCTGGTAGCTTTTACTTTGAATACTGGTATTAACCCTTGGAAACCTGATAGCTACCTATTAGCTAGTTTTGAAGCCTGTCAGCCACCTTTAAGAGCCTAATAGCTACCCTGGGAAGCTTAGTATTTTCTTGCTACCTACCCTTGAAGCTTGTCAGCTATCCTTGATAGCCTGAGAGCTACCCCATTGAAGCCTCGTAGAGGTACCTGGTATCTACCCTTAAAATCCTAGTAGCTACCAAGACTTTGCTGCCAGCTACTAAGGCAAGGCTACAAGCTTTGAATGAAAGCATGGAAACTACCAAGTAGAGCTTAGAGGCTACCAAGGCAAGCCTGAAAGCTTTCAAGTACAGCATGGAAGCTACCAAGGGAATCTTGGTAGCTGCCAATAGAGTCATGTTAGCCACCAATAGAGTCCTGGTAGCTCCCAGTGTAGTCATGGAAATTACCCTTTGATGCCTAGTAGCTACACTTTAAAGATTGCTATTAACCCTTGGAAGCCTGGTGGCTATCTGGTAAGCCTATCAGCTACCCTTATAAACTTGAAATCCTGGTAGTTACTTGGCAGCTACCTATAAAATCTTGAGAGCTACTCCATTAAAGCCTGGTGGCTACCTGGTATCAACCCTTAAAAGCTTGACAGCTACCCTTAAAGGCCTGACAGCTACCCTTGGAAACCTAGTAGCCTACTATGAACCTTGTAACTACCAAGACATTGACTACCAAGACGAGCTTGAAAGCATTGAATGAAAGCATGGAAACGACCAAGTAAGGCCTCGAAGCTACCAAGGCAAGTCTAAAAGTAACAAGGCAAGCCTGAAAGCTTTCAAGGATAGCATGGAAGCTACCAAGGGAATCTAGTAGCTGCTAATAGAGTCATGGTAGCCACCACTATAGTCCTGGTAGGTAGCAGTGTAGTTACTTAGGAATTTACCCTTTGATGCCTGACAGGTAGGTACCCTTTGAAGACTAATATTAACCCTTAGATTCGTGGTAACTACCTGGAAAGCCTGTCAGCTACCCTTTAAATCCTAATAGCGACCCTTTGAAGTCTGATAGCTACTCTTTGAAGACTGGTGTTAACCCTTGAAAGCTTGGTAGCTACCTTCAAAGCCTGTCAGCTTCCCCTAATAGCCTAAAAGTTACATTTGGAATCGTGGTAGCTACCTTCCAGCTTTTCAGCTATCCTTAAAAGCCTCAGAGCTTCCCCATGGATGCCTGGTAGGTACCTGGTAACTATCCTTGAAGCCTCTCAACTATCCTTAAAAGCCTGATAGCTACCCTTTGAAGCCTGGTAGCTACCTTTGGAAGCCTAACAGCTACCCTTGGAATCCTGGTAGCTACCAAGGGATGCCTAAAAGCTACCAAGATATGCTTGAGTCTTCCATGCTAAAAGCTACCAAGGGATACCAAGATGTTAAGGCATGTTGAAAGCTACCAAGGCCGGCAAGCTGGGAGGTTTGAAGGTAAGTATGATAGCTTCTAGTATGTAACTTTTGTAGCTGGAATCGATAGAGCTTGTGTTAAGTTGTGAGGGTTTACTTTCAATTTGGTATGGTTTACTGTCTACTAAGGTGGAAAAATATTTTCTAATGATTGAATTTATTGCAGATAATGAGGAGGCCAAAAACATTCAGCCAATGGATGAAGTTTTTTCAACACCAGGTTGTAATGTAGAAAATTTACAGTTGGACACGGAACTTGAGACCGTGGGTGGCAGATTTCCTTGGAAAAAACAAGGAACCTGATCCAAAGGATGACACTGTCAAGGAGAGAGAACTCGTGGACTTGGGTGTAGAAAGTCCTGTAGATAGTGACATGGACAAGGAGCATTATCAAGAAGAGAGTCCTTCATTGCTACAAGCCTTAAAAATGTTGAAAAGGGAAAGAAAGAGGAAAACGAAAGGTTGTGTTCACTTTTATAATTAAATGTAGACTAATATGTTTTCACTTGCTAATGATTGTTTTCCATGTAGGAGGATCTTCTAGCCAGCATCCTCCAACTTCAAGCAATAAGGACCTAGATAAAGCTTCCAATATAACAGATGATCAACTGGACAAGGAGGAACCTACCAATAACTCTGAAGGATCGAGACGAAAAGGTGCTACTGCCAAAGTCAGAAAAAGATTGCAACCCTAAATTCTGCTAGTTCTCCCCATGAATGCATAGTGCATAATGTGGCCTAATTAAGTGCTAACTAAGATGCTAATCACATGAGTAAGATTTGATTAATACTCTACATAAATCTTTAAATGAGCCTTGTCTCATGCTAAGATAGAAGGTTATTTATCAATTTGGGGCTTTCATAATAGGAACCTTGATTACATGAAATTGGGTAATTACTCATGCTATTCACTTGTATGGAGAGCTATATCATGCCAATTAAGACCATATGCAATCATATGTCTTCAATTGAAGCATTAGGAGAACGCTAAGCAATATTTGGGTAATTTTCATCCATTTTCATCATTTCTTGGTAATTGAAGGTTTATATGGCTCAATCTATGGCATTGAGATCCTTATATGCACTACTACATGTCATTGGAAAGTTTTAGATGCCATTCATAGCCATTTCCATGCTATGATATGTCACATGACATGTATGAATCATGCTATGGTTTCATATGAGCTTATGGGATGAATATGTATGCCATTAATCATGTTTGATGCAAGTGGTATAAGGCATGCCATATGCTCTTGTGAAGAGGCACATGTTTTGATAATTGTGGAGGGCAAGTGATTGAAGTTGTATATAGGAAGACATGCTTTTGAATATCCCATTTGCAATCATCATCATCACCATTAAAATCTTGTTTTGATTGATTGGCATGCATCTATAAGTTCCATTTGTAAGTGATCTACACTCTCATCAATTTCTAGGCTTTCATTTGATTCTTGCATAACTAGAAAGCTAGATATGTGGTGAGGGTACCTTGGCAATTAGGGAAAGAGGCCAATGATAGTGCGCCTTGAACTCACCATGCCATGAGTGCCTTGAACTCACCATGCCATGAGTGCCATGGTAAAGTGGTACTGAGGGATTAGGTACAATGGTGGTGAAGACTTGGAATAAGCCCTTGCTCTTGGATTTAAAAATTAAGGGGGTTGGAAGAGCTTGCTCATTGAGAGATTAGCAACCTTCAAAAGAACTACATTGACCTCTGAGTGTTCTCAATGGATGTATTTTGATGGGAAAATATTTGGCAAGCAGTGGATATAGTATTGCAAGTGAAATTTAATTGAGTTTACATTGAGATTTCATTGCAAATACAAAGGAGGCATTGTCAATTTTTTTGCAAAAGCACATATACAAGGCACTTGGGGTTGGATTTGGATGCACAAAGATGCAAATTTATGTGGTGCATGGTTTTAAATGGGTCCAAGACATTGCCAATGCAAAGGGGAAGTGTGGATAGCAATTGGAGACATTGCTATCCACACTTGGAGACAAAGGGGAACTGTGGATAGCAATTGGAGACAAGTTTTCTACTGCGTTGCTAAAACCTAATTTAGTCTAGGAGGGTTGGGGATATTTTCAAGTGGTTTACATAGATTTATTCTACTCTCTAAGGCTCCATTTGGATCTCTCAATTTCTCCATTATGACTTCGTCGGCAAGTCTCCCCGCCGTAAGGCAAAACTGGTGCCTAGTAAAAAACAATGAATGAAGTTTGAGATTTGCGCATGTGGGGGCATTGTACATTCCATTAGCTCCCTGACAAACCAAAGGGTTCTTGATTTCGACAACACTGGATTGATGAAAAGGTAGTAGTTGTGACTCCATCAAAGGGGTCAAATAGAGGAATGTTGCCAATCGAATTTGGTCAAGGCATTGACATGGATGTGTTGGGCTAGCTTAAAGCATTTCATCAAGCTAAAGACTTTCAAAATCACCTTCCATTTGATGAAGATTTGGCCACATTTGTGTTAAAGTTAACTTCTCCAAAAAATCAAAACAGAGAATAGTACAAGTTGACCAAGTCAAAGGTAACTACGTAAGTGGATAGAGCATTGAAATACCCCTCTATAGATCCAAGGAACATTCAATTTGGATTTTGGGAACCCTTTCAAAAGACTTTTGAGCAATTAAAATGATGCCGAAGGCCAGACCCAAAAAATGAAACTACAAAGAAGCTCTTAAGTATGAAGCGGGCACATAGGAAGCAAGACAAGAAGCAAGTTAGGATGCTCAAGGAGAAATGCAAGAATAAATTAGTGGAAATATCAATTAAGGGGTGCATAAAAAGAGGCTAATGTTCCACAAATACCTTAAGAAGGCAGGGACATGAACGTGAACAACATGATGTATCTCATGAAAACTATGATTGAAAGGATGGACCAAAGATTTTAGTTCATGCTGGGACAGGTTTGAGTGTACGAGCAAGAAGTTGCATAATGGGATCACAAGCTTGAGGAAAGATGTGGATAAAGGCAAAAAATCTTATGGTGGACCTATGTTGCATCCATATGCACCAAATACTTTTCCACCAATGAGGCCACAAGCTTATGGGTATTTTGTGAAACCTTCACATGTAAATGCATTGCATAATCCTCAAGCTCTTATGCACCATATTGATGGGAATCATGGTTCTATTCTTAGAAAGGACAAGCTACCTCCACCAATGATGCATCAAGGTGGAACAAGTATGCCTGATATGACTATGCATGGTCCTATGAATGGGGTTTCATCAATGCAAGGGAGAAATGTGGACAAAATTAAAGGCATAGTTTTGGATGAATCAACAGTGAATAGACAAAAGAAAAGGCATAGTTTTGGATGAATCAAGAGTGAATGGAAATCGGAATCATCCACACATGAGTGCTCATGACTTTGATGAGATGGGTCATCATCCTTCACACATGAGTGGTCATCACTTTGAGGAGATCGGTCATCATTTTAATGGGATGGAGCCTAATCATAGTAGACCTCATCACTTCAATTGGTTCAGGGACAATCATGTTAGACCATTTGAGCATAGACCACATGTTCACCGTTGAGGTGGTGAGAAAGATGAGTTTGAGCAATTTAAGGACAAGTTGACTTTTACTAAGTTCAAGGGTGAAGGCTTAACCAATAAGGAGTTTGAAGAATGGATTGACAAGATGGAGCTTTACTTTGAAATTATCCCTCGTAGTGATCGGTCCAAGTTCTTGTTTTCTACTTTGCATCTAGAAGGTTATGTCCATGCATGGCGGCAGCACTTGAATGCTCATGGCTATTTGATCACCACTTGGGGAAGATTTCAAGAATGTGATAAGGAGAACCTTTGTTTCATCCCTTAATAGATCAAGGATGGTGGAGAAATGGGATGATCTCACTCAAACGGGCAATGTTAAGGATTATGTGCACAAGTTCATGAAGTTCTCACTTCATGTGGAAGACTTGAGTGACAAGTACGAATTGAGGAAGTTTATCAAAGGGCTACAAAGTAGCGTCAAGGTTGATGTGGATGCTCAAAGACATGAAACCATCAAGGAGGCCATGTTTCTTGTGGAGATCTATGAGGCAAAGTATACACATGCTAGTGGAGAAAGGCATGGGTTTAGGGCTGATATTGGTGCTTCAACTTTGGGAAAATCTTAAAGTGGAGTTTCTTATGACACGGGTCATCCTAGATTCCCAACCATCTATGGAAGAGGTGGAAGAATAAATTTAAGATTTGGTAACTATTTTCCTCGCCCTCAGAATGTTTATGGGAAGCAAGTTGATGCAAGAGCATCCACCAAGAGAGGTTATTGGGGAAGATTGTATTAATAGTTTTAAGGACAAAGGTTTGTGCTTCAAGTGTGGTGACAAATGGAACAAGGATCATTCAAAGGTTTGTAAGGCCAAGAAGATGACCCTAAGTATGATTCTCACCGAACCTTGCCATGAAGACATTAAGGAGGATGTGGATGAATATGAGGAGTATTTTGAAGATAACAAAAATGAAGTTGAAGATGTAGAAAAGGATGGTGAATCCCCTTTTGACTTGGGGGAGATGTTGACTATGATGATGGGTTACCATTGCCTATGTGTGCTTATCTCGAGGTCTTTACAATTATTTGGTTATGACGTTTAGGTTGTGCAATGCACCCGCAACATTTCAAGCCCTAATGAACAAGGTGCTTGGACCTTTTCTCTACAAATGGGTGCTTGTATTCTTCAATGATATCTTGATATATAGCAAAGGGGAGAAGGAGAACTTAATGCATGTAAGGGCTATTTTGGATGCTTTAAGAGCCAATAACTTGTATGCAAAGGAGAGCAAATGTATATTTATGTGGATCCTAATAGGGTTGAGTGTATTAAAAATCAGCCCATGCCTACAAATACCACTCAATTAAGGGGATTCTTAGGCCTTTCATCATTTTATAGGAGGGTCATTAAGAGGTATGCTCATATTACCTCTCCTCTGACAAGCTTAAGAAAGAACCTTCCTTTTGGGATGCTATAGCCGATAAGAGCTTCCAAGAGCTTAAGGAAATGCTCACATCAGCCCCTATACTTGTATTTCCAGACTTCACGAATCCATTTGTGGTTCAAGCAGATGCATGTAAAAGAGGCATTGGGGCTGTTTTGTTCCAAGATCACATTTGCATTTGAGAGCAAAAGCTTGAGAAATAAATAGTTATGCATGTCTATGATCAAGAGATGTTGGCAATACTTCATGCAATAAAGAAGTGGAATCATTACTTATATGGGAGTCATTTCTTTGTGAAGATTGATCATAGAGTGCTTCAATACTTCTTGTCTCAACCTATGCTCTCTCCCAAGAAAAGATGGGTGGCTACATTACAAAATTATGATTTTGAAATTTCTTATATGAAAGGGAAAGAGAATGTTGTGGCAGATGCATTGTCATGTATATGGGTGACAGCATGTTCAAGGTAACAAAATATCATGTCCATGGGCATACAAGTCAAAGGGTGCACTCAGCTCATTTCCAGTTGTATTTTTCAATTTCAAAGTACCTTTTTTCAAGTGGACTGTTTGTTGTCTTTCTTCTCACTCCACATAAAAATCATTGTTGCCACATTTAACACCCTGTAGTGTTGGGTTTCCGTGATCAGCTAAATAGAGAACATGATGAATTGCAATCAACATTAATAGCAAATGTGCACAATACATTGGTTATTATTAAGCAGCCAACAACCAAAGAAGAGTTCTTTCTTAAGAAGAGTACATTTACTACTCTCATGAATCGTACTCAGTAGCTGTCCATTACTAAGGTTGCCAAAGTTCTTCAAGTTTCCAAGCGTTCCTTGTACACTGCAAAAAATAGATGCACTCCCAGATAAATGATACTGATCGCTTATTTGCATTGAAAGTATTCTCTAGGCTTCCACATTGGAGTGCCATAACGGATGAAATCAAATAACTTGTTTACTCCTTTTGGGAATCTGAAACACGTGTCTCCACCCAACAAGAAAGATGTTTGCAGAAAAAGAATAAGATGAAACCGTAACATCAAGCATCTAGTCCATCTGCTTGATCAACCTCAAGTACATGAACCTTGTTTACTACCTTGTTTACTAGTTACATGTGCTAACTATCATAGTACATTCACTATCGATAAATGGCAAACTTGTTTACTAGTTACATGTGCTAACTATCATAGTACATTCACTATCGATAAATGGCAGACTTGCATACTAGTTATTCATGCTAAGTATGACACCTGCATCCTAGTTAGGACACTCACAAATTATACTAATTAACATGCATACATGCTAGCTAGAACAGTAAATAATGCTAAGTAACATACCTACATGCTTGTTACAGTTAGATGGTACAAACAGAAGAAGTTAATCTATCTCTACTCAACTCATTAATGCTAACTAGCATACATGTATGCTTGTTAGCACACTCATCAATGTTGACCAGCATACTTCACTGCTTTTTAGAGCACTAAATCATGTTAACTAGCATATCTTCATCCTAACTACCATATTTGCATGCTAACTACCATAACTTTGTGTTAGTTAGCATACCTGCATGCTAGTTAGCATACCTGCATACTTGTTAGAACACTAAATCATGCTAGCTAGCATACTTGCATAGTAACTACACGGTACTTGCATGCTAACTAGCATAACTGCATGTTAGTTAGCATATCTGCATGCTAGTTAGCATACTTGCATACTTGTTAGAACACTAAATCATGCTAACTACTATACATGCATGCTAATTAACACATTCATAATTCTAACTAGCATAACTGCATGTTAGTTAGCATACTTGCATGCTTCTTACAACACTAAATCATGCTAACTATCATACCTGCATGCTAATTAGCACATTCAACATTCTAACTAGCATAATTACATGTTAGTTAGCATGATTTCATGTTAGTTAGCATACTTGTATTTTAGTTAGCATGTTTCATTCTTGTTAAAACACTTAATTATGCTAACTACCATACCTGCATGCTAATTAGCACATTTATAATGCTACCTAGCACAACTGCATGGTAACTACCATACCTACATTCAAGTTAGATCAGTAAATCATGCTATTTAACATAATTGCATGCTTGTTAGCACACTTAGGTATGCTCACTAGAATACTTGGATGCTAATTGGAATAGTAAATCATGCCACCTAGCTTACCGAGCAATGTATACTTATTCATTCATGCTTGTGGGTGGATGCTTTGTTCTTACATTGTTTTTACATTGTAGGTTGAGTTGTTTCAGAAATGCAAAGCTGCCCATCTTGATTGCAATCTTCAATTACGCTCATTTGACTATTTGAAGCCCTTCTTTGTTCGTCGAGTAAGGAAAGATATACATGCTACTGTGAATATCATGTTCAAATGTCTTTCTTCAAAAGCACACTTAACTAGATGCGCTCTCAAAAGTTTGGTCTCCATAAGAGTGAATGTGACTTTAGGTGTGAGGTTTATGCAGGAGATGGTGCAACCATGGATCACATCGCACAGGTTTGTACTTTCAATGGTGTGACACAATTATGGGAATCAGTAGTCTGCTCAAATGAGGAAGATGAGTCATTCCACTGCACCATATTTGTGCACATAACTTATTATAGGAAGATAGGTGAGTTCATCAAAACAGTTCACCTTTTCATTTAAGATAATAGAGTGTATGACATTATTTGTGCAACATTGCTTTATGTTGCACCTAGAATGGCTTAGGCAGCAATACGTAAGTATAAACTACCATTGGGTATGTTCCAATGGTTATTCTTCAAAGTTCAAAGCGTGAAGACCATTCTATTTTTTTTGCCCGATATAGTGGTTTTCTTGGGATAGAAATGAGCCATTTCTTCTCAGCATGAGGGCATGGAAAGGGAGAACATGATGGAATAGAAGTTGTGGTAAAGAGAATGCTAACACATGAATAGCTGAAGCCTAATGTGGTGACCTTAAAGTGTGTTGCAAATGTAGTTAAGTATTGTAGGGCCAACAAGTCAATATTAGATAAAATGGGAAAAATCCCTCAAAATGGGAATGTATTTAAAAAATTTGTTTTGGCCATAACTTGAACATCCTAACTCCAAATTTTTCAGACAAAGTAGATCTAGATTCTACTTTTCAAGCTCTTTCCAATGATATGTCACATGAATATGTTTTGACAAACTTTTGGATGAGTTTACCATACCCCCACTTTTTTCATGGGAATGGGATTTTTTCCACTTTATCTAATATTGACTTCAACCTTTTAGAGGGGGCTGAATCTTGCTATCCTTCTACACATAGAGGCTCTGTGCATGAGTCTTTTGGGAGGTTAAAGAAGGGGATGCTGATAGGGAGGTATGTGCACTTTTGCCGCACAGGTCGTAGCTGGGGACTTGCCAAACACCGTATGCGAGCCACGGATGGCTACAAGCATACAACCAGGGAAGGAAGCTCAAACAGAATGCCAAAGGGTGTGTCACTCACCGCTCAACCGCCGCCTTGAAGGATTCCCGCGTCGCAGTCGTGAAGGAGGAGCCGCCGTCGCCGCTCTACCGCCTCGCCGCCACCGTCGCCGTGCCGCTACACAGTGCGCTTGATCGCTCTCTCACTCTCTCTCTCTCTCTCTCACACACGCAGGAGAAGGAAACCAAGGAGATAAGGCAAGAGCACTCTTGTATTCACAACACATGAGAATGAGGATTTTAGGGTTACATTTGACTCTTATAGGTGACTTGGCCGTTCACACTTGGGCGCCCATACATGGTCGGCCGACCCTAACCCTTATCCTACTGATATTCAAGGTGCGCCTCTCATCGGCAATCACCCAATCCCTTCATCCTTAACATATGGTGCCGACAAGCCCGGCCCATGACTCAGAATATTTAAATTAATGACGTAAAACATAGTACGTCTCAATGTCCGTCATAGGTTAACATGCCCCCCTTCCTGATGTAGATTCCGTCCTCGGAAGCTATGGTATGGTAAGCTCGAGAGGGTTGTTGTGGTAGACCGTCTACAAAACAGGGAAGTAGAGTGAAGGTATGCTGGAATTCAAAAGATATAAAGCGTATAAATTCAAGCATGTTAGACCACAATGGATGTTGCTATGAGAACTTAGTTTAAGGGTCACATGAATGAGCTAGTGTAGAAAATTAACAAGAGTTTAAAATTATTGAAAGTAAATCAAGAGTAAGCAAGGTGTCAAAGGTTAATCAAGGTTTATAACTGGCCTAAGTCAAGGAAAATAACCAAGCTTAATAAATAAACACATGACCACACTGTGTCTACTCTAAGAACAAGTTAACACCACAAGCCTAGGGAAACAAGAAACATCAGAGTTACAGGAGCTTTTTGCCTTTTTTTTTTTTTTGCACGTGACAATTTTTACACACAATGGCGACCTTCCTAAGGCAAAACTAACATCGATCCTGGTACCATGTTTAACACAAGGCATTATCCAGGAATCTATTAGCTCACTTTAGGCAAGGCTACCCCCTACCAACCAAGACATCGGTCTGGAGTAGAATACTCCTCGCCTACCAAGTATCAATAAGGCGATAGGCCAACATTAAAGCACATCATAGACTTTTATTGCCATTTATTGTAGGCTTTTTTTTTTAATAATCTATTTCTTTTGATCTTCGCTCCTGAACTATAATTTGTCTTGCATCCTTTCGACAAAGGGGTAATAGCTATGTCCTAGAGGTCAACACACACATGGCCAGGTGTCAAACATTAAGATGGTTTGACCCTAGACCTAAGACAATCGTATTCCAAGGTTAACTAAAGACGTCATGCTGCCTAGGAATATTTCCAATAAAGTTAAGCTCATTAATGATTTACACTAGCATGTAAGCAACTTCAAAAACTAAGTAGTACATTGACAATTTCCATGTGGTCATGCATTATAGTTTATGCAATTGATTGAACAGTAAAAATGAAAGAGAGTGGGTATGGAAGAATTACACCTGTAATTGGAGATCTCCTTGATTTGACGAGACAGCTTGCAATTTGATGTAGATATATTTTGATGAACGTTGCGGCAGTCTCAGGACTTGAAAGCGAACCCACCTCAAACTTTTCAACCTGTACAATCAAATAACAAGCACTATACCTCGAGAGGCACATCAGTGTGAAAATTTCAAGACTTGTTTAAGGAATCTAAACTAGAAAAAACTTGAAAACGCTAACCTACCTACCAGTCACCACACTACTACTGAGGATACCGTAAGAGGATGTTGTAGAGTCCTGGCTCTAGCCCTAAGGCTAAGCCTCTATCCGCATCATCCAAACAAATAAAGTCAACCTCAGTAGTGCCATGAGTTTCATTCGTCCATTCATCATTGTCAGATATTTCCTTTTCATTTTCCCATCCACATAAACTCATCAAAAATGTAACCATGCGAGGATAGTCATCTTGTGGAAAAGGAAAGCATTGGGCTATCGGGGATATGTCCTCTACGGAGTAGGGGTCAGTCATGGTCAATAGGCAAATTAGCCATTCTAATTCCTCAATATTTTCTTCTCTAGCTAGTACATCTATATGATCCCATTCAGTTTCAATTATAGGATAGCACATGTGGAATATCTGAGAAAGGTACAGATGATACCTCTCACCAAAGGTAGGAGTGGATGAAGTGTATGATGATCGAGCATCTGCCATATCTGCGACACAGATATAGCATCAGTAGGTTTATGAGACAGGTCAATCTAGTTCTTGATTGTATACGGATATTTCTCTTGTTTTTGTGCTCTTGCTCTTTTTACTATTTTTTATTTTTCTTTTCTTTGTTTTTTTTTAAAAAAAAATGTATGAAGCTATATATATACATCCCCTTGAATTTGGCAATTACATGGTCAGGGGAGAAGGTTATAAGGAGGAAGCATTAGAATGTCGAGCGTGAGTACATGCTCCCTCTTTCCTTGGGTAGATCATATTATTTGCAATGATGTTGCAGCCTCTTGGAACCAATTTGTCCAGCGGGTCATAGGTTGTGATGTGGGCAGATAGCTTTTTATGACCCTTGTGGCCACATCCAATT
Organism: Cibotium barometz; assembly: GCF_041138505.1. Classification (NCBI taxonomy): domain Eukaryota; kingdom Viridiplantae; phylum Streptophyta; class Polypodiopsida; order Cyatheales; family Cibotiaceae; genus Cibotium; species Cibotium barometz. Next base: position 49,229,854 of record NC_141067.1, read on the forward strand.
GCAGAGATGGTAGTGTACGCTCCCATTGACGAATGGAGGAAATGGTTTTCGATGATACTATTACAAGGGGAGACGTAGACTCATCGGTTTTTTGTTGGGTGTTGGCAAGAGTAGGTGTAGAGCATGTAGAAACTTCTATATCAGCGTGTGCCTGGCATGAGGAGCTAGAAGCTTCATGTGGCTCCCCCCTTCCTGAGCTAGGTGGTAATGATCGATATCGTTTGGGAATCCAAACTAACTTTGGAAGAAGTGGTGTGGAGCACACTGTTACCTTTCCCTTACCACGATCTTGAATTATCGTTGGGGTGGCAACAATTGGTTTGCAAGGTTTTACAGGTGATGTAGAGGGATTCAGCTTATGTTTAGGGACCCAAATCTGGTCATTTCCCTCGTAGTACCCTTGGGCTACTAATAATTTTTTAGGGGTCCATCGCGATGTTACATTGTCCTTTCTCGGGTGGGTAGCTGCTTTCCTTTTACGAGGCTTCTTGGTGGCTGAACGAGATTGAGCAGGGGAAGTAGCTGTTAACGAAGCTTTGGGGACCCATTTGTATGTACTCTTTGGCATAGTAAGCGAAGCTTTAGGGACCACCTTGCCTGTTTCCACTCTTGGCATTGAAGCGTTAGAGGGGTGGCCAACAATCGAAGATGGTTTTGCCACTGGACTTTGTGATTTTTCGTTATCTAATATTTGAATGGATGACTTAGGTGCGGGATTTTGAGCGGTCAGACCTAGTGTTGGTTCTTGCATTGTGACTTGTCTGGTTGCCCAATCGATATTGCACTTGGTGGCCATCATCCATTTGCACCCTAAGATTACAGTCCCTTCCATGGTACCAGCAGGCATAACCAAAAAGCTTTGAATTATGGTTCCCTTGTCATAGGCAACCGGAGTGTGCAGAATTCCTGAGACAGGGGTTTTCTTCTTGTTGATTCCTTGAACTTGGATAGAACTCTTGGATAAAGGTGGTTTTCCCAGTTGACACCACACGCCATATGATAGCAAATTGTGTTAAGCTCCTGTATCCAATAATGCATTATACAGCACCTCCCCGACTCTGTAACTCAATTGGGTATCTTAGAGGTGGGTCAGATTCCAGTGCATCCTCTTCTGCTTCCTTGAAAAATACTTGCGTAATTTCCAAGTTGGCTTCTCGTTGTCTCCTAGCACGCTGTTGACGTTCTTTGGCTTCGACTCTCGCTTGTATCTTTTTAAGCTCAGCTTGTTCTTTAGCTGCCTTCTTTTGATGGATTACATGTAACTCCTCCTGGCTCAGGGGGTCATAGTATCGTTTGAATTTACTCCCATTAAGGAATCCAATGGTTTCAACTCCGTCGAGAGTCTCCACTCTGATGGTACCTTGCGGGGTAATTTCACATACTCTATATGGTCCCTTACCAGCATATTTGAGCTTCTTCTTTTCGTTTCGCACTCCATACATCAAGACTTTATCCCCAACCTTGATGTCCTTGTCCTTTAGATGGCGATCAAACAATTTTTTCCTTCTATCCTTCTCCACAAGGGCATTGTATACAGCCAATTGTCTTTCTTCGTTTAGCCGCTCAAGGATATATAGACGCTCTACTAAGGGATTACCATCCCAACCCTCTTGAGTAGCAACACGAAGACTAGGAATGACAAATTCCCACGGCATGACTGCTTCTTGGCCATATACCATTTTGAATGGTGTGCAATTAATAGCCACTTTGTACGCAGTACGATAGGCCCATAAAGCTGTCGTAAGCTTTAGATCCCAATCCGTGCGATGAGCTTCAACTGTCTTTGTCAAAATAGAGATTAAAGTCTTGTTGGTACTCTCAGCTTGGCCATTCGCTTGCGGATAGTAAGGAGTAGATTTATGATGGGATATCATGAAATTTGTTGTGAGCTCCTTAATCACTTCATTTATAAAATGCGTACCATTGTCGCTCACAAGTTCAAAAGGACAACCGAATCGTGTGATTATATTTTCAAAGAGGAACTTGGCTGTTGTCCTCGCATCTGCCTTACGTGTCGCTTTCGCTTCAGCCCATTTGGTCATATAGTCAGTGGCCACAATAATATAGCGAGATTGTGTGTTTCGGGCCGCTAGACTAATTGGACCTACAAAGTCTAAACCCCACTTTTCAAATGGTTGGTTTACTTTTATCGGATGTAGGGGCATCTGATCTTTCCTCTGGGGTTTCTTGTATCGTTGGCATTCATCACAACCCTTCACAAAGAGTGAACATAGTGGGCCACCAATACCCTGATTGTAAGATCTTTCGCGCAGTTAAGTCTCCTGAGAAGTGACCACCGGCTACGCCCATATGTGCCTCTTGCAAAATGTATAGATACTCATCCTCTCGGGCACAACGCCTAAGAACGTCATCCTTTCCTCTTTTATAAAGAGTCCCGGCTATCAGGCAATAGGGTTCGCATTCTTTGATCAGCTTTCGAGCTAGATCTTTACGAAGCTCCTTGGGTGGAAAGCCATTAACCAAAAAGTTAACAATATTCTCACTCCATTCAGGCATTGTCTCCACCATGAACAGGGAAGTGTCAGGTAAGTCATCATCAACCCCCGTAGGAGCCTCACCATTAGGTATGCGAGACAAATGATCAGCCATAACATGTTTTTTGCCAGGTCTCACAACAACAGTGAAATCAAACTCAAGAAGAATCAATAGCCATCGTGTGATTCTTCCTGTGGAGCATGGTTTGTTTACCAGATACAACAATGCTTGATGATCTACATAGAAAACAAACTTGGTGGCAAGGAGGTAATAACGAAATTTCCTTACTGCATATATCATTGCCAACCCTTCTCGCTCCGTAGTGGTGTAGTTCATCTCAGCATCGTTGGCGACTGGCAAAGCTAATGGGGTAGTCTAGCTTGTGTTCTCCAGGTTGAGTTAAAACACACCCAATAGCAAAGTTTGATGCATCAATATGCACATGGAAGAGTAAATCCCAGTTAGGCATTCTCAAGATTGGAGCACTCGCCAAGGCCTTCTTTAATAGCTCATAGGCACGGTCACATTCTTCGGTCCAAATAAACTCGATGAGAAGCTTATACAATGGTCGAGCTATCTCGGCGAAGAAGAGAATAAACCTTCGATAATAACCAACGTGGCCCATAAAGCGTTGGACTCCCTTGTAGTTGGTGGGTGGTGGCAATTCCAGAATGACCTTGATTTTACTCTCGTCCGTGGAAATCCCATTTTTGGACACTATATGCCCTAAGATAACTCCGTGTTTAACCCAGAATTGGCATTTGAAAGGATTCAAGGAGATGCGATATAATCTACACCTTTCAAATATTTTTCGTAAACACATCAAGTGCTCGTCCCAAGAGGAATGAACACAAAGATCATCTAAGAAAGCTTCACAGAAGTCCCTTAGATATTCCTTAAAGGCCGTGTTTATCAATCGTTGGAATGTTGCAGGTGCATTGGTCAAGCCAAAAGCCATGACGCGAAAGGCAAACACTCCAAACTCCGTGATAAATGCTGTTTTAGCTTGGTCCTCGACTGCAATTGTGATCTGATTGTAACCCGAGTACCCATCTAAAACTATATGCCTCCTTGCCTGCCACTCTTTCAAGCACATGTTCAGAATATGGCAAGGGGTACTGATCCCTTCTGGTGGCTGTATTAACCTTTTTGAGATCAACTCACACTCTGAGTTTCCCATTCTTCTTTGGCACGATGACTATCAGAGAAACCCATTCTGAGTGCTCAATTGGATATATGAATCCACATTTTACCAGCTTTTCAATTTCCTCTTGTACAATCTTTGCGTACTTAGGATTCATTGGGTAGGGACGTTGCTGGACTGGTTTAGCAGTGCTAATCATTGGAATCGTGTGTTGCACCACCGAGGGTGGAACACCCTTCATATCATGATATGTCCAAGCAAATATGTCCTTGAATTCTTTAAGAAGCTTCGTAAGTGCAGCTTCTTCCGCCTTGGTGAGGTCTTGAGAAATAAAAACTGGTTTAGACTCCTCACCCGGATTTGCTAAGTCTATCTCCTTAACTAAAGCAGGGCCATCGTAGACACCGCTACTCCCATTGGTAGGCGTTCGTTGGGCTTTTGTGTAGACTACTTTACGTTCCCTTGTGGTGAATGATTTGAAATGCTCGGGTGCGGGGTGTAAGTCTACTGGTTCTTGTTGTGCCAGGTTTTTTTCTTTCAATTCCACTTCCTTTTCTTGTTGAGCCAACTCTTGGTTTTGCCGCCTTCTTGCAGTACGACTTAGTTTTGGCTTCTCTTCGATTTCTAATTGGGCGACGTCATGAGGTTGCGGAATACACCACATGACACTTTGGAGGTATTGTCCCCAATTATCCGCTATCTTCCGATGAGCATCAATGGCTCCTACATAACTAAGTCATTCTGTAGTGGATCTTTCCTTGTTTATTGCAGTGCGTACATTAGCTCGATAGCGTTGGCGCTTATGTTTCGTTTTCTTCTTACCAAGTTTTTGATTTTTGTTTCTATCAGATTCGGACTCACTTGGTCGATCTTCACTTTCGGATGAACTGCAGGAGGTCACTGTCCTAGGCCTTGAGCACCTTGCTTCCACCTTTGGGTGAATATTTGATTCATTTTTCCCATCAGGCTCAGGGTCAGTTTCTTCGCTACTTTCAGTGTCGGTGGAGTTTAGCACTTTCTCGCCATCAGCAGGGGTCAAGTGCATAACACCTATCATGTTTATTGGCACTAACGGTGGCATATCTTGCCCCTCAAGTGTTACCCAACTTGTGCCTCTATTTCCCCATGTGTCTATGGTTGCCGCTAGGTGTACCCAATCCACGTTATCCGACTCAGTCATACCCGGTGGTAGGACATCCATGTAAGGAGAATCTTTCCCATCATCAGTCTCTTTTTTGCATGTATAGCAATACCTTAATGGGGCGGAATGAACAGTGGTATCCGATCGATTATCGATGATAACCTTGCTTCCTAAAGGATGTGCACGACCATTCTCAAGATCAACTCGAATGACAGAGTCCTGGAATTGTAGGTAGACATGGTTTTTCGACCAGTCATGTACCATTTGTGCTTCCCTCATGAAAGGACGTCCTAAGATCATTTGATATGACATAGGATGCTTGGAGAAATCCATTACAATGAAGGTATGTTTTACCTTGTATCCCAGGACCTTGATCTTGAGGTCCCTTAACATTCCAATAGGTTTAGCTATGGTTCCGTTTGCCATCTTAACCACTATGTTTGTGACTTCGAGGTGAGGCCTTCCCATAGATTCCCAACACTTTTTAGTCACAATGCTCACTCTAGCACCACCATCAAGGATTCCCTTTAGAGTTAATCCCTTGGTAGTAATGGGGAGGGTTGCATTAGATTCGTCACCTTCAAAGTACTGTCCCAACTTGTTCACAGGTGTTTCAACGACCGAGTCTTCATCTAGGTTGGGTTGTAGATCCCAATGTTCCCCTTCATCTTGAAGCATGTCGGGTCTATCCATATTTGCAAATTGTGGTAACCCCGCCTTTAGTTCTCCATTGAGAAATGCCCGAAGAGCTAAGAATAGCTCAGGATCTCCGTATAATTTGGATATGATCGTGGTTCTGATCTCAGAGGACATGAAATCCATTAGCTTGGACACATTCAATGGTACTTTTCGAGACATCGCCCCTTGACTAGGGACTGGTGAAGATGGAATCACTTCCTCTTCGATGGGGTCAAGCATTCCCTCACTAAACATTCTTTCCAGCAAGAAGGGTGTTTGCCCACTTTCGGATGTCCTATCCTCACTTTCTTCCCGAATGATACTCGGTATAGCTAATGGTTTATGGTTCCGGTGAGGCTGAACTTGCATAGGAAACACTGTGTCTGGAATTTTGATTTTTCTCGGGTTTGGCTCCAGTTCTTTTTGTGTTTCTTCCACCAAACCCCTTAAGTGTTGCACTTGTTCAATCTCCTCAACTGGGTTTGGGTAAGTACCAATCTTTTTCTTGAGGGTTTTTGGCCCACGTGGCTTGTCTTGGGGAGTCTCAGTCAGTTTGGGTGGTCGAGAGGGCATTAACTGACTTGGTTGTGGGGACAAGGAAGTTTCCTTCTGTTTCCCCTTATTTATGTACTCGCTTCATTCTCCTTCATAGAGCTCCCGAGTGGGTTCCTCCCTTAAGGTAGTGGCTTTGGTCCCCATGGTTTCTATTGAATCAGAATCATCTTCAGGAGCATTCATATACACGGGGTCGTCTCCTATCCCTATGTTAGTCTTTGAACTGGGCTTGGAGCTCGTGGCATTAAGCGATCTCTTTCGTCGTGTTTTCTTTTTCTTTGCCTGAGCGATTGATGCAGTATCCCTCTCTTCAAGAATGTAGTTTTGATTTTGAAGCATTGACCGTGTAACTACATTCGCGGGTACAACGGGTGTGGTTCCTCGTGCTTGGTTGGTGACCTCAACCAAATTCAATGGCATAATCTTGGATGCATTAGGATTATGTGGACATTGAGCGATCAAATGATCTATGCCACAACGATTACATGTAAGTACCGGCATTCCCAATGTGCTCCCTTGACTTGGTTGCATTTGAGTAGCAATCTTCTGTAGCCTATTAGGGCACTCCGCTACACGATGCGGTCCTCCACACTCGTAGCATTGAAGAGGTGGTCTCCTCGCCAAGGTATTAAGGTTTTGCCCTCTTGTGGCGAGAGCAGCCGCTTGATATACCGGCTTGACTTGCCCGAAATGATCCTCCATGTAGTACTGGGGAATCATTTCAAACGTATCAATCCCGTATGGAGCAGTGGGGTCTATCTCCTCTTCATAATCCCCACACGCACTATGTGACTCACAACCCATCTGGTTTACAGGGGTAATCCTTGGATGTGGAGGTTGTGGTCCTAGCACTGGCGGTGGTAACGGCACAGAATGGACTACATTCGGATTCCTTGGAACTATGTGCTATGACGGTTGCTCGACAGGTTGTGCAGGCATTAGCGCGGGTACTTGAGGTGTGTTTGACCAGGCTAGTGGTGCTTGATTTGCCAACATTCGCTTAAGTACTAGGCAATCCTTAGATTGATGGCCGTACTTACCACATGCATTGCAATTCCCATTGAATTTGACTCTGAATGTGGGACATTCACTCGTGCTATGTGGTCCTAAGCACACCGAACACCATTGTTGCTCTCTCCTTGGGTACATATGGCTATTCTGAGGAGCTCGATTACCCCTAAAGTATTCTTGGAGAGCCTTAGTAAGGTCGATCACACAGACATTTCAGATATCTTGGGCTCCTTGGCAATAGGTTTCACCGTCATTGGCTCGTGCCCAGATACTTGCGAGCTAACGGATTTTGTTTCTGAAGACACCTTTTTACCTGCAATCATCAAGTTGTCTTCTAACTGGATTGCATTGGCAGTGACTGCTTCCCACGTTATAAGACCTCTAATGACTAGGCCATTGTAAATGTCCTCGTGGCGCAATCCTCGGATGAATCTATCGAGGAGTTGGTTGTTATTGAAGCATTCATCGGGAGTGCAGCGAGAATTTAGATGCTTCAATCGACTTATAAAGTCTCTCACTGACTCCCCTTCCTCGCGTTCAGCTTTTTGGAGTTGAGATGCTACTCCCCAAAGCACACCCTTGTGTATGTATTCTTTCAAGAACAATCTCTTGAGAGTGGGGTAGTGAGTGCGCTCTTCAACCCTTAAAGTTCGATACCAATCTCCGGCCTTCCCACTCAGGGTTAAGCCTAAGGCTTTACACTTATGCAGCTCATTGTGCTCTTCCAAGGAATCACACACGTGTTCAAAGACTTCAATGTGCTTCCTAACATCCTCGTTACCACTGAAGTTTTGAGTGAGCTTAGCCACTTGTACTGCCTTGCTTCTAGGTTCTCTCTCAGGCATGCCCCGCATGTTTTCCGCAATGGATCGTCCGATCGTCTGAGCAAACGCTGCGAGATCACCTAGGTGAGCAGGCATAGCTGGTGGAGGCACTTCTGGGATAGCCTGGCTGATAGGAGTTGGCATTGGTCTGAGTATGTTGGCAAACGACGTAGGATATGATATGTGACTAGGCCTAGCTCCTCTTGGATAAGGGTTGTGATAAGGCGGTCGTGGAGCATACGCCATTGGCATACTAAGAGGCGTAGGAGCTACATAAGCATGAGTAGCGATAGGTACATAGGGTCGATAGGCACTGGCATGCCCTGTTGTAGGTACTGTTCCACTAGGTAGTGGTGTCGTTGTGTGATGTTTTTTGGGAACCTCCAACTCAACTTGTACATGTGTACATGAGTGTTGTCAGTGTTGTGGTGAAGTCATGGGAGCACCCATTGACTTGGTGTGGGCATCGTGGATGCGGCAGTCAGGCTTCTGGCTTTGATGGAAATGAATATGCAGAGACAATGTTGAAATTCTGGGCACAGGCTCGTCCGGAACGTAGCTGCTGATCAGTTGTTCGATGGCTTGGATGTTTGGATATGTGTGGGCGCGTTAAAATATAAGCGGGCACTCAAGGTTGCATTTGAGGTATGTGGACATGGAGCATGAAAAAAGGTAATGGAGGGCTTGTCTTGGACATGGTGTGAAAAGAATAACATCATGGCCATTTTTATAATGAATAAAAAGAATGGACGTGGCCTTATTTTGGAAACTGGCGTGGAGGAAGGGGCCGCCAGCTGGGGTGCTTCTGGAAGCCGGTGTGCAGCTGGAAGGCGGGAGAGGATATAGCAGCAGTGGGGGCTCTCTAGCCCAGGGGGCACTGCTGTAGAGCGGAAGACAGTGAGGAAGAGAAGCCTCCGTGTGTGTGGTGGCTAGCTGCAGCCACAGGAGCAGACAGACGCGAAGTGAGATCGTCGTGTGGAGGCGCGAGTACAGGGGTAAGGAGAGGCTGGCGACGTTAGACAAGCCACAGGTGCAGGTGACTGAGCGAGGAGCCGCCTAGAAGGGTTGGCTGCAGCTGAAGCCGGCAGAGGATAGACAGGTGAGGGAGCCGCCTTGGTCGTGCGAAGGAGAGGCCCCCGTGTGATGAACCAGGAGGGCTCTGGTGAGCGTGCAGAGATATAGAGAGGAGAGCTGCAACGGCTGCAGGTCGCAACACATGTTGAAGCTGGGCGACTATGGTCGAGCTGGCGACTGCTGGTGAAAGGAAGCCGTCTCAAGGAGAGGAGCTGGAGAGGAGCCCCGTGCAGGCGTGGATACGGCGGGGAGCTGACGGGGAAGAGGAGAAGCCCGTGTGTGTTGTGTGGGTGAGCTGCAGCAGACGGCGCAGCTGGTAGGTGAAGCCAAGCGCAGGGGACGTGTAGAGAGTTGAGGAAACCCTCTGGGGAACTGTGAGAGTGTGCAGGGTGATTGACGCTGCTGGTATGGCCGCCGTGTGGGTTCTCAGGCGGGCTTAGCTGCACTGCAAGGAGAGTGTGCAGCAAAGAGGCAGGCGCAGGAGGACTGCGAGTGGGAGCTGCTTGAGTTGTTGGCGAGGACAGAAGGGGCCCACGTTTTTTTTTTGTGTGTGGCGTTGGTTGCAGCAAAGAGAAGAGCCAAGGGAGTGAGCCGCCAAAGTGCACGTGTAAGGAGGGGTTTGCAGAGAAGCTGGAAACTGTTATGGGCTGGCATGTGCGGGTACTGGTGATGGAGAGGCTCTTGGATGAGCAAGCGAGTGGAAGACAGTAGGCTCGTGTGGTTGGTGTGGGGTAGCAGCAGATAGGCGCAGTGGTGAAGAGCAGTGTGGAGGTTGACGTGAAGGTTGGCTGGCGCCAACGTTTGGGCTGAAGGGAAAGTAGAAGAGTGGTGAGATATAAGAGAAGAAGGCCGCCTTGCTGGTTTGGGCTGGTTGCTGAGTTTGTGACGAAGTCAAAAGGGTGACTGGTTTTGCTTTGGGGACTGGCAGTGTGCTGGAGGTGTAGGACAGAGTGGTCTTCAGCTGAGGTGCAGTGCAAAGAACGAAGAGGACGGCTGCAGAGAAGTAAGGAGTGAAGGGATTTGGGAGCGACCAGGAGCTGGAGAGGGCTGATTGCGAGCGGGTGCCTGATGAAGCTGGTGTCTGGGATATCCTGGGATATCCGATTCTGTAAAGGTCAAGGTCTTTTCTGAAATATGAGTCTTGTTCATGCTCTTTGGTCTGGTGTTCTGGTGTGTTTGCATGCGTGTGTGGAAGTGTGGCATGCTATAAGGGCGTAAACAGCTTTACCGCTTCCGTGCCATCACTTTTTGGTGCCTCCACAGAGGAACAGATTTCCTCTGGTTTGTGAAAGAGAAAAAGGGCTGTGTGAAGAAAGATTTGGGAAATGGCTCAGGATTTTCCGGAGTATTGGGGATTGCCGCAGGAGAATGCAACCAGGTTTCTGGAGAAGATGGAGTTTACAGCTTTGATGAAAGACAGGGCAACCCCGGAGATCCTTTCTCGGATTTTGGCTTATTGCTTGCAGGGTGATGCAAAAGCATGGTTACAGATGTTTATGACTGCACACAGGAATGTTCATCGACAGGATCCTGAGTACCGTGTAGTCAGAGCTGCCTTTTTGGCACAGTTTGTCCAGGTGAAGAGTCCAAATGAAGTGTGGAAGGAGTTGTGCAACATTCAGCAGAAGGATGGTCAGGATGTGGATCAGTATCTGATAGAGTTTGGTAGACTGTGGAGTCTATGGTGTGAGGCTCTGATTCCTGAAGTACCCCCGCAGATGATTAAGAGGGAGCGATTTGTGGCAGGTCTGGAGCCAACGATCCGTCTGAAGGTGGAGCTGAAGAACCTGGATAGCTTTGAGGAGGCTGTCAGAGTAGCTCGAGAGAAGGAGTGGAAGGTGAAGCGTCTCAGGCAGTTGGGAATGCGGGAAGGGCCGAAGAGGTTTGTGAAGGTGCCACAGATTGAGAGTATGCATCCTGGAAGAAAAGCTGCTGTTGTTCCTAGGCAGGAGGACTCATTGAAGAGGGAGGTTCATGATGCAGTGGAGCTCATGAAGTCTTTGAGCGTGAATTGGATAGAATCCACAGGAAGAGGAAGAGGCATAGGTGACATGGGAAGGAAGACTGATGCATCATCTGGTTCTGGAGGAAATTCAGTAGATATTGGGAGAGGGAGAGGATATCTGTGTGATGTGCAATGCCGGAATTGTGGTGAGTGGGGTCATATGAGTCCGCAATGTGGGAGACCAGCTAAAGCTAATGGTGGAATATATCAATTGCCTATGGGAATGAGTGATAGAGTGAGTGGCCCTAATATGCAGGTGAAGGAGGCAATTCAGCCCAGTGTTTGTGAGGTCCATGAGGTCACAGTTGCAGAGCAGAATATGGGACAGGTTAGCCTGTTGTTGGGAATGGAGAAGGATGAGGTTTCTAGAATCAGCCCTGAAGAGCTTTCAGAAGGTGAGGAGGAGGAGGATGGGAGTATTGATGATGTTGTGGATTGTGAGCAGGTGCCAGTATTTCAGCCAGTCAAGGTGGAGAGTGATGATCAAGGTGACACTAATGAAGGTGCTGTGAATGGAGTGCATGTGGATGATCTGGGTGATGAGTTGGGTATTGCAGCCTGTTGTGAGAGTGTGGATGGTGAGCTGGACAGTGTACTGGATAGTGCACTGGATGATCTGTTGAAGATGGCTTCCTTGGAGAAGGGTGCTTGCATGCCAGTTGTGCAGCAAGAAGAGAGTAGTGGTGTGACTGATGGTGAGCTGGATGCTCCTTTGGTTGATGGTGCGATAGATTTCGCAGGTGTGGATGCTGAACACAAGGTGTGTGTTCCTTGTCATGCCCAGGAGAATGAGTTGGTGGTTGTGAGTGGTGAGGATGCATGTGAGGCTATTGTTGTTGGTCAGGGGGACCAAGATGCTTTGCCTGGGAGTTTGGGGAGCTTGGACTTGGTAGGGATGCCTGTGCAAGATGTGGAGAATCTTGCAGGATCGCCAATGGTCTTGAAGCTGGAGAAACTGCAGGAAGGCGACAATGATGAGTCTACAGTGCACGAGGTTGCTGTGTGTGATGTTGATGGGCTGAAGGGAAGTGAGTGTATGGTGAACACACCGCATATGGATGCTCAGCATATGGATGAGCAGTTTGGTTATAGTTTGGGTCTGGCAGGTTGCCCAGAGGAAGGGTTGGAAGCCAGTGATGTGGGCTGCAAGTTGGATTGCGACCATGAGATGGAAGTTGATGATGAGATGAGTGTTATTTCGGTACATGATTATGGGTGGCAGTCAGATGTGTCAGAGGAGAGTAGAGATGAGGAGTGGTGGTCTCCACCACAAGGTTATGTGAGCTGGTCTGGAGGAGGAAGTGTGACAGTGAATGGTGCTGAGGCCATACATGAAGAGCCCAGGGGGTTGCTGAAAGCAGGTCACGACAGGGTGTATCAATGGCTGTTCGATGAAAGGGAAGGCTTGAAGGATTGGAGGGAAGATGCACCGAGGTTTCTGTTTGATCCAGGGGGATAAGTGGTTTCTGATTGTGCAGCTGCTGGACATAAATGTCTCAGCAGAAGAAAGGGGGTTGCTAAATATGTGATGTTTTTTGGGAACCTCCAACTCAACTTGTACATGTGTACATGAGTGTTGTCAGTGTTGTGGTGAAGTCATGGGAGCACCCATTGACTTGGTGTGGGCATCGTGGATGCGGCAGTCAGGCTTCTGGCTTTGATGGAAATGAATATGCAGAGACAATGTTGAAATTCTGGGCACAGGCTCGTCCGGAACGTAGCTGCTGATCAGTTGTTCGATGGCTTGGATGTTTGGATATGTGTGGGCGCGTTAAAATATAAGCGGGCACTCAAGGTTACATTTGAGGTATGTGGACATGGAGCATGAAAAAAGGTAATGGAGGGCTTGTCTTGGACATGGTGTGAAAAGAATAACATCATGGCCATTTTTATAATGAATAAAAAGAATGGACGTGGCCTTATTTTGGAAACTGGCGTGGAGGAAGGGGCCGCCAGCTGGGGTGCTTCTGGAAGCCGGTGTGCAGCTGGAAGGCGGGAGAGGATATAGCAGCAGTGGGGGCTCTCTAGCCCAGGGGGGCACTGCTGTAGAGCGGAAGACAGTGAGGAAGAGAAGCCTCCGTGTGTGTGGTGGCTAGCTGCAGCCACAGGAGCAGACAGACGCGAAGTGAGATCGTCGTGTGGAGGCGCGAGTACAGGGGTAAGGAGAGGCTGGCGACGTTAGACAAGCCACAGGTGCAGGTGACTGAGCGAGGAGCCGCCTAGAAGGGTTGGCTGCAGCTGAAGCCGGCAGAGGATAGACAGGTGAGGGAGCCGCCTTGGTCGTGCGAAGGAGAGGCCCCCGTGTGATGAACCAGGAGGGCTCTGGTGAGCGTGCAGAGATATAGAGAGGAGAGCTGCAACGGCTGCAGGTCGCAACACATGTTGAAGCTGGGCGACTGTGGTCGAGCTGGCGACTGCTGGTGAAAGGAAGCCGTCTCAAGGAGAGGAGCTGGAGAGGAGCCCCGTGCAGGCGTGGATACGGCGGGGAGCTGACGGGGAAGAGGAGAAGCCCGTGTGTGTTGTGTGGGTGAGCTGCAGCAGACGGCGCAGCTGGTAGGTGAAGCCAAGCGCAGGGGACGTGTAGAGAGTTGAGGAAACCCTCTGGGGAACTGTGAGAGTGTGCAGGGTGATTGACGCTGCTGGTATGGCCGCCGTGTGGGTTCTCAGGCGGGCTTAGCTGCACTGCAAGGAGAGTGTGCAGCAAAGAGGCAGGCGCAGGAGGACTGCGAGTGGGAGCTGCTTGAGTTGTTGGCGAGGACAGAAGGGGCCCACGTTTTTTTTTTGTGTGTGGCGTTGGTTGCAGCAAAGAGAAGAGCCAAGGGAGTGAGCCGCCAAAGTGCACGTGTAAGGAGGGGTTTGCAGAGAAGCTGGAAACTGTTATGGGCTGGCATGTGCGGGTACTGGTGATGGAGAGGCTCTTGGATGAGCAAGCGAGTGGAAGACAGTAGGCTCGTGTGGTTGGTGTGGGGTAGCAGCAGATAGGCGCAGTGGTGAAGAGCAGTGTGGAGGTTGACGTGAAGGTTGGCTGGCGCCAACGTTTGGGCTGAAGGGAAAGTAGAAGAGTGGTGAGATATAAGAGAAGAAGGCCGCCTTGCTGGTTTGGGCTGGTTGCTGAGTTTGTGACGAAGTCAAAAGGGTGACTGGTTTTGCTTTGGGGACTGGCAGTGTGCTGGAGGTGTAGGACAGAGTGGTCTTCAGCTGAGGTGCAGTGCAAAGAACGAAGAGGACGGCTGCAGAGAAGTAAGGAGTGAAGGGATTTGGGAGCGACCAGGAGCTGGAGAGGGCTGATTGCGAGCGGGTGCCTGATGAAGCTGGTGTCTGGGATATCCTAGGATATCCGATTCTGTAAAGGTCAAGGTCTTTTCTGAAATATGAGTCTTGTTCATGCTCTTTGGTCTGGTGTTCTGGTGTGTTTGCATGCGTGTGTGGAAGTGTGGCATGCTATAAGGGCGTAAACAGCTTTACCGCTTCCGTGCCATCATCGTACTGACTACCGTGGTAACAGGTGTGCTTTCTGTCAGCATTGGGGTAGGCATTGTGGATTCCTTAATGGAAAGTTGAGCCAAGGTTGGAAAGCTAAAGCTACTGCTCGTGGGCTCAACCTGCATTGAGACTCCAGGCGAAACAACATACGAAGGGTCTATGGGACTCACCGATTGTGATAGGGTTGGTTGTTTGGCCTTGCCCATATCCAAAAACCTCATAGGGCCAGTGGGAATTAGGTCCACTCCCCTATTTTGCCTCTCAATTTGGATAATTCTATGAATAACCTCACATATCATTTGCTGTTGCTCTTCTAGATTAGTGGCGCTAGATGTAGATCGTAGGACTTCTAACCAACCTACATGGTATGTGTAACCCGTGTATAGGTCCATTAGAGTCTCTGTGTGTAGATCATATTCCCAATTTTCATTGAGAAATATCCCATCTAGACTTGGTGTGCCAAACGGTTCTCTTGAAGTGGACGCAATGTCACTTCTTATGGATTAGCTTCTAGGGACCTCTACTTTAGAAAGAGCATCGGAATGTGGTAGCTCAGTAGGGCCCTCATTAAACGAAGTGGGTAGAATATCCACATGGACACTCTTTGGGAGGGTAGGGTCTACATGAGATGTGAATGGCGAATCCACTATCCCACCTTCTTCATTTACTTCGCTTGTCGCATGTTCAGAGCGTGTAGCTCTACTAAAGGTCTCTATTAGACGACTAAACATGCTAGATCCGGGTTGTGGGGCCCACACTGGCATGTTTTGGCTTGTCTCCTCAGGATTCTTAGTAGGGTGCACTTCCATGGCTTCTGAGTCAGAGGATGAGTCACTATCCACTATTCGTGGATCTTGGGTTGCACTCCCTTGGGTTCCAGCCGAAGGCCAAGATGCTAACGTGGAGGGATGGTGTGAGCCTGCGTAAACTGAAACGCTTTCTAGTGGCTCAGGCTCTAGCACCCGACCAGAACGTAGATGCATGTGACGTGGGTACCCTACGTGCATTGGTAACTACCCTTGAAACTCACACAAGTGGTTTTTTAGGTGTTTCGCACCCCGTTTTTACTTGTTTTTGTGTTGTTTTTAACCCATTTTTGACCCCCTTACTTACGGTCGAACTTGGACTAGGGCGTGTGATAGCTTGAAACGAGCGTATCGTTCAAAGGATCCTAGTGTGCTTTACAGCACCGTGTTCGCCTATCTAGAGCTCCTGTAGTCCTCAAAACAGTCCGTTTCCCTTGGAGGGAAGGGGCAAAAGCCTATTTGCTTGTGGAGGAAAGGGTGAGGGCTTTATCCCACATGCTCACTTTACTCCTTGGGGAGTGGGCTACATATAGGGCACGACTTCCCATAAGCTCTCACTTGAAAGAAGGCTATGGAGGCTCACTCTCCTATATATATATATCAAAAGACCGAGACCGAGGCCGGGGCCGGGGTCGGGGTCGTGGGTCAATTGGGGTTCTTTCTTTTCAAAATTTTTTTCTCCAATTAAAAAACCTTTCCTCTCCACACGTTTGGTTCTTTCTTTAAAAATAAAATTTATTTTTTTATTTTTTTATTTTTTTATTTTTTTATTTTTTTGATTTTTATTTTTTGATTTTTTTTTGGAGATAATTTTCTAGGGTTTCTTTAGGGTTCAGCCTTGGCCGCAGTGCAGTTCGCACACAGCACAGGTCCTAGGGATTCAGAAATCCCCCCTCACACGCATAAAACCAGATAACAGAATGCACGCCCACACGCGGAGCGAAAAAATAACAAAAGAAACAGAAATGCAGAAGACAAATTGCAGGAACAGATTGCAAAACACAGAAACACCTCAACAACAAACACACAGTCGCTTTCCTACAGTGTAGATTAAACTTCACGCAGCAGCCGAGCTGCAAGCTTGGTGCAGGGCAACTCCCCAGCAGCGGCGCCAAAAATGTGCGCTTTTGCCGCACAAGTCGGGAGCTGGGGACTTGCCAAACACCGTATGCAAGCCACGGATGGCTACAAGCATACAACCAGGGAAGGAAGCTCAAATAGAATGCCAAAGGGTGTGTCACTCACCGCTCAACCGCGGCCTTGAAGGATTCCCGCGCCGTGAAGGAGGAGCCGCCGCCGTCGCTCTACCGCCTCGCCGCCGCCGCCGCCGTGCCGCTACACAGTGCGCTCGATCGCTCTCTCACTCTCTCTCTCTCTCTCTCTCACACACACGCAGGAGAAGGAAACCAAGGAGATAAGGCAAGAGCACTCTTGTATTCACAACACATGAGAATGAGGATTTTAGGGTTACATTTGACTCTTATAGGTGACTTGGCCGTTCACACTTGGGCGCCCATACATGGCCGGCCGACTCTAACCCTTATCCTACTGATATTCAAGCTACGCCTCTCATCGGCGATCACCCAATCCCTTCATCCTTAACATATGGTGCCGACAAGCCCGGCCCATGACTCAGAAACGTAAAACATAGTACGTCTCAATGTCCGTCATAGGTTAACAAGGTAAAATGGAATGGTGGGTCCATTCTAAGGAATCATTTTATGCATTCTATTCGTGGCCATAATCCTTGACACCCCACAGGACTTGCCACCAAACACCTCTCATGATTTTGTGATGCATGCATGCATCACAAATGGAATAGATGTGTGAATAAAGCCCATGTACCAGTGTGGGATTATCATGCATTGGAGCCCTTTCATGATTATGCATTGCCTCTGATGATGAGGAAGATGCATATGATGAGGCTACGTATGATGGACATCATGATGTATTGAGTAGCGCTTTGCAAGTTGGTGACACGTTTGCAGTGAAACCAGACTCTGCAACCAATATAGAGTCATCTGACTTTTACCTCATCAAATGTATTACAGGGAAAGAGGAGGCCAAGGAAGACTATGTGGATGAATGGGAGAATAGTATTCCTAAATGATCATATGTAAAAAAGGGGTTGTATTTCTAGAAACAGAATGTCTACACCTTTTGTCTCCTTGCTAATATGCGTCCCATCCACATATTGTCACATCTTATATGCTATATCAAAATATCCATGGAGCGTATACCGTAGAAAAGAAAAAAGTTCAAAATTACTCCAAAAACCTATGACGCTATCTACAATAGCATGCCCTATGAGTGTTTCCAAGATTAACACTTTCCTTGTCATTGACATGTATTTGTAACAGCTTACACTAGATGTAACTTTT
The DNA here is from genome assembly GCF_041138505.1 of Cibotium barometz. Lineage (NCBI taxonomy): Eukaryota > Viridiplantae > Streptophyta > Polypodiopsida > Cyatheales > Cibotiaceae > Cibotium > Cibotium barometz. The sequence goes on from NC_141067.1 coordinate 49,247,452, forward strand.
TGGTTTTTTTATAACATAGATACGGCATGACAATTGTGATGTAATGTTGCAAATCAATAGCATTGGAGAACTACTGTATTTTCTATATTTTGATATTCTAATTACAGGTTGCCTAGCTCATTGACATAATACTAATGGCGGGTTTTTGTGAATTTGTAAGGCAATTCAATTTACCTGCCCTATCATCAGCACACCATGTGGATGTCTTTTTTCCTTAAATCAGGTCTTGTCCACCTTAGGGTTTTTCAGAGTTATTGGTGTTTAAGTGTTTCACTTACCTTAGGGTTTTGTAGAAACTGTTTGAGGATAGTTTATATTTGAGAAGTTATGAAGATGAAGCTGGCTGGGGTAAGTTTAATTTTGTCAACAACAGAGTTAGGTCTGCAGAAAATTATAACCATTAGATGGGAGTGAGGGGATCTTGAGCTGACTTGTGAGAGTGGGTAAGAAGTGTTTCTAGGTTTGGTTTGACAGTCAGAGATGTCGGCTGTCAGCAGACAGAAGGCTTACTGTTTTATAGTGTGTCAGAGGTAGCAATATGACACATTTGGTGAGTTGATTGTTTCTAAGGCTTGGATATGGTTGGGTTTGAATTCTTAGAGATCCCTATGGTGTTTAGCTGATTGAGAGGACAATGATTCTACATCAACTAGGTCAGCTTTGGGTAGTTGGGTAGATTTATATCATTTGGATGCAGTTGTGAGCTAGGAATACTCACAATAGAGAGCTAGTAAGGTGGTATCCTACCTACTTGTGAAAGGTTTCTCGGGGTTTATATCTAACAGAGGACATTTTAAGAAGGGTCAGAATTGGTGTTAATTTTGGAGTGTGACTTGTCTAAGTCACCCAAGAGAGTATATTTTTAGATAGAGGTCAAATGATTAGTTCTAAAAGGTTTTGAGACTTGTTTGTGAAGCCATTTGACAATGGAGGACACTTTGGGTTCTAGAGGATAGAATTATGAAAGAAAACAAAGGGATAACATCGGAGGCACATTCTAAGCCTTTTTGTGTCGCTGAAGCTCATTTTTGTTAGGAGAGTCTCTAAATTGATAAACTAGAGACACTGAGATTAGTGCTGACCATAGAGGAAAACTAACGCAGAGTAGCTGAAGTCATTAGGGTGGTTGGGGGGGTAGTGAAGTATTCTTTTAGAGAAATTGAGGACCAAGGGACAATGATTAGGTGCTTTGGTGCCTACTAGTGTTGTATGCTAGACACCACCTCTCTCTCTCTATCCAACAGGCACATACGCACACGACTCTATCTCCTCTCTCTCTCTCTCTCTCTCTCTCTCTCTCTCTCTCTCACACACACACACACACACACACACACCTACACCCATACATGATCTCTCTTGTTCTCTGTCTCTCACACACAATATCTCATGCAAACTTGCATACATATATGCTAACTAGCATAGTTGTATGGTATCTAGCGGATGCTAATTAACATAGTTGTATTCTAACTTGCATGTGGAAATGCTAGTTATATGCTAATTAACATAGTTGTATGCGAACTTGCATGTACATGTATGCTAGTTATATGCTAATTATATGCTAGTTATATGCTAATTAACATAGTTGTATGTGAACTTGCATGTACATTGTTGAAAGAACGGTAGAGGAGGAGGAGACACACACACAGGAGCAAACCCTAATGTCTATTGCAAACCCTAACCATAGAGGGAAGCCATGTCCACTCTCACACAAAGCATAATGCACTAATCCATAATCCACACAACACACAATGAGTTGTGTCCACACTCTACTAACCCTAGCTAATGTCCACACACTATGACCAGCTGGACACGCGGTCATTTATGTCTCACACATGTTCCTACCTAATCTGCCAGCACATAGCATAGCTGGCTCACACTGACATCGAGCTTGAATATCTCAACAGCCCCTCTCAAGCTCATGATGTACTGCCGATGAAGATGTAGATGAGCTTGGGATATCAAGACTCTCAACACTCCCCCTTAAGCTCATCCCATGTACTCCCAACATAGTCCGGAAGTACTCAAACTTCTCCCTGCTAAGTGGCTTCGTGAAGATATCAGCCACCTGCTCATCAGTCTTCACATAGTGAAGATCAACTGTACCATCCAGCACCTTCTCTCTGACAAAGTGATAATGGACCTCTATGTGTTTGGTCCTCGCATGAAATACTGGATTCTTTGCCAACTGCATACTACTCATGTTGTCACAATGTATGACAACTTTGCCATCAAGAGGCTCACATAAATCTGCCAAGAGACTCTTTAACCATATAGCCTCACAAGTAGCAATGGCTGCACCTCTGTACTCAGCCTCTGTACTGGATAAAGCAACTGTAGGTTGCTTTTTGCTACTCCAACTCACCACTGCACTTCCAAGTGTAAAAGCATATCCACTAGTAGACCTCCTGTCATATGCGCTACCTGCCCAATCAGCATCTGTGTAGCCATGTATGTCCAAGCTTTTACCACTCTCATAAAATAAACCATAATGTGCTGTGGTTTTCACATATCTCATGATGCGTCTCACTGCATCCAAATGTGGTTTCCTGGGGCTCTGCATAAACTGGCTGACTAGCCCCACGGCATAACTCAAATCCGGGCGTGTGATAGTCATATATATGAGACTACCAACCATCTTCCTGTACATGGAAGGATCATCCAATTCCTCGCCATAATCAGCCCGCAACTTTACATTTTGCTCCAATGGTGTACTCATAGGCTTACACCCTGTCATGCCATACTTTGCCAACATATCCAAGGCATATTGGCGCTGTACTAACCAAGTACCTGCATGATCTTTCACCACTTCAATGCCAAGGAAATATCTCAACTCACCAAGATCTTTCATGTCAAATTGCCCACTCAAAGCTTTCTTGACATGCATCACATCTGCACTATGATCACCTGTGATAATCAAGTCATCCACATAGATGACTAGTAAAACAATCCCATGCTGTGTCTTCTTCACATACAGTGAAGAATCTGCCGTAGAAATCTGAAAACCAAGTGAGATAAGATATCTGCTCATCTTATCACTCCAAGCACGTGGTGCTTGCTTCAGACCATACAATGCCTTTTTCAACCTGCATACGTGAGTGGGATATCTAGGGTGTACATACCCTTCTGGCTGTGCCATGTATACTTCCTCTTGTAGATCTCCATTCAGAAATGCATTCTTAACATCCATCTGATGCATTTCCCAGCCATTAGCTGCAGCCATAGCAATGACTGCTCTCACTGTGCCCATCTTAGCCACTGGACTAAACGTCTCATCATAATCCAATCCATGGGTCTGTGCATATCCCTTTGCTACCAATCTTGCTTTATGTCTTTCAATAGAACCATCAGATTTTCACTTCACTTTGTAGACCCATTTACATCCAATAACATTCTTGTCCTTTGGTAGGGCAACCAAATCCCATGTATCATTGTGGACCAATGCGTCCATCTCTACATCCATTGCTTTTTCCCATACATGCTCTCCAATAGCCTCTGTGTAGCATGTAGGTTCCACATGCTTTACCATAGATGTCATATATGCATAGTGCATAGCAAAATCTCTGTATGTCAACCTGTCAACAGGATATCTGACCCTCTGGGATCTCCGCAATGCATGCGGGTCACTCTGTACACCTGTGACTCTAGCATGTGGTGGCACATATCTATCCTGTCTAGCACCAGGTGTGCGTAGAACAGGTATGCCAAGCTCCTCATCCAAACTTTCAGAACTGGATGACTCATATCCTGTGATTCCAATTCCTTCGACTTTCTTTTTGCCTTTGTCCATAGCACTACTCCCAGTGCTTACACTTTCATGCCTCAAACGTCCTGACCATGGACGTACACTGCTGCTCTCAGCTTCTGCTGCTGGCCCAGACATAGTAGTAGAACTAGAACTTGCTTGTGATGGCAAGTTCACAGGCACATCTGCTTCCAGTGACTCAATAACACCTTCGTCTTTTGCCTTATACCAACTAGCAAGCTCATCAAACACCACATCACGTGAGATGACCACTTGTCTAGTTTGTGGATTATAACACTTGTAGGCTTTTCGATCCTGTGCATATCACTCACAAAAAATGGGGCTTAGAACCCCAAGTACCAAACTATAACAAAAGGAACAGGGCTTAAAATCCCTAACTCCCCAAGTTAGCAGACCTAGAAGCCAAACACCAACACTTTTCCAAAACCACAGACATTAGAACAACCACATAAGAGCGTCCACATGAACGCATGGGCTAACAAGCTTTGAGAGGGCACTAGGGCAAAGAAAACGATATAGAGATGCTAGGCAACAACCTATAATCCATGTTTATGAATTACAATAACATGTTAAGAGTCTGCAACACAAAAATGGTAAACACTTCGGCTCTCAAGGTCTAGGGCTATGTTAATTCCATTCTTAAGTGCATAGGTAGGTCGGCATTCTGCCACCAATAGCCACATCCATAGCCATGGGACCATCCTGTCCATAAGATAATTTTGCACCTCTTGCTTCGGAAGATCATGAAACTTGGTAATATTAATGCATCAGTGATGAGGATTTCTGAAACACTTATATGCTGAATCATCCATTGTTACCATGTTCCTCATGTCAAACATTGTTGCCCCAAAAATCAAACAAACTGCTTGAAGAAAATTGGCTTTTTTGTCCTTTCCGTGCACTCAAAATCCTCATATGGTGTACAATTTGACTGGCTAAGAAGGTGGTAACTCAATTGTTGTGCTTGAACTAGAAATGCAGCATTTAGTAGATCACTAACTGCTTCATATGAACACAGTAAAATTGTCAGTGGCCCACTGCAGAAAACATATTGCATCATTTCTTACCCTGACTTTCTCTTCTCTACCACCATACTCCACAAGTTTCATGGACCTTGTATAGCATGAAATTGATTCACCATGCTTGAAGGAGCTGATCAAGACACCATTTATATCCAGAATTAGTGCTCTTTTGATGTTATGGGCTACCACACCCCCAAGAGGAAACTCAATGCATTCACCTAAAGAAAGAGCAATAGAACACAACTTTTGTATGGAACTTACCAATGCTTTGAACTTGATTCCCTTGAGGCCTCCAAGCTCACTTGTTAAGCTCCAAACCTCCAAGATCCAGCTTTGCGCTGTCATTGTAGAGCTGTTCACACCATCGCATAGGGCAATCACTCTCCCTCACTCTCACACAATCATGAAACATACAAGCATGGAAGAGGCACAAGTGCAAGAATGCTCTCTCTCAATCTCTCTCTCAAGACACAAAGAAGAGCTCTTAATAGCACAAAGGGGATTTGAACTTGATTCCCTTGAGGCCTCCAAGCTCACTTGTTAAGCTCCAAACCTCCAAGATCCAGCTTTGCGCTGTCATTGTAGAGCTGTTCACACCATCGCATAGGGCAATCACTCTCCCTCACTCTCACACAATCATGAAACATACAAGCATGGAAGAGGCACAAGTGCAAGAATGCTCTCTCTCAATCTCTCTCTCAAGACACAAAGAAGAGCTCTTAATAGCACAAAGGGGGATTGTGTCTATTCATTATATGAGAAAATTCCTTGTATACATTTGGCCCTTATTCACACTTGGGTGCCCAAAAATTACTTAACTAAGGCCTTGGGTGGCCAATATCTCATAATGTACAACTTTTAATGTGCCTTTTCATGATATTTATTAATGCCCTCAATTGGAGGAGCATACTTGTTAATCCAAAATGGGATTAACATCCCCCCTACCTGATGTAGGTTCTGTCCTCAGAACCTATTACCCTCAGATCGAAAGACCTAGTACCGAACTCATGACGGTAAAAGTAGGAAGACACCTTAGGCAATGATAGTACATCATCATGCCCCTATCAGATGGACCTTGATTCATGTTGAATTGAAGTTGCTCAGCTTCATACCCATCATATGGTTCCTTGGGTTGATCAATTAGGACCACAAGCAATTTTAAGAGTCTAACACTGGCCACTATTGCTAGGTCGTCCGAGATACAGCGCCATGCATATATCCAAGTCAGCATCTATTTTCTTTATTCCCTTCTGTATGTAAATGTAGTTGGCATGAAGATTGGGAAGTTATAATAGACATGCGAATCTCGCTGCTTGGCCTCTTGAAATTCCAAAGGTGTCCATCTCCTTTTTAGTGGCATGTACAAGGGATCAAATCATTGAGTTGGTGGCACACACATATATACATGGCTGTATTCTATAATTGTTAGGAATTGATATCTCCAGTCTGGCTGTATTCCAAAATCTTCCAACTTAGGGTGTGCATTGTAATGGGCGAGCGCCGGTTTGTACACATTAATGAAGAGTCACAACTAGTCATACTGGAACGTCAAGCGGTGTGTGGGTTAGCCTACTTATAAATTGTATGGAATACATGAATAAATCATTCGAGGAGTTATCTTGTCTGTGTGTTCTGTTTGTGATATCTTTGCCATGTTCTATGTTTATCGTATATTTTACTCTTGAATCTTGTTCTTTTGGAATTATACAATCTTTAATCTTATGTTTAACACCGTTTATCCGTATTAATTGTATCATTAATTATGACTGATAACATGCATCATCTATGATGACTGTTGCATAGCCTCTCTTGTGTGGAGTGGGTGCAATTTCCTCCTGAAAGAAATAACTGATCATGAATGTTACCACCCTGATTTTCAATAGGTCAGCTAATTATGGATTGGCTAATTTGGTCTATTGTGCCACGTTAGACCAAAAAGGTGCCTGCTCCAACTAAAGATAGTAGTTCTTCTAAATCCTCCTAAGTTTTCCGTGGGGGAGATGGGTCAGGTGTGCTGGTACCTCCTCGGGGGGGTAAAGAGGGTTAGTGGGAAATTCTATATGTTGAGAAGAGAGAGTAGAAAAAATGCAGTCGGCTTGAGACTTGTTAGTAGGTGGTGTATTAGGATACGGATTAAGTAGTTTAATAGCTACATTAGAATACACTTGGTAAGTAGGGTTGGATGATGAAGTTGGTGTCTCTTCCTGACCATGGCTTGAGTTGGGGGGTGGGTGGCTAGGGTTGGATGATGAAGTTGGTGTCTCTTCCTGACCATGGCTAGGGCTGTGGAGTTTCATAAAATCTTGGAGCTCATTGATGTCCTCAAAGCTTATGCTAGGATATTCGATATGTGATTTATCAAAAGTGTAGAGGACATTGGTTAACATGGATTCTAAATGTTTGTAGATATTATGATATAGTTTTAGACTACCAAAAGGGTGATATAAAGAAGACTCACATAAGTTTAAGTGCTGGTGAGCATTGTAGACTTCTAGCTAGCCATGGCTTATAATCCATTGATAACTTTGTGCTACCACCTCCTAGTTGGCAAGTGTTTTGGGAATATCATCTAGAACAAACAGGTCTAAGTTTTCGATACTTTTGTCCAAGATTTCAGAGTTTTGGAGTACCCAACACCAACCACGACGAAGGTTTAGCACAATAGGGTGCAATGGATAAAAGTAATTATCATGTGGATTAGTTAAAACTACATCCCCCCGTAAAATTCCCATAATGAGAGTGGGATCAGCATCATGCTCAGTATTTTGTTTGATGAGGGTTTGTTCACCTAGGCTTAGGTCCTCAGACAGATTTATATCATATTGAAGCAATGAGAGGGCTAGTGTAGACAAAACAAGACTAAGAGTTTGAGGAGGGGCCCGATGAGTTACTAGCAAATCGACCTATCTTTGAGGCTCGCTCAAGGAGTAGGCACATTTCATTTATAGGCTCTTGTCATGTATGGCTAGTTGTTGCTCTAATTCTTGTACATGGGAGTCATTGGTGCTGAGGAGGTTTGATATGGTTGTTTCTCCAACCATTCGTGCAGCATCCAACTCCTCAAAGCGCCTTGCTACTTCCTCTTGCACCTCCCTTTCCTGAGCTTTTGTGATTCTTTGGGGGCAGCCAGTCTTTAACTGTCTTGTAAAACTGTTAGGTGACTTGTGCCATTGCCTCGTGGTGTGCAATCACCATTCTCTACATCTTAGCTTGTGTATTCTCTTTCTTGTTGCAAGTGGGTAGCTCTACTTTTTGCTTCCTTCAAACTTAAGGATAGCATCTGGATCTGGCTTTGTAGCTCCTCTTCTTTGGCTAGGGACGTATGCTAGAGCTCATGTACCTGTTGCGCATGAATGGCTGCTAGCTCATGGTTATGGGTAACTTCCTTTTGAAGTTGCTCTTTAGCTTGCTCTAGCTGCGCTTTCAGATCTGTATTCTCTTTAATTCTTTGGACAATAGCTTGGCTGAGAACCAAATTATTGTTTTTCAATGCTTGGGCCTCTTTCTCCTTGGTTGCCTTGAAACTCTTCATGATCACATCTCTATGTGTGGTGTGAGACCCCTCTGCCCCCTCCGCCATCGAAATCCCAGTTGCTAGCAGCGGAAGTAGCTTCCTCTTGTGCGGGGCAGGGTTTCCCACTTGTTAGGTGGAAACCTAACTTAGCATAAGGGGGGATACCAAGAGGCACACGAGTAGGTGCAAAGGGAGAATTGAAGAGGTGTGCACAAGGCCTATTTAAGAGGAGGCGCTAACCATTGTAATCATCAGGCATTAAGTTATGGCTTGGGATGTATGGATAATCTCTCTCTCTTTCTTTCTATCTCTCGATCTCTGTGTATGAGCATAGTCTCGTTCAGTCTCTTTCTTTCTATCTCTCGATCTCTGTGTATGAGCATAGTCTCATTCAATGTCTGTGTGTCAATACGCTTAGCACATGGCGACCACGAGGTGCAAAATCTCCTTCCTTTGGTGAAGAAGGGAGAAACTATCCATGTGCTAAGAAACATGAAGCCACTCTCTCTTTCTCGCTCTGTGATAGCGCCTATTCAAGTGGAAGTTTGGCATGAAAGGCAAAGGTGTAAGATTCCTCCCCCAACCCCTTTTTGATGTCTAGTATCTTCCCCTGTAATCAATCCCTCTTCAGAAATATAAAGGCCTTGTTCTAACCGTTTTAGCCTAGAGAGAGAAAAATATGCTAGAGAGAGAATATTCAGATTATGAATATTTTTGGATAGAAAATTAACTCATCTTATTAAAATAAGTTCCCCTGAAATAGAAATTCAAAAAGAATTTTCCAATGTGCAATTGGAATTAATTGGAAATAAGTATAAAGAACCTTAGTCTAAGGGTCTAGATTTTCAGAAATTTTTAGATTATGGTCCAATTAAGGTTCCTATGGGCCAATAGCATCAATCCATGTGTAGGGAGGAGATAAATCCAATTTGTAAAAGAAGATACCCAAAAATGAGTAAATGCTCACATAAGATGAAGAGTTGAAAATGTACAAGATTTATTAGAAAAAAAACTATGAGCAATATTAAAAATATGAGATATTTTGGGTATCCAAAAATGAGTAAATGCTCACATAAGATGAAGAGTTGAAAATGTACAAGGTTTATTAGTAAATAAACACATATGTAAGGAAGGGGAGTTCTTTAAAGGAGGTGCATATTTCACATAAGATGAAGAGTTGAAAATGTACAAGGTTTATTAGTAAATAAACACATATGTAAGGAAGGGGAGTTCTTTAAAGGAGGTGCATATTTCACATAAGATGAAGAGTTGAAAATGTACAAGGTTTATTAGTAAAAAAACTATGACACATATGTAAGGAAGAGGAGTTCTTTAAAGGAGGTGCATATTTCACATAAGATGAAGAGTTGAAAATGTACAAGGTTTATTAGTAAAAAACTATGAGCAATAAAATTTTGACACATATGTAAGGAAGGGGAATTCTTTAAAGGAGGTGCATATTTCACATGCTTGAATGAGTTTTAAACTAAAAAATAATGTGATATTTTTATCTCTCATCTCTCTTGAACCAAACCAAATCAAAATGGAACCAAACCGAATCAAAAAGTAACCAAACTAGGTCCAAATCTAGTCCAAATTCAACCAAACTGACTTGGAAAATTCTAGAATCAGTTTGTTTGGTTAGGAGCTCAAATTTTCCTATAAATAGAAGCCTCCCCTTGTTGAAAAAAAATATAGTCTCTTATGCTTTGTTACTCTACTCCACCTAAGCCAAAATATATAGTCTCTTATGCTTTGTTACTCTACTCCACCTAAGCCAAAATATATAGTCTCTTATGCTTGTTACTCTACTCCACCTAAGCCAAATTAGATAGAGTCTTATGCTTGTTACTCTATTCCACCTAAGCCAAAATATAGAGTGTCTTATGCATTGTTACTCTACTCTACCTAAGCCAAGAGTTGTGAATTCTTTAATAATTCACTAGTTTTTGATACTTCTCTCTTTCTTCAACCCCCATTGGTGGCTCCATCAACATACTAAACCAATTGATTGGTTGGGGGCCTCTACCGTGAATAAAGAATCAAGCAAATTATAAGGTAAGTATATTGAATTTTGATCTTTCTATAATTTCTTAATGATTCTCTCTTCTCAACCCCTCTCAAGCTTGAGAAGTTTAATTGGTATGGTTTTTTAAATGCTATTGAAGTTAATTGGTGAATAGTAGTGAAGAGTTACATAATTTAATAAATGCTATAGAAGTTAATTTCCATTTATGTTTAAATTCTAATGATTTTTATGTAATTTCGCTCTCTCACTCAAGAAATGGTCATACTCATGAACCATTCTCAATCCAAATGAAGCTTTTCATAAAGCCTTTCCTTAATCCAAGATTAAGCTATGCTTGAGGCCAAATTAATGGCTTTTTGCTATGCTTTTAGTTTATGCACATTGATGATTCAATCCATTATGGATTGATGACCCAATTAGAGACCATTCTAATTGTTTTCTTAATGATCCAATTAGAGACCATTATGGATTGATGATCCAATTAGAGACCATTCTAATTATTTCTTTAATAATGAGCTTTATCCCTTAGAAAAAAAAATTGAGATTTATCAGTCATAGTAGCGGAGCTATGGCAAAATTTTTATAGAAATTACGCATAAAATAAATTCATTCAAAGTATAAAAAGAGGAATTCCTACCATATTCTAGGAACTATCATCCTAGATTAATTAAAAGAATTTTATTATGCATGGAGATGTGGATGTATACATGTAGATGTAGATGTATAGATGTAGATGTGGATGTGGAGGTGGATGGATGCATGTAGATGTAGATGTATAGATGTAGATGGGAATGGAGATATGGATGTATGCATGTAGATGTAGTTGTGAATGGAGATGTATATGTATACATGTAGATGTAGATGTATAGATGTAGATGTGGATGTGGATGGGGATGTATGCATGTAGATGTAGAGGTATAGATGTAGATGTGAATGGAGATGTGGATGTATACATGTAGATGTAGATGTATAGATGTAGATGTGGATGTGGAGGTGGATGGATGCATGTAGATGTAGATGTATAGATGTAGATGGGAATGGAGATATGGATGTATGCATGTAGATGTAGTTGTGAATGGAGATGTATATGTATACATGTAGATGTAGATGTATAGATGTAGATGTGGATGTGGATGGGGGTGTATGCATGTAGATATAGGTGTATAGACGTAGATGTGGATGTAGAGGTGGATGTATGCATGTAGATGTAGACGTATAGATGTGGATGTGAATGTGGAGTGGATGTATGCATGTAGATGTAGATGTATGGAGGTGAATGTGAATGTGGATGTGGATGTATGCATAGGGATGTAGATGTATACATGTAGATGTGAATGTACGCATATAGTTGTGGATGTATGGATGTGAATATACGATTGTGATGTGAGGGAATCTGAAGTGATGAGATGGAAATGATGTGATGGGATGAGTATACATATAAATGGAATATGGAATAAGTAATGTAGATTGAGGAGGGATAATGTGGAAAAATGAAAGTTAAAATAGAAATTGTATTGTAAACTGTTTGTAAATGCTGTTTGTAAATGCTGTCTGTAAATGATTGTTTTATGTCAAGAATGCTGGGGGGAGCATTTTGACCGTCTTGTGATTAAGGTTGTGATGAGAAAGTTGCAACTGCTGACGGGGAGTCAATGAAGGACGTCTCGCGTAGCAAGGTCGGCCGAGGTCTTGACCAGCCTCGGTGCGATTAAAATGGTGAGCTTCCGGTACGGTGGATGAGGGGCCAAGGAAGCGGCCTATGCGTGAAGCGCTAGGTTACCTGCGAAGGATCCTAGAGGGTGCTGACCATACGGTGCTCGGGCTCTGGGTTGCCTAGGATACCCACGCGTGCGTCGAGGAAGATATTGGAACAGAGTTGGAGTTGTTTTCTGAAATCGAGCATGGATCTGGTTGATTGACCTTGCTGGTCTTCAATGGATGAGTCCATGGCTCCTTATATGGATCTGTTGGTTGATCTTGCTGATCTTCAACGAGAGTCCATCATGTTAAGTGATTATATTGCCAAGTATTATGGGCTAGGAACTATCGAAACGGCTCCTGAGCGTTCTAGTTGCCAATGATGCCATAGATACTCTGATGAAGGAATGATGGGAAATTAAGAATCAATTGGATAAATTGGAAGATGGTGATCAATGATACTATGGTTTTATTAAAGGATTGTTTTAAACTGGTTGAATCTGGTTGAAAAAGGCAATTTCATATTGGGTGTGTGAGTGGTGTGACTAGTTTTATTTTGCATGAACATCCGGCTAGGGGGCCTTGGAACTCTTTTCCTTGGTACCCGGGACAAAACCTAACCAAATTTTTAATTGGATCCCATCACTACAGTGGTTGGGCGGTTGGCTAACCCATGGGATTGGATGGGGTTAGGCTGGACTGATGGATCCGTAAATCGAGACTCAAACTTTTGTTTTTACGATAGAAAAAAAAAAAATCCCGGACAGTAACTGTTCTATGGATAGGAATCAACGGCTGTGCCTCTTGAATGGGGAAAAAAGCGTTGATCCCAATGATCCAAGTACAAGTTTCTTCCTTGAACTGACTAAGTATCTTATAGATGTAATCGGATCATCTCGATCAGAAATGATCTTGACTACGTTAGAGTAAAAAAGTTATCCTGGTGGAATCGCCCGTGCTTTCCGGTAAAGGAAGTTTTTCCAGGTTCGGTTTTGGAACAACCGACGGATTAGTCTCTTATCCGGATATCCGTGGGCGAGGCCCCGAGTGTGGGACCCCTGTCCCGCACGAGAAGCGCTACTTCCGCTGCTAGTATCCCGAATCTGTTGCTCGGTGGGAACAGGGATCTTACAGTTGGTATCAGAGCATTTGGTTAATAAAGATCAACTGAGAAGACAAATATATCAAAAATTTATCAAGAGACACAAAAAGATTATAATTGTGTGAGATAATTCATACAATTTGATATTCAAACTGAAATTCGTAATTTGGTAATTGAGTCTTCAAATGGAAGTTTCGCAATTATATAGAACCCTGACTTGCTTGAGGCTTAAACATGATGGTATTTCCCTTATAATTCCTAGGGCCATGACTACCCGTATATACCGAGAGTATACTGCAGCTCTTTACTGACAGTATATACGAGTAAATCTAAGACTTGAAATTATAAGTGTTAATGCTATCCAGATGATGATTTCGAATGTGATTGATATGATTTTTAATTCTGTTTGAGAATTGATGAATTGATTTGGATTCTGATTGAAAATGCTGATTGAAAAATGTTGATTTTAAAAATTAGTTGAAATATAATGAAACCACAATGAGGGGGAATGGGACGAGTCCCTGTGATGATATTCATAACTAGAATGATGATAACGAATTCAGCAAATCACTAGGAGATTAGTGGGTTGTGTTGTCAGATTGCTACTGTTAATACTTGACCGGTAGATCAAGTTAAGGGATGTCAAATTGAGAACTTGCTTGACTGAAATTTCCGTGGGAAGGAATGTTCCGAAGGAAACTTTTCGGTCTAATGGACCTTTATCATGCTAAAGATATGAATGATATGATCTGAATGAATTGTTATTTAATGATGAGTTCTATATAAGGGATATTTATCCCAGTGTTCTGTTGGGTTGACCAGAATATAAGGAACCCAGAATAAAATTGGATCTTAAGAAAAAGAGCTGTCCTCTACCTTGCGAGATGAGGACATCTCGCACTTTTTAAGTGGGGTAGAATGTAAGATTCCTCCCCAACCTTCGAGGTATACTGGAGTAAGAATCTTCCTTTCTGATCTTATAATTATTCCCTCTCTAAAATAAAAGAAAATTTCTGTTTAAAAAAGGAAGACCCTTTTCCTAGAATACTTCTCAAGAGTCACGCCTATTTTAAGGATTTAGAACAATGAGTTTAGAAGTGAGAATCGGTGTTTTGGATACCAAGGTTTTGGTTTTCATTCGAGTACGGCCCAAAAGAAATTCTTTATCTCTTGGGGAGTATAAGAAGTTATCCCCCAGATATTGTGATCCTTATATCTGAATTCAATGAAAGTAGGTGACTTAGCCTACAAGTTTCTTTTATCTCCTCATCTCAAAATTCTTAATGCCTTCTATAGAAAAATGTGTCAAAACGCAAATCATAGAAAGACGGTAAAACTTCAGTGGCAAGTTACCGTTGGCTTCTAGGTTACGCTAGCTCCTTCCTTTATATAAGTCGTAACTTTTACTTGTCGCTCACAGTAATCTTACTCCCATCAATCTCCTTTCTTTCTTAATCTCCTTCATGGCTTGGCAACAAGAACTAGTTTTATCCATGATGATTTCTCACCTTCAAGACGCAAGAGAGTCTGTGAAGAAAGACTTTATAGAACAATATGAGCGCTCACTTTTTCCTCACCTAGGAACTTCTGTAGCGCAGACCAAATGGCGTACCTATCAAAACATAACTAGGGTAACACCCTGGGGTCAGCAGCACTTTCGTAACAATGTCCGCTTGGCCATGGTTATTGAAGCTTTGGGTTTGGGTCCCCGATACTACTGCGTCATGAGATCAAGGCATCTTGGGTTTTCTGAGCGGGTCTTCTTACTGGCATGTTTTCTTCCTCATGAGAAGATATGTCTTTACCCCGTTTTTGGCTTGCCTCTCAGAGGTCCTTTTGTTAGATCACCTCATACCACTGAGATAGGTGCGGCAATAACCAGCAGAATCATTCCCATAGATGAGTTACCCTATACTTGTGCAGCTTGTGAGGACTGCTTTTGTGACCATATGATGGACGGGCTTATGGAAGTGTAAAGAGTTCTTCTATCTTTACTGTATAAGTTCCATGAATGAATAAAGTTTAAATCTTGTTCTTATTTTGAATCTTGCTCTCTTTAAGACTTTTCTTGGTGGTTAATCTTGATTAAAAATTTTCTCTAAATCTCATATTCGTGCATCTTGTAAAATTATCCCAGTTTGCGAGATGAGGACATCTCGCATTTTTTAAGTGGGGTAGAATGTAAGATTCCTCCCCCAACCCCTTTTTGATGTCTAGTATCTTCCCCTGTAATCAATCCCTCTTCAGAAATATAAAGGCCTTGTTCTAACTGTTTTAGCCTAGAGAGAGAAAAATATGCTAGAGAGAGAATATTCAGATTATGAATATTTTTGGATAGAAAATTAACTCATCTTATTAAAATAAGTTCCCCTGAAATAGAAATTCAAAAAGAATTTTCCAATGTGCAATTGGAATTAATTGGAAATAAGTATAAAGAACCTTAGTCTAAGGGTCTAGATTTTCAGAAATTTTTAGATTATGGTCCAATTAAGGTTCCTATGGGCCAATAGCATCAATCCATGTGTAGGGAGGAGATAAATCCAATTTGTAAAAGAAGATACCCAAAAATGAGTAAATGCTCACATAAGATGAAGAGTTGAAAATGTACAAGATTTATTAGTAAAAAAACTATGAGCAATATTAAAAATATGAGATATTTTGGGTATCCAAAAATGAGTAAATGCTCACATAAGATGAAGAGTTGAAAATGTACAAGGTTTATTAGTAAATAAACACATATGTAAGGAAGGGGAGTTCTTTAAAGGAGGTGCATATTTCACATAAGATGAAGAGTTGAAAATGTACAAGGTTTATTAGTAAATAAACACATATGTAAGGAAGGGGAGTTCTTTAAAGGAGGTGCATATTTCACATAAGATGAAGAGTTGAAAATGTACAAGGTTTATTAGTAAAAAAACTATGACACATATGTAAGGAAGAGGAGTTCTTTAAAGGAGGTGCATATTTCACATAAGATGAAGAGTTGAAAATGTACAAGGTTTATTAGTAAAAAACTATGAGCAATAAAATTTTGACACATATGTAAGGAAGGGGAATTCTTTAAAGGAGGTGCATATTTCACATGCTTGAATGAGTTTTAAACTAAAAAATAATGTGATATTTTTATCTCTCATCTCTCTTGAACCAAACCAAATCAAAATGGAACCAAACCGAATCAAAAAGTAACCAAACTAGGTCCAAATTCAACCAAACTGACTTGGAAAATTCTAGAATCAGTTTGTTTGGTTAGGAGCTCAAATTTTCCTATAAATAGAAGCCTCCCCTTGTTGAAAAAAAATATAGTCTCTTATGCTTTGTTACTCTACTCCACCTAAGCCAAAATATATAGTCTCTTATGCTTTGTTACTCTACTCCACCTAAGCCAAAATATATAGTCTCTTATGCTTTGTTACTCTACTCCACCTAAGCCAAAATATATAGTCTCTTATGCTTGTTACTCTACTCCACCTAAGCCAAATTAGATAGAGTCTTATGCTTGTTACTCTATTCCACCTAAGCCAAAATATAGAGTGTCTTATGCATTGTTACTCTACTCTACCTAAGCCAAGAGTTGTGAATTCTTTAATAATTCACTAGTTTTTGATACTTCTCTCTTTCTTCAACCCCCATTGGTGGCTCCATCAACATACTAAACCAATTGATTGGTTGGGGGCCTCTACCGTGAATAAAGAATCAAGCAAATTATAAGGTAAGTATATTGAATTTTGATCTTTCTATAATTTCTTAATGATTCTCTCTTCTCAACCCCTCTCAAGCTTGAGAAGTTTAATTGGTATGGTTTTTTAAATGCTATTGAAGTTAATTGGTGAATAGTAGTGAAGAGTTACATAATTTAATAAATGCTATAGAAGTTAATTTCCATTTATGTTTAAATTCTAATGATTTTTATGTAATTTCGCTCTCTCACTCAAGAAATGGTCATACTCATGAACCATTCTCAATCCAAATGAAGCTTTTCATAAAGCCTTTCCTTAATCCAAGATTAAGCTATGCTTGAGGCCAAATTAATGGCTTTTTGCTATGCTTTTAGTTTATGCACATTGATGATTCAATCCATTATGGATTGATGACCCAATTAGAGACCATTCTAATTGTTTTCTTAATGATCCAATTAGAGACCATTATGGATTGATGATCCAATTAGAGACCATTCTAATTATTTCTTTAATAATGAGCTTTATCCCTTAGAAAAAAAATTTGAGATTTATCAGTCATAGTAGCGGAGCTATGGCAAAATTTTTATAGAAATTACGCATAAAATAAATGTGGATGTGGATGTATGCATAGGGATGTAGATGTATACATGTAGATGTGAATGTACGCATATAGTTGTGGATGTATGGATGTGAATATACGATTGTGATGTGAGGGAATCTGAAGTGATGAGATGGAAATGATGTGATGGGATGAGTATACATATAAATGGAATATGGAATAAGTAATGTAGATTGAGGAGGGATAATGTGGAAAAATGAAAGTTAAAATAGAAATTGTATTGTAAACTGTTTGTAAATGCTGTTTGTAAATGCTGTCTGTAAATGATTGTTTTATGTCAAGAATGCTGGGGGGAGCATTTTGACCGTCTTGTGATTAAGGTTGTGATGAGAAAGTTGCAACTGCTGACGGGGAGTCAATGAAGGACGTCTCGCGTAGCAAGGTCGGCCGAGGTCTTGACCAGCCTCGGTGCGATTAAAATGGTGAGCTTCCGGTACGGTGGATGAGGGGCCAAGGAAGCGGCCTATGCGTGAAGCGCTAGGTTACCTGCGAAGGATCCTAGAGGGTGCTGACCATACGGTGCTCGGGCTCTGGGTTGCCTAGGATACCCACGCGTGCGTCGAGGAAGATATTGGAACAGAGTTGGAGTTGTTTTCTGAAATCGAGCATGGATCTGGTTGATTGACCTTGCTGGTCTTCAATGGATGAGTCCATGGCTCCTTATATGGATCTGTTGGTTGATCTTGCTGATCTTCAACGAGAGTCCATCATGTTAAGTGATTATATTGCCAAGTATTATGGGCTAGGAACTATCGAAACGGCTCCTGAGCGTTCTAGTTGCCAATGATGCCATAGATACTCTGATGAAGGAATGATGGGAAATTAAGAATCAATTGGATAAATTGGAAGATGGTGATCAATGATACTATGGTTTTATTAAAGGATTGTTTTAAACTGGTTGAATCTGGTTGAAAAAGGCAATTTCATATTGGGTGTGTGAGTGGTGTGACTAGTTTTATTTTGCATGAACATCCGGCTAGGGGGCCTTGGAACTCTTTTCCTTGGTACCCGGGACAAAACCTAACCAAATTTTTAATTGGATCCCATCACTACAGTGGTTGGGCGGTTGGCTAACCCATGGGATTGGATGGGGTTAGGCTGGACTGATGGATCCGTAAATCGAGACTCAAACTTTTGTTTTTACGATAGAAAAAAAAAAAATCCCGGACAGTAACTGTTCTATGGATAGGAATCAACGGCTGTGCCTCTTGAATGGGGAAAAAAGCGTTGATCCCAATGATCCAAGTACAAGTTTCTTCCTTGAACTGACTAAGTATCTTATAGATGTAATCGGATCATCTCGATCAGAAATGATCTTGACTACGTTAGAGTAAAAAAGTTATCCTGGTGGAATCACCCGTGCTTTCCGGTAAAGGAAGTTTTTCCAGGTTCGGTTTTGGAACAACCGATGGATTAGTCTCTTATCCGGATATCCGTGGGCGAGGCCCCGAGTGTGGGACCCCTGTCCCGCGCGAGAAGCGCTACTTCCGCTGCTAGTATCCCGAATCTGTTGCTCGGTGGGAACAGGGATCTTACAAAAGGCGACAAGAGAATGGTGATTGTGGTGCAGATCATGATGAGAATGGTGAATTCTTTGCGGTCAGTTTCAATTCATACTCAATGCGGCTGTGAATGGCAGCTACTGCACAACATGCTGTCGACCTTGCCCCTCAATGCGGTTGGATGCCGATAGCAGCAACAATGTGCGGTCCCACACTGTTGCGGTGTGGAGGCAGACTATTTTGTGACGGTCACGAAGGGCAGTGCAAGGATGCTATCTGTTTCTCTCAATACTCTTAACACCACTCAAGGCCTCGTCCTTGAATGTCCGGACACGAGACTAATCTCGTGGTCATTCCAAAACCGAAACCGGGAAAATTTCCCTTGCCCGAAAAATGGGGATGATTCTACCTTTTTGATTTTCTTAACAAATTTTCTAATGGGGTCAAGAGACTACTATCCTTCACCTGATTAAACTAGATAGAAGGAAAACTAATCACTGACTTAGTTTGAAGAAATCAACGCCTTTTTTCTAACCAAAATTAGGCTCAACCGTTGAATCTAATCATTTGAGAAAATCAACACTTTTTTCCTAACCGAAGTCAGGCATAGCCATTGATCTACTCATTTGAGAAATTCTTCAGGTTTTTATTTAACTACTCGAATTCTAAGCGTATTCCTATTATTTCAATTTAATTATTAAAACTCCACTGATTCCAGCTGCATGGGTTAGCCACCACCCAACCACTAGAATCGGTAGAGCCAGACAATTACTCACCCACCCATAATTGAATGCCTTTCTTAACTTTTGCTTTCGAATACAAATACGCACACTCCTCTTTAAAACTTTAACATATAAAATAATCCATTGACAAACAATTATTGGTTACAGATGTCATAACTCAAAAATTCTATCCAGCCCCTCGTTTCTTAAAAAAAACAGTATCACTTTGGACTCTCCGTTGAGACCAACTGGTCAGCAACAACGAGATCTAGTAATAGATTACAATAATCATCTCGTCCATCATACATATCTTCCACGACATATGCATAGGTGTCATAGACATTGTGAGCCCGTGCATCTCCTGGTCTAAACCCTCCAGGATCCTCCTTAGGTGTCTTGTCACTTCACTGAAGGACCGCTTTGTCGGCCCTCGCCCATCGTATCGGCGGAAGCGCACCATTTTTCAACCATATTGAGGTTGGTCAAGGCTTTGCCGCATGAGCCATCCTTTGAACACTCCCTACCGCCCGCTATTACAACCGAACTTCCCTTAGAAAAACATATACCAAATGCTCCCTCCAGCATTCTGGCGTAAGACAGTCCTTTAAGAAAATAGGGTTTCTAAGCAAGTTTTCAGTTTGATTTTCTTTTGAATATAAGGAGTATTTCTTGAATCAGTATCCCTAAAACTTCTTGATCGGAATTCTGAATTTCATATCAAAATTCTTCGAATTCTATAACCCTAATCCACAGATCAACTCGAAGGGTCTCAAACTTAGTTTCAGATTCGGCAGGAGTTTTGAGTATATTTTTCTAAATTGGTCATACTTTCTTTCCTCCTCAAAACTATCGAAAGAGTTTGGTCTTGGTCATAGTCTGATTCAAGGTTCGAGTCGGATAAGATTTTTTCTGAACTATCTTTCTCGAAAAGGTTTGATAATTCAGTTACTATTTTATTGAATTTCTTTCTTTGAATATTCACTTAACTGATTTCTAAATTAGTTACAAATTCCAATGAGAAATAAATTAATCATTTATCTAAATATTTCAATCGCGATAGATTTTCTGAATTTTTTTTTTCAATCCGTGTGAATATTAAACGATAGAAATTTCTCTCTTAGAGTATTTAATTATTCATTTATCAAATACTCATAGAATTTAAACTTAGAATTTAAGAGAATTCTAATTTTGATATAAAAATTCTTTATGTATCTATTTATGCATAAAAATCAACTTGAATGGGAAGAACACTATTATCTATAAAAAAATCCTTTTATGCATCTTTCTATGCATTATTGCATGGAAATCACTTTTAATAAGAATAACACTTTTGTAATAAAAAAATTCCTTTATGCATCTTTCTATGCATAGAAATCAAATTTAATAAGAATAACACTTTTATTAAAAAAATTCCATTATGCATCTTTCTATGCATAGAAATCAAATTTAATAAGAATAACACTTTTATAATAAAAAAATTTCTTTTATGCATCTTTCTATGAATAGAATCAAATTTAATAATCAATACCACTGATATCCATGCATATTCATAGGTGAATATGTACATGGAGTAGTTAGAATATTTCTTTTAGATGCAAAAATGATGGGAATTACTCTTTTGGAATAACATAAAAATAAACTTTCTTTTTCACAAAATTCTAGAAAATTTTGCCATAACCTCCTTTGTATGGCTGACCATTTCTCATATCGTGCAAGTGGTTCAACTTCCACTAATAATGAGGCCACCATTTGAACCATTAGTGTGCAGCCTGGAAATATCCAACCACTCAATGTCCTAAAATGCATCCAAGCCCAATTGGGAGACAAGGGGAAGAACTGAGTAGATACGACCATTTCCAAAACTGGCCACAAGAGAAGAGTGAAAAAAGTGGGCAAGGGTGACATAAGGGTCACAATCCAAGATGGATTCCAAGAAGATACGATCAACACCGAATCCACCCATTCGAGAGAAGAAGGGGATCAAAGAATCAACCACAAAGAGCCGGACCTAGAGGAGCAAAGGGAGCAACCCTCAACTCCGAAAGGAGACAGTGAGTACCCCAATGCGGATGAGGAGATAAGAAAGCTCGAAGATGCCAAGGCCTTAGTAGAAGAATGTCAACGGCTTTATAAAGCCACGCTATGGGCTAACCGGGTTAGGGATACAATGTATCCACGAAAATCCTTGATCAAATGATCAATACCACATTTAGTACAAGTGAGTACTGGCATGTCATTGGCAAAGCAGTCACTTGTTGGGGTTGTTGAGTATGATCCATATTCTTATTTGGGCACTCATCGATTTGATGTAGCCCTCCTCGGCCAAAACATTGGTAGTGGTCCTCACCTCATGTTCAAGTTCATGTCCTTGCACTTCCACTGTACCATGGTTAAAAACACATGTACCGGCATGCTATTCTGTGGGACATAGAATTTATCCTCAAAATCTCTAGTTGAATCCATATTTCTAATCATTCATTCATCGGTGTACTTATGGCGTCATTGGCAACCAGAACGCTCACCACCTGTTCACTCATCAGGGGCCTTTTTGATAGTTCCTAGCTTATAGTAATCGGCAATATATTCACATACCAAAATGGAATCTCCATGGAAGATCAGCAAGATCAACCAACAGATCCATATAAAAGAGCCATGGACTCATCCGTTGAGGACCAGCAAGGTCAATCAACCAGATCCATGCTCGGTTTCAGAAAACAACTCTTACTCCTTATTCCAATATCTTCCACGACGCACGTGTGGGTATCTTCGGCGACCCAAAGCCCGAGCATCGTATGGTCAACACCCTCTAGAATCCTTTGTAGGTGACCTAGCGCTTCACTCATAGGCCGCTTCCTTGGTCCCTCATCCACTGTACCGGAAGAGCTCACCATTTAAATCGAACCGAGGCTGGTCAAGACCTCGGTCGACCTTGCTACGCGAGTCGTCCTCCATTGACTCTCCGTCAGCAATTGCAACTTTATCAGTTAGGTCTTCATGACCTTAATCCACAAGACGGTCAAAATGCTTCCCCAGCATTCTCGACATAAAACAATCATTTACAAACAGGTCACAAAATACAGTTTCTATATCGAACTCTCGTCTTTCCACATTTTTCCTCCTCAGTCTACATTACTTATTCCACATTCCATTCATATGTGTACTCATTCTCATCCATTCACTCATATCAATGACACATTATTTGACATACACATTCACATTCATTAATCTACATACACATCCATATTCGTACATCCACATCATACATCCAATCCCATATCCGCATTCATACATACACATCCATATCCACATCCATACATCCACATCCACATCTACATGCATACATCCATTTTCACATCCTCATTCATACATCCACATCCATATACATACATCCACATCCGTATCTACATCCATACATCCACATCCACATCCACATTCACATTCATACATACACATCCACATTCATACATCCACATCTACATGCATACATCCACATCCTCATCCACATTCACATCCATACATCCACATCCACATTCATACATCCACATCTACATCCACATTCACATTCATACATACACATCCACATTCATACATCCACATCTACATTCATACATCCACATTTACATGCATACATCCACATCTACATCCACTTTCACATCCATACATCCACATCCACATCCACATTCACATCCATGCATCCATATCGACATTCATATAATCACATACGCCTTCACATCTATTCTTTTACATCACATCCATTCTCGCCCTATCAAAACCATATACATCTTATCCCATCACATATACTTCTTACCTCATCCCATACACATCTTATCACATCTTAACTCATCTTATCACATCCTAACTCATCTCATATGCATCTTATCTTATCTTATCACATCTCATACACCTCTTATCACATCCTTTCACATCTCATACACATCTTATCACATTCTATCACATCTCATATGCATCTTATCACATCCTAACTCATCTTATTACATCCTAACTCATCCCATATGCATCTTATCACACCCTAATATCTATTTATAGAATACAAGAGAATTCTTATATTTGATATAAGATTTCTTTATGTATCTATTTATGCATAAATTCCATTTTAAGGAGAATAACACTTTCGAAATAAAAATCAATCTTTTATGCATCTTCCTATGCATAAATTCATTTTAAATGAGAATGACACTTTTGAATTAAAAATCAATCTTTTATGTATCTTTCTATGCATAAAATAAGAATTAATAAAAATAACACTTTTTGGATTAATTTAAATTCTTTATGCATCTATCCATGCATAAATCCAATTTAGTAGGAATTACACTTTTAGAATAAAAGAATTTCTCTTATGCATCTAATTTATGCATGAAAATCAATTATGGTAAAGGTAACACTTTTACAATAATAATCTTTTATGTATACCTCTATGCATGAAAATCAAATATGATAAAAGTAACACTTTTATAATAAAATAATAATCTTTTATGCATACCTCTATGCATGAAAATCAATTATGATAAAAGTAACACTTTTACAATAAAATAATAATCTTTTATGCATACCTCTATGCATGAAAATCAATTATGATAAAAGTAACACTTTTATAATAAAAACATAATCTTTTATGCCTAAAAATCTATTTTGATGAAGGTAACACTTTCATGATAAAAGAAAATTATTCCTTTATGCATAAGAATAATAATAATCAATATGCATCTTCTATGCATGAAAATGACACTTTTAGAGTATAGAATTTTATAGGAATTACTCTTTTAGTATAAAATTTAATTACTAGAAATCCTCTTTTTCTTAATTCATCAATTATGCATAACATAAAAAATCAATTTCTCCATGATTACAATAAAATTCTTTCAATTAATCTAGGATGATAATTCCTAGAATATGGTAGGAAGTCCTCTTTTCATGCTTTGAATGAAATTATTTTATGTGTAATTTTTACAAAAATTTTACCATAGCTCCGCTGCTATGACTGATAAATCTCAATTATTTTAAAGGATACAGCTTATCATTAAGAGAATGATTAGAATGATCCCTAATTGGATCATTAACTCATAAAGGATTGAATCATCAATATTCATGAAATACATAAACTAAAAGCATAGAAAAAAGCCATTAATTTGACCTCAAGCATAGATTAATCTTGGATTAAGGAAAAGCTTTATGAAAAGCTTTATTTGGATTGAGATTAGGTCATGAGTATGACCATTTCTTGAGTCAGAGAGAGAAATTACATAAAAACCATTAGAATTAAGCATAAATGGAAATTTATGTAATTCTTTCCTATCATTCATCAATTAACTTCAATAACATTCATCAATTTATGTAATTTTTTACTACCCTTCATCAATTAACTTCAATAGTATTCAAAAACCATTCCAATGAAGCTTCTCAAGCTTGAGAGGGGTTGAGAAGAGAGAAACATTGAGAAATTATAGAAAAGGTCAAAATTCACCATTTACCTTACAAATTGCTTGATTCTTTGTTCATGGTAGAGGCCCCCAACCAATCAATTGGTTTAGTATGTTGATAGAGCCACCAATGGGGATTGAAGAAAGAGGGAAGCTCCAATTTTTTCAATTTGGAGAGAATTTTAGAGAATAGTAAAAATTAGCATTATTTTAGCATAATTCTAGTATAGTAAAATTCTAGTATAGTAAAATTCTCCTATTTTTTCGAAGGACTCATGTTCTATTTATAGGGAGAGGGAGGCTCTAACCAAAGCTAACTGATTTCTAGAGTTTTCCAGATTTCAGTTTGGTTGAATTTGGACTAGATTTGGATCTAGTTTGGTTCCTTTTTTATTCGGTTTGGTTCCTTTTTGATTTGGTTTGGTTCAAGAGAGAGAAGAGAAAAATATCACATTATTTTTGAGTTTAAAACTCATTCAAGCATGTGAAGTAGGCGCCTCATTGAAGGGACTCCCCTTCCTTACATATGCGTCAAAATGGAATCATTATACCCAAAATATCTCATATTTTTGATATTACTCATAGTTTCTTACTAATAAACCTTGTACATAGTCAACTCTTCATCTTATGTGAGCATTTACTCATTTTTGGGTATCTTCTTTTACAAATTGGATTTATCTTCTTTTACAAATTGGATTTATCTCCTCCCCACACATGGATTGATCCTATTGGCCCACAGGAACCTTAATTGGGTATCTTCTTTTACAAATTGGATTTATCTCCTCCCCACACATGGATTGATCCTATTGGCCCACAGGAACCTTAATTGGACCATAATCCAAAAATTTCTAAAAATCTAGACCCTTAGGCTAAGGTCCTTTATACCCATTTCCAATTAATTCCAATTGCACATTGGAAAGTTCTTTCTGAATTTTTGTTTCAGGGGAATTCATTTTAATAATATGAGAAATTTTTCTATCTAAAAATATTCAAAATCTGAATATTCTCTCTCTAGAATATTTTCTCTCTCTATGTCAAAACAGGCAGAGACAAGATCTTTTATAATTCTGAAGAGGGGATTGATTACAGGGGAAGATGCTGGATATCTTGAGAGGCTGGGGAGGAATCTTATAGTGTAAGTGGTGTGACTAGCTTGAAGTTTGCATGAATATCCAGCTAGGGGACATAGAAACTCTTTTCCCTGGTACCCGGGACAAAACCTAACCAAATTCCTAAATGGATCCCATCACTATAGTGGTTGGGCGATTGGCTAACTCATGGGATTGGATGGGGTTAGGCTAGACTGATGGATCCCTAAAATGAGACTCAATTTTGTTATGGTACGATATATGAAGTAAATCCTGGATAGTCCTTGTTCTATGGAAAAGAATCAACGGCTATGCCTCTCGATGAGGAAAAAAGCGTTGGCCTCTATAATCCAAGTGCAAGTCTTTTCCTTGATCCTGACCATGTGACTTACGGGTTCGGTCGGATCAGTTTGGTTAATTAACAACTTGTTGTAAACGACAACTCATGACTCGTCGTTTTTCATGACTTATTGTTGATTGTGTTGATCATATCGCCTTTTGAAACAACGATGAGATGGATGATCTGTACGACCACAATAGTCACAAGGAGTACGATTTTTGGAGGAATTTGAATGAGGTTGCTAGTGGTTGTAATGCCATGTTCCTCATCATATTGACGTGCCCAACAATCATAGATAGTATGACCATTCTTATCACAATAGGAAAAAATTTTATTGGGATAGGAAATTCGAGAAGAATTGCCACCTTGATACGAGCGATTACCATGAGTGAAACACGAAAAGGAACACTTACGAGCAATACAAGCCGCTTCAAAATCTACAGCTTCTTATGTATTCAAAACAGTGTCAGAATTCTCTGTATGACATTTATATCATTGAGAATATTCAACGAGAGAAATACAAGCAGTTTCAAAATCAATGCCATCCTTGTTAGAGAAAATAGTGACAATATTATCATATGAAGGATCCTTATCCATATGAAGAAGATGTGTAACCAATTGATTTCGTGCAATAGGAGCACCACTAGCAGCAAGTTGATTGACGATGTATTTGAAGGATTCAATATGTGAAGTCATAGGAGTACCAATTTTGTATTTTAAATTGTTCAGGAGATTATGAAGATAAAGAATTTCAGTAACAGATTTCTTCTCAAAAGTAGTAAGAAGATATTGTTAGATATCATGAGAAGTAGGAAGATTAAATACATCCAGCATAAGAGAATCATGAAGAGCAGATAAGATATATTGACGAGCAGCTTTATCCACGACGGATCCAATTTGAGTAATTAGTTTGCCATTGCTCAAAAATAGGACCAACACTAATAAGAGCATTATCCTTTTCTGCATCAACAGGTTGAGATGGACAGACAAGATTTCCCAAAACAATATCAGAAAGATTGTCACCTTCAAGTATCAACATCATCTTGGCCTTCCATCTGGGAAATCCTTGGCCTTGAAACAAGGGAACAGATCGTTTTGACGAGATGAAAAACCATTAACAACAATAGAAGCTGCCATCTCTGATTGTGAGAATATGTTTAGAACGAGATCACAGAATTTGCAGACCATCATGAAACGAGAACATAAACAAGAAGGACCCTAAAAGTTATATGAGATATGTGCACAAAAAGTGAGTGGCAATGAACACGTCAAATATTAAACTTGATTTACGAGTTATGAAAAGCAAGTGGCAATGAAAAGTAGTACCTCAAAATAGTCAAAACGTGATATGCAATAAGAGAGTAACTCTAAAAATAGTCAGAGTACTGTTATTTTGAGACGTGGACGAGCCCAAAAATTGGATACTTTTAGATTAAAAAATGAAAAGCGTGTAGCACACGAAAGATGAGCAAAATTATGTTGCACGAAAAACACCATAACTTTCAACTCCGAACTCCATTAAAGCCGAGCAAATACTCAAAATTTACCGCACGAGCTGCACGTTGCCTATTTTCCTCTTTTAAGTGGTGTTTACCTTAAATGACATAACTTTTGATAGGAATATTAGAGTTTTGGTACCAATTGCATTTCTATAATACAATTCCAATTAGGATAAGATAGGGTGGTCCAGATCAACCATCCAAGGACCTGCATAAACAGTGATTAACACTAGAATTCTACAAAACATGAATAAAAGATTGAATGAAACATAGAACATGCACATGAATGGAATTAACATAATTGATACTTCCTTTGTCTTATCTTCACAATAGCAAGATCCATGATGCTTTGATACCATGTTGGACATACACAACCACGAAGAGATAGGGATAGAGTGACTTAGAGAGAGAGAGAGAGAAGAAGGAAGAGTGTTACACCATATACGCTCCTAAAAGACTAGTTCATATTAATTATGAGTTTTATATATAGGTGAGATCTAAGTCAAGTTAGGGTGTAATATTTATAGCTCCAACAACAAGAAATACTCAAGTTAGCCTTTGACCACTTAGCAGTCAATCCAACTGACAAAGAGAGCTTGGGCAAGATACTTTTTAGACTTTTATCAATACTTTTTTCCCAACATCAAGGATGAAGTTTCTATATTTTTTCTCTACTCGCAAATGTGTATTCACCAGTAGATTCGAACTCATAGATGCTAAGCTATGAATCCATCAAATTTTTGAGAATCTTAGGGTACTAAAATATTTCATATTCTATGGGAATCTTTTCCATATCCAACTATAGTTGTGAATGGGGAGACACATTATGCATCCCAACATATCTATGACTAAATCACTCAATTCATCCATAAGTGTAGGATTCATTGTTGTGGGTAAGTGTCTTACAAGATTTTTTGGGATTACTAATTCCACAAAAATCTATGCCTTGATCTTACCAAACAGATTCCCGAGTTTGTCCTCAAGATAAACAATCTCCGAGAAAGTATTGTAAATCAGTGCACAGCCTTGTTCTCAAAATATAATAAAAAGTGAATATTATCTTTTGCACACACACACACATACATACATATCTTTTGCACACACACACACACACACACACACATACATACATACATACATACATACATACATACATACATACATACATACATACATACATATATATATATATATATATATATATATAGAGAGAGAGAGAGAGAGAGAGAGAGAGAGAGATTATACAATAGTCCACCATATACATAATCTCTAATAACTTTCTTCCCATATTTATAAAATTAAGATTTTTTGAATCTTTTATTTCACTACTTGGATAAAAATAAAATTTTATTGTGGACCCTATTGTTTTCTATGTGCTTGCAAGCTTTAAATTATTATAAACACCTCATGTGAACAAAAGGCTCGTGACAAAATACCCAAAGAAGAGAGAATTATTATGGATGTTTACTCTTCTAGGTTGCTTTTTAAGACTTGTATTCCACCTAATGTACTCTTTTGCAAAGTCCACGTAGGTTGCTCTTACTTAGGTCCTACACTCAACCATGTTATGAATGTAACATCTACTTTCTTGTGTGCAATTTCAAATTTTCCACAATCATGTGGATTGCATAACATCTTAATTGTCATTATGTAGATGCATGTCTCCCATGGTTAAGTATGTTTTTATCTTTATAAGGAAGTGATTTAACTTCAATATACTTTAGACTTCACACACCATCAAGGCCAAACAAAACACATGCCATAAATAATAGCTACATGAAACCACCACCACTCAACTTGCTTTAGTATTGTGTGTAATGATGGAATCAAAGGCAAGTAGCATTACAAAGATCCAGTATATATAGGTGATAAAAATATGTGACTGACAAACAAGAATATGTAACTTAATCCATTTATATCAATTAAGACTCATCCAAAGAAAATTCCAAATTTATGCAAACAAAACAAAGATGAAATATTTAGTGTCTACACCCTTGATTCCCTTTATTATTGACAAAACAACGATGCAATATTTAGTCTCTACCCTTGAATCCCTCTATTATTAACAATATCATTTGATTAAGGCTTTCCTAGAAGTCTCTCAATGTCCTTGCATAAGGTATGATAAAGAAGAGGTTAGAAAAAAAGTAGCTATATTTTATCTTACTCGCTAGTTAATATGTGGGAACATGGAATCACCAAAATAATCCATCACATCAAATAGAGGTAGTTAATAAAGCTTTAATAAGAGTAGTCACATACTAGAAGAATATCCTTCAAGAAGAATATTCTAGTCCATATCTACACATTTTGGATGCTTTCTGTAGCTTGGATGGTATTACATCTCTCTTACATCTATGAGAGGGATAGCATGTCATATTACTCCACATTGGATGGAAACAACTCCAACCTAGGACCATGGAAATAATGGTGAAATGTTAGAAATATGGTTCATTAGCTTTTTCAACTTGTGAGCATGGAAATAATGGAGATGTTTAGAAACATGGTTCATTACTATATTAGATTTTATTAATTGAAGTCTTCAAAATACAAGTAGAAGACATACGTACCCAAGATACAGAGAAGTCACACTATCTTCTTGGGTTAATTTTGGAGATTCTTGGGTTGATTTAGCAACTACTATTTCTATAGAGTGGGTGGAGGATAAGTTTTCACTTGAACACTCTTGGATGGTATGAATGCTCAAACCCAATAAGGGAACATTGTCCCTTATAGAAATAGCCTTGGAAAGCTACATATGTCAATGAAACCTTCATAAGATCACCTAAGTTTCTTCATCACACAACTTTGTCAAACAGTGAATCATAACTTCTTACCTCTAGTTTGAGAAGATTGTTTTCTTCTTGAAGAAGGGCTTCCTACAATCAAAAATTCAAAAACAAAAATGCAACACACTACACAAACGACTTTCAAGATTTTTAACAAAATCCACATCTTTACTTAATTTCAAGATCTTGAACAAATTCCACATGATGTTGAAGCTCTCACAACCAACCACATTGACTCACCTACTCATGTCACTCAAGTCACACATTCAAATCATGTTCATTATGGGGAATTCTTAGAATCCCATGCACTTTCCTAAAATCTCATCCACTTCATACCTCTAATGCATGCCTAGTAGTGCGCTTTCTTAAAATCTCATCCACTTCATACCTCTAATGCATGGCTAGTAGTGCGTTCACTGCCTTGCCATAATAGTTTGGTATTGGGAACATTAAAAGTATCATAGGTACCATTTTCTCACATAGATAAAGCAAAATAGAAATGAAATACACAAACTTATTTGAGACAACAACTAGTGAGGGTATGGTAATTCCTACTCAAAAAATTATGGTGCATATAGAGTTTTTAGTGGGTATGCTACGGCACATCAGTCTTATAATATGCTAACTCCTCATAAGGTAGTAATTGGTTGTTGTCATGATCCTAGCCACTTTGCAAGAAGGTAATGCCTTAGGTGGGTATCAAACTACTCTAACTATGAGAGATAAGCTAATGATGACAAGTGTTTCTATGTTCATGTCTATGGGCGGCATTCTAAGGGCATGCTAGTCCTTAGCCTAAAACATGATATAAATACTCAAATTTGTTTTCCAACACTAGAATATTAGGGCCCCTATATGCTACAATATAGAGTAAACATGTTGTAAAATCAAATTAAGCCTAAGAACCAAGAACCTTAGAGCATTTAGAAGCTATAGTCTTACATGAATTATTCTTAAAATGATTGTAATCAAAGACCAAGGATGCTTTTTTTATAATTATTAACAATATATTGGTTTTTTAAAAAACTAGCTTTAAGTCCAAGATCCCCTCATAGTTGCCATTTTTCACCACCCACAGTAGGCACCTTTTATTCACTTGTAGGCAATGTCATTGAGGAAAACATTATCAGGTTTGAACTAAAGACCTCCTAGTATTAGGCATATACCTTCACAACTTGGGCTATCACCTAATTGGCCACATACTAGTCTTTTAGAAAAAATATTTACTTGAATGATGCTTGGTGGAAAATATGGCTTGGAAAATAGGTCTATAAGGAAAGTCTATAAATCTAGATAACATGGATCTTTTTATTACAGATTCCCCCTAAAAGAAATTGAGATGGATACAACTTAATATAAGTTTTTTATATTTTATATTTTCGACACTCATGCCACATGAAAAAAGAATATGCAACACAATTCATCTTGATGGCTATATGTACAAATAAGAAGTCTCTCACTAAAAAGAGACATCTAAAAAGAATATGCAACACAATTCATCTTAATGGCTATATGTACAAATAAGAAGTCTCTCACTAAAAAGAGACATCTTACTACTACGATGTCTATGTCTAAGAATGTAACATAGTTGGACCAAGGTTGTTTTGGAAATTTTTTAAATAATATTTTTAGATACTATTCATTTCACTTATGATAAATTTATAGTACCTAAAAACATCATCTTTTAACCCATTTCATTCCCTCAATGGCATATGTTACACATGATGGTCACGTGTTATTTACCATGCAATATTCAAGCTAGAAGAATATTGAAAGAAAGGAGCGTCTAGATTAGCCTTGGATTAACCTAATTAGACGTGGATTAGCCTAGATTAGGATGACTAGCCTAGGTTTAGAGAAAGAAGAGAGCAATTGGCTTGTATTATGTTGGTTATTAAAAGGTACCTCAAATATGGCCTATTTGACATATATACATGACCACCCTTTTCACACTATCATAAGTGTTATCCATGGGAATGGTCCATAGTCCTTGGGCCCATTATTCATATAAGACAATTTCACTTTGTTACAAACCATTCGCACCCAAAAGGTTTCATCCTCGAAACCATTGATATGTACAACCACAATCCACATGGATGGAGTATATGTTAATGGACTCATGTCAAATATGAAGCTCATGCTCACATAATATATGGGAAGCCAAAATTGCATGTATATGGATATAAAATAGTCAATAAACCCTCAAAACAAGCCATAACATCTACTCCATAATGGCGTGAAAACCTTGAGTAGCTTCCAAACATTATGCATCCAATTTCCAAGGGTGTAGGGATGTTCACGGGTGAATTTCCAGCAAGTTAATTAACTATTCTTGACCCTCCTTGGAATTCCAAAATGCATCCAATAACCCTTAAAATACTTCCAATGTACAGGAGGATTTCCAAGAAGCTTCTTCCTTAGGTAGCCCTCACCATTTGACCAAGTACTCGACTAATGTATAGCTGCGAAAAACTCTTTCTCTTGTACCCAAAATTGCTTCCGACACATACTCAATCATCCCCTTCTTATTCACTAGAGGTGATTCATCTTCCAAGGTAATATTTGATTATGACACATGGAACACATCATGAATCTTTGAGGTTAATGGAAGTGCCAATTGATAAGCAATTTCACCAACACGCCTCACCACCTTGTATAGCCAATAGTACAATGAGCTAACTTGGTATTTGTGTAGTCCTTGTGAGAACCATATCTTGTTTTGGGAATCCTCAAGAATACCTAATCACCCTTGATGAAATCCAATGGCCTCCGATGAGCATTAGCATAATGTTTCACTCTTTCTTGAGCTTGCTTCATATTAGCTTTTCATTGTTGCAAGAGTGCATCCAACTTTTCCATCTCCTCTTTTGCATTATGATTCACCCCCTCTTGCTTTTTAACCATCATTGGCATATTGACTTTGTACCCATAGAGTGCCTCAAAAGGTGACATGCCAAAGCTCTCATGATGCATACTAGTATGAGAAAACTCAGAAAGCGGCAACCACTCATCCCAAACACCTTGAATATCATGGAAATAGTGTCTCAAATAAGTTTCCACACACTTGTTCAACCTCTCAGTTTGTTCATCGGTTTCTGGGTGATAGGCGGTGCTAGGTGTCAAAACAGTCACCATGATCTCAAGTAATGTCCTCAAAATGAACTCATAATCTTGACATCCTAATCACACTAACAATTTCTTAGGACACTCCATGCAAATTGAAAACATGATCCAAAAACTATTTTACAACCATGGATGCTGAAAATTTTACCTCGAAAGAAATAAAATGTTCCACTTTTGTCAAAAGCGGTCTACGAGGAGGATGAAAAGCTAAAGTAGATGACTGTAGAGAGAGTAGGTACTTTCCTGTCAACATTGAAATTGGAGATTCAAGTTGCAAAAGAGATGATGGCATCCTTGCCTCCAAAGATTCGATTGAGAAATCCAACCTTGCCAACACAACCAGGCACTTTGGAGATGATTGGAGGGGGTTCAGATGAACTGGAGAACATCTCTATGATAGAGGTAAATAGTCTTCTATTTTTTGTTGTACATGATTTGTTTTTCTATAGATTCACACTGGTACATTTCTCACATAGCTATGTTTGCAGACTAAGTTAGAGGTGCATCATAAAGTCGAGAAGAATCTAGCAGGGCAGTGTGTCCTCATTCACTTAGCATACAACTATGTTAATTAGCATATGACAATCCTTGTTACCATATACCTAGCACAATTTATGTTAAGAGGTGTGCATAGCTTTTACTTAGCATACAACTATGCTAATTAGCATATGACCCTTTTGGTTAGCATAAGACTTGGAATTTACAACTATGCTAATTAGTATATGAGTCTTCTAGTTAGCATATGTATGCTATTTTAGTTAGCATATGACTCTTCAGTTGGAATTTACAACTATGCTAATTAGCATATGAGTCTTCTAGTTAGCATATGTATGCTATTTTAGTTAGCATATGACTCTTCAGGTTAGCATATAGCTATTTTAGCTAGCATAGAAGACTATGCTAAACTATATGCTAACAAGCATATACTATGCTAGTTAGCACACAATTAGCCTGTGTTAAATAGTATCTAATAAGTTTTTTATTAGCATATAACTATGCTAATTAGCATATGAGTATGCTTGTTAGCATATGGCTATTCTAATTATCATAGAAAACTATGGTAACTATACTAGTAAACATATTCTATGCTAGCTAGCATATAGTTAACATAGACTATGCTAACTAGTATAGTCATTTTTTTGTTAGCATACAACTATGCTAATTATAATATGAGTATGCTTGTTAGCATATGAGTGTTCTAGTATAGTTATTATTGTTTTTAGCATAGAACTATGCTTGTAAGCATATGGGTGTTCTAATTAACATGTAAAACAATGATAACTATATGCAAGTTAGCATATATTATGGTAGTGAGCATAGGTAATCTATGTTTCTTCTCTCTATTCTGTAGAGGCCTCAAGGGGTACCTAATCCAAAAAAAACTCCACATCTTTTTCTTCAAGAAATCGAGCTCAGTACCACTATACTTGCCAAATGTAGAGTCAAAAAGGGAGGTGAAGACAAGCATTCCCTTGCTGTTAGGGAATTTTGAGTAGGATTGGAGAAAAAAGCCAATATTTACTCTAATGGAGATAGTGAACGTGCTTTGGATCATGAGTCAAAGAAGATGGAGTCTTATACATACTCAAATAAGACTATGTTGGATCCTGCGAGTGTCATCGTGTGCAATCTAGTAGAACCTTGGAATATCTTAGATAGTCAATGTGCTTTGGATGATGAGTCAAAGAAGCTAGAGGCTTCTTTCTACATACATAAATAAGACTGTGTTAGATCCTGTGAGTGTCAATGGGTGCGATCTTGTAGAACCTTTGAATGAAATTAGTGAGGCAAGATGCATAGGATAACTCTACTTTGGAAAAAGTCATATACATAATGTCAAGGAAAAAGGCACACAACTATTCAACAAATCAGGTAGCTTCGAAAAAGAAAGTGAAGTGCACATCAGGTCAAGGTATATCACCCAAAACTAAGCCATGTTCATCGATGAAAATTGCCAAAGCTTGTGCATGCAAGAAACTTTGACTCCATTCTCTGCCGCAAAGACAACTATTTGTCCCAAGATAGCCTTGTAGTTCATATGTTCTATCTATTTTTTCCATGCAACAACTATTCTACTTGGCTGCCATTATACGCCCTAGTTCATATTGCCCACGATGGTGCAACTCTTTAAATTTTGCTAACTTTGACTCCATTCTCTGCCGACAAAGACATTTTTCCCAAGATAGCCTTGTAGTTCATATGTTCTATCTATTTTTTCCATGCACCAACTATTCTACTTGGCTGCCATTATACGCCCTAGTTCATATTGCCCACGATGGTGCAACTCTTTAAATTTTGCTATCTTGGAATGTACTTGCTTTTATGTAATCGTTCTTGTAATGCATGATATTTAAGGCAATTGACTGATTTGCATAATGGTGCTATTATAGTTTCATGTCCATAAAGGGCTGAAAGTCCCCATGTCCACAAAGTCCTGAAGCTTGGAATGTTCTCATGCTGTAGTATCACTTGTTATAAATTCAGTGCATTAATTTTGGCTGGTCCCCAAGCGTTTAATGCACATAGATTGTTAGTCAAGCAGGTTAATGCACATACTTTGGGGTACTATAATGCGGCGCTTGGACAAGATTCCCAAACATCCCTTCATGCCAAGAAAAATACCTCTATTGAACCTAGAGGTATCAGTCAACAGTTTGTGTGATGAGCACACCCGCAAGGCTTTACTTTCTGCATTGGAGGTCAAGCAGCATCCCAAGACTACAAAAAATGTGGAGAAAATTGTAGAGGTAAAGCAGTACCCCAGAGCTAAAAGAAGGGCGGAGACCCCTGCACAAACACCTACGGACGAACTTATTGAGAAAATAGAGAGAGAGCTTCCTTCCACTAGCTTCCCCCCTCCTGATTTGACGAGGACTCTGGCTCCATGGGTGGAAGATTAAATGTTAATCCTATTTTGGATTAACAAGTATACTCCTTCAATTGAGGACATTAACAAGTGACATGAAAAGGCACTATAAAAGTTGTACATTATGAGATATTGGCCACCCAAGTCCTTAGTTAAGTAAGTTTTGGGCACCCAAGTGTGAATCATGGCCAAATGTATATAAGGCATTTTCTCATAATGAATAGAGACAATCCCCTTTGTGTTATTGAGAGCTCTTCTTTGTGTCTTGAGAGAGAGTATTCTAGCACTTGTGCCTCTTCTATTCTTGTATGTTTCTTGCTTGTGTGGGAGAGTGAGAGAGAGTGTTTGCCTTATGCGATGGTGCGAGCAACTCTAGGGTGATAGCGTGGAGGTGGAGCTTTGAGGTTTGGAGCTTAACAAGTGAGCTTGGAGGCCTCAAGGGACTCAAGTTTGAAGCATTGGTGAGTGCCTTATGAGACAGTTGTGTTCTATTTCTCATCCTTTAGGTGAATGCATTGGGTTCCCTCTTGAGGTGTGGTAGCCTATAACATTTTTGGCATCGCTGTCGGGGAAACACCTTTGTTTCTTTCTTCCTCTTGGAGTTTTAGTTCCCATTACATAAGATTCATGATTGCCTTTACATTCTAGTAGTGCATTGTGTAGGAAATAAATGGATAAGATTTGTGTGTAAGTGAAAAATTGGTTGTGTTTGTTGTGTATTTGCGTGGTGGAGTGGTCGTGGAAGAGAGCTTCACTAATTTTTCTAGTTAAATTTGATGTTTGCATCACTCGAATCATCAACGTGAATGAGCTGGTGTTTTGTTTTTTCTTCTTTTCAAAAATCAAAAAAATAAGGAGCCATTGACTATGCCTTGAACTTGTATTATACTCCTTAGGCATGGCAAAATCATTTTGGAAACTGTTGGATAAGTATTTTTCACCCTAAATCACCTTAGTCGACGCGGGAAGTTCCCACGTGAAACTGCAAGAAAATTGTTCATGATGTGAACGGTTTCGTATAACTTCACGTCATGAACTGCTCTAGGCATCAACACCACGATTAATGCTGCAATTCATGGGATTACCTTGCCAAAAATAGGTATCCTTATCCTGACACCTGTCACACCACGAGGTTTAACAAACTTAAAAATCGTGAACGTGCAGAAAATCCTTCACCACGATGTGAACTATTTTAGAGCACTTCATGGCGTCATGAACCATTTTTTGTTCACGACATGAACCATTTTAGAATCCTTCATGTTATGAATCATTTTTAGTTCACAACGTGAACTAATTGATTTTCATGACGTGAAACCTTCTCTTCACGGCGTGAACTTTTTTTGTAATTTCATGCCTTGATCAAATCAAACTCACGAACTTGGTATAGTCAGATTAAGGGTAAGAAAATTGAAAATCATAACAAGGTAACATGGAATTCTAAGTCCAAAAGCAAAAACATTTAAACACGTGAAAGTGCAAAAAAGCATTCACGACCTGAACTATTTTCTAACACTTCACGCTGTGAATGGTTCTCTGCAATCTCATGGCCTCAGAAACAAGTCGACAAAATCTAACCAAAATTTAATTGGGACAGCAAAATAGCTTATCAAATCATATATACATGCACTTGAGGTCTGGAAAGCTCATCGGAGATGACCTCACTCCCGATGGTGCATCAAATCACCTAGGATATTCCTATAAAAAAAGTGTGGGTTCAGGCCACTCAGTAAGCACTCAATTGAGTGTGTTAAGGAATTTGACCAATGTTGAAACTAGTAGTGAAGAATCCATGGAAGAAGGGTTGCGATACTCTAGGTTTGGGGAAGAGAAGAAACCACCCTCTCTAACCAAATGGAGCGGTATCATTGATATAGTCCAGGGATTTTTTGGTCTCCAAACCAGCAAATGATGAAGAAGGGCAATTTGTGGGAATGGGTTCATCAACCAATGCTAGACTTGGTCCAAGGCAAGAAGTACCTATCTAAACTTCGAATTCGAGGAGGCTGTCAAACACGAGCACCCCCCCAAATCAGAAGAGACATGGAAAGTGCGGCCACGACGGGTCAAGTATTCTTCCTGACCTTAGATGAAGTAGAGTTAGATCTGAAAAGGATCGAGGTGGAAGGACAGCTATGAGAGTTGAGCTTAAGGAAACAAGAGCTCAATACTCAAAGGGAAAGAGCCGAACAAAAGGAGATGGGAAGTGTAAACTTACTCCAATCACGGGGTAAAGAGCCGGAAATAATCATGGGAAGAAGTAAGTGAGGAATTCCAAACTTAGAACCCATAAATGAAGAGCCCAGAGTGGAGGAAGGGTTTGTAAACCTAGAAGAAGAGGATAACCTACCAAGAGTGGCGAGAAAAGTGGAAGCCTACCTGTATACCAAAAAGGACATCGAGAAAATGATCAAACATCCTACGTTCCTACAGGACATGAAACTCTTAATTATGCAAAGGCATAAAGAAGCGACTTATGAATGAGCCATTCTAAAATGAAGTGGCAAGACCATCCCATAGATCGGAGATTCCTAGAAGAGCAAACATAGGAAGAGGAAGAGGTCTAGGTAGGGGGGAAGCACTTCCTCAAAAACCAAGGGTGGATCCAACCATCGATTTTACCACAAGGACAAATCTATTGAGTATGGCTACGGAAATGGGACGAGGAATGGTCAAGGAGCTAGGCACTGCTCTAGAATTTTGACCCTCCTAAATGAAACCACGCATCATTTCCAAGCTCGTTCAAAAATTCTATGGGGACGGGGATCCTATTCAACATGTAGAGATTTGTGAATCCACATGCAAAACCTATGGGCCAGTTAGTGAATATGTAACAATGATTCAGGCTTTCTCATTGACCCTAGAAGGGAAAGCGCATCAGTGGTTTCCAAACCCTCAAACCCAAGGATAAGGTTAACATGACTCAAGAATGTGTTTGTGCCTAGCTTTGCCAGAATTGGCAGAT
This sequence comes from Cibotium barometz, assembly GCF_041138505.1. NCBI lineage: Eukaryota > Viridiplantae > Streptophyta > Polypodiopsida > Cyatheales > Cibotiaceae > Cibotium > Cibotium barometz. Next base: position 49,287,205 of record NC_141067.1, read on the forward strand.
GGAGTCGATGAGAGACTATGTGTCTCTACTAAAGCACTTAAATTTAAGGTGCAAACTTGGGAGATTCTAATTGATGATCAGTTATTGCCTTGCTTTTGGAGAGGAGTTAGAGACCACAAGATGCATGATTATCTAGTATTAGCCCAACCAGCTACTTTAGATGCTTGTTGTTGCAAATTGGCAATTGAATATGAAGATAATATGCTAGAATTGCCACAATCGAAAGATGTCAAAATATCTTCGGCAACAACAACGACTTCGCGTCTTTCGAGTCACTAAGAGATTGGAACTTAGAGCAAGAAAGTTGGAAACATGACTGTGGAAGGGCTTAGTAATGCAATACTAGATAAATTAAAGGTAAAGGAGGGAAAAGAAACATCTAGGCATGGGCATACCCATCTTTACTCTCATAGAGAATTGGTGTGGTGCTCTATGTGCAGATTGAATCACACTACTACCAAATGGCCACAGTTAAGAGCAAGGCCACTACTCTATTGTGCTGCACACTGTGTTAAATTAGGGAATCATGGCACTTCCATGTACAGATATCCAAGGTTTCAAATAGTTGCACAGATTCCAACACCTAGAGCTCCATTGACCTTACCAATACCACTTGTGCAAATTACTATAGTTGAAGGACAGCCAAACTCTTCCTATTTACCTAGGGGGATGTTTCGGGTGCAGAACACTTCACCTCTACCACCACCTGTTCTACCATCGCATCCACCACAGGCTAAAATCAACCAAGTATTGATTAGAGAGCCATCAGAAGATATTGATATGGTGCGTGAAGTAGAACTTAGTGAAGAGTACTATGAGGAAGCTGCAGAGATCGCACCAAAATTCTATGTCCTATAGAATAACATGCAAATACTTGTGTTTCAAACCACGGTACAGTGGAAGGGTAAGGACATAAACTCTAACATGAAGAGAGGACCTCTACAATGTTTTAGCTATAGTGGGCCGCATCAAATCGCTAAGTGTCCAAACAAGAATGTGGTTCATACGCACCAACCCCAACAATTGACTTCTCAGCCCAATGACATGCCAGTACTTACTTGTACTAAATGTGGCCTTGATCGTTTGATCAAGGATTATCCGTACCGCGTAGGTGGTTCAACTTCCACTTCTAACCAGGCCACCATCCGTACCATTAGTGTGTAGCTTGGAAATATCACGCTACTCAATGTCCTGACATAAGCCTAGGCCCAATTGGGGGACAAGGGAAAGAATTGGGCAGATGCGACCACTTCCAAAACTAGTCGGAGAAGAAGAGTGAAAAAAGTGGATAAGGGTGACACCAAGGTCACAATCCAAGATGGATGCAAGGAAGATACGATTCACATTGGATCCGACCAATCGAGAGAAGAAGGGGATCAAGTGGTCAACCAAAAAAAGCCTTACCTAGAGGTGTAAGCCATCAGCCTCTAAAGGAGTTGGGGAATACCCAAATGCCAAAGAGGAGATAAGAAAGCTTGAAAATGCCATGGTCTTATTAGAAGAATGTCAACGGCTTCATGAAGCCAAGTTAACTAACCAGGTCAGGGATACAATGTATCCAAGAAATAAGCCAACAAGGGAAAGAGAATTGGACGTACCTACTCCGATTCCAGAAGAGATGGAAGAGGGATCTCAAGGGAGCATAATGTCAAGAATGTTTGAGGAAGATGTGCAGGGTGAGTCCATCCATTCATTCCCTAAGGATGGATACAAGACATGGTCACAAATGACAGACCACATCCGTACAAATATGACAACCCACTATGGAAAATTCCAAAGAGGAAAAGAAAACGAAAATGTGTGCATCACTTCCTCCTCCGGATTTCAGTGAAAATTGGATGCATGTGCTAGCTACCATAGATGTGATGCAACCCAGAGGGACCCAATATGTGGAATCTAGAACTGTTCCCACTACCTCTGTCTATATGGTCAATTAGCAAACCATTGATGAAGAAACAGAAAAGGATGCCTCTATCAGAGAAGGGACTAGATCACAAGGCCATACCAGCACCCAATGCCTCAGAAGGAAGATGGCAAAAGCAAAAATGATATATTGCTCAACGAAATTCCCTATTACAAAGGAAACCCATGGATGCCTAGTGGCTAAGATACCTCCAAGCCACTAAGGTACACAGTGAGTTTTCTAAGGATTAGGGTGAGGAATTGAGTAAGATATCCCTTGAAGGGAAACATACGGAGAAAGTCATCCTTCAAGAACCAGAAACACCTAAGCTTATGAAAACTGGGCATCCAAAACAAGACAAATCTTTGGCAAAAGCCGAGCGAGAGGCCAGGAAAGTCATGGCTAAAACAAAAAGGGAAAATGAGGATAAACCAGACTTGCTTTTAGTACCAGACCACTTCAAAACCTACACTATTGAGAAACGAAAAGTGGTCCCGACTGACGATAAAAAGGGTTAAGGAAGATTGGATATCCACATCGGCTCTGCTAAAGTCAAGGAAGTTGATATTGGAGGACCAGGGGAGGAAACCAAACCTGTTTATATTGCTAAGGACTTGACTACAGTTGAAGAAAATGAGCTTGTTACTCTCCTTAAGGAATTTAAGGATTGTTTTACCTGGAACTACAAGGAAATGAAGGGTGTGCCACCTGAGGTGGTGCAACATATGATCCCAATCATGGAAGGATCAAGACCAACCATGCAAAAACCATACCATATGAATCCTAAATATGTGGCAATTGTAAAGGAGGAAATCGATAAACTCATTGCTGTACATTTCATCTATGAGATAGAACATACAGATTGGTTGTTTTACCAATTGTAATAGTGCCAAAAAAGAATGAGAAACTTAGGGGATGTGTCGATCTTAAAAAGGTCAACGCAGCTACTAGGAGGAACCATTATCGATTGCCCTATACGTAACATGTTTTGGAGAGAGTTGTTGGTGTAGAAGCTTACAGCTTATTGGACAAATTTTTAGGCTACAATTAGGTGTCTATAGCACTAGAAGACCAGCATAAGACAACTTTGAATACATGAGGGACGTTTTCATACAAAGTAATGCATTTTGGTCTCACCAATGCCCCAAGAACATTCCACCAACGATCGATGTGCACAGCCTTCAAAGACTACTTGCAGAAGTGGTTGGAGGTATTCATTGATCTGTGTGCACACTCTCGATGGGTAGACCATCTAGCTTACTTAAGGAAGGTGTTTGAGCGATGTTGATTATATCGTATATCCCTAAACCCTTTAAAGTGCCAGTTTTGGGTCAAACATGGTGTGATATTGGGACACATTATCTCAAAGAATGGTATATCCATGAATGATAGCAAGGTCAAGTTGATCTTGGAACTGACACCACCCACACTAATTACAAAGTTGTGTAATGGTTTATGGGCCATGTTGGGTATTACTGCCGCTTCATAATCTTCTATGCTAAAATTGCCAGGCCATTGTACAAGCTACTAATTTTCTTTGGATGGACTGAGGAATTCCAAGAAGCATATGATCTATTGAAGCACGCATTATCTAGAGCGCCAATTCTAAGACCCTCCAATTGGGACCTCATATTTCATGTGCATATCGATGCATAAAACTTTGCTATTGGATGTGTACTAGCACAACTTTTAATCCCATTTTGGATTAACAAGTATGCTCCTCCAATTCAGAACATTAATAAGTGTCATGAAACAGCACTATAAAAGTTTTACATTATGAGATATTGGCCACCCAAGGCCTAGTTAAGTACATTTTGGACGCCCAAGTGTAAATAAGGGCCAAATGTATATAAGGCATTTTCTCATAATCAAAAGACACAATCCCCCTTTGTGCTATAGAGAGCTCTTCTTTGTGTCTTGAGAGAGATTGAGAGAGAGAGCATTCTAGCATTGTGTCTCTTCTATGCTTGTATGATTCATGCTTGTCTGGGAGAGTGAGATAGAGCAATTTCCTTATGCGACCGTGTGAGCGACTCTATGGTGATAGTGTGGAGGTGGAGCTTGGAGGTTTTGAGCTTAAGAAGTGAACTTGGAGGCCTCAAGGGACTCAAGTTTGAAGCATTGGTAAGTGCCCTACAATGGTTGTGATCTATTGCTCATTCTTCAGGTGAATGCATTGAGTTCCCTCTTAGAGGTGTGGTAGCCCCCATAACATTTTTGGCACTGTTGGGGAAACACCTTTGTTTCTTCCTTCCTCTTGGATTTTTAGCTCCCATTGCATAAGATTCATGATTTCCTTTGCATTCTGGTAGTGCATTGTGTAGGAAATGAATGGATAAGAAATGTGTGGGAGTAAAAAATCATGTGAAATTGGCTATGTTTGTTGTGTATATGTGTGGTGGAGTGGTCTTAGAATAGAGCTTCACTGTTTTTTCTAGTTAATTTTTATATTTGCATCATTGGAAGCATCAACCATGAATAAGCAGGTTGGTGTTGCATTTTTTTTCTTTTCTAAAAATCCACAAAAAATATAAAAACTAAGGAGCCATTGACTATGCCTTAAACTTGTATTCCACTCCTTAGATGTGGCACAATCATTTTGGGAATGATTGGATAAGTATTTTGCACCCAAAATCATAATAGTTGATGCGGGCAGTTTCCATGTGAAACTACCAAAAAATGTTCATGTTGTGAATCGTTTTCTGCAATTTCATGTTGCAAACTGCTCCCGACATTAGCCTCGTGATTAACACCACAAATCATAGGATCACCTTGCCAAAGATAGGTAACCTTATCTTGACACCTCTAACGCCACAAGGTCTGACAAAATCAAGAATCGTGAAGGTGCAGAAAATTGTTCACGACGTGAACTATTTCAGAACTCCACGGTGTGAACCATTTTTTGTTCACAACATGAACCATTTTAGAAAACTTTCACGGTGTCAGCACAGCATGAACCCATTATTTTTCAAGACGTGAAACCTTATATTTTCTTGATGTGAACTTTTTTCTACAAACTCACGCTTTAGTCCAATCCAACGCATGAGTTTGGTATTGTCAAGTTAAGGCTACAAAAGTCTAGAAAGGAGTGGCACCTACAACAAGGACGAGGAATTCTGACCCCAAAAGAAAAAAAAATTAAACACGTGAAAGTGCAAAAATTAAATCACGATGTGAACTATTCTCTACAATCTCACGACCTCAAAAAGAGATCAACAGAATATAATAAAAACTTAAATTGGGTCATCAAAGTAGCTTATCAAATCATACATACATGCACTTAAGGTTTGGAAAGCTCATCGGAGATGATCTTACACCTGACGATAGTGCATCAAATCACTAGGATCTTCCTATCAAAAAGTGTGGCATTAGGTCACTCAGTAGAACGCACTTGAGTGTCTTAAAAGGAACTTGACCACCATTAAAACTAGTAGTGAAGAGTCCATGGAAGAAAGGTTGAGGTACTCTAGGTTTGGGGAAGAAAGAAACCACCCTCCCCAACCAGATCCAGTGGTATCATTGATATTGCCCGGGGATTTTTTGTCTCCAAACCAGCCATCATCATAAACAAAGAAGTGCAGTGGGCATGGGTCCGTCAACCAGTGCTAGACTTGGTCTAAGACAAGAAGTGCCCATCCAAACGTCAAATTCAAGGCTGTTGAACATCGGCACCTCCCGAATGAGACGGGACATGGAAATTGTGACCAAGACGGGTCAAGTATTCTTCCTTGCCTCAGAGGAAGTACAGTTAGATCTAAGAAGGATCAAGGTGGAACGACAACTATGAGAGTTGAGCTTAAGAAAACAAGAGATTGACACTCAAAGGGTGAGACCTGAACAAAAGGAGATGGGAGGTTTAAACTTACTCCAATCACCGCAGCAGGTAAGGAGATGGAATTAGCCATGGGAAGAAGTGAGGGAGAAATTCCAAAATTAGAACCCATAAATGAAGAGCCCCGAGCTGAGAAGGGGTTTGTAACCCTAGAAGAAGAGGATAATCTAGCAAGAACAGCGGGTGAAGTAGAGGACCGTATGTACACCAAAAAAGATATTGAGCAGATGATCAATCATCCTACGTTCCAACAATAGGACGTGGAACTTTTAATTCTGCAAAGGCATACAAAGACAACTAATGATAAGCCACTCCAAGGTGCAGTGTGGCAGGACCATCCCATGGACCGGAGGTACCTATAAGAGCCAACACAGGAAGAGGATGAGGTCTAGGTAGAGGGGGAGAAATTCCTCAAAGACCAAGGGTGGATCCACCCATTGACCTTAATACAACCACAAGGATGGATCTGTTGAATATGGCTATAGATATGGGCCGAGGAATGGTCAGGGAACTAAGCACAGCTCTAAAATCGTGACCCTCCTAGATGAAGCCACATATCATTTTCAAACTCGTTCAAAAATTCTATGGGGATGGAGACCCTATATCCAACATGTAGAGATTTTTTAATCCACATGTGAAACTTGCAGACCTGTTAGTGATGTGACAATGATTCATGCTTTCTCACTAACCCTAGAAGGGAAAGCACATTAGTGGTTCCGAACCCTCAAACCCAAGGACAAGGCTAACCTCACACGACTCAAGAATCAATGACATAATGGTTTCATTAAAGGATTGTTTTAAAGTTAGCTGATGCTGAGAAAAAGGCAATTTCATGTTGGGTGCGTAAGTGGTGTGACTAGTTTTATGTTTGCATGAACTTCGGGCTAGGGGGGCCTGGGAACTCTTTTCCTTGGTACTCGGGACAAAACCTAACCAAATTCCTAATTGGATCCCATCACTACAGTGGTTGGGCGGTTGGCTAACCCATGGGACTGGATGGGGTTAGGCTGGACTGATGGATCCGTAAATCAAGACTCAAATTCTATTATTACGATAGATAAAGTAATTTTCGGATAGTAATTGTTCTATGGATAGGAATCAATGGCTGTGCCTCTTGATGGGGAAAAAAGCGTTGATCCCAATGATCCAAGTGTAAGTTTCTTCCTTGATCTGACCGAGTATCTTTATAGGTGCAGTCGGATCAGCTTGATCAGTAATGGTCTTGACTACATTAGAGTAAAGAGTTATCCTGGTGGAATCGCCCGTGCTTTCCGGGTAAAGGAAGTTTTTTCAGGTTCGGTTTTGGAAAAACCGACGGATTAGTCTCTTGTCCGGATATCCGTGGGTGAGGCCCCGAGTGTGGGACCCCTGACCGCACAAGACGTGCTACTTCCACTGCTAGCATCCCGAATCCGTTGCGCGGAGGGGACAGGGATCTCACAGTTGGTATGAGAGCCAATTGGTTTAATAAAGATCAACTGAGAAGCCAAATATGTCAAAAATTTATCAAGAAGCACAAAAAGGTTGTAATTGTGTGATATAATTCATACAATTTGATATTCAAACTGAAAATTTGTAAATTAGTAATTGGGTCTTCAGATGGAAGTACCGCAATTGTATGGAACCCTGACTTGCTTGAGGCCTAGACATAATGGTATTTACCTTATAGTTCCAAGTATCATGACTACCCGTATATACCGAGGGTATAACTGTAGCTCTTTACCGGCAGTATATACGAGTAAATCTAAGACTTGAAATTATAAGCATTAATGCTATCCAATTGATGAATTCGAATGTGGTTGATATGATTTTTAATTCTGTTTGAGAACTGATGAATTGATTTGGATTCTGATTAAAACATGATGATCCCTGAAAATTGGTTGAAATGTAATAAGCTGAGCGAAACCACAATGAGGATGAATGGGACGAGTCCCTATGATGATATTCATAACTAGAATGATGATAAATGATTTCAATAAATCACTATGAGATTAGTGGATTGTGCTGTCAAATTGCTACTGTTAACACTTGACATGGTAGATCAAGTTAAGGGATGACAAATTGAGAACTTGCTTGACTGAAATTTCCATGGTCAAAAAGAAATTTTTTCGGTCTAATGGACCATTATCGTGTTAAAGATATGAATGATATGATCTGAATGAATTGTTATTTAATGATGAGTTCTATATAAGAGATATTTATCCCAGTATTTTGTTGGGTTGACCAGAATATAAGGAACCCCAGAATAAATTGGATCTTAAGAAAAAGAGTTGTCCTCTACTTTGCGAGATGAGGACATCTTGCATTTTTTTAAGTGGGGTAGAATGTAAGATTCCTCCCCCAGCATTCGAGGTATACAAGAGTAAGAACCTCCCTTTCTGATCTTATAATTATTCTCTCTCTAAAATAAAAGAAAGATTCTGATTAAAAAGGAAGACTCTTTCCCCAGAATACTTTCTCAGGAGCCCCACCTATTTTAAGGATTCAGAACGATGAGTTCAGAAGTGAGAACCGGTGTTTTGGATGCCAAGGTTTTGGTCATCAGTTAAAAGACTGGCCGACTCCTGCAATGTCAAGGGCACAGGGAAGTCAAGAGCCCCAAATTCAGAGACCAATCCCTTCATACCAATCTAATCAGGGTCTGTCTCACCCAAGCCAAGGTAACCCTAGAAGAACTCTAGCTCATCCATCTGCCTCTGTCCAGAATAACCTCAGAACTCCTTTCCAGAATTGGGGCAACCAAAGAGAAAGAATTCTGCCTCAGACTACAGCAGCCAGAACAGTCGCAATTTCAGATGTAGTAGAAGAGGAAAAAGGACAGATCTATCCTACAATTGAAAACCAAGGGCCTAACCGACAATTCTCAGTCATCCATACTCCAGCAAAGTATTAGGGTAAACCAAGTAATCGAAGATATACTTCGATCATGCTGTGGGACAGGGAACCCAAGAAGTGGCTAAGCTATCTGCACCTAGTCGAGTTCGCCCACAATGCTTCTTATCACAGAAGTATTGGGATGAGCCCTTTTAAAGCTCTGTATGGACAAGATTGCTTAACTCCATTAACTAAGTCCGACCCATTGATTAGGGTTGAGATTTTCAGACAAATGCTTGATGACAGGGAGCAGCAGATGTAGGCAATTCATAAAGATATAGAAACTGCCTAGGATTAACAGAAACAGTATGCAGATAAGAAGAGGACAGTCAGAGAATTCAAAGAAGCAGATATGGTCTTCATTCGAGTATGGCCCAAAAGAAGTTCTTTATCTATTGGAAAGTATAAGAAGTTATCCCCCAGATATTGTGGGCCATATCTGATTTCAAAGAAAGTAGGTGACTTAGCCTACGAGCTTCTTCTACCTCCTCATCTCAAAGTTCATAATGTAATTCATGTAAGCCTTCTAAAGAATTATGTGCCAAGCCCAAATCATGGAAAGACGATAAAATTTCAGTGGTAAGATACACCGTCAGCTTCTAGGTTACGCTAGTTCCTTCTTTTATATAAGTCGTAACTCTTACTTGTCGCTCACAGCCAGTAATCTTACTTCCATCGATCTCCTTTCTTTCTTAATCTCTTTTATGGCTTGGCAGCAGGACTTGGTTTTATCCATGATGATTTCTCACCTTCAAAGACGCAAGCGAGTCTGTGAAGAAGGATTTTATAGAACTGTATAAGCACTTACTTTTCCCTCACTTGGGAACTTCTGTAGCTCACACCAAATCTGACCAAATGGCAGACCTATCAAGATATAACTAGGGTAACACCGAGGGGTCAGCATCACTTTTGTAACAATGTCCGCTTGGCTATGGTTATTGAAGCTTTGGGTTTGGGTCCCCGATACTACTGCGTGATGAGATTAAGGCATGGTGGATTTTCTGAGCGGGTCTTCTTACTTGCGTATTTTCTTCCTTACCAGAAGATATGCCTTCATCTCATTTTTGGCTTACCTCTTAGAGGTCCTTTTATTAGGTCACCTCACACCAATGAGATAGCTGCCGCAATAACCGGTCGAATTATTCCCATAGATAAGTTACCTTATACGTGTGCTGCTTGTGAGTGCTGCTTTTGCAACCATATGATGGACGGGCTTATGGAATTGTAAAAATTTCTTCTATCTTGCTGTATATGTTCCAAGAGTGAATAAAGTTGAAATCTTTGTTCTTGTCTTGAGTCTTGCTCTCTTTGAGACTGTTCTTTGTGGTTACTCTTAATTAAATTTTCTCTTAGTCTCATATTCGTGCATCTTACGGAATTACCCCCAAATTGCGAGATGAGGGCATCTCGCGTTTTTCAAGTGGGAAAGAATGTAAGATTCCTCCCCAGCCTCTCAAGATATCCAGCATCTTCCCCTGTAATCAATCCCCTCTTCAGAATTATAAAAGATCTTGTCTCTGCTTGTTTTGACATAGAGAGAGAAAATATTCTAGAGAGAGAATATTCAGATTTTGAATATTTTTAGATAAAAAAATTTCTCATATTATTAAAATGAATTCCCCTGAAACAAAAATTCAGAAAGAACTTTCCAATGTGCAATTGGAATTAATTGGAAATGGGTATAAAGGACCTTAGCCTAAGGGTCTAGATTTTCAGAAATTTTTGGATTATGGTCCAATTAAGGTTCCTGTGGGCCGATAGGATCAATACATGTGTGGGGAGGAGATAAATCCAATTTGTAAAAGAAAATACCAAAAAATGAGTAAATGCTCATAAGATGAAGAATTGACTATGTACAAGGTTTATTAGTAAGAAACTATGAGTAATATCAAAAATATGAGATATTTTGGGTATAATGATTCCATTTTGACACATATGTAAGGAAGGGGAGTCCCTTCAATGAGGCGCCTACTTCACATGCTTGAATGAGTTTTAAACTCAAAAATAATGTGATATTTTTATCTCTCCTCTCTCATGAACCAAACCAAATCAAAAAGGAACCAAACCGAATTAAAAAGGAACCAAACTAGGTCCAAATCTAGTCCAAATTCACCCAAACTGAAATCTGGAAAATTCTAGAAGTCAGTTAGCTTTGGCTAGAACCTCCCTCTCCTATAAATAGAACATGAGTTCTTTGAAAAAAATAGGAGAATTTTACTATACTAGAATTATGCTAAAATAATGCTAATTTTTACTATTCTCTAAAATTCTCTCCAAATTGAAGAAATTGGAGCTTCCCTCTTTCTTCAATCCCCATTGGTGGCTCCATCAACATACTAAACCAATTGATTGGTTGGGGGCCTCTACCGTGAACAAAGAATCAAGCAATTTGTAAGGTAAATGGTGAATTTTGAGCTTTTCCATAATTTATCAATGATTCTCTCTTCTCAACCCCTCTCAAGCTTTAGAAGCTTAATTGGAATGGTTTTTGAATGCTATTGAAGTTAATTGATGAAGGGTAGTAAAAAATTACATAAATTGATGAATGCTATTGAAGTTAATTGATGAATGATAGGAAAGAATTACATAAATTTCCATTTATGCTTAATTCTAATGGTTTTTATGTAATTTCTCTCTCACTCAAGAAATGGTTATACTCATGACCTATTCTCAATCCAAATGAAGCTTTTCATAAAGCTTTTCCTTAATCCAAGATTAATCTATGCTTTTTTCTATGCTTTTAGTTTATGTATTTCATGAATATTGATGATTCAATCCTTTATGGGTTAATGATCCAATTAGGGATCATTCTAATCATTCCCTTAATGATAAGCTTTATCCTTTAAAATAATTGAGATTTATCAGTCATAGCAGCGGAGCTATGGCAAAATTTTTGTAAAAATTACACATAAAATAATTTCATTGAAAGCATGAAAAGAGGACTTCCCACCATATTCTAGGAATTATCATCCTAGATTAATTGAAAGAATTTTATTGTAATCATGGAGAAATTGATTTTTTATGTTATGCATAATTGATGAATTAAGAAAAAGAGGATTTCTAGTAATTAAATTTTTAACTAAAAGAGTAATTCCTATCAAAATTCTATACTCTAAAAGTGTCATTTTCATGCATAGAAGATGCATATTGATTATTATTATTTTTATGCATAAAGGAATAATTTTCTTTTTATCATGAAAGTGTTACCTTCATCAAAATGGATTTTTAGGCATAAAAGATTATGTTTTTATTATAAAAGTGTTACTTTTATCATAATTGATTTTCATGCATAGAGGTATGCATAAAAGATTATTATTTTATTGTAAAAGTGTTACTTTTATCATAATTAATTTCCATGCATAGAGGTATGCATAAAAAATTATTATTTTATTATAAAAGTGTTACTTTTATCATATTTGATTTTCATGCATAGAGGTATGCATAAAAGATTATTATTGTAAAAGTGTTACCTTTACCATAATTGTTTTTCATGCATAAATAATTTTATGCATAAATTAGATGCATAAGAGAAATTCTTTTATTCTAAAAGTGTTATTCCTACTAAATTGTATTTATGCATGGATAGATGCATAAAGAATTTAAATTAATCCAAAAAGTGTTATTTTTATTAATTCTTATTTTATGCACAGAAAGATGCATAAAAGATTGATTTTTAATTCAAAAGTGTCATTCTCATTTAAAATGAATTTATGCATAGGAAGATGCATAAAAGATTGATTTTTATTTCGAAAGTGTTATTCTCCTTAAAATGGAATTTATGCATAAATAGATGCGTAAAGAAATCTTATATCAAATATAAGAATTCTCTTGTATTCTATAAATAGATATTAGGGTGTGATAAGATGCATATGGGATGAGTTAGGATGTGATAAGATGAGTTAGGATGTGATAAGATGCATATGAGATGTGATAGGATGTGATAAGATGTGTATGCGATGTGATAGGATATGATAAGAGGTGTATGAGATGTGATAAGATGTGATAAGATGCATATGAGATGAGTTAGGATGTGATAAGATGAGTTAAGATGTGATAAGATGTGTATGGGATGAGGTAAGAAGTATATGTGATGGGATAAGATGTATATGGTTGTGATAGGGCGAGAATGGATGTGATGTAAAAGAATAGATGTGAAGGCATATGTGGTTATATGAATGTGGATATGGATGCATGGGTGTGAATGTGGATGTGGATGTATGGATGTGAATGTGGATTTAGATGTGGATGTAGGCATGTAGATGTGGATGTATGAATGTGGATGTGTATGTATGAATGTGAATGTGGATGTAGATGTGGATGTATGAATGTGGATGTGGATGTATGGATGTGAATGTGGATGTGGATGTATGGATGTGAATGTGGATGAAGATTGGATGTATGCATGTAGATGTGGATGTATGAATGTGGATGTGTATGTATGAATGTGAATGTGGATGTGGATGTGGATGTGGATGTGGATGTGGATGTATGGATGTAGATATGGATGTGGATGTATGTATGTGGATGTGGATGTATGAATGAGGATGTGAAAATGGATGTATGCATGTAGATGTGGATGTATGGATGTAAATGTGGATGTGGATGTGGATGTATGGATGTGGATATGGATGTGTATGTATGAATGTAGATATGGGATTGGATGTATGATGTGGATGTACGAACATGGATGTGTATGTAGAATAATGAATGTGAATGTGTATGTGAAATAATGTGTCATCGATATGAGTGAATGGATGAGAATGAGTACACATATGAGTGAATGGATGAGAATGAGTACACATATGAATGGAATGTGGAATAAGTAATGTAGACTGAGGAGGGATAATGTGGAAAGACGAGAGTTCGATATAGAAACTGTATTTTGTGACTTGTTTGTAAATGACTATTTTATGTCGAGAATGCTGGGGAAGCATTTTGACCGTCTTGTGGATTAAGGTCATGGAGACCTAACTGAGAAAGTTGCAATTGCTGACAGAGAGTCAATGGAGGACGTCTCGCGTAGCAAGGTCGACCGAGGTCTTGACCAGCTCGGTTCGATTTAAATGGTGAGCTTTCGATACGGTGGATGAGAGACCAAGGAAGTGGCCTATGAGTGAAGCGCTACATCACCTGCGACGACGAAGGATCCTAGAGGGTGCTGACCATACGGTGCTCGGGCTCTGGGTCGCCGAAGATACCCACACGTGCGTCGTGGAAGATATTGGAATAAGGAGTAAGAGTTGTTTTCTGAAACTGGGCATGGATCTCGTTGATTGACCTTGCTGGTCCTCAACGGATGAGTCCATGGCTCTTTTATATGGATCTGTTGGTTGATCTTGCTGATCTTCCACGGAGATTCCATTTTGTTATGCGAATATATTGCCGGTTACTATGAGCTAGGAACTATCGAAAGGGCCCGTGAGTGAACAAGTGGTGAGCGTTCTGGTTGCCAATGATGCCATAAGTACACCGATGAATGAATGATTAGAAATATGGATTCAACCAGAGATTTTGAGGATAGTGATCAATGACATAATGGTTTCATTAAAGGATTGTTTTAAAGTTAGCTGATGCTGAGAAAAAGGCAATTTCATATTGGGTGCGTAAGTGGTGTGACTAGTTTTATGTCTGCATGAACTTCCGGCTAGGGGACCTAGGAACTCTTTTCCTTGGTACTCGGGAAAAAACCTAACCAAATTCCTAATTGGATCCCATCACTACAGTGGTTGGGCGGTTAACCCATGGGACTAGATGGGGTTAGGCTGGACTGATGGATCCATAAATCGAGACTCAAATTCTGTTATTACGATAGATAAAGTGAATGGCAGCTAAACGATGGGACTCTTCACACTACAAAAGAATATCAAGGCTCATAGGCTTAGGGTTTTCTAACCCTTAGGATAGTAATTGTTCTATGGATAGGAATCAACGGCTGTGCCACTTGATGGGGAAAAAAGCGTTGATCCCAATGATCCAAGTGTAAGTTTCTTCCTTGATCTGACCGAGTATCTTTATAGGTGCAGTCGAATCAGCTTGATCAGTAATGGTCTTGACTACGTTAGAGTAAACAGTTATCCTAGTGGAATCGCCCATGCTTTCCGGGTAAAGGAAGTTTTTCCGGGTTCGGTTTTGGAAAAACTGACGGATTAGTCTCTTGTTCGGATATCCTTGGGCCAGGCCCCGAGTGTGGGACCCCTGCCCGCGCAAGACGTGCTACTTCCGCTGCTAGCATCTCGAATCCATTGCGTGAAGGAGACAGGGATTTCACATATACACCCAATATGAGATTGCCTGTTTCACAAATTTAGCTCTCTTTAAAACAATCTTTTAATGAAACCATAGAATCACTGATCATAATGCCCCAAAAAAACTGGTTGAATTCCAATTTCCATTCATTCCTTCATCGATGTACCAATGGCATCATTGGCAACTAGAACGCTCACCACCTGTCCACTCAGGGGCCTTTTCAATAGTTCCTAGCTCATAGTACCCAAAAATATATTCACTTATGAAAACCCAGATGGACTTTCCATTAAAGACCAGCAAGATCAACCAACAGATCCATAAAAAAGAGCCATCGACTCATCCATTGGGACTAGCAAGGTCAATCAACCAGATCCATGCCCGAATTCAGAAAACAACTCTAACACCTTGTTCCATTTTTCTTCCTCGATGCATGCGTGGGTATCTTCGGCGACCCCAGAGCCCGAACACAGTATGGTCAGCACCCTCTAGGATCATTCGTAGGTCACCTAGCGCTTCACTCATATGCTACTTCCTTGGTCCCTCATCCACCGTACGAAAAGCTCACCATTTAAATTGAATCGAGGCTAGTCAAAACCTCGTCTAACCTTGCTACGTGAGAGATGTCCTCCGTTGACTCCCCGTCAGCTGTTGCAACTTTAACACTTTGGTCTCCCCACCCCACGACCTCATTCACAAGATGGTCAAAATGCTTTCCCAGCATTCTTGACATAAAACAATCATTTAAAAACAAGTCATAAATAGAGTTTCTAACAAACTCTCATCTTTTCACATTGTTCCATATCATTTATCGTTATTCCACATTCTTCTAAATCAATTCGCTTTGCTTAATCCACATCCAATCATATGTATTCCAATCGTCCTTCATCCATTCTCATCCAATCACATTGTATTACATCCCATCACATATATCCACATCATATCTCATCCATTCTCATCTACCTATATCCACATCACATCACCACATCCATTCACATCACATCACCACATCCATTCACATCACATCTCATCTATTCCCAACTACCCCGATCCACATCACATCCATTCACATCACATCTCATTCATTCACATCTATCTTGATTCACATCACATCACATCACATCTCATTCATTCACATCTATCCCGATTCACATCACATCCATTCACATCACATCACATCCCATCCATTCACATCACATCACATCACATCTCACCCATTCACATCTATCCCGATTCATATCATATTCACATCTATTTACATCACGTCACATTCACATCCATTCACATCTCATCGCATCTATTCACAATCATTGCATTCCCATTCCATCACATACATTCTATCCACATTATATCACATCCATATCCATCCATATCTCATCACATCCATACACATTCCATCTCATTCATCCACATCCATCTAGTCATCCACATCCATCCATACATTCACATTCACATCCACATATATTCACATCACATCTCATTTCATCCATATCTCATCACATTCATATCCACATCCACATTCATTTACATCACATCACCATCCATTCACATCTATCTGATTCACATCACATCCCATCCATCCATTCATTCACATCTATCTGATTCACATCACATCTATTCACATCACATCCCATCCATCCATTCATTCACATCTATCTGATTCACATCACATCTCATCACATCTATTTACCTCACATCTCTTCACATCTATTCACATCACATCCATCCATCCATTCATTCACATTTATCTGATTCACATCACATCTATTCACCTCACATCACATCTATTCACCTCACATCTATTCATAGAATTTAAGAGAATTCTAATTTTGATAAAATAATTCCTTTATGCATCTTTCTATGCATAAAAATCAATTTTAATGAGAATAACACTTTTGAAATAAAAATAATTCCTTTATGCATCTTTTTATGCATAAAAATCAATTTTAATGAGAATAACACTTTTGAAATAAAAATAATTCCTTTATGCATCTTTCTAGGCATAAAAATCAATTTTAATGAGAATAACACTTTTGAAATAAAAATAATTCCTTTATGCATCTTTCTATTCATAAAAATAATTAATATCAGTGATATCCATGCATATTCATAGGTGAACATGTACATGGAGTAATCAGAATATTTCTTTTAGATGCAAAAATGGTGGGAATTACTCTTTTGAAATAACATAAAAATAAACTTTTTTTTCCACAAAATTTTGGAAAATTTTACCATAACCTCCTTTGTATGGCTAACCATTTCTCATTTTTATCATTCTTCAATTGGCTTAAATTAACCCAAATTAGATTCATAGAACTCTAATCTACATAATTTTCTAAATTTAAGAGAGTAAACAATAAGAGTTTAATTAATCCTTTAGTTAATCTTTCTAGGATTAAGAAAGGCTGGAATGTAAAGAAGAGAAGGGGGTGGCCTTTTCATCAAGGCATAGCATTTGAATTTAATTCAATTTGCTGCAAAACATAAAAATCAAGAAAACTATAGATTTAAAATTAAACAAGTAAGAAAATTAACTTACATAGAACTTGTAAGCTCTCCTTTGGCTTGAGGGATTGAGGGTTCTACTCTTGTTTAAAGCAAGAGTGGCCACCAATTCACTTTGGAGAGGATTAGGCCAAAAATAATTGAGTTATTAAAAAATTCAATGTAAATGGCTCAAGATAGGAGCAGAGTAACAGTGCATAACCAACATTAAGCTTTTACAAAGGGGGAGGCTTCTATTTATAGGAAAAAGTGAGCCTCTAACCAAGTAAACTGATTCTAGAATTTTTCGGATTAGTTTGGTCAATTTTTGGCCATTTTGGGGTTTGTTCAGCTTACTTACAAATACAATCCTTTTTATGTCGTGTGCAAGCAAGGGCAAGGTACCCACTAAATACAAGTGGTCAAAAACATTCATGACTTTTCCACATAAGCCGATAATTGCCCGCTATTTTAGGGTGTAGGAGAGAGATACAAAAAAAATACAATGTGTGCCTTGCATGGCCATTCCATGCCAAATCATGGGCATTAGACATCGAGCTTCACTCGACCCAAATAAGTCCATGTGGGAATGCTAATTAATGTGGTGGGTGATGCCTATGGGTGTGATTGCACTTTTCCTGCTTGTTTTACAATGCAATTATATTAACCATGTGAATGGCAGCTAAACGATGGGACTCTTCACACTACAAAAGAATATCAAGGCTCATAGGCTTAGGGTTTTCTAACCCTTAACACAAAATACATTTTGTGGATCATCTAATGCGCTGCAGCAGATCAGTCACCGTGTCTTCTTTTGCAAGTTGCATTACACGTCATTATCGTCAACATTGCCTGCACTTGCACCACGACACCTCTGCAACAATTGGGACCCATTTTCTGCCAGTCATCTTCCTACACTACCACAGGGCCCACTATCTCATTTCTGCCATAGCCATAGCTTCCTTGCAGCTTCCACCGTCCTCACTCGCTTCTTCTCGACTGCTGCTGTAGGTTTCATGGTGGCGACATTGAACTTTCATGGCGACATTGAATGCAACTACTGCTGGTCTACACTTGAGCTTGCTCAAGCTTCCAATTTTCTTGCGACTTGCTGAAGGCATTCGCCTGCCTCCTCTCAACTACGCTCGTTACCACTGATTTCCTTCCTGGGCTTTAATGTAGATGAGTCATACATTTTACGCTTCTACATGCTTTTGTGTATTGCTCACTACCATAGCTGTCTGCTATAGCCTAGCCACCTTATCTTTTCCTTAGAGCCTCCATGCTATAGATTTCACCTTTTCTTCACATTGTGCCATGGCTTGCATCTGCTACTGTCACATTGTAGATCTTTCATATGCCCTGCACTTTCTTCAGCCTCTTTACCTCTAGGCTCTTTGCTACTCCTCTCTGCTGAGCTTTCATTTTTGGAGCTTCATGTTGCGTTGTTTTTGTGTTGACTCTTGAGGATATGGGCTACTATCTATGTAGCAGCTCCTCTCCTATACGCTACGATGAGGTTGTTGTGCTGCCAGTTTGCTCATCATACGTCTTCCTTCATGAATTTTCCTTGAGATTCTGTGCTGTAAACAAACTTTTGTAGCTGCTGTTTGCTGCTTGCTATAGTCGTTTCTGGTTTGCTGATGCTACTTCTTACTGTTTGTTGGCTTCTACTTCCTCTTTTTTTTACTATAGATGTCATGGAACCCTTCAATTTGGATGTCTCTCCTTTATCTTCCCCTTCTTGGATGTGCCCAATGGTTATAACAACATAAGTGCTGGTAGTTTTCGCCTCTCCTTGTTGTTGACTGGTATGAGAATTGGCTATGCTGGGACCCTATCTCCGCTCTCTATGCCCAAATTCTCCATTATGAGCTCCCTTCATGGAGCTCCATATTGTGCGTGCTTCTTTTGCATACACCATCTTCAAGGGCACTTTAACTTCATGGATTTCTAGCAAGAAACCCGAGGTGCCAACCACGTGACAGCTCCAATGTCTTTCACTAATCATGCCCACCGTCTATGAGCATGTCACTGTGCATCTTCTTCTTGATGCACACACATGAACTTCCCCTCTAGTTCACCTTTTTCTTGCTACTATTTGACAAGCAGGCACCTTCCAAGATTCATGGAATACACAAATCCCATACATAGTAGCAGCCCTTCACAAACATGAACATTCTTCCATGCTCGAACACTAAATTAGAGGCAAAATCACCAAAATACCTTCACAAATCTCCTTGGCAGCTTCTCCTTGATGACACCGAAGACTCCATAGCCTTCATACTTGCTCAAATCTCCATTTTCAGCTTCCATGATGATGATGAGCAAGCTCTCCATGTTGCAAAACTCCCATTTGCAACTCTCTTGGGCAGCTTCTATGATCTCCAAATCTCCATGAACATAATCTCTCTCCAAATGCAAAACTAATGACAATGAGTGTGCTAATTTTTTTTATAATAAACTGAAAATAATGCTTAATCAAGGAAACACACAAACAAGCTAATATACATAATAATCACCATGACCAAGAGCCCACCCAAGATCTGATACCATGTTAACAATAAAAAATGGGATTGATCATGGTGAAGGACATAGATTAAGCATAAGATTAAGGTGGGTCATACCACACTAAAAACTCCATGACAAGAGAGAGAGAGAGAGATTGCACACTCAACACTAGATCTCTATTCTATTGCATATCACAATGAACCATACAATGATATAGGCCCTCTAGCCTTATCCCACTTTACACATCATCATCCATGTGGCAATGCCTTTTCCACTCTTTTGGTCAACACTCACACACCATTCAATATTACATGTGGCATTCCTATCTTGCCACAATATCTTGCACCTCTAGGGTGCTTTCCCACATACACACAACACCACGATTACATCTTTCAACACCCCCTCTTAATCAAGGTGTTCCACAACTCACCCATCACCCATATCAATGTAACATTGCACAACCACAATCGCTACCTCTGAACAAGGTATGGATCTAAAGCTTGTCCTCATATGGGTATCTGTGAGTATTGTGCTCTTGGCAAGCATCATCGACAACCTTTTCATATCTCTACCTCTACACATTCACATGCCCTTTTAGATCTCATTCATATGGATATTTGTGGACCTTTTCCTCCCTTGAAATCTCACTATTGTTATTTCATTACCTTTATTGATGATTATACTCATTTTACATATGTTTTTCTTTTGAGGCATAAGTCTGAAGCCTTATCCATATTCAAGCAATATCAAAAAGTAGTTGAACTTCATACTGGTCGCTCTAACAAGACTCTCCGTAGTGACAACGGTGGAGAATATATTTTAAATCTCCTCGATGACTATTGTATTGAATAAGGAATTCATCATGAGTTCACTGTTTCATATTTTCCTCGACAAAATGGCATTGCAGAAGCGTAAGAATCAAACTATTATTAATGCTATAAGATGTATGCTTATTCATTATAGATTATCCAAGAGCTTTTGGGCTGAAGCAGTTAATACAGTAGTCTTTGTTCAAAATCATCTTCCCACAATTGCACCTGTTGGGTAAGATTCCCATTACAATTTGGACAGGGAAAAATCCTTTTGTATCATATTTTTGCACCTTTGGATGTATTGATTATATTCACGTGCCAAAAGAAACGCAAAAAAAAGTTGGATCCTCTTGGTTTGAAAGTTATATTTATTGGATATTCTAATAATTCTAAAGGATATAACTTTTATGATCCTACTTCTCAAAAATTCATCATCAGTCCTGATGCTCTATTCAATGAATGTTTGATGGGAGTACATGGTCTCGGGGGGTGCACTACTATAAAACCCTTGGTATTACGTGCGTTCATGAGCTATTTAAAAAACCCCTTAACTAAAATTTTTCCCCCAATAAAACAACCCCTCTTTACTTATGAACTAACGAGTTGAATTAAAAAACCCCTTCTGTTATTGTAATTTTGTTAATTTTTCTCAATGTATCTAATTAAAAAACTCCTCCTGTTGAACTCACGTGGTACACTAACATTTTTTTAGGTGAACCCCCCAAGTACATGGTCTAGTAAGGATTCTAATGATACACAATCCTTACTCATTGCTTTTCCTTTTCTGTTTGATAATCATTGTATCTCTCAAGATGTTGTGCATCCTTCTTCTCCTATGAAGGATTTTGAAGACCCTATAAAGGATTCTAGTGATAATCTTGATATATACATTGATCTTGCCATTTGATATTGAACATGGTTCAAATCATTTCTATGATGACAGTTTTGATGATGCTATGAATGTTCATGAAGATCCGGAAACTTATATAGAAGATATCTCTTCTCCACAAAAGGATCACTAGCAGGAGGCTATGCAAGCCGAATATGATTCTTTGATTTTCAAAGGTACATGGGTTCTTACTGATTTGCCTCCTGATCAAGTTCCTATTAAGTGCAAATGGGTATATAAAACAAAGACAAGGGCTGATGGATCTTTTGATAAGTTCAAAGCTCGTTTGGTTGCAAAAGGATACTCACAAGTTGTAGGTGTTGATTATCATGATACATTTTCCCCTGTTGTTTGCATAACTAGCATACGTGTCCTTTTGGCATTTGCCACTCATTTTGATTTAGAGATTCATCAGATGGATGTGAAAACTGCTTTTCTTAATGGTGATCTCAAAGAAGAGATTTTTATGGAACAACGAGAAGGATTTTCAATTCCTGGCGTGTCATCTTCAACGCACTCTTTATGGTTTAAAGCAGGCATCACGTTCTTAGTATATAAAAATTAATCTCTTCCTCACATCAAAAGGGTTTATCTCTTGTATCTCTGATCCTAATATATACGTCAAGCGCGAAGGTATTCTATTTGTTATTCTTGCTCTATACATCGATGATACCATACTTGTTTCCAATAATCTTGACTTAATGCAACTCATTTTGTCATTGGATTTTGAGATGGTGGATCTTGGTGAGATTCACTCTTGTCTTGGTATTCAAATTCAGGCTATCGCCAGAAAGGTATCTAGTTTCTTCATCAATCAAAATTCATTGACGATATTATTGAAAAGTTTGGTCTAGTCAATGCTTATTTTGCAAATACTCCACGTCTTGTAAGCTCCACCAAGTATATAGCTATACGACTCATGAGACGAAGGATTAGCCCCACATTAACCTTATGCTAATCTCATTGGCTTTTTATAATTTGTTAGCTTAAACACCATACCAAATATTCTCTTTGTGGTTAATTTCTTGGGACAACATCTTACTTCTCCTTCTGTTGGGCATTGGCAAACATGTTCTTAAATATTTGAGAGGCACTAAAGACTTTGGACTCTTCTATTGCCGCCGCGAACAAGAATCCTCTCCCTCGGATTCTTTATGTCTTCTTGGTTATTTAGATGCTAACTGGGCAAGTTCTCACTCGTCTATGCGATCTACAAGTGGAAATTGTTTCTTTGTTAATGGTTGCTTAATTTCTCGGGCTAGCAAGAAATAATGTTGTGTTATAGTCTCTACAACCAAATTTGAGTATGTAACTCCATCTTTAGCAGCTCATGAATTGGTATGGCTTCATCAATTACTTGCTGATCTCGGACATCCATTATCGTCAAGTACTTCACTTAGATGTGACAATCAAACTGACATTAGTCTTGCTGCTAAGGATTATGTTCTACATAGAAAATCCAAGCATATTGCTATTCATTATCTTTATTTGACATGAAGTGAAGAAAGGATCAATAATGATTGAGCATTTCCCCACAGGTCAGATGATTGCAGATATATCCACCAAGGATCAATAATGATTGAGCATTTCCCCACACATCAGATGATTGCAGATATATTCACCAAAGGACTGAGTGAAGCTCGATTTACATCATTACGTGGAGAACTTGGAGTTGTTGTAGCTTCATGCTTTGGAGATTAATACTTTTCACACTCACACCCTAAATAATTAAACTTGTACAAAATGTATTTTTATATCCTTGTAGATACTCTTTCACATTACACACATTGATCTTTTGCATATGATATGTATGTATAGGGGCTCGGGTTTTTCCCTTGTACTCCTCCCCAAGGGTTTTTTCACTCGTGGCTAGACACCTTTGTTTGAGTGGTGGGGGTGTTGGAACTATATATATCACACCCTAACTTGACCTAGATCTCACCTATATATACAAAATCATAATCAATATGAACTAGTAGGAACATAGACATAATCATCAAAATGAGATAGTGATTCTTAGTTCCTCATTTGATTCATTGAAGCAACATTCATCATTTAAAGAATTTGGCCTTCGATGATGTCCCTTTGTGTGGCAGGATTCTTGTCAAATGTTGTTAAGTAGGACCTATTCCTGCATGCTTCTTCCCATGTTCTTTTTTATGTTTTTTTTTGTATATTTAAGTGCTCTTCTGAAGTAGATATTCATAAGGTAGAAGAAGTGAGTCATATAGACTCTTATTGAACTGCTCTATGTTGAAGTAGCCACTTGTTGGCAAGGATTTCAAGAATTACGTCAACCTGCAAAGCCAATATAGATATCTTCACTAAGGATTGAAGATCATTCATTTGTGAAGGTGGTAGCGTCATTTAGAGAGGTTTGTAATTTGAAGAAAAATTCCAGGCAATGGGTTGTACCATTGACCAAGCTTTCACCCTATACCTAGATATTTGTCAATGGTGAGGCTTTGGTGCGATATGGGTCAACTAGGGCATGACATATGAGTAATCGGTTCTTGTGCACTCATGCTTCACATCCAAAGGGGTGACAAGAGCATTGTGAGTTTGTCTGTGATGTGCTCATAAGTCTATGTTATGCAAACATGGGAATTGATTCTTGAATTTCTGGCTCAAATGTTGTCGAGGCAATAGGTAAGATTGCTGGTTGGTTACCATTTGGATTGTTTGAACACACAAGCTCTTGTGTAGGTGTTGAATGCATGAGAGTGGTTGACTGACTTGCTTGGTGTTACGCGAGTCTCGATTCTTGTCAAACTTTAGGTGAAGCTGTTGGGGTTGAAGTTGGTTGTGAGGTTTTCTTCAGTACATTGCTCGATTTTGGCAACCATATGGTGGGATTACCATCATAGTATCCTTATTGTTGAAGCACATGCACAGGCACCCATCTTTGATGAACATTATAAATTGGTGTGGTTGATGTGTTCGGTGATGAGGTTTTCTTCTGTATGCAAGCTTAGGGGGCTTTGTGATGTGCATGGAAATCCAAGCATTGGTATTTCCTTGGTAGTACCCTTGTGCTTGTAGTAATCGTTTTGGTACCCACACTTGTTGACTTGGTGGAGTTCTTTAAGAAACTCGCATAGGTTTTTGGACAGTGTTGTGGAGTACTTTGATTTTTCCTTGGCCTTTGACTACTACGTTAAGGAAGAGGCTTTGACTGTTGAGGCACCCTAATTTGATTGGTGCCTTCATATAGTAGCCTTGATCTACAAGTAGCCGCTTCTCCGCCTACATCTTGATACCATTAAGATACCTTGACTTTGGTTGTCTTGGTGGAGTTTTCTTTTTGGTTGATGCAGAAGGTTTGGGGCCTTCCTTCACATTGGTTAGCACACTGAGGCTACAGGCTTGGTGGACTCATGTGCATTGTTAATGATGATGAGGCTCGAGTCTCTTGTAGGTGGCTATTGATGATGAGGCTTTCCAGAATGCGGTTGTCTCCTTTGGTGGGGTTTGTCAATGAGGAGGCATAGGCTCTGGGGCTTTCCCTTTGAGTTCCTTATTAGATATAGATGGTTTCATTGTGGGAACTTCTTCCAAGAATAGCTGTTGATTGCAAGGTATTGGTATCTAACTTCATTGGTGAGGATGGGGTTGAAGGAGTAGATGCTTTATCAGAGTCAGTCGTTTACGTAAATGATAGGTCATTGTGTAGAAGGGCTTCTGTGTGGTGGGAAGAGGCTTTCTGTGTGGTGAGAAGAGGCTTGTAACCTTTTACATTTAGCATCATAGAAATTCATTAAAGCTGGATCCTCTTCCTTACAATATGATATTGTCAACTTTTTGTCGTTGACCATCATGATGACTCTATCACTCGCAAAGCACAGTGGTGCTTGGAAAGCAATAGTCCATTTATGCCCCAAGATCAAATCTTCTTCCAACACATAATCAATCACAAAAAACTTCCAAGTAAGGGGGTTAGTTTCATCTCGGGGTGAAAGGTGATATTAAAATATAAATTTGTCCCCACCAACCCATAGAACAAGGTCCTTGTCCACTATCTACCCACAAAATCCCCACCAAGTCGCATAGTGTAGATATATACATTACATGTATGACCAGCCTTATATACCACCCATTTTATTTGAAGGGTGGATATAACTACAATAGGCCCTAAATAATAAGGACTCCCAATCACCTCCAAGGAGCGACCAAAATTATCATGGAAATTCAACATGTGCTCCTTGTTGTAGATACTCCCGCGTGATCATACAATCATGAGTGGTCTAGAATAATATCCACCTCATCCAAATGTGACACCTTGAACGTGCAACATTTCAAAAACTTCCCAAAAGCCCACAGGAATCCTCTAAGGTCTTCACAACCCAAATTTGTTCAATTAATTTTGCTTTCCTCTCATGGAAATGGCTAGGACTACACAGTCTGTGTTCACTACCACACGATCTCTAATTATATCCTAAGGCTCCTTCAGCAAAGACTAGGGACACCAAATGTACATGAATCATCCCTCGGCATATCGTTGTATCATGCCAGGCCAAGGACTACTTAGATCCTTCTAGACTGGGTAAGTGAAGAAGAGTTATGGTATTGGTGGGATGGAGAGGGGGACTAGATGGTGCTGGTGTCGTAGATATTAGTTGTGAGATCCCTGTTCCCACCGCGCAACCGATTCGGGTACTAGCAGCGGAAGTAGCACTTCTAGCGCGAGGCAGGGTCCCACACTCGGGGCCTCGTCCACAAATATCCGGACAAGAGACTAATCCGTCGGTTTTTCCAAAACCGAACCCGGAAAAACTTTCGTTACCCGGAAAGCACGGGCGATTCCACCAGGATAACTTTTTACTCTAACGTAGTCAAGATCATTACTGATCACGCTGATCCGACTGCATCTATAAAGATACTCGATCGGATCAAGGAAGAAACTTGCACTTCGATCATTGGGATCAATGCTTTTTTCCCCATCAAGAGGCACAGCCGTTGATTCTTATCCATAGAACAATTACTATCCGGGATTTACTTTATCTATCGTAATAACAGAAATTAAGTTTCGATTTAAGGATCTCCATCAGTCCAGCCTAACCCCATCCGATCCCATGGGTTAGCCAATCACCCAACCACTGTAGTGATGGGATCCAATTTTGAATTTGGTTAGGTTTTGTCCCAGGTACCAAGGAAAAGAGTTCCAAGGCCCCCTAGCCGGAAGTTCATGCAAACATAAAACTAGTCACACCACTTACACACCCAATATGAAATTGCCTTTTTCTCAGTATCAACTAGCTTTAAAACAATCCTTTAATAAAACCATTACGTCACTGATGACAATTCTCAAAGTCTCTGGTTGAATCCTTATTTCCAGTCATTCATTCATCGGTATACTTATGGCATCATTGGCAACCAGAACGCTCACCATCTGTTCACTCAGGGGCCTTTTCCATAGTTCCTAGCTCATAGTAACCGGCAATATATTCATATAATAGAATGGAATCTCCGTGCAAGATCAGCAAGATCAACCCACAGATCCATATAAAAGAGCCATAGACTCATCCGTTGATGACCAGCAAGGTCAATCAACCAGATCCATGCCCGGTTTCAGAAAACAACTCTTATTTCTTGTTCCAATATCTTCCACGACGCACGTGTGGGTATCTTCGGCGACCCAGAGCCCGAGCACCGTATGGTCAGCACCCTCTAGGATCCTTCGCAGGTGACCTAGCGCTTCACTCATAGGCCGCTTCCTTGGTCCCTCATCCACCGTACCGGAAGCTCACCATTTAAATCAAACCGAGGCTGGTCAAGACCTCGGCCGACCTTGCTACGCGAGACGTCCTCCATTGACTCTCCGTCTCATCAGCAGTTGCAACTTTATCAGTTAGGTCTCCAAGACTATAATCTACAAGACGATCAAAATGCTTCCCCAGCATTCTTGACATAAAACAGTCATTTACAAACAGTCACAAAATACAGTTTCTATATCGAACTCTCGTCTTTCCACATTATCCTTCCTCAGTCCACATTACTTATTCCACATTCTATTCAATGGGTACTCATTCTCATCCATTCCCTCATATCGATGACACATTAATTCACATACACATTCTCATTCATTATTCTACATACACATCCGTGTTCGTACATCCACATCATACATCCAATCCCATATCTGCATGTATACATCCACATCCACATTCTCATTCATATCCATACATCTACATCTACATGCATACATCCACATCTCCATGTATACATCCACATCCACATTCACATTCACATCCATACATCTACATCTACATGCATACATCCACATCTCCATGTATGCATCCACATCCACATCCACATTCACATTCACATCCATACATCTACATCTACATGCATACATCCACATCTCCATGTATACATCCACATCCACATTCTCATTCACATCCATACATCTACATCTACATGCATACATCCACATTTCCATGTATACATCCACATCCACATTCACATTCACATCCATACATCTACATTTACATGCATACATCCACATCTCCATGTATACACCCATATCTACATTCTCATTCACATCCATACATCTACATCTACATGCATACATCCACATTTCCATGTATACATCCACATCTACATTCTCATTCACATCCATACATCTACATCTACATGCATACATCCACATTTCCATGTATACATCCACATCCACATTCACATTCACATCCATACATCTACATCTACATGCATACATCCACATTTCCATGTATACATGCACATCCACATTCACATTCACATCCATATATCTCCACGTTTTCGTGTATACATCCACATCCACATTCACATTCACATCCATACATCTACATTTACATGCATACATCCACATTTCCATGTATACATCCACATCTACATTCTCATTCACATCCACACATCTACATCTACACGCATACATCCACATTTCCATGTATACATCCACATCCACATTCTTATTCACATCCATACATCTACATCTACATGCATACATCCACATTTCTTGTATACACATCTACATTCTCATTCACATCCATACATCTACATCTACATGCATACATCCACATCTCCATGTATACATCCACATCTACATTCTCATTCACATCCATACATCTACATCTACATGCACACATCCACATTTCCATGTATACATCCACATCTACATTCTCATTCACATCCATACATCTACATCTACATGCATACATCCACATTTCCATGTATACATCCACATCCACATTCACATTCACATCCATACATCTACATCTACATGCATACATCCATATTTTCATGTATACATCCACATCCACATTCACATTCACATTCATACATCTACATTTACATGCATACATCCACATCTCCATGTATACATCCACATCTACATTCTCATTCACATCTATACATCTACATCTACATGCATACATCCATTCATACACATCCACATTCACATCTATACATCCACATCCACATTCATACATCCATACATACCCATCCACTTTCACATCCATACATCCATACTCATGCATCCACATCTACATGCATACATCCATACATACACACCCACATTCACATCCATACATCCACATCCACATTTCACATCCATACATCCATACTCATGCATCCACATCCACATCCACATCCATATTTGTTAAGATTCTAGAAATGGGATTGATCATGGTGAAGGACATAGATTAAGCATAAGATTAAGGTGGATTAAACCACACTAAAAACTCCATGACTAGAGAGAGAGAGATTGCACACTCAACACTATTCCCTTGTATTGCATTCTCCATGAACCATACAATGATATAGGCTTTCTAGCCTTATCCCACTTTACATGTCATCATCCATGTGGCAACTCCTTTTCCACTCTTTTAGTCAACACTCACACACCATACAATATTACATGTGGCATTCCATCTCACCACAATATCTTGCACTTCTAGAGTGCTTTCCCACATACACACAACACCGCGATTATATCTCTCAACACCCCCTCTTAATCGAGGTGTTCCACAACTCACCCATCATCCATCACCCATATCAATGTAGCATTGCACAACCACAATCGTTACCTCTCAACAATATTCTCACCCTATCACAACCCATATACATCTTATCCCATCATATACACTTCTTACCTCATCCCATACACATCTTATCACTTCTTAACTCATCTTATCACATCCTAACTCATCTCATATGCATCTTATCACATCTTATCATTTTCCATATCTATTTATAGAATACAAGAGAATTCTCATATTTGATATAAGATTTCTTTACGCATCTATTTATGCATAAATTCCGTTTAAGGATGACTAACATTTTCGAATAAAATCAATCTTTTATGCATCTTCCTATGCATAAATTCCATTTAGTAGGAATTACACTTTTAGAATAAAATATTCATCTTTTATGCATACCTCTATGCATGAATTTCAATTATGCTAAAAGTAACACTTTTATAATAAAATAATCATCTTTTAGGCATACCTCTATGCATGAAATTCAATTATGCTAAAAATAACACTTTTATAATAAAATAATCATCTTTTATGCATACCTCTATGCATGAATTTCAATTATGCTAAAAAGAACACTTTTATAATAAAATAATCATCTTTTATGCATACCTCTATGCATGAAATTCAATTATGCTAAGAATAAGACTTTTATAATAAAATAATCATCTTTTATGCATACCTCTATGCATGAAATTTAATTATGCTAAAAATAACACTTTTATAATAAAATAATCATCCTTTATGCATACCTCTATGCATGAAATTCAATAACAACAAAATAATCATTTTTTATGCATACCTCTATGCATGAAATTCAATTATGCTAAAAATAACACTTTTATAATTAAATAATCATCTTTTATGCATACCTCTATGCATGAAATTCAATTATGCTAAAAATAACACTTTTATAATAAAGTAATCATCTTTTATGCATACCTCTATGCATGAAATTCAATTATGCTAAAAATAACACTTTTATAATAAAATAATCATCTTTTATGGATACCTCTATGCATGAAATTCATTTATGCTAAAAATAACACTTTTATAATAAAATATTCATCTTTTATGCATACCTCTATGCATGAAATTCAATTATGCTAAAAAAACACATTTATAATAAAATAATCATCTTTTATGCATACCTCTATGCATGAATTTAAATAATGCTAAAAATAACACTTTTATAATAAAATAATCATCTTTTATGCATACCTCTATGCATGAAATTCAATTATGCTAAGAATAACACTGTTATAATAAAATAATCATCTTTTATGCATATCTCTATGCATGAAATTCAATTATGCTAAAAATAACACTTTTATAATAAAATAATCATCTTTTATGCATACCTCTATGCATGAAATTCAATAACAATAAAATAATCATCTTTTATGTATACCTCTATGCACGAAATTCAATTATGCTAAAAATAACACTTTTATAATAAAATAATCATCTTTTATGCATACCTCTATGCATGAAAATCAATTATACTAAAAATAACACTTTTATAATAAAATAATCATCTTTTATGCATACCTCTATGCATGAAATTCAATTATGCTAAAAATAACACTTTTATAATAAAATAATCATCTTTTATGCATACCTCTATGCATGAAATTCAATTATGCTAAAAATAACACTTTTATCATAAAATAATCATCTTTTATGCATACCTCTATGCATGAAATTCAATTATGCTAAGAATAACACTTTTATATTAAAATAATCATCTTTTATGCATACCTCTATGCATGAAATTCAATTATGCTAAAAATAACACTTTTATAATAAAATAATCATCTTTTATGCATACCTCTATGCATGAAATTCAATTATGCTAAAAATAACACTCTTATAATAAAATAATAATCTTTTATGCATACCTCTATGCATGAAATTCAATTATGCTGAAAATAACACTCTTATAATAAAATAATCATCTTTTATGCATACTTCTATGCATGAAATTAAATTATGCTAAAAATAACACTCTTATAATAAAATAATCATCTTTTATGCATACCTCTATGCATGAAATTCAATTATGCTAAAAATAACACTTTTATAATAAAATAATCATCTTTTATGCATACCTCTATGCATGAAATTCAATTATGCTAAAAATAACACTTTTATAATAACATAATCATCTTTTATGCATACCTCTATGCATGAAATTCAATTATGCTAAAAATAAAACTTTTATAATAAAATAATCATCATTAAAAAAAACTTGACATTAATCAATTAACCATTCACCTATGTAAGATTCCTCCCCCAACCCCTTTTTGATGTCTAGCATATTCCCCTGTAATCAATTCCTTTTCTGAAATATAAGAGATCTTGTTTGTGGGCTGTTTTAACCTAGAGAGAGAAAATATTCTAGAGAGAGAATATTTAGATTTTGAATATTTTTGGATAGAAAAATATCTCACCTTATTAAAATAAGTTTCCCTCAAACAGAAATTCAAAAAGAATTTTCCAATGTGCAATTAGAATTAATTGGAAATAGGTATAAAGAACCTTAGTCTAAGGGTCTAGATTTTCAAAAATCTTTGGATTATGGTCCAATTAAGGTTCCTATGGGCCAATAGCATCAATCCATGTGTAGGGAGGAGATAAATTCAATTTGTAAAAGCAGATACCCAAAAATGAGTAAATGCTCACATAAGATGAAGAGTTGAAAATGTACAAGGTTTATTAGAAAAAAAACTATGAGCAATAAAATTTTGGCACATATGTAAGGAAGGGGAGTTCTTTAAAGAAGGTGCATATTTCACATAAGATGAAGAGTTGAAAATGTACAAGGTTTATTAGTAAAAAACTATGAGCAATAAAATTTTGACACATATGTAAGGAAGGGGAGTTCTTTAAAGAAGGTGCATATTTCACATAAGATGAAGAGTTGAAAATGTACAAGGTTTATTAGTAAAAAACTATGAGCAATAAAATAAATTTGACATATATGTAAGGAAGGGGAGTTCTTTAAAGAAGGTGCATATTTCACATAAGATGAAGAGTTGAAAATGTACAAGGTTTATCAGTAAAAAACTATGAGCAATAAAATAAATTTGACACATATGTAAGGAAGGGGAGTTCTTTAAAGAAGGTGCATATTTCACATAAGATGAAGAGTTGAAAATGTACAAGGTTTATTAGTAAAAAACTATGGGCAATAGAATTTTGACACATATGTAAGGAAGGGGAGTTCTTTAAAGAAGGTGCATATTTCACATAAGATGAAGAGTTGAAAATGTACAAGGTTTATTAGTAAAAAAAACTATGACCAATAGAATTTTGACACATATGTAAGGAAGGGGAGTTCTTTAAAGGAGGTGCATATTTCACATGCTTGAATGAGTTTTAAACTCAAAAATAATGTGATATTTTTATCTCTCATATCTCTTAAACCAAACCAAATCAAAATGGAACCAAATCGAATAAAAAAAAGTAACCAAACTAGGTCCAAATCTAGTCCAAATTCAACCAAACTGACTTGGAAAATTCTAGAATCAGTTTGTTTAGTTAGGAGCTCAAATTTTCCTATAAATAGAAGCCTTCCCTTGTTGAAAAAGTGTAGTGTCTTATGCATTGTTACTCTTTTCTACCTAAGCCAAGAACTGTGAATTCTTTAATAATTCACTAGTTTTTGATACTTCTCTCTTTCTTCAATCCCCATTGGTGGCTCCATCAACATACTAAACCAATTGATTGGTTGGGGGCCTCTACCGTGATCAAAGAATCAAGGAAATTATAAGATAAGTATAGTGAATTTTGATCTTTTCTATAATTTCTCAATGATTCTCTCTTCTCAACCCCTCTCAAGCTCTAGAAGCTTAATTGATATGGTTTTTGAAATGCTATTGAAGTTAATTCATTAATGATAGTAAAGAATTACATAAAATTCTATTTATATTTAATTCTAATGGTCTTTCTCTCTCTCACTTAAGAAATGGTCATACTCATGACCCTTTTCAATCAAAATGAAGCTTTTCATAAGGCTTTTCCTTAATTAAAGATTAAGCTATGCTTGAGACCAAATTAATGGTTTTTTTTCTATACTTTTAGTTTTTGTATATCGATGATTCAATCCATTATGGATTGATGATCCAATTAGAGACCATTCTAATTATTTTTTTAATGATAAACCTTATCCCTTAGAAAAAATTGAGACTTATCAGTCATAGTAGCGGAGCTATGGCAAAATTTTTATAGAAATTACGCATAAAATAATTTCATTCAAAGCATAAAAAGAGGACTTCCTACCATATTCTAGGAACTATCATCCTAGATTAATTAAAAGAATATTATTATGCATGGAGATATGGATGTTTGCATGTAGATGTAGAGGTATGGATGTGAGTGTCAATGTGGTGGTGGATGTATGCATGGAGATGTGGATGTATGCATGTAGAAGTAGATGTATAGATGAGGATGTGAATGGAGATGTGGATGTATGCATGTAGATGTAGATGTATAGATATAGATGTGGATGTGGAGGTGGATGTATGCATGTAGATGTAGATGTGGATGTGGAGGTGGAGGTGGATGTATGCATGGAGATGTGGATGTATAGATGTAGATGGGAATAGAGATATGGATGTATGCATGTAGATGTAGATGTAGATGTATAGATGTAGATGTGGATGTGGAGGTGGATGGATGCCTATAGATGTAGATGTATGGATGTAGATGTGGATGGATGCCTGTAGATGTAGATGTATGGATGTAGATATGAATGGAGATGTGGATGGATGCCTATAGATGTAGATGTATGGATGTAGATGTGGATGTATGCATGTAGAAGTAGATGTATAGATATAGATGTGGATGTGGAGGTGGATGTATACATGTAGATGTAGATGTGGATGTGGATGTGGAGGTGGATGTATGCATGGAGATGTGGATGTATGCATGTAGATGTAGATGTATAGATGTAGATGGGAATAGAGATATGGATGTATGCATGTAGATGTAGATGTATAGATGTAGATGTGGATGTGGAGGTGGATGGATGCCTGTAGATGTAGATGTATGGATATAGATGTGAATGGAGATGTGGATGTATGCATGTAGATGTAGATGTATAGATGTGGATGTGGATGTGGAGGTGGATGTATGCATGTAGATGTAGATGTGGATGTAGATGTGGAGGTGGATGTATGCATGTAGATGTAGATGTATAGATCTGGATGTGAATGTGGAGGTGGATGTATGCATGTAGATGTATGGAGGTGAACGTGGAGGTGGATGTATGCATGTAGATGTATGGAGGTGAATCGTGAATGTGAATGTGGATGTGGATGTATGCATAGAGATGTGGATGTATGTATGTAGATGTGAATGTACGCATATAGATGTGGATGTATGGATGTGAATATACGATATGTGATGTGAAGAAATCTGAAGTGATGAGATGGAAATGATGTGATGGGATGAGTATACATATAAATGGAATATGGTATAAGTAATGTAGATTGATGAGGGATAATGTGAAAAAATGAAAGTTTAAATAGAAATTGTATTTTAAACTGTTTGTAAATGCTGTTTGTAAATGCTGTTTGTAAATGACTGTTTTATGTCAAGAATGCTGGGGGAGCATTTTGACCATCTTGTGATTAAGGTCGTGGAGACCTAACTGATAAAGTTGCAACTGCTGACGGAGAGTCAATGAAGGACGTCTTGCGTAGCAAGGTCGGCCGAGGTCTTGACCAGCCTCGGTGTGATTAAAATGGTGAGCTTCCAGTACGGTGGATGAGGGGCCAAGGAAGCGGCCTATGAGTGAAGCGCTAGGTCACCTGCGAAGGATCCTAGAGGGTGCTAACTATACGGTGCTCGGGCTCTGGGTTGCCTAGGATACCCACGCGTGCGTCGAGGAAGATATTGGAACAAGAGTAGGAGTTGTTTTCTGAAATCGGGCATGGATCTGGTTGATTGACCTTGCTGGTCTTCAATGGATGAGTCCATGGCTCTTTATATGGATCTGTTGGTTGATCTTGCTGATTTTCAACAAGAGTCCATCTTGATAGGTGATTATATTGCCGTGTATTATGGGCTAGGGATTAGGAAACGGCCCCTGAGTGGACAGGTGGTGAGCGTCCTAGTTGCCAATGATGCCATAGACACTCTGATGAAGGAATGATGGAAAATTAAGAATCAACTGGATAAATTGGAAGATGGTGATCAGTGATACTATGGTTTTATTAAAGGATTGTTTTAAACTGGTTGAATCTGTGAAAAGGTAATTTCATATTGGGTGTGTGAGTGGTGTGACTAATTTTATTTTTGCATGAACATCCAGCTAGGGGGCCTTGGAACTCTTTTCCTTGGTACCCAGGACAAAACCTAACCAAATTCTTAACTGGATCCCATCACTACAGTGGTTGGGCGGTTGGCTAACCCATGGGATCGGATGGGGTTAGGTTGGACTGATGGATCCGTAAATCGAGACTCAACTTTTGTTTTTACGATAGATAAAATAAATCCCAGACAGTAACTGTTCTATGGATAGGAATCAACGGCTGTGCCTCTTGAATGGGGAAAAAAGCGTTGATCCCAATGATCCAAGTGCAAGTTTCTTCCTTGATCTGACCAAGTATCTTATAGATGTAATTGGATCAGCTCGATCAGAAATGATTTGACTACGTTAGAGTAAAAAGTTATCCTGGTGGAGTCGCCCGTGCTTTCCGGTAAAGGAAGTTTTTCCAGGTTCGATTTTGGAACAACCGACGGATTAGTCTCTTATCCGGATATCCGTGGGTGAGGCCTTGAATGTGGGTGAGGCCTGTCCCACGCGAGAAGTGCTACTTCCGCTCCCAGTATCCTGAATCTGTTGCTCAGTGGGAACAGGGATCTTACAGTTGGTATCAGAGCATTTGGTTAATAAAGATCAACTGAGAAGACAAATATGTCAAAAATTTATCAAGAAACACAAAAAGGTTATAATTGTGTGATATAATTCATACAAATTGATATTCAAACTGAAATTCGTAATTTGGTAATTGGGTCTTCAGATGGAAGTACCGCAATTATATAGAATCCCTGACTTGCTTGAGGCCTAGACATGATAGTATTTACCTTATAATTCTTAGGGCTGTGACTACCCGTATATACTGAGAGTATACTACAGCTCTTTACTGACAGTATATACGAGTAAATCTAAGACTTGAAATTATAAGCGTTAATGCTATCCAGATAATGATATGCATGTAGATGTAGATGTGGATGTAGATGTGGAGGTGGATGTATGCATGTAGATGTAGATGTATAGATGTGGATGTGAGTGTGGAGGTGGATGTATGCATGTAGATGTATGGAGGTGAACCGTGAATGTGAATGTGGATGTGGATGTATGCATAGAGATGTGGATGTATGCATGTAGATGTGAATGTACGCATATAGATGTGGATGTATGGATGTGAATATACGATATATGATGTGAAGAAATCTGAAGTGATGAGATGGAAATGATGTGATGGGATGAGTATACATATAAATGGAATATGGAATAAGTAATGTAGATTGATGAGGGATAATGTGAAAAAATGAAAGTTAAAATAGAAATTGTATTGTAAACTGTTTGTAAATGCTGTTTGTAAATGCTGTTTGTAAATGACTGTTTTATGTCAAGAATGCTGGGGGAGCATTTTGACCATCTTGTGATTAAGGTCGTGGAGACCTAACTGATAAAGTTGCAACTGCTGACGGTCAATGAAGGATGTCTTGCGTAGCAAGGTCGGTCGAGGTCTTGACTAGCCTCGGTGCGATTAAAATGGTGAGCTTCCGGTACGGTGGATGAGGGGCCAAGGAAGCGGCCTATGAGTGAAGCGCTAGGTCACCTGCGAAGGATCCTAGAGGGTGCTGACCATACGGTGCTCAGGCTCTGGGTCGCCTAGGATACCCACGCGTGCGTCGAGGAAGATATTAGAACAAGAGTAGGAGTTGTTTTCTGAAATCGGGCATGGATCTGGTTGATTGACCTTGCTGGTCTTCAATGGATGAGTCCATGGCTCTTTATATGGATCTGTTGGTTGATCTTACTGATTTTCAACGAGAGTCCATCTTGATAAGTGATTATATTGCCGAGTATTATGGGCTAGGGATTAGGAAACGGCCCCTGAGTGGACAGGTGGTGAGCGTCCTAGTTGCCAATGATGCCATAGACACTCTGATGAAATGATGGAAAATTAAGAATCAACTGGATAAATTGGAAGATGGTGATCAGTGATACTATGGTTTTATTAAAGGATTGTTTTAAACTGGTTGAATCTGTGAAAAGGCAATTTCATATTGGGTGTGTGAGTGGTGTGACTAATTTTATTTTTGCATGAACATCCGGCTAGGGGGCCTTGGAACTCTTTTCCTTGGTACCCGGGACAAAACCTAACCGAATTCTTAACTGGATCCCATCACTACAGTGGTTGGGCAGTTGGCTAACCCATGGGATCGGATGGGGTTAGGCTGGACTGATGGATCCGTAAATCGAGACTCAACTTTTGTTTTTACGATAGATAAAATAAATCCCGAATAGTAACTGTTCTATGGATAGGAATCAACGGCTGTGCCTCTTGAATGGGGAAAAAAGCGTTGATCCCAATGATCCAAGTGCAAGTTTCTTCCTTGATCAGACCAAGTATCTTATAGATGTAATTGGATCAGCTCGATCAGAAATGATTTGACTACGTTAGAGTAAAAAGTTATCCTGGTGGAATCGCTCGTGCTTTCCGATAAAGGAAGTTTTTCCAGGTTCGATTTTGGAACAACCGACGGATTAGTCTCTTATCCGGATATCCGTGGCTGAGGCCCCGAATGTGGGACCCCTGTCCCACGCGAGAAGTGCTACTTCCGCTCCCAGTATCCTGAATCCGTTGCTCGGTGGGAACATGGATCTTACAACCTAGGATAGAGAATGGTTGGTTTTTTTAGAGAAGAGAGGGGAATGCCTTTTTGTAAATGAGGCATAACATTCTTAGAGAAGACATAAAGCATAAAAACCATTTAAATCATAAAAAGAGAATCACCAACTTACTAAAGACCTTGATAGCTTTCCTTTGGCTTGATGGTTTGAGGGTTCAACTCTTGTTTGAACAAGAGTGGCCACCAATCTTTGGAAGAGGGAAATGTCAAGAACTAATGAATTATTAATTAAATTCATAGTTCTTAGCTTGGGTGGAGTAGAGTAACAATGCATTAGACATTGTTGAGTTTCAACAAAGGGGAAGGCCTCTATTTATAGGAACAAGTGAGCTCCTAATCAAACAAACTGATTCTAGAATTTTCCAACTCAGTTTGGTCAATTTTTGACCATTTTTAGGTCAGTTGAGCTAACTTTTTGCAACTAGACTTGAATTAGGAGAGAGGAGAGATGAAATATCTCATTTTTTATGAGTTTAAAACTCATTCAAGCATGTGAAATATACACCTCCTTTAATGGACTCCCCTTCCTTATATATGTGTCAAAATAGAATCATTATACCCAAAATATCTCATATTTTTAATATTGCTCATAGTTTTTTTACTAATAAACCTTGTATATTTTCAACTCTTCATCTTATGTGAGCATTTACTCATTTTTGGATACCCAAAATATCTCATATTTTTAATATTGCTCATAGTTTTTTATTAATAAACCTTGTATATTTTCAACTCTTCATCTTATGTGAGCATTTACTCATTTTTGGATACCCAAAATATCTCATATTTTTGATATTACTCATAGTTTCTTACTAATAAACCTTGTACATAGTCAACTCTTCATCTTATGTGAGCATTTACTCATTTTTGGGTATCATCTTTTACAAAATTGGATTTATCTCCTCCCCACACATGGATTGATCTTATTGGTTCATAGGAACCTTAATTGGACCATAATCCAAATTTTTTTGAAAATCTAGACCTTTAGGCTAACGTCCTTCATACCCATTTCCAATTAATTCCAATTGCACATTGGAAAATTCTTTTTGAATTTCTAATTCAGGGGAATTCATTTTAATAATATGAGAAATTTTTCTATCTAAAAATATTCAAAATCTGAATATTCTCTCTCTAGAATATTTTCT
The DNA here is from genome assembly GCF_041138505.1 of Cibotium barometz. Classification (NCBI taxonomy): domain Eukaryota; kingdom Viridiplantae; phylum Streptophyta; class Polypodiopsida; order Cyatheales; family Cibotiaceae; genus Cibotium; species Cibotium barometz. The sequence continues at coordinate 49,326,841 of NC_141067.1, forward strand.
CTCTCTAGGTTAAAACAGGCAGAGACGAGATCTCTTATATTTTTGAAGAGGGGATTGATTACAGGGAAAGATGCTGGATATCTTGAGAGGCTGGGGAGGAATCTTACATTCTCTCCCACTTGAAAAACGCGAGATGTCCTCATCTCGCAAACTGGGGATAATTTCACAAGATGCACAAATATGAGACTGAGAGAAAATTTAATTAAGATTAAACACCAAGAAAAGTCTCAAAGAGAGCAAGTCTCAAGACAAGAACAAAGATTTTAACTTTATCCACTCTTGGAACATATACAGTAAGATAGAAGAACTTTTTACACTTCCATAAGGTCACAAAAGCAGCACTCACAAGCTGCACATGTATAAGGTAACTCATCTATGGGAATAATTCGGCTTGTTATTGCTGAACCTACCTCAGTGGTATGAGGTGATCTAACAAAAGGACCTTTGAGAGGCAAGCCAAAAATGGGGTAAAGGCATATCTTCTGATGAGGAAGAAAACACGCCAGTAAGAAGACCCGCTCAGAAAACCCAATATGCCTTGATCTCATCACGCAATAGTATCGGGGATCCAAACCCAAAGCTTCAATAACCATGGCCAAGCAGACATTGTTACGAAAGTGCTGCCAACCCCACGGTGTTACCCTAGTTATGTCTTGATAGGTCCGCCATTTGGTCTGAGCTACAGAAGTTCCCAAGTGAGGGAAAAGTGAGCGCTCATACAGTTCTATGAAATCCTTCTTCATAGACTCGCTTGCATCTTGAAGGTGAGAAATCATCATGGATAAAACCAATTCTTGTTGCCAAGCCATAAAGGAGATTAAGAAGAAAGGGAATCGATGGAAGCAAGATTACTGCGATGAGCGACAAGTAAAAGTTACGACTTATATAAAGGAAGGAGATAGCGTAACCTAGAAGCCAACAGTATCTTGCCACTGAAGTTTTACCGTCTTTCCATGATTTGGGATTGGCACATATTTCTATAGGAGGCATTAAGAACTTTGAGATGAGGAGATAAAAGAAGTTTGTAGGCTAAGTCACCTACTTTCTTTGGTCCACAATATCTGGGGGATAACTACTTATACTCCCCTAGAGATAAAGAACTTCTTTTGGTCCGTACTCAAATGAAGACCATATCTGCTTCTTTGAATTTTCTGACTGTCCTCTTCTTATCTGTATATTGTTTCTGTCGATCCTGGGTAGCGTTTATATCTTTATGAATTGCCTGTATCTGTTGCTCTATGTCGCCAAGCATTTTACTGGTCATCTCGACCCTAATCAATGGGTGGGACCTAGTTTAAGCAATCTTGTCCGAGACAGACCCTAATTAGATTGGTATGAAGGAATTGGTCTCTGAATTTGGGTTCTAGACTTCCCTGTGCCCTTTTCATGGTAGGAGTCGGACAGTCTTTTAACTGATGACCAAAACCTTGGCATCCAAAACACTGGTTCTCACTTCTGAACTCATCGTTCTGAATTCTTAAAACAGGTGGGGCTCCTGAGAAGTATTCTCGGGAAAGGGTCTTCCCTTTTTCTCAACAGTATCTTTCTTTTATTTTAGAGAGGGAATAATTATAAGATCAGAAAGGGAGGTTCTTACTCCTGTATACCTCGAAGGCTGGGGGAGGAATCTTACATTCTACCCCACTTAAAAAGACGCGAGATGTCCTCATCTCGCAAAGTAGAGGACAACTCTTTTTTTTCTTAAGATCCAATTTTTTCTGGGGTTCCTTATATTCTGGTCAACCCAATAGAATACGGGGAAAAGTATCCCTTATATAGAACTCATCATTAAATAACAATTCATTCAGATTATATCATCTATATTTTTAACACGATAATGGTCCATTAGACCGAAAAATTTCTTTCTAAACATTCCTCCACGGAAATTTAAGTTAAGCAATTTCTCAAATTATCATCCCTTAACTTGATCTACCGTGATAAGAGTTAATAGTAGCAATTTGACAGCACAATCCACTAATCTCATAGTGATTTGTTGAAATCATTATCATCATTCCAGTTATGAATATTATCACAGGGACTCGTCCCATTCATCCTCATTGAGGATTCGTTCAGCTTATTACATTTCAACCAAATTTTAGATCAACATTTTTCAATCAAAATCCAAATCAACTCATCAGTTCTCAAACAGAATTAAAAATCATATCAACCACATTTGAATTCATCATCTGGATAGCATTAATGCTTATAATTTCAAGTTTTAGATTTACTCGTATATACTGCCGGTAAAGAGCTGCAGTTATACCCTCGGTATATACGGGTAGTCATGGTACTTGGAACTATAAGGTAAATACTATCATGTCTAGGCCTCAAGCAAGTCCGGGATTCCATACAATTGCGGTACTTCCAATTGAAGACCCAATTGCTAATTTACAAATTTTCAGTTTGAATATCAATTTGTATGAATTATATCACACAATTACAACCTTTTTGTGCTTCTTGATAAATTTTTGACATCTTTGGCTTCTCAAGTGATCTTTATTAGTCAATTTGCTCTGATACCAACTGTGAGATCCCTGTTCCCACCGAGCAACGGATTCGGGGTACTAGCAGCGGAAGTAGCACTTCTCGCGCGGGACAGGGATCCCACATTTGGAGCCTCGTCCACGGATATCCGGACAAGCGACTAATCTGTCGGTTGTTCCAAAATTGAACCCGAAAAAACTTCCCTTACCTGGAAAGCACGGGTGATTCCACCAGGATAACTTTTTACTCTAACGTAGTCAAGATCATTAACTGATCACGCTGATCCGACTGCATCTATAAAGATACTCGGTCGGATCAAGGGAGAAACTTGCACTTCGATCATTGGGATCAACGCTTTTTTCCCCATCAAGAGGCACAGCCGTTGATTCTTATCCATAGAACAATTACTATCCGGGATTTACTTTATCTATCGTAATAATAGAAATTAAGTTTCGATTTAAGGATCTCCATCAATCCAGCCTAACCCCATCCGATCCCATGGGTTAGCCAATTGCCCAACCACTGTAGTGATGGGATCCAATTTGGAATTTGGTTAGGTTTTGTCCCAGATACCAAGGAAAAGAGTTCCAAGGCCCCCTAGCCGGAAGTTCATGCAAACATAAAACTAGTCACACCACTTACACACCCAATATGAAATTGCCTTTTTCTCAGTATCAACTAGCTTTAAAACAATCCTTTAATAAAACCATTACGTCACTGATGACAATTCTCAAAGTCTCTAGTTGAATCCTTATTTCCAGTCATTCATTCATCGGTATACTTATGGCATCATTGGCAACCAGAACGCTCACCACCTGTTCACTCAGGGACCTTTTCCATAGTTCCTAGCTCATAGTAACCGGCAATATATTCATATAATAGAATGGAATCTCCGTGGAAGATCAGCAAGATCAACCCACAGATCCATATAAAAGAGCCATGGACTCATCCGTTGATGACCAGCAAGGTCAATCAACCAGATCCATGCCCGGTTTCAGAAAACAACTCTTATTTCTTGTTCCAATATCTTCCACGACGCACGTGTGGGTATCCTTGGCGACCCAGAGCCCGAGCACCGTATGGTCAGCACCCTCTAGGATCCTTTGCAGGTGACCTAGCGCTTCACTCATAGGCCGCTTCCTTGGTCCCTCATCCACCGTACTGGAAGCTCACCATTTAAATCGAACCGAGGCTAATCAATACCTCGGCCGACCTTGCTACGCGAGACGTCCTCCATTGACTCTCCGTCAGCAGCAGTTGCAACTTTATCAGTTAGGTCTCCAAGACTTTAATCTACAAGATGATCAAAATGCTTCCCCAGCATTCTTGACATAAAATAGTCATTTACAAACAGTCACAAAATACAGTTTCTATATCGAACTCTCGTCTTTCCACATTATCCTTCCTCAGTCGACATTACTTATTCCACATTCTATTCAATGTGTACTCATTCTCATCCATTCCCTCATACCTACGACACATTAATTCACATACACATTCTCATTCATTATTCTACATACACATCCGTGTTCGTACATCCACATCATACATCCAATCCCATATCTGCATGTATACATCCACATCCACATTCTCATTCATATCCATACATCTACATCTACATGCATACATCCACATCTCCATGTATACATCCATATCCACATTCACATTCACATCCATACATCTACATCTACATGCATACATCCACATCTCCATGTATGCATCCACATCCACATTCACATTCACATCCATACATCTACATCTACATGCACACATCCACATCTCCATGTATACATCCACATCCACATTCTCATTCACATCCATACATCTACATCTACATGCACACATCCACATCTCCATGTATACATCCACATCCGCATTCTCATTCACATCCATACATCTACATTTAAATGCATACATCCACATCTCCATGTATACACCCATATCTACATTCTCATTCACATCCATACATCTACATTTACATGCATACATTTACATCTCCATGTATACACCCATATCTACATTCTCATTCACATCCATACATCTACATCTACATGCATACATCCACATCTCCATGTATACACCCATATCTACATTCTCATTCACATCCATACATCTACATCTACATGCATACATCCACATTTCCATGTATACATCCACATCTACATTCTCATTCACATCCATACATCTACATCTACATGCATACATCCACATTTCCATGTATACATCCACATCCACATTCACATTCACATCCATACATCTACATCTACATGCATACATCCACATTTCCATGTATACATCCACATCCACATTCACATTCACATCTATACATCTACATCTACATCTACATGCATACATCCATATTTCCATGTATACATCCACATCCACATTCACATTCACATCCATACATCTACATTTACATGCATACATCCACATTTCCATGTATACATCCATATCTACATTCTCATTCACATCCATACATCTACATCTACATGCATACATCCACATTTTCATGTATACATCCACATCTACATTCTCATTCACATCCATACATCTACATCTACATGCATACATCCACATTTCCATGTATACATCCACATCCACATTCTCATTCACATCCATACATCTACATCTACATGCATACATCCACATTTTCATGTATACATCCACATCTACATTCTCATTCACATCCATACATCTACATTTACATGCATACATCCACATCTCCATGTATACATCCATATCTACATTCTCATTCACATCCATACATCTACATCTACATGCATACATCCACATTTTCATGTATACATCCACATATACATTCTCATTCACATCCATACATCTACATCTACATGCATACATCCACATTTCCATGTATACATCCACATCCACATTTACATTCACATCCATACATCTACATCTACCTGCATACATCCACATTTCCATGTATACATCCACATCCACATTCACATTCACATCCATACATCTACATTTACATGCATACATCCACATCTCCATGTATACATCCACATCTACATTCTCATTCACATCCATACATCTACATCTACATGCATACATTTATTCATACACATCCACATTCACATCTATACATCCACATCCACATTCATACATCCATACATACCCATCCACTTTCACATCCATACTCATGCATCCACATCTACATGCATACATCCATACATCCATACTCATGCATACTCATCCACTTTCACATCCATACATCCATACTCATGCATCCACATCTACATGCATACATCCATATATACACATCCACATTCACATCCATACATCCACATCCACATCCACATTTCACATCCATACATCCACATCCACATTTCACATCCATACATCCATACTCATGCATCCACATCCACATTTCACATCCATACATCCATACTCATGCATCCACATCCACATCCATATTCTCACCCTATCACAACCCATATACATCTTATCCCATCACATACACTTCTTACCACATCCCATACACATCTTATCACTTCTTAACTCATCTTATCACATCCTAACTCATCTCATATGCATCTTATCACATCTTATCATTTCCCATATCTATTTATAGAATACAAGAGAATTCTCATATTTGATATAAGATTTCTTTACGCATCTATTTATGCATAAATTCCGTTTAAGGATGACTAACATTTTCAAATAAAATCAATCTTTTATGCATCTTCCTATGCATAAATTCCATTTAGTAGGAATTACACTTTTAGAATAAAATATTTATCTTTTATGCATGCCTCTATGCATGAAATTCAATTATGCTAAAAATAACACTTTTATAATAACATAATCATCTTTTATGCATACCTCTATGCATGAAATTCAATTATGCTAAAAATAACACTTTTATAATAAAATAATCATCATTTAAAAAAAACTTGACATTAATCAATTAACCATTCACCTAGGATAGAGAATGGTTAGTTTTGTTAGAGAAGAGAGGGGAATGCCTTTTTGTAATTAGGCATAACATTCTTAGAGAAGACATAAAGCATAAAAACCATTTAAATCATAAAAAGAGAATCACCAACTTACTAAAGACCTTGATAGCTTTCCTTTGGCTTGATGGTTTGAGGGTTCAACTCTTGTTTGAACAAGAGTGGCCACTAATCTTTGGAAGAGTGAAATGTCAAGAACTAATGAATTATTAATTAAATTCATAGTTCTTGGCTTGGGTGGAGTAGAGTAACAATGCATTAGACATTGTTGAGTTTCAACAAAGGGGAAGGCCTCTATTTATAGGAAAAAGTGAGCTCCTAACCAAACAAATTGATTCTAGAATTTTCGAACTCACTTTGGTCAATTTTTGACCATTTTTAGGTCAGTTGAGCTAACTTTTTGCAACTAGACTTGAATAAGGAGAGAGGAGAGATGCAATATCTCAATTTTTATGAGTTTAAAACTCATTCAAGCATGTGAAATATGCACCTCCTTTAATGGACTCCCCTTCCTTACATATGTGTCAAAATGGAATCATTATACCCAAAATATCTCATATTTTTAATATTGCTTATAGTTTTTTACTAATAAACCTTGTACATTTTCAACTCTTCATCTTATGTGAGCATTTACTCATTTTTGGATACCCAAAATATCTCATATTTTTAATATTGCTCATAGTTTTTTATTAATAAACCTTGTACATTTTCAACTCTTCATCTTATGTGAGCATTTACTCATTTTTGGATACCCAAAATATCTCATATTTTTGATATTACTCATAGTTTCTTACTAATAAACCTTGTACATAGTCAACTCTTCATCTTATGTGAGCATTTACTCATTTTTGGGTATCATCTTTTACAAAATTGGATTTATCTCCTCCCCACACATGGATTGATCTTATTGGTCCATAGGAACCTTAATTGGACCATAATCCAAAAATTTTTGAAAATCTAGACCCTTAGGCTAAGGTCCTTCATACCCATTTCCAATTAATTCCAATTGCACATTGGAAAATTCTTTTTGAGTTTCTAATTCAGGGGAATTCATTTTAATAATATGAGAAATTTTTCTATCTAAAAATATACAAAATCTGAATATTCTCTCTGTAGAATGAGCTCTCATGCATATAGAGTTATCATACATGAGATCTTATGCATGGAGCTCTCTTGTATTCTAAGAGGTCTCATGCATGAGATTCCTCTTGCATTGTAAGAGCTCTCATGCATTAATAGCTCTCATATGCATAGATCTCTCATATCATGCATGAGAGCTATAGAGATCTTGGTCTTGCACTAGAGCTCTCATGCAAAGAGCTAGGTCTTACATTAAGAGCTCTCATACATAGAGCTCCCATGCATAGAGCTTGGTCTTGCATTAGAGCGCTCATTCATAGAGCTAGGTCTTACATTAAGATCTCTCATGCATAGAGCTCGCATGCATAGAGCTATATCTTGCATTATTATAAGAGTTCCCATGGATAGATCTCATGTATAAAGTGAAAGAGCCCCCATGCACAGAGCTAGGTCTTGCATTCAAAGCTCTCATACATAGATCTCACATGCATAGAGTTAGATCTTGCATTATTATGAGAGCTCTCTTACATACATCTCATGCATAGAGCTATATCTTGCATTATTATAAGAGGTCCCATTGATAGATCTCATATATAGAGTGAAAGAGCTCTCATGCATAGAGCTAAGTCTTGCATTAAGAGCTCTCATACATAGAGATCGCATGCATAGAGTTAGATCTTACATTGATTATTACAAGAGCTCTCATACATAGAGCTATATCTTGCATTATTATAAGAGCTCCCATGGATAGATGAAAGAGTTCTCATGCATAGAGCTAGGTCTTGCATTAGGAGCTCTCATACATAGAGCTCACATGTATAGAGTTACATCTTGCATTATTATGAGAGCTCTCTTGCATAGATCTCATGCATAGAGTGTAAGAGCAGGAAAGTACAATTTCAAGCAAGGAGAGAGGGGAGAAGCTATGCTATGAAGAAGGTGGAGAGGGGTCTTTTGTGCATGCTCTAGGACAAGGGAGCTTCCATAGCCAGCTTAGCAGTGTTCTTGGCTACCATTGGGACACAAGCAGTGCTTATTTGAAGACACCTATACAAAGATGGATGGTTTGTCATTTCAAGTCATCTTGCACTATTTTAAGTGACTTCAACTCTAGCTCTACCATGTGGTAGAGCTAGAATGCATTTCTCCAGCTCTAGCATGTGGTAGAGCATTCAAATTATCCCGTCCAATTTTAAATTCAAATTATCCTGCCCTTTAAGAATTTAAAATGGTCTTGCTCTTTTTCAAATTTTCCTTGACATCCATGTCGCTTATGTAATACAAACCTACTTTCCCATCTTGTCATTGACAACTAGCACTTGGACATCACTGCATCCATTATCAAATTCAACGATACCACAAGGTACACATATTTTTGTCTCATATTAAATCATTATCTATGATTAGATTTAAAGTTTTGAACATGTCAGTTAAAATTCAGATCATACACATTGATATAGAGTAGAAAATAAAAGTATGCAAGAATTCAAAAAATTAGGAATGGTTGAAGAGAAAAAACCTGAATCTACTCCGCCAAGTGCATGGAGCTGCAGTGCATGCCTTGGTTGTCAAGCGTCATGGTCTCTTCCTTTTGAATGATTTTGTCATGATGTTTGGGGGAAAGAGAAGAGATAGTAGAACAGAGTGTGAAGAGAAGCTGGCAACATGTGGAAGAATGGCCCTAGGGCTATTCTTGCATGACCCCAAGGCCTCAAGGTAGTTTTGGGATGGATATGGGGCATCCAAGAATGGCCATAGGGCTATTCTTTTCATGGACAACATGTGGAAGAATGGCCCTAGGGCTATTCTTGCATGACCCCAAGGCCTCAAGGTCCTTTCGCGATGGCCATGGTCGCATCCAAGAATGGCCATAGGGCCATTCGTTTCATCTAGAACAGGTAGAAGAATGGCCCTAGGGCCATTCTTGCATGACTCGAAGGGGCCATGCAAGACATGACCCGAAGGGGCCATGTGTGCATCCAAGAATGGTCCTAGGGCCATTCTTTTCCATGCACAATATAAGGAAGAATGGCCATAGGGCCATTTTTTATGACCCCAAGGCCTCAAGGTCATTTTTGGGATTGCCATGGGACATCCAAGAATGACCCTATGGCATTCTTTTCATCCACAACAGGTGTAAGGACCATTCCTACATGACCCCAAGGCCTCATATATCCACCATTTACTTTTAAATGCATCACAGGGCATGAAATAGTGACCATGGGGGCATCCAAGAATGGCACAAGGGCCATTCTTGCATGATCCCAAGGGACCATGGGTGCATTAAAGAATGGTCCGAGGGCCATTCTGTTCCATGCACAACATGAGGAAGAATGGCCCTAGGGCCATTCTTGCATGACCCCAAGGCGTTAAGGTCATTTTTAGGATGGCCATGGAGCATCCAAGGATGGCCTCTTTTCATGCACAATAGGTGGAAGAATGGCCCTAGGGCCATTCTTGCATGACCCCAAGGCCTCAAGGTCATTTCGGGATGGATATGGGGACATCCAAGAATGGCCATAGGGCCATTTGTTTCATGCAAGGCCATTTATTTTCGATGGCCATGGGGCATCCAAGAATGGCCCGAGGGCCATTCTTTTCATGTACAACAGGTGTGAGGACCATTCCTACATGACCCCCCCAAGGCCTAAAATATCCACCATTTTACTTTAAAATGTATCACAGTACATGAAATAGTGGCTATATGGGGGCATCCAAGAATGGACCAAGGGCCATTCTTACACGACCCCAAGGGGCCATGGGTGCATCCAAGAATGATCCTAGGGCCATTCTTGCACTATGATGGTCCAAGGCCTCAAGGTCATTTTGGGATGGCCATGGGGGCATCCAAGATTGGGCGTAGGGCCATTCTTTTTCATGCACAACATGAGAAAGAATGGCTATGGGGCCAGTGGCATCCAAGAATGGCCATAGGGCTATTCATTTCATCCAAAACAGGTGGATGAATGGCCCTAGGGCCATTCTTGCATGAACCCAGGGCCATTCTTGCATTACCCCAAGGCCTTAAGGTCATTTTGGAATGGCCTTGGGGCATCCAATAACGTCCTAAGGGCCATTCTTTTCATGCACAACAGGTGTAAGGACCATTCTTGCATGACCCCAAGGCCTCAAATATCCAATGTTTTACTTTGAAATGCATCACAAAGAATGAAATAGTGGCCATGGGGACATCCAACAATTGCCAAATGGCCATTTTTTTCATGCACAATAGGTGGAAGAATGGCCTTAGGACCATTCTTGCATGAACCCAAGGCCTCAAGGTCATTTTGGGATGGCCATGGGGGCATCCAAGAATGGCCGTAGGGCCATTCCTTGTTTTCATGCACAACATGAGGAAGAATGGCCCTAGGGCAATTCTTGCATGACCCTAAGGTCTCAAGGTCATTCTTGCATGACCCCAAGGCCTTAAGGTCATTTTTGGGATGGCCATGGGAAATCCAAGAATGGCCCTAGGGCCATTCTTTTCATGCATAACTGGTATGAGGACCATTCCTACATAATCCCAAGGCCTCAAATATCCACCATTTCATGCACAACATGTGGAAGAATGCCTAGGGGGCATTCTTACATGACTCCAAGGCCTCAAGGTCATTTTGGGATGGTCATGGGGCATCCAAGAATGGCCCCATTCTTGTCATGCACAACAGGTGTAAGTACCATTCAGGCTACATGACTCCAAGGCCTTAAGCTCATTTTGGAATGGCCATGGGGCATTCAAGAATGGGTAGGACCATTCTTGCCATGCACAACAAGTGTAAAGACCATTCTTGAATGACTCTTGGGCCTCAAGGTCATTTTGGAATGACTATGGGGCTTCCCAGAATGGGCTTCTAAGAATGGCCCTTGGACCATTTTTTTAATTTACAACAGGTGGTAGAATGGCCCAAGGGCCATTCTTGCATGACCCCAAGGCCTGAATTTCATTTTGGGATGGACGTTAGGCATCTTGCATGACCCCAAGGCCTCAAGGTCATTTTGGGATGGCCATGGGGCAAGAATGGCCTCAAGGCCATTCTTTTCATGCACAACAGGTGTAAGGACTATTTGTGCATGACCCAAGGCCTCAAGGTCATTTTGGAATGGCCATGGGGCATCCAAGAATGGCCCTAGGACCATTCTTACCATGCACACGTGTAAGGACCATTCTTGCATAACCCAAGGGCCACTCTTGCATGACTCCAAAACCTCAAGGTCATTTTGGAATGGCCTTGGGGCATCTAAGAATGGCCCTAGGACCATTGTTGTCATGGAAAACATGTGTACTGACCATTCTTCCATGACCTCACGTCCTCAAGGTCATTTTGGAATGGCCATGGGGCATCCAAGAATGGGCCTAGGGCCATTCTTATCATACACAACAGGTGGAAGAATGACCCAAGGGCCATTCTTGCATGACTCCAAGGCCTCAAGGTCATTTTGGGATGGCCATGGGGCATCCAAGAATGGGCCTAGGTCCATTCTTTTCATACACAATAGGTGGAAGAATGGTCCAAGGGCCATTCTTGCATGACTCCAAGGCCTCAAGGTCATTTTGGGATGGCCATGGGGCATCTAAGATTGGCCCTAGGGCCATTCTTTTCATGTATAACATGTGTAAGGACCATTCTTGCATGACCCCAAGGCCTCATGGTCATTTTGAAATGGCCATGGGGCATCCAATAATGGCCCTAGGAACATTCTTTCCATGCACAATATGTGTAAGGACCATTCTTGTATGACCCTTGGGCCTCAATGTCATTTTGGAATGGCCACGTGGCTTCCAAGAATGGCCCTTGTTTCATGTACAAAAGGTGGAAGAATGACCCAAGGGCCATTCTTGCATGACCCCAAGGCCTCAATGTCATTTTTGGATGGACATTGGGCATCCAAGAATGGCCCTAGGGCCATTCTTTTCATGCACAACTGGAAGCATGGCCCAAGGGCCAGGGCCATCCTTGCATGACCCCAAGGTCTCAAGGTCATTTTGGAAGAATGACCATGGGGAATCCAAGAATAGCCATTGGGCCATTTGTTTCATATACAATAGGTGGAAGAATGGCCCAAGGGCCATTCTTGAATGAAGCAAAGCCTCAAGGTCATTTTGGAATGGCCATGGAGCATCCAAGAATGGCCCAATAGGTGTAAGAACCATTCTGTTCATGCACAACCGACCCCAAGGCTTCCAAGAATAGCACTATGGACATTCTTTCATGTAATTTTAAATTAATAATGGCCCCATAGCAACATTCAAGAATGCCCTTGGGTCATGCTATTATTTACCTAGGACCATTCCTTTATGGTGTGTGTGCTTTAGCTGCACAGGTCGTAGCTGGGGACTTGCCGAACACCGTATGCGAGCCACGAATGGCTGCAAGCATACAACCAGGAAAGCAAGCTCAAACAGAATGCAAAAGGTGTGTCACTCACCGCTCAACCACCGCCTTGAAGGATTCCCGCGTTGCAATGAAGAAGGAGCCGTCGTCGCCGCTCTACCGCCTCTCCGCCGTCGTGCCACTACACAGTGCTCGATCGCTCTCTCACTCCCTCTCTCTATCTCTCACACATGCAGGAGAAGGAAACCAAGGAGATAAGGCAAGAGCACTCTTGTATTCACAACACCTGAGAATGAGGGTTTTAGGGTTACATTTGACTCTTATAGATGACTTGGCCGTTCACACATGGGTGCCCATACATGGCCGGCCGATCCTAACCCTTACCCTGCTGATATTCAAGGTGCACCTCTCATCGGCGATCACCCAATCCCTTTATCCTTAACATATGGTGCTGACAAGCCGGGCCCATGACTCAGAATATTTAAATTAATGACGTAAAACATAGTACGTCTCAATGTCCGTCATAGGTTAACATGCCCCCCTTCTTGATGTAGATTCCGTCCTCGGAAGCTATGGTATGGTAAGCTCGATAGGGTTGTTGTGGTGGACCGTCTGCAAAACAGGAAAGTAGAGTGAAAGTATGCTGGAATTCAAAAGATATAAAGTGTATAAATTCAAGCATGTTAGACCACAATGGATGTTGCTATGAGAACTTAGTTTAAGGGTCACATGAATGAGCTAGTGTAGCAAATTAGCAGGAGTTTAAAATTATTGAAAGTAAATCAAGAGTTAGCAAGATGTTAAAGGTTAATCAAGGTTTATAACTGGCCTAAGTCAAGGAAAATAACCAAGCTTAATAAATAAACAGATGACCACACTGTGTCTACTCTAAGAACAAGTTAATACCATGAGCCTAGGGACACAAGAAATATCAGAGTTACAGGAGCCTTTTACCTTTATTTCTTTATGCACGTGACAATTTTTATACACAATGGCAACCTTCCTAAGGCAAAACTAACATCGATCCTGGTACCATGTTTAACACAAGGCATTATCTAGGAATCTATTAGCTCACTTTAGGCAAGGCTACCCCCTACCAACCAAGGCATCGGTGTGGAGTAGAATACTCCTCGCCTACCAAGTATCAATAAGGCGATAGGCCAACATTAAAGCACATCATAGACTTGTATTGCCATTTATTGTAGGCTCTTTTTTTTATTTAAATAATTTCTTTTGATCTTCGCTCCTGAACTATAATTTGTCTTGCATCCTTTCGACAAAGGGGTAAAAGCTATGTCCTAGAGGTCAACACACACATGGCCAGGTGTCAAACATTAAGATGGTTTGACCCTAGACCTAAGACAATCGTATTCCAAGGTTAACTAAAGACGTCATGCATTCTCAGGAATATATCCAATAAGGTTAAGCTCATTAATGATTTACACTAGCACGTCAAGCAACTTTAAAAACTAATTAGTACATTGACAATTTCCATGTGGTCATGCATTATAGTTCATGCAAGTAATTGAATAGAAAAAACGAAAGAGAGTGGGTATGGAAGAATTACACCTGTATTTTGGAGATCTCCTAGATTCGATGAGAGAAATGCCCGCAATTTGATGAGATATTTATGTATGAGCGTTGCGGCTATCTCAGGACTTGAAAGCAAACCCACCCAAACTTTTCAACCTGTACAATCAACTAACAAGCACTATACCTCGAGAGGCACATCAGTGTGAAAAATTAAAGACTCGTTTAAAGAATCCAAACTAGAAAAACTTGAAAACACTAACCTACTAACCAGTCACCACACTACTACTGAGGATACGGTAAGAGGATGTTTTAGAGTCCTGGCTCTAGCCCTAAGACTAAGCCTCTATCCGCATCATCCAAATAAATAAAGTCAACCTCACTGCCATGAGTTTCATCCGTCCATTCATCATTGTCAGATATTTCCTTTTCATTTTTCCATCCGCATGAACGCATCAAGAATGTAACCATGCGAGGATAGTCATCTTGTGGAAAAGGAAAGCATTGGGCTATCAGGGATATTTCCTCTACGGAGTAGGGGTCAGTCATGGTCAATAGGCGAATTAACCATTCTAATTCCTCAACATTTTCCTCTCTGGCTAGTACAATTATATGATCCCATTCAGTTTCAATTACAAGATAGCACATGTGAAATATCTGAGAAAGGTACAGATGATACCTCGCACCCAAGGTGGGAGTGGATGAAGTGTATGATGATCGTGCATCTGCCATATCTGCAAACACAGATATAGCATCAGTAGGTTTATGACAGGTCAATCTAGTTCTTGATTGTATACGGATATTATCCTCTTTTTGTGCTCTTGCTCTTTTTACTATTTTTTATTTTTCTTTTCTTTATTTATTTTTTGTATGAAGCTATATATATACATCTCCTTGAATTTGGCAATTACATGGTCAGGGGAGAAGGTTAAGGAGGAAGCATTAGAATGTCGAGCGTGAGTACATGCTTCCCCTTTCCTTGGGTAGATCATATTATTTGTAATGATGTTGCAGCCTCTTGGAACCAATTTGTCCAGCGGGTCATAGGTTGTGATGTGGGCAGATAGCTTTTTATGACCCTTGTGGCCACATCCAATTGCAAAGATCAGGGATTTTATATTCACGTGATCACAAAATTTTTCTTGTTAATAACATGTGTGAACATGTTATTAACATGTTCACATGTTAACATGTTCACAAAAAAGCTGGTGGCAAGCGACCTGGTAACCGGGAAAAATCCCGCCGGGCTTTTGCTATAGCCCGGCGGGCCCGCCGGGCTATGCAAAAGCCCGGCGGGTCCCGGCGGGGTCGTCACATATCCCGGCGGGGTACATTTTTCTATATATATGGGCCCGGGGGGCCCTTTGGGATTTCATTGCTGACAGCATACACAGGTAATAAAAACTTGTGTGTGTGTGTGTGTGTGTTTGTGTATGTGGGTGTAATCGTGCGGGCAGCCGCCCACTGTCGCAATGCGCGGCAAGATGTGGGTGGTCCGCCACACGAGGGATGTATGTGTGGGTGAGTTCGTGCGGGCAGCCGCCCATTGTCGCAATGCGCGGCAGGATTTGGGTGGCCCGCCACACGACTGGTGTGTGTGTGTAAGGCCATTCTTCGGAATGGTGCTTACCCTGGGGCACTTAGTCGGTAACGCGGCTAGTTTGTGTCCTATGGTAAGTATGGCACGCCGTAGCGGTACTAGTCGGTAACGCGGCAAGCATAGTATCTTATGGCGATGTCACCTTCCCTTCCCTTCCCTTTGTCAAATGCGGACATATGGTCGGTAACGCGGCCAGTGTATGTTCGTATCCTATTGGTATTCCCATAGAATCGGGCGGCATTTTGTCGTTAACACGGCAAGTTGGTGTCGTCCGCTAGTGCATGAAATGTTTTTTGCATATTGCGGCATTTGATCGTTAACGCGGTCGAAAAAGTGTCGTAAATTTGCTTGCGTATTTCGGCATATGATCGTTAACGCGGTCGAATAAATGTCGTTAATTTGTTTGATTTGACTTGTATTGTTTTTATTGTGTTTGATCCATGCGATACTTGGTTGCTAACGCGGCATTAGTATTTCATGGATCAAAGTTTACATCATATTGTCTAACCGTTTTATTTTATAATATCGTGATTCGTAACTCGAAAAATATGAATCTCTCTCTTCTTACTCCCCTCTCTCTCATGATACACTTCACAACTCTTTCTCTTTCTCTCTCATGATTCACTTCACAACACGATAGATGTGTAGATAATGATTTTTTTTCTTTCTCTTAAAATATACATAATTCTTAATAATTTCTTTTTTCTCCCTCTATTTACTTAAAAATTAAAACAATACATTATTTTTCTCTTTAGGAACTCCCAAAAACATTAAAAATGTGATTTAATGTTTCTTCTCTCTATCTGTCACAACTCTCTCTTCCTCTCCTCTCTCTCTCTCTCTCTCTCATGATACACTTCATGATTCTCTCTCTCTCTCTCGCAATGATACACTTTACAACTCTTTCTCTCTCTCTCTCATGATACACTTCACATCTCTCTCTATCACGATAGGTATGTAGATGAGGAGTGCTTTAGGATTACAAAACATTATTTTTCTCTCTTTAGGAACTCACAAAACTATAAAAAATATTATTTAATGTTTCCTCTCTCTATCTGTCACACCTCTCTCTCTTCCTCCCCCTCTCTCTCTCTCTCTCATTCGTAAGTAATAATGCGCTTGTTGCGGTTGTCTCACGTTCGATAATGTATTGCATGATGTTGAGTTCAGTAATGTTTGATATATTTTGTTTTTGTTTGATCATTGATAAGTAATGATACACTTATTGCTGTTTTCTCACGTTTGATGATGTATTGGATGATATTGAGTTCATTAAAATTATTTGATATTCCGTTTTTGTATGAACATTGACGATATTGATATACTTGTTGCTGTTCTCTCACGTCTGCTTGATGTTTATTTCAGTAATGTTTGATATTTTGTTTTTTTATGTTTAGTGTTATTTGCTAGATTTACGAAGACGATCAACATGCTTTCTCCCGAAGAGCGCAAAATTGTTCTGCGAGCAATTCGCGTTGAAGCGATCATCACAGTATCACAATGTACTGATGATGTCGTCAAGAAGATCAACGAGTCTGAGATACTCATGCGAGATCTCATAGACCAAATATGGGAAAATGCACAGCGTCGGCTTCGAAGCGGAGGCAACGCTGAGCTGCTAGATAGACAGAAGATAGCAGATTTCAACCATCAGCACATAACACGAACCATTTTGGGGAGCATGCGAGTAGCGTGCAGTGATCTTCGAGATGCTGCCCCGCCTGAAGCCAACATGCAACGTCTACAGTTATGGGACGTTGTGTGGAGCGAGCAAAGGGCCAAGAGCAAGCGCATGAAGGCGTTGGATGCAGAGTCCCTCCCCAAGAGAGTGCGAATTGCCCAGGACATCGCTGCAACGTCCAGTCAGGCAGATGCAAGTGGTACAGGTGTCATTAATCGTACCATCTACAATTCTATGTGCACACATCTTATTGGCATCCCGCACGAAGCTCTTCACGAAGGACGAACAATAGGCTCCGGTGTGTTTGGAACTGTAAAAGAGTATGCAATTAAAGGCATATCATTTTTACCGGAGCACATCACTTTTTGCGGAAAGCACTACAAAGGAGAAGGCAGCGCGAAGTTCGAGAGCTTCCAGGCAGAGCAGGGTATGCAAGTGCTACATCCATCGATTGTCCGATGCATTGCCTTTACAAAAGAGGCTCCTTGGATCACAATTTTCTCGTACTTTAATGGCGGCGCTCTTGGTGATACTCTACTGAAAGTTCCCTTCAGATTCAGTGAGTTCACCAGAGCCATTTTTCGTTTGGATCGAGGATGGGGACAACCACCGCCTGATAATATCCCTTTAGGTTATCTAGAACTTTCAAAAATAAAAGAGGTAGTAATAAACATGCCACATATTATGCATGCCCTAGTGGAAGGTGTAGCGGCAGCGCATATGGCAGGTATTGTACATACCGACCTACATCCTTTTAATGTAGTGTTGGATTATACAAAAGAGCTAAAGCCACGCATAGGTATTATCGATTGGGGATTGCTGCTGAGAGCGCCCAAAAAACGGGTGTCTCTCAATTTTGTTTATGAAGCAGACAAGAACCCCGAGAAGGTGGCACAGGCAGTCTCCCACGCAGACAGAGAGCGAAATAAACGGCCGTGGATAGCCCCAGAGCTTTATGATCCATTTTTGGCAGATGCATACACTCCTGCATCTGATGTTTTTGCCTTGGGATATTTATTACAAACTTTATATGACTTTTGGAAGAAAGTGCAAGAGTTGTGGATGGATAATAGTTCCCATGACAAAGTTACCATGGATACTATTATTCATAGAGTCAAAAATTGGATGTTTCTGCCTAATCGCGATGAGCGAAAATCAATTTTGCAAGTAGTTGAATTTTTTAGGTCACTAAATACTGACCCTACGAGGGCACAACGTCCTCTTGTAGAGCTATCGGTGGCATTCACCCCGACTTTGTAATGATACAGTATCAAGAGATGAAGTTTCAGGAATTTGAGAATTTGATGTGTCCAATGTTTCAAAATTTTGTTTCTCTTCAAAATTTGATGTGTCCAATGTTTCAAAATTTTGTTTCTCTCTTCATTGAGTCTTTGCAATATCTCTCTCCTCTTCTGGTGTTTAAGTTTATGTTCTCTCTTCAAAATTTGATGTGCGAGCATTGTTTGAAGTGTTTTTGGAGTCAAGTGGATATTTCTCATCGAGTCTTTGCAATACATATCTCCTCTCGTTGTGTTTGACTTCAAGATTTCGAGAGCAATGGTCAATTTATCTTACGTTGATCTTTACAGTTTATTAAAATCCTAAAGTCGTTTACGTTCATGCAGATATGGAGCAGGCGACGCAAGCGAACGAGCATCAGGAGTTAGCCAAGAAGGCATACGAGAGAATGAAGGCCCTTGCACACGGCCTGACAGCCCGCGAAGCTACAAGAACAGCGTGCAGATTATCGAAATGGACAAATCCAACATATGCCCAATGGAAAGACATAAACAAACGGGTAACCACAGAGATGATAAAGGCAATATGGCCATGTCCAGATGGCGAGATAAAGAAGGGAAGATGGAAGATTTCTCATTGCACTCACGATGATATCAAAACTAATGCCGAGCGCATTTTCTTGGAGGTGTACGGCCGTCCTCTCCATAACGCCGACGCTCCACTGTATTTTGCTAAAATGCTATATGCTCATTTTATACTGGAAACTCCAGTGGACTTCGCCTCCACAGAGGCCACTGTCAACACCCACGACATACGTGAAGAGACAGTTACATTCACAAGAGAAGAACTTGCCCTCATGGTGGAGGGCGCCGGACTGGAGTTAAACCAGGTCAAAGAAAGCTTAGGGGCACAGCTAGCAGAGAAGGAGAAAGAAGCTGACCGATTAACTCAAGCGTCAACTCCTCCCCCGGCCAATAGAGGAATTCAAGAGCAGCTAACAAAGATCAGCCAAGACGTGCAGAGCATCTCTTCACGTATTGCTCCTGTGCGCCAAGGAAACCACATCTCTCATTTTTTGATACATCTTGATCTTGTGGGAGTTTCTGCTGAGGCTACAAGTTCCTCCACCCCCCAATGTCCTGTATGTTACAAAGTATTCGATGGGTGGAGCGGCCAGTATATACTACCATGTGGACACTACTACCACTTAATATGTTTAGTGAGACAAATGCAAAATACTTCCACATGTGCATTGTGCAATGTCCCAATAAATCAAGGTATTTATACAGTGTTCGGCATGGCTAGCGAATATAAACCACCAGGACCTTTAGATGCAACTCCTAGTGCAATTCGCAATTTATTTCAAGATGAGAGCTAAGAAAAACAAATTCTACTTTTGTATTGATAATTTCTCCAAATATGATCATTTGTACAAGTACTTTTTATTAAATTAATGAAGTGACTTCTTCCTCTATGTCAGTATCTTGCTCCAAAATTCTTTCACCGTTTACTCTCTCGTCTGCTATATTAAGCTCATCTAATTCAATGTCTAAATTGTCTTCTATCTCAAGGGTGGTGCACAACGTACGTCCAACATCAAAGTTCTCGTCTACTACATCTTCACAATTGTACATCCATCTGGGCATATCTTCTTCATACTCTTCGCTTTCGATGTCTCGCAAGATCTTTTCATTGCAGTACATGTAAACAAGTTTATCTGCTCGATCTGCAAGAAGTCGATTGCGAATAGTACTATGAATATATTTATACATGCTCCAGTTTCTTTCTGAGCCTGAGTTTGAAGAGCACTGACTTAGAACCTTCATCGCAAGGTTGCGCAATAAAGCATAATGCTCACCACCATTCATCATCCACCACTTCCATGCAGGTTGCTCTTTAGCCATTTGTTGAACAAGGGAGTTGGAAAATAAACCCTCTTTCAACCGAAATGAGGTCATCTCCTTTATGCACTGTACACGATCATCATCATTATTATAGAAAGTGTTTACCACTTTATAAAAATCTTGCACCACCTCAACGTTGGACATCAAATCCATATTCCAATATTCAGGATCTAACATGTAAGCAGCACTATGCAGTGGTGAATGCGCTCCAATCCATCTAGCATGAAAGTACTTCAACAGAACTTTTCTTTGTCTACTAGAGAATGGTACACGCCATTGCTTTTCCACCACTGAATGCTCTAATTTCTCAGGACACTCCAAACTCCGCTGGACAGTCTACCATTGCATCCATGCTTTTCTGAGATTAGGCGCTCTTTGATCAAGGCTTCGTACAGCATACATAACAGGCATCATTACATGGTATGCATCCATCACACTGTTTCACCAACTTCTTCTCGTAAGCGCTGCCTTCAAGACTTTGATTTTCTCTTTCACTTTTTCAAGTTGAGTGTTCTCCCAGTCATGAAATGCCATGCATGTAAATGTTTCACAAACTGCATCTTTATTTCTAAGAAGAGACTCAAAAGTGTAAAAGTGAGTGCAAAACCTAGTCTCCGCTGGAAGCTTTAACATAACTGACATGCGAGGTCGAAACATATCCAAAACTCTCTGTCTCTTGAGCATGAATTTCACAAGCTGGCGAGCAGTGTCGACGATTGAGGCAAACCATTTGGTATCATCAGATTTATACCAATCTTTTAATACAAGATTCAAACTATGAGTATTACAGCCTATCGGAAAAATATGTGGATATTGTCGCTGTAGGATTCTGGATGCATTTTTACAATTTTTTGCATTGTCCATGACGACTTGGACTACATTTTTGGCACCCACTTCCTCTATCACAGAGCTAATGACTTGAGCAATGTAAGCCCCAGTTTTGATTGAACCAGCTGAATCCACGGCACGGATGAAAGTCTCACCTCTAGGTGAAATAACCATTACATTAATTAATGGTTTTCTTTGCACATTAGACCATCCATCGTTTACTATACTACATCCAGAAAGCTCTATATTGCTAAGAATTATTCTTTGTACACGTTCTTTTACCTGCGCATAACATTTTTCTAATAGATCATTTCGCATAGCATGGTACGTAGGCGGTGAAAACCCTGGTCCAAACTCACCAATTTTCTTCCATGCTCTCTTCCAATGCTCACTGTCCACCATCATCATAGCACTCCCAGAAAAGTAAATCGCTTCAGCAAGGACGAGTTGTGCATCATCGAGTCGACCTTGACGTAGGCTTTCTTGCAATGAAGTTTGACGCATGGGTATATTTCCTACGTCAAAGTTTTGCTTGCAAGAAGATGCACTGGGTAGATTACTTTCTGGCTGCATATTGCCGTTCGGGGTACAAGTAGGCGATGTAGCGGGAGTTTGATGATTAGAACAACAGTGTTCTTGCTGCCTTGATACATTAACGGTAGGAGTGTCATGTTTTCTTGAATCTTTCTTTTGAATTTCTTCTCTTATGCGTTTGGCCACTATAGGTGCAGAGGGGTGGGTACATGACTTTTTCTTCGGTCCGCCTAAAAAGTGTTCTCTTAGTCGAGGCGCCCCACCTGATTTTACTGCATGGCATAGCTTACACTCCCAATCTATGAATCGATCACCAACGTTAATTGCATATTGCCACTCTATCCCAGGTGCCTTTTTTTTCCTGCTATTTGAAATTTGGACTCTATTGGAGGTATCACTGGATCCAACATTGTCCTCCATCTCAACAAATAACCTATTCAACCAAGCATATAACAATGAATACACAAATGAAAAAACAACAAATCACTCACGTATAACAAAACATACATCTGCAGACAAAGTACTTCGAAACTATCTTGACAAATACAAAAGATCATCACATAACACAAAACTATTTCAAACTATCTTGCAAGGTCTTACTACAAAACTACTTCGAAACTATCATGCACATTGCACCCCCAATGAAGGATGCCTTTTGTACCCAATTAAGGATACTTTACACAATCAAAGATCTATGCTTGCCCAATACTCTAGTATAGGACAATAGACCTTCTCTAACATTCACAAAAAAAAATCAAAGATTTATGCTTGCCCAATACTCTAGTATAGGACAATAGACCCTTGTCTACTCTAAACTATATCAAGTATCAAGAACCAATACAAGCCCCTAAGCAGGACTCTTGGCTCCATCAAACCATTCATAAAGCAGAATGAGGTAGATTACGTACGTGGCTCAAATGCAAAGCTGAATGACTCCAAATTTGTCCCTAAATCTCCGCAAGTATTAGCTACGAACCACACCCTGCCCCCAGTTCAAAGAACTAAGGACGAGTGGCCCAATAGCCTTAGGAGTGCCTACAAGGAAAGACGACAGCCCCTAAAATAAGGACGTTCTTCCCAAGAGGACACTTCTAGCAACTCGAGAGCTCTACAAGTACTTTGAGGAGAGATATCACGCCCCCAAAACAAGGACTATCTTCCCAAAAGTTGTACGCCGGGTGTCGGGCAGTGTTTATATACAGAATAATACCCCGTCGGTGTTTTTTGTTTTTCCCGGCGGGCCCGCCGGGCTTTTACCTTTCCCGGCGGGCCCGTCGGGAAAACCACATACCCCGGCGGGCCCGCCGGGAAAGATAAAAGCCCGGAGGTATTACTGGAATAGTGGGTTCCGGCAGGTCATTTCTCAGGTCATGTGAATATACAATGTGATCACAAGTTTTAATATGTTAACAATAGGTTTTGTTAACGTGATCACGAAATTGTGAAGACGTTAATGAAATCCCTGGCAAAGATGGTAGTGTACGCTCCCATTGACGAATGGAGGAAATGGTTTCCGACGATACTATTACAAGGGGAGATGTAGACTCATCGGTTTTTTGTTGGGTGTTGACAAGAGTAGGTGTAGAGCATGTAGAAACTTCTATATGAGTGTGTGCCTGGCATGAGGAGCTAGAAGCTTCATGTGGCTCCCCCCTTCCTGAGCTAGGTGGTAATGATCGATATCGTTTGGGAATCCAAACTAACTCTGGAAGAAATGGTGCGGAGCACTCTGTTACCTTTCCCTTACCACGGTCTTGAATTGTCATTGGGGTGGCAACAATTGGTTTGCAAGGTTTTACAGGTGATGTAGAGGGATTCAGCTTATGTTTAGGGACCCAAATCTGGTCATTCCCCTCGTAGTACCCTTGGGCTACTAATAATTTTTTAGGGATCCATCGCGATGTTACATTGCCCTTTCTCGGGTGGGTAGTTGCTTTCCTCTCCTACGAGGCTTCTTGTCTGAACGAGATTGAGCAGGGGAAGTAGCTGTTAACGAAGCTTTTGGGACCCATTTGTATGTGTTTTTTGGCATAGTAAGCGGAGCTTTAGAGACCACCTTGCTTGTTTCCACTCTTGGCGTTGAAGCGTTAGAGGGATGGCAAACAATCAAAGATGATTTTGCCACTGGACTTTGTGATTTTTCATTATCTAATATTTGAGTGGATGACTTAGGTGCGGGATTTTGAGCGGTCAGACCTAGTGTTGGTTCTTGCGTTGTGACTCGTCTGGTTGCCCAATCGATATTGCACTTGGTGGCCATCATCCATTTGCACCCTAAGTTTACGGTCCCTTCCATGGTACCAGCAGGCATAACCAAAAAGCTTTGAATTATGGTCCCCTTGTCATAGGCCACCGGAGTGTGCAGAATTCCTGAGACAGGGGTTTTCTTCTTGTTGATACCTTTAATTTGGATAGCACTCTTGGATAAAGGTGGTTTTCCAAGTTGACACCACATGCCATATGATAACAAATTGTGTTGATGCATTATACAGCACCTCCCCGTAATGACTCTGTAACTCAATTGGGTATCTTAGAGGTGGGTCAGATTCCAGTGCATCCTCCTCTGCTTCCTCGAAAAATACTTGCGTAATTCCCAAGTTGGCTTCTCGTTGTCACCTAGCACGCTGTTGACGTTCTTTGGCTTGGACTCTGGCTTGTATCTTTTTAAGCTTAGCTTGTTCTTTAGCTGCCTTCTTTTGATGGATTGCATGTAACTCCTCTTGGCTCAGGGGATCATAGTATCTTTTGAATTTACTCCCATTAAGGAATCCAATGGTTTCAACTCCGTCGAGAGTCTCCACTCTGATGGTACCTTGCGGGGTAATTTCACATACTCTATACGGTTCCTTACCAGCATATTTGAGCTTCTTCTTTTCATTATGCACTCCATACATCAGGACTTTATCCCCAACCTTGATGTCCTTGTCCTTCAGGTGGCGATCAAACCATTTTTTCCTTCTATCCTTCTCCACAAGGGCATTGTATATAGCCAATTGTCTTTCTTTGTTTAGCCGCTCAAGAATATACAGACGCTCTGCTAAGAGATTACCATCCTAACCCTCTTAAGTAGCAATACGAAGACTAGGAATGACAAATTCCCACGGCATGACTGCTTCTTGGCCATATACCATTTTGAATGGTATGCAATTAATAGCCACTTTGTACGCAGTACGATAGGCCCATAAAGCTGTCGTAAGCTTTAGATCCCAATCCGTGCGATGAGCTTCAACTGTCTTTGTCAAAACAAAGATTAATGTCTTGTTTGTACTCTCGGCTTGGCCATTCGTTTGCGGATAATAAGGAGTAGATTTATGATGGAATATCATGAAATTTGTTGTGAGCTCCTTGATCACGTCATTAATAAAATGCGTCCCATTGTCGCTCACAAGTTCAAAAGAAAAACCAAAGCGTGTGATTATATTTTCAAAGAGGAACTTGGCTGTTGTCCTCGCATCTGCCTTACGTGTCGCTTTCACTTCAGCCCATTTGGTCATATAGTCAGTGGCCACAATAATATAGCGAGATTGTGTGTTTTGGGCCGCTGGGCTAATTGGATCTATAAAGTCTAAACCCCACTTTTCAAATGGTTGGTTTACTTTGATTGGATGTAGGGGCATCTAATCTTTCCTCTGGGGTTTCTTGTATCGTTGGCATTCATCGCAACCCTTCACAAAGATGATGCATCTTGGAACATAGTGGGCCACCAATACCCCGATTGTAAGATCTTTCGCGCAGTTAAGTCTCCTAAGAAGTGACAACCGGCTACACCCATATGTGCCTCTTGCAAAATGTATAGATACTCATCCTCTCGGGCACAACGCCTAAGAACATCATCCTTTCCTCTTTTATAAAGAGTCCTGGCTATCAGGCAATAGGGTTTGCATTCTTTGATCAGCTTTCGAGCTAAATCTTTACGAATTTCCTTGGGTGGAAAGCCATTAACCAAAAAGTTAACAATCTTCTCACTCCATTCAGGCATTGTCTCCACCATGAATAGGGAAGTGTCAGGTAAGTCATCATCAACCCCCGTAGGAGCCTCACCATTAGGTATGCGAGACAAATGATCAGCCACATAACATGTTTTTTGCTAGGTCTCACAAAAACAGTGAAATCAAACTCAAGAAGAATCAATAGCCATCGTGTGATTCTTCCTGTGGAGCATGGTTTGTTTACTAGATACAACAATGCTTGATGATCCACATAGAAAACAAACTTGGTGGCAAGGAGGTAATAACAAAATTTCCTTACTGCATATATCATTGCCAACCCTTCTCGCTCCGTAGTGGTGTAGTTCATCTCAGCATCGTTCAACTGGCGACGACGACTGGAAAAGCTAATGGGGTAGTCTAGTTTGTGTTCTCCAGGTTGAGCTAACACACACCCAATAGCAAAGTTTGATGCATCAATATGCACATGGAAGAGTAAATCCCAGTTAGGCATTCTCAAGATTGGAGCACTCGCCAAGGCCTTCTTTAATAGCTCATAGGCACGGTCACATTCTTCGGTCCAAATAAACTCAATGAGAAGCTTATACAATGGTCGAGGTGTCTCGACGAAGAATAGAATAAATCTTCGATAATAACCAACGTGGCCCATAAAGCGTTGGACTCCCTTATAGTTGGTGGGTGGGGGTAATTCCAGAATGACCTTGATTTTACTCTCGTCAGTGGAAATCCCATTTTTGGACACTATATGCCCTAAGATAATAACCAACGTGGCCCATAAAGCGTTGGACTCCCTTATAGTTGGTGGGTGGGGGTAATTCCAGAATGACCTTGATTTTACTCTCGTGAGTGGAAATCCCATTTTTGGACACTATATGCCCTAAGATAACTCTGTGTTTAACCCAGAATTGGCATTTGAAAAAATTCAATGAGATGCGATATAATCTACACCTTTCAAATATTTTTCGTAAACACATCAAGTGCTCGTCCCAAGAGGAATGAACACAAAGATCATCTAAGAAAGTTTCACGGAAGTCCCTTAGATATTCCTTAAAGGCCGTGTTTATCAATCGTTGGAATGTTGCAGGTGCATTGGTCAAGCCAAAAGCCATGACGCGAAAGGCAAACACTCCAAACTCCGTGTGATAAATGCTATTTTAGCTTGGTCCTCGACTGCAATTGTGATCTGATTGTAACCCAAGTACCCATCTAAAAAGCTATATGCCTCCTTGCCTGCCACTCTTTCAAGCACATGTTCAGAATATGGCAAGGGGTAATGATCCCTTCTGGTGGCTGCATTATCCTTTTTGAGATCAACGCACACTCTGAGTTTCCCATTCTTCTTTGGTACGATGACTATCGGAGAAACCCATTCTGAGTGCTCAATAGGGTATATGAATCCACATTTTACAAGCTTTTCAATTTCCTCTTGTACAATCTTTGCGTACTTAGGATTCATTGGGTAGGGACGTTGTTGGACTGGTTTAGCAATGCTAATCATTGGAATCGTGTGTTGCACCACCGAGGGTGGAACACCCTTCATATCATGATATGTCCAAGCAAATATGTCCTTGAATTCTTTAAGAAGCTTCGTAAGTGCAGCTTCTTCCGCCTTGGTGAGGTCTTGATGAGCAATAAAAACTGGTTTAGACTCCTCACCCAGATCTGCTAAGTCTATCTCCTTAACTGCCGCAGGGCCATCATAGACACCGCTACTCCCATTGGTAGGCATTCGTTGGGCTTTTGTGTAGACCACTTTACGTTCCCATGTGGTAAATGATTTGAAATGCTCAGGTGCGGGGTGTAAGTCTACTGGTTCTTGTTGTGCCAGGTTTTTTTCTTTCAATTTCGCTTCCTTTTGTTGTTGAGCCAACTCTTGGTTTTGCCGCCTTCTTGTAGTACGACTTAGTTTCAGTTTCTCTTCGATTTCTAATTGGGTGACATCATGAGGTTGCGGAATACACCACATGACACTTTGGAGGTATTGTCCCCAATTATCCGCTAACTTCCGATGAGCATCAATGTCTCCTACGTAACTAAGCCATTCTGCAGTGGATCTTTCCTTGTTTATTGCAGTGCATACATTAGCTCGATAGTGTTGGCGTTTATGTCTCGTTTTCTTCTTACCAAGTTTTTGATTTTTGTTTCTATTAGATTCAGACTCACTTGGTCGATCTTCACTTGTGTCCCCCTCACTTTCGGATGAACTGCAAGAGGTCACTGTCCTAGGCCTTGAGCACCTTGCTTCCACATTTGGGTGAATATTTGATTCATCCCCCCCATCAGAGGCTCAGAGTCAGTTTCTTCTTGAGATTCAGACGACTCAGAGTTACATTGGTCAGAGTCTTCGCTACCTTCAGTGTCAGTGGAGTTTGCCACTTTCTCGCCATCAGGAGTCAAGTGCATAACACCTATCATGTTTATTGGCACTAACGGTGGCATATCTTGCCCCTCAGGTGTTACCCAACTTGTGCCTCTATTTTCCCATGTGTCTATGGTTGCCGCTAGGTGTACCCAATCCACGTTATCCGACTCAGTCATACCTGGTAGGACATCCATATAAGGAGAATCTTTCCCATCATCAGTCTCTTTTTTGCATGTATAGCAATACCTTAATGGGGCGGAGTGAATAGTGGTATCCGATCGATTATCAATGATAGCCTTGCTTCCTAAAGGATGTGCACGACCATTCTCGAGATCAACTCGAATGACAGAATCCTGGAATTGTAGGTAGACATGGTTTTTCGACCAGTCATGCACCATTTGTGCTTCCCTCATGAAAGGACGTTCTAAGATCATTTGATATGACATAGGATGCTTGGAGAAATCCATTACAATGAAGGTATGTTGTACCTTGTATCCCAGAACCTTGATCTTAAGGTCCCTTAACATTCCAATAGGTTTAGCAATAGTTCCGTTTGCCATCTTAACCACTATGTTTGTGACTTCGAGGTGAGGTCTCCCCATAGATTCCCAACAACAGTTTTTAGTCACAATGCTCACTCCAGCACCACCATCAAGGATTCCCTTTAGAGTTAATCCCTTGGGTAGTAATGGGGAGGGTTGCATTAGATTCGTCACCTTCAAAGTACTGTCCCAACTTGTTAATAGGTATTTCAATGACCGAATCTTCATCTAAGTTGGGTTGTAGATCCCAATGCTCCCCTTCATCTTGAAACGTGTCGGGTCTATCCATATTTGTAAATTGTTGTAGCCCCGCCTTTAGTTCTCCATTGACAAATGCCCGAAGAGCTAAGAATAGCTCAGGATCTCCGTATAATTTGGATATGATCGTGGTTCTGATTTCAGAGGACATGAAATCCATTAGCTTAGACACATTCAACGGTACTTTTCGAGACATCGCCCACTAGGGACTGGTGAAGATGGAATCACTTCCTCTTCGATGGGGTCAGGCATTCCCTCACTAAACATTCTTTCAAGCAAAAAGGGTGGTTGCCCACTTCCTGATGTCTTATCCTCACTTTCTTCCCGAATGATACTAGGTATAGCTAACGGTTTATGATTCCTGTGAAGCTGAACTTGCGTAGGAAACACTGTGTCTGGAATTTTGATTTTTCTCTTTGTGTTTCTTCCACCAAACCCCTTAAGTGTTGCACTTGTTCAATCTCCCCATGACAAGCTAAGTAGGGTCCTCATTAAACGAAGTGGGTAGAATATCCACATGGACACTCTTTGGGAGGGTAGGGTCTACATGAGATGTGAATGGCGAATCCACTACCCCTCCTTCTTCATTTACTTCGCTTGTCGCATGCTGAGAGCGTGTAGCTCTACTAAAGGTCTCTATTAGATGACTAAACATGCTAGGTCCGGGTTGTGGGGCCCAAACTGGCATGTTTTGGCTTGTTTTCTCAGGATTCTTGGAAGGGTGCCCTTCCATGGCTCTTGAGTCAGAGGACGAATCACTATCCACTATTCGTGGATCTTGGGTTGCACTTCCTTGGGTCCCAGCGGAAGGCCAAGATGCTAACATGGAGGGATGGTGTGAGCCTTCGTAAACTGAAACACTTTCTAGTGGCTCAGACTCTAGCACCCGACCAGAGCGTAGATGCATGTGACGTGGGTACCCTACGAGCATTGGTAACTACGGGCATGTGACATGGGTACCCTACGGGCATTGGTAACTACCCTTGAAGCCCACACAAGTGGTTTCTTGGGTATTTCGCACCCCGTTTTTACTTGTTTTTAGATTATTTTTAACCCGTTTTTGACCCGCTTACTTATGGTTGAACCTGGACTAGGGCGTGTGATAGCTCGAAACGAGCGTATCGTTCAAAGGGTCCTAGTGTGCTTTACAGCACCGTGTTCGCATATCCAGAGCTCCTGTGGTCCTCAAAACAGTCTTTTTCCTTGTGGGGAAGGGGCGAAAGCCTATTTGCTTGTGGAGGAAAGGGTGAGGGCTTTATCCCACATGCTCACTTTACTCCTTGGGGGGTGGGCTACATATAGGGCACAACTTCCCATAAGCTCTCACTTGAAAGAAAGCTATGGAGGCTCACTCTCCTATATATATATCAAAAGACCGAGACCGAGGCCGGGGTCAATTGGGGGTTTTTCTTTTTAAAATTTTTTCTCCAAATAAAAAATCTTTTCTTTCCACACGTTTGGTTTTTTTCTTTGAAAATAAAATTTAATTTTTTTTATTTTTTATTTTTATTTTTTTCAAAATTAGTTTTTTTTAAGATAAGTTTTCTAGGGTTCAGACTTTGCCGCGGCGCAGTTCGCACACAGCACAGGTCTGTGGGGATTCAGAAATCCCACCTCACACGTAGAAAACCAGATAACAGAACGCACGCCCACACGCGGAGCGAAAAAATAACAAAAGAAACAGAAATGCAGAAGACAAAATGCAGAAACAGATTGCAAAACACGGAAACACCTCAACAACAAACACACAGTCGCCTTTCCTACAGTGTAAATTTCACTTCACGCAGCAGCCCAAGCTGTAAACTCGAGCTTGGTGCAGGGCAACTCCCCGGCAGCGGCGCCAAAAATGTGCGCTTTTACCGCACAGGTCGTAGCTGGGGACACCGTATGCGAGCCACGAATGGCTGCAAGCATACAACCAGGAAAACAAGCTCAAACAGAATGCAAAAGGTGTGTCACTCACCGCTCAACCGCCGCCTTGAAGGATTCCCGCGTCGTAGTGAAGAAGGAGCCGCCGCCGTCGCTGCTCTACCGCCTCTCCGCCGCCGTGCCGCGCTTGATCGCTCTCTCACTCCCTCTCTCTCTCTCACACACACATGCAGGACAAGGAAACCAAGGAGATAAGGCAAGAGCACTCTTGTATTCACAACACCTGAGAATGAGGGTTTTAGGGTTACATTTGACTCTTATAGGTGACTTGGCTATTCACACATGGGTGCCCATACATGGCCAGCCGAACTAACCGTTACCGTGCTGATATTCAAGGTGCGCCTCTCATCGGCGATCACCCAATCCCTTTATCCTTAACATATAGTGCCGACAAGCCCGGCCCATGACTCAGAATATTTAAATTAATGACGTAAAACATAGTACGTCTCAATGTCCGTCATATAGGTTAACATGGTGATATGCATGAAGTTATCTTTTTTAGCTCTTGTGCATTGTTGCTTTATTTATTTTTGTAAATATGTTAGAACTATTTTTAAATTGTCTTACAAAAATCACTTTTGCATAGGAAAAGATGTCGAGCAAAAGGAAGCTTTCATTTCCCTCAAGCATTGACATGGCCAGAGGAGACTCAAAGGATTGGTACCTTGATCTCTATGACCTTCAAGGAAAAAAGCTACATCAGATCCATCTCTTCATTCAGACGAAAGAGGGCAAGGAGTCTTTTGAGGGTAGGGGGACAGGTCAAGGTAATCAATGTTTCTGTGGTTGATTTGCTCATTCAGATCCACATCATATCTCATCACATCCATCCACATCACATCTCATCACATCCGTCCACATCACATCTTATCACATCCATCCACTCACACACATTCATTCACATATCATCCTGCATCCATTCACATATCATCACATCCATTCACATCTCATCACATCTATTCACATCTCATCGCATCCATTTACATCATCTCATCACATCCATTCACATCTCATTACATCACATTCACATCCATTCACATCTCATCGCATCCATTCACATATCATCACATCACATTCACATCCATTCACATCTCATCGCATCCATTCACATATCATTACATCACATTCACATCGCATTGCATCCATTCACATATCATCACATCACATTCACATTTCATCGCATTTATTCACATATCATCACATCAAATTCACATTTCATCGCATTCATTCACATATCATCACATCACATTCACATCCAGTCACATCTCATCACATTCATTCACATCTCGCCACATCACATTCACATCTCATTGCATCCATTCACATCACATCATATCTATTTATATTCATTCAGATCCACGTCTCATCACAACACATCCATCCACATCTCATCACATCACATCACATCACACTCACATCCATTTTCGTCCATCCACTCCACATCTCATCACATTCACATCCATTTACATCACATCTCATCCATTCACATTTATCCACATCATCACATCACATCTCATCACATCACACTCACATCTATTTACATCCATCCACGTCCACATCTCATCACATTCATATCCATTTACATCACATCTCATCCATTCACATTTATCCACATCATCACATCTCATTCACATCTCATCAAACACACATCCATTTACATCCATCTACATCCACATCTCATCACATTCACATCCATTTACATCACATCTCATCCATTCACATTTATCCACATCATCACATCTCAATCACATCTCATCACATCACACTCACATCCATTTACATCCATCCACTTTCACATCTCATCACATTCACATCCATTTACATCACATCTCATCCATTCACATTTATCCACATATCACATCACATTCACATCCACTTTTAGAATAGTTTCTCTACTTTCGATACTGATAGAACTTTTCTAAGTTTTAGCCAATTGCTTGGCTTAGTTAAAGGTAACTTTTTCTCAATCCTATTAAATCTAAGTATCAGAGTGTTGTTGAAGGTTTAAAAAGGTAAAATAAACCTTATCAGAATTTTATAGTAAAAACTCAAAAAGAGCATTTACGTGTTGTGTTTTCATTCCTTAAGCTTTATTAATGAGAATTAAGTCTAAACTTCTATTTACTCATTGGATCCTTGATCCTTCTAGGGATTCCAGATTCCCTTTTCTGATTAAGAAATTATCCAAGTTTTCTCGATGGATATTTTCACATTCTTTCTCAAGATTCTCAAATAAGATATATCCAATATTCTTCTTTTTGAATAAAGATTCATGGGATTTACAAAAATCAATTCTACCCATATTTCTCATCAATAAAAATGATATTACTCAAAATTCCACTTTTGATAAATACTCATAATTTGAATTATGCCAAAAATATCTCTTTTAACATTTAATTGTTTGGATCTCGAAGATCATGGGAATTCCTCTTTTTGCATAAAAATAAATTTATAAAAAATTACTCTTTTCTCATAATCAATTAATTATGCATAAATACTAAAAAAATATTTTCCATGAATATGAGTGAAGCGCTAGGTGACCTGCAAAGGATCCTAGAGGGTGCTGACAATACGGTGCTCGGGCTCTGGGTCATCGAAGATACCCACACGTGCATCGTGGAAGATATTGGAACAAGGAGTAAGAGTTGTTTTGTAGAACCGGGCATGGATCTGGTTGACTGACCTTGCTGGTCCTCAACGAATGAGTGAGTCCATGGCTCTTTTATATGGATCTGTTTGGGTTGATCTGGCTAATCTTCAACAAAGATTCCATCTTGATTTTTATAAGTGATTATATTGCCGGGTACTATGAGCTAGGAACTATTGAAAAGGCCCCTGAGTGGACAGGTGGTGAGCGTTCTGGTTGCCAATGATGCCATAGATACTCTGATGAAGGTATGATTGGAAATTAAGATTCAACCGGATATTTTGGAAGATTGTGATCAGTGATACTATGATTTCATTAAATGATTATTTTAAAGATGGCTGAATTTGTGAAAAAGGCAATTTCATATTGGGTGTGTAAGTGGCATGACTGGTGTTAAATTTGCATGAATATTCGGCTAGGGGTCCTGGGAACTCTTTTCCCTAGTACTACTCGAGACAAAACCTAACCAAATTCTAAATTGGATCCCATCACTACAGTGGTCAGCCGGGTGGTTGGCTAACCCATGGGACTCGATGGGGTTCGGCTAGACTGATGGATCCGTAAAATGAGACTCCTTTCTGTTCTTACGATAGATGAAGTAAATCACGGATATTAATTGTTCTATGGATAGGAATCAACGGTTGTGCCTTTTGATGGGGAAAAAAGCATTGATCTCTATGATCCAAGTGCAAGTTTCTTCCTTGATCTGGTCGAGTATCTTTATAGGTGCGGTTGGATCAGTTTGGTCACTAAAAATGATCTTGACTACGTTAGAGTAAAATTGTATCCTGGAGGAATTGCCTGTGCTTTCCGAGCAAGAGAAGTTTTTTCAAGTTTGGTTTTGGAAGAACCGAGGAATTAGTCACCTGTCCGGATATCCGTGGGGTGGGCGAGGCCCCGAGTGTAGGACCCTGCCCCGTGCTAGATGTACTACTTCCACTGCTAGGACCTTGAATCTATTGCGCAGTGGGGGACAGGGATCTTACATCTCAGGCCACAATACAAGGCATTCAAGATGCCTATTCAGACTCGGAAAAACATTCCCAATTTCACAGATTTGGTGTCTATGTTGATTATAGAAGAGTAGAGCTTCGGTGAAAACCAATAATCTTCACAAAACAAAAACAGTTCAGAGCAACAGGCCTTCTACACAAGTTCAAGAAGAGGACGAGGCAGAGGAGGCCATGGACGCGGCCAAACAGGCAGTCTAAACTATGGCCAGCAGGCAGCAGCAGCAACAACAGTCCTAGAATTCACAACAATAACAACACACAGGTGGAAGAGGCTAATTCAGAGAGGCAGGGGGAGTCAAAGAGGTCGTGGAAATTGGCAAAGGCAGTATAATGATACACGTGGATGCTTTTATTGTGGTAAGCCTGGACATGTGCAGGCAGATTGTTATAAGAAGCAGGCTGACATGCAAAATAGGAAATTGCAGCAAAACAACTACGCGCATCCTCGAGCAGAAACAATGAGGATAATGAAAGGTTGTTTGTTATGCAGCATGCCGTTAATGCCATGTCTGAAAATGTTGAAGCAGCACATAAAGATGTATGGTACATTGATTCAGGTGCTTCGAACCACATGACAAGTCATGGGGAGTGGTTCAAGGAGATGAAAAACCTTGAAAGACGAGGTTTTATGGAAACAAGGGATGACATTGCTCATCCAATTGCCCATGTTGGAGATGTGCCATTGTCTATGCAGGATGGCAAAGTGAAGTACCTTGCAGATGTACTTCATGTTCCAAACATAACAAAGAATCTGGTTTCAGTTAGCTAGATGACTGAGCAGGGTTTGCAGGTTTGGTTGCAGGTTTGGTTTAACCCTGATGGTTGTTATGTTGAAGACTTTAAAGACAAGTGCAGGTTGGTTTGCAAAAGGCAACAGAGTGGGCAGAATGCTTACATTGATGTAAACATGCCTGAAGTAAGCGGTGCGATGTTTGCAAATGGTTCAAGAATTGTTGTAGACACAGACATTTGGCATAAAAGAATTGGACATGTGAATGTGCAGAGAATGAAGTCTATGCAGACTAAAGGAATTGTGACAGGGCTGCCAAAGTTTAAAGTTGAAGGTATGCAGAAAATATGTGAAGCATGCCAATTTGGAAAGCAAACAAAGCATGTATTTCCACATGACGGAAATGTGAGCAAAAATGCACTAGATTTTGTGCATTCAGATGTATGGGGTCCTACGAAGACCATGTCTATGCGAGGCTGCAGGTATTATGTGACATTTATTGATGACCACACAAGGAAAGTGTGGGTATACTTCATGAAGGAGAAGAGCGAGGTGTTCACTCATTTTCAGAATTTCAGAGTTATGGTTGAAAAGCAAACAAGGAAACATGTAAAGTACTTCTCCAATGAGTTCTCTGAATTTTTGAAGAAGAATGGTATTTAGAGATAGTTTACATGTAGATACACACTGCAGCAAAATAGAGTTGCTGAGCGAAAAAACAGACACATTCACTGAAATTACGCAAGCATTGATGGGAGAGAAGAATATGCTGCGCATAGCTATTGGGCTGAGACTGTATTTACAGCAGTTTTTTACATCATGTAAAGGACTCCAACTGCAGCAATACATGATGTAACTCTAGAGGAGATTTTTATTGGCAAAAAACCTGATTTGTCTCATCTGAAAGTCTTTGGATGCATTGCATATGTGCATGTGCCAGAGGCAGAGAAGCTGAGAACTAAGCTAGATCCAAAAGCTGAAAAATGTGTGTTTATTGGGTATTCCCTTGAGCAAAAGGGATACAGGTGTTATAACCCTACTACACCTGAGTTGAGGGTAAGCAAGAATGTTGTTCTTGATGAGATGAGTAGTTGGTATACTGCTGAAAAAGAAGCTGTTGGGGCTGATGTTAGTGGAAATGTGGTTTCATAGAATACAAGTCAGCAATCATAGTCTTTGAGTGGACCAGGAGAGTCCTCATCTAGTGGTTCAATTGATAGACCATCGAGTGGCAGGCTGAGTCATAATACCAGTCCTGCAAATGTGATTAGTACATCACATAAAGGCAAAGAGAAAGTGGTTGATCCCCTTAGTATGCCTGACACTTCCAACAATCTGCATAAGCTTTTGATCATGTGTCAAACCTTTCTTCCTTGCACAAGGTCCCCAATATTGAATCAAGAGTTTCTTGTAATTTGGTGATGTAGGCTCATCATCAATATCCGATTCAGCCATAGCAAGCCAAACTGGATAGATGTTTGTGTCATCTGGGTGCAGCATGACAAAGTGTCCTTGCTGAACATGTAGCATAGGGTTAAAGCCTCCCCTTGTTTATCCCGTGCAGGCCCACAATAATGATCATTATGTTCTTCAATACCTAAGAATCTTTGTGCTTGCAATTGTTCAACATTCATATCATCTAATTGATGGGACCCTTCAGATTTTGGCCAAAAATCTATGTACTTTCTTACCTCTGATTGTATTGGTTTTCCAAGCTCTTCAATTACATTACTCCAATAATCTATCACGGGCCTATAATATCTTGGCACAAATGAACCATTACTTAGATTCTGCCAAAATTATATGTAACCCTTCAATCCTGATATTACTTCTACATGCATCTTTATATGCTCGGTCATTGGTAGTAGAGGTGGATCTCCTTTTGGTAACCTTGCTTCATTGTCTGTCTTCCAAAGATGGATACTTCCACTCCAATTATGAATAGCTACATGTGTCTTAAATTGCATTACCGGTGTGTCTCCTTCCATGAAGAACCTGAATAGAAGTGGTTTGGAGTGACCTATAAGTTCTTCTTGCCCATCACAAATGTAGTCATCACAATATGCCTTGAAGTCACGGACCTCTGTAAGCAAGAAGGAAGTTGGAGAAGAAGTTGAGCTGGTTCTTAAAGTATCCATCAAATGTGGTAAAGTAAAGGTTTGTCCCACTCTTAATTTCTCTGAAAACCTACTAAACATGGCATCTATATCCTCATGTGTATGTCTGACCATTAGAAATCCCAATTGTACAGTTTTGAAAACACCCTGTGCAACAAGCAATGACAAACAGGCAAATAAGTACCGATTTTTTTTTCTCCAACACAATTATCTAGTTGTAGCAACAAGTTTTCTGGCAACTTGTGAAACGAGACAACCCAATTCATTGTGTCTCCCTGATTTATACATGGTTCAACAATGGGATCTTTACCATCACTCAAATTGTGGTTCTCTAAAGCTGTCCTTGAATTTAAAGCATGTAGAAGTGAAACATTGCTCCTTGGAAGCCCATTTGTTACTAGACCACCAAGAGGATGCTTATCCATCCTCTCTAAGTTATGTAAACAACTTGCGATTGAGCCAATTGTTAGATTGGGATCAAATGGCCATAAACCATTCAAAATAAAGTGTCCATAATGACCTTTTGCATGGCTATGAGTGATCATACCAATCAATGCAATTGGTAAATTATATCCCGAATCCACATCCTTGGGAAGGACCCGTAGTCTGGGAATGGCTGTTTTCTTTTGATCCATCTTGTCACATGGATGATGCATACATGCTTTTGTGGTTGGGTTTCTGAAAATATGCGCCATGCATAATATAAGCTCCTGCAACTTTGTTGTTGTTGCATGTGAATATCTCTTTCATTGAGGAGCCTTGCTCTTTCTTCTAGACTAGGTTTGGCTTCTAGTTTTGCCTTGAGACCACTACACAAGGTGCACTTGGAGAACTCACTTGCCTTTGTTAGGGACACTTGTGGGTACTCTTTATTCTAAATTCTACTAAACGATGACTTTGATAGCCTCTTCTCATGTCCCAACTGCTCAAGTGTTGTGTTGATTTCATTTAAAATGTCAACTTGCTTGAATATTGATGGAATCGACAACCTGGTTTCCCTTGATCCATCTAGCATTGTTCTACTTTTGTGTGGCGCAGGCTCGGAGTTCATGTTCACAAATTCATCAAGTAGTGCTCTTGCCTCACTAGTATGTTGTAGGCCTCTCCTCAATACCCCTATGTTTCCATGCAGATATTGACACACACCAGACTCAAACTTTTCCCTGTAGTAACGGTAAAAGGATGTCTTTGGTATACCATGCATCTCATACCATGCTCTGCAACAAATAATCACCCCATTTAACCTAAATCCATATTTAATTTTTTGAGCTGAATCACGATGCCAAGCTGTAGAAAGCACATTATATACATAATTTGTACGAGACTCCTGAGATTGTTCCCAAAAGTCTTGTCATATCCTCATTAGTACATCACGATCGATTACCTGACAACTTTTTTTTGCACAACAATCAATAGATGAAATCCTTTGAACTGATTCACGTGACATATAAAAGGTAGAAGCTAGTTGTGGTCTCTGCTTTGGAATCCTGTTTATGAAAGTGTAGCATCTTTTTGCAGAGGTTTGGGCAACATTAACCTCATTAGTTACATCTCCATCATTATCCTCATTACATACATCAGCATGTTTAGCATGCATGCCATTAAGCGGAACATAGCATTGCAATGGGCTCCCATCCAGCATTGTCAGCTGTTTAATAGGCCATTTAACTAGGGTGATACTATCCACTTGCGGCATAGTTTGAAATTCATTTGCACTTTCAATAGCCACACCCACACAATCATCACCAAGTTGTTGAAAGTTGACACATTCAAATGGAAACACATATAAGATAGTCCCTTGATGATAGTATGCATCATGCTCTCATCCTTTAGAAGAACCATCTCATTCTTCCAAGATTGTCAGATTTGCATGTCAAGTTTTGGAGATGTTATCGGTATTGCATCTACAATTGGAGGTTCCACAGGCTCTTCTTGATCTGCATCACGGCATCTTTCACTCCACTCTCCAAATTCTAGCTCCCTTGTGAAAGGCCTTAAAATCATTTTTGGCCAACGAACATTACTCCATAATTCATTTTTTAGATAAATGGTATCCATTGTAGGGAATGGTAGTTCCACATCCTTCAACCACAAGTAATGACACATTTCCTTGACCAATCTTTGCTCCACTACAAGTGGAATTTGGATCAATTATACACATGCAGCCAATACCAACAGAATCATTGTTCAACATCATGTAGACCCTCCGTCCAGATTGGAAATCCATCCTGCACATAATCATGTTGGACTTGTTAGACTAGTAATCAAATCTAGCAAGCATTTTTTTAAAGATTGGAACCTACATCAGACTCTACCATGAAGTATAGCTCTACCATGTGGCCGAGCTAGAACTAGCTCTATCATATGGTAGAGATAGAACCCACTGAAGACTATCTCTACTATGTGGTGGAGTTAGACTTTAAAGCATTCTAGCGATACCATGGTGTCTAGATAGATTATTTTGATATAGCTCTACCACATGGTAGAGCTAGATCAATGAATTCTAGCTCCGTTACATGATGATATAGTTACATTGATGCATTCTAGCTCCACCACATGATATAGTTACCAGATAGTAGAGCTAGTTCAATATATTCTAGCTCCACCACATGGTAGAGATTGACCTCTAGGCATTCTAGGTCTACAATGTGGTTTATGGTATAGCTAGATTGATGCATTCTAACTCCACCACATGGTAGAGCTAGACCTTAAAGTTTTACGATGTGGTCTAGGTAGAATACAGCTCTACCACGTGGTAGAGATAGATCAAATACTTTGAGGTCTAGCTCTACCATGTGGTGGAGCTAGAATTGCATTTAAGGTCTAGCTCTACCATGTGGTGGAGCTAGAATGCATCGATCTAACTATGTACCATGCAGATCAACAAAACCAATTACTCCAAGAAGAGACCTACTTCACATGACAAGAACCAAGGAGCTAGAATTGCATTTGATCCTGCTCTACCACGTGGTAGAGCTACAGTATTCTACCTAGACCACATCGTAGTGCTAGAATTATTTGAGGTCTAGCTCTACCATGTGGTGGAGCTAATGCAGATCAATAAAACCAATTACTCCAAGAAGAGACCTACTTCACATGATGAGAACCAAGGATCTAGAAAAAAGGTCAGACTCTATTAGTCCTAAAAATCTATATAAACTTGTAGTCTCTCATTCAATGCAATAGAAGTGTTTATGTGATCATGGTTTGTGTGTGAATTGATCTTCCCTAGTCCTTGATACCTAACAATCTATGTTAGGAATCAATGTTTCAAATTCTGGGCTTGTTATAGGAATTGCATCTGTAACTGGAGGATCAGAATGATCCCCTTCTTCATCACCGCTATAGCTTTCGTTTGATCAAATTAAGTTGCCATTCATGATAGTAGATTGCAAAATAATCTTTGGCCATCGAACGGCACTCCATAATGAGTCTTGGAGAGATGAAGTATCCATTGTAGGAAAAGGTAGGACCACATCTTTCAAACTTGGATGCACCCATGGTCCTTTCGGGTCATGTAAGAATGGCCCTTGGTCCATTCTTGGATGCCCCCATATAGCCACTATTTCATACACTGTGATATATTTTAAAGTAAAATGCTGGATATTTTAGGCCTTGGGGTCATGTACGAATGGTCCTCACACTTATTGTACATGAAACGATTGGCCCTAGGGCCATTCTTGGATGCCCCATGGGCATCTAAAATACCCCATGGCCATCCCAAAAATGACCTTGAGGCCTTGGGGTCATGAATGAATGAAAAAGAATGGCCCTAGGGCCATTCTAGGATGCCTCCATGGCCAACCGTGACCTTGAGGCCTTGGGGTCATGCAAGAATGGCCCTAGGGCCATTCTTCCACCTGTTATGAATGAAACTAATGGACATTTGGCCATTCTTGGATGTCCCCATGGCCACTATTTCACGCTCTCAAACGCATTTCAAAGTAAAACAGTGGATATTTGAGGCCTTGGGGTCATGCAAGAATGGTCCTTACACCTATTGTGTGCATGAAAACAATGGTCCTTAGGCCATTATTGGATGCCCCAATGGCCATTCCAAAATGACCTTAAGGCCTTGGGGTCATGTAAGAATTTCCCTAGGACCATTCTTGGATGCACCCATGGCACCTTGGGGTCATGCAAGAATAGCCCTTGGGCCATGATTGGATGCCCGCATGGCCACTATTTCATGCACTCTGATGCATTTTAAAGTAAAACGGTAGATATATGAGGCCTTGGGGTCATGTAGGAATGGTCCTTACACCTGTCGTGTGAAAAGAATGGCCCTAGGGACATTCTTGGATGCCGCATGGCCATCCCAAAAATGACCTGAAGGCCTTGGGGTCATGCAAGAATGGCTCCAAGGCCATTATTCTTCATGTTGTGTGTGGAAAAGAATGTCCCCTGGACCATTCTTGCAAGAATGGCCCTAGGACCATTCTTGGATGCACCCATGGCCCCGTGCGAGAATGTTCCTTGGATGCCCCCATGGCCACTATTTCATGCACTGTGATGCATTTTAAAGTAAAACGGTGGATATTTGAGGCCTTGGGGTCATGTAGGAATGTTCCTTACACCTGTTGTGCATGAAAAGAATGGCCCTAGGGCCATTCCTGGTGGACGAGACCCATGGCCATCCCAAAATGACCTTGAGGCCTTGGGGTCATGCAAGAATGGCCCTTAGACCATTCTTCCACCTATTGTGCATGAGAAGAATGGCCCTAGGGCCATTCTTGAATGCCCCATGACTATTCCAAAATGACCTTGAGGTGTTTGGGTCATGGAATAATGGCCTTGCATGAAACAAATGGCCCTATGGCCATTCTTGGATGCCCCCATATCCATCCCAAAATGACCTTGAGGCCTTGGGGTCATGCAAGAATGGCCCTAGGGCCATTCTTCCACCTATTGTGCATGAAAAGAGGCCATCCTTGGATGCTTCATGGCCATTCCAAAATGACCTTGAGGCCTTGGGGTCATGAAAGAATGGCCTTTGGGGTCATTCTTCCACCTATTGTGCATGAAACAGAATGGCCGTAGGGCCATTCTTGGATGCCCCATGGCCATCCTAAAAATGACCTTGAGGCCTTGGTGTCATGCAAGAATGGCTCCAGGGCCATTCTTCCTTATGTTGTGCATGGAAAAGAATGGCCCTAGGACCATTCTTGGATGTCCCCATGGCCACTATTTCATGTCCTCCTATGATGCATTTAAAAGTAATATGTTGGATATATGAGGCCTTGGGGTCATGTAGGAATGGTCCTTACACCTATTGTGCATGAAAATAATGGCCCTAGTGTTGAAAGAACGGTAGAGGAGGAGGAGACACACACACAGGAGCAAACCCCAATGTATATTGCAAACCCTAACCATAGAGGGAAACCATGTCCACTCTCACACAAAGCATAATGCACTAATCCATAATCCACACAACACACAATGAGTTGTGTCCACACTCAACTAACCCTAGCTAATGTCCACACAATATGACCAGCTGGACACGCGATCATTTATGTCTCACACATGTTCCTACCTAATCTGCCAGCACATAGCATAGCTGGCTCACACTGACATCGAGCTTGAATCTCAACAGCCCCTCTCAAGCTCATGATGTACTGCCGATGAAGATGTAGATGAGCTTGGGATATTAAGACTCTCAACACTCCCCCTCAAGCTCATCCCATGTACTCCCAACATAGTCCGGAAGTACTCAAACTTCTCCCTGCTCAGTGGCTTCGTAAAGATGTCTGCCACCTGCTCATCAGTCTTCACATAGTGAAGATCAACTGTACCATCCAGCACCTTTTCTCTGACAAAGTGATAATGGACCTCTATGTGTTTGGTCCTCGCATGAAACACTGGATTCTTTGCCAACTGTATACTGCTCATGTTATCACAATGAATGACAACTTTCCCATCAAGAGGCTCACATAAATCTACCAAGAGACTCTTTAAACATATAGCCTCACAAGTAGCAATGGCTGCACCTCTGTACTCAGCCTCTGTACTGGATAAAGAAACTATAGGTTGCTTTTTGCTACTCCAACTCACCACAGCACTTCCAAGTGTAAAAGCATATCCACTAGTAGACCTCCTGTCATATGCGCTACCTGCCCAATCAGCATCTGTGTAGCCATGTATGTCCAAGCTTTTACCACTCTCATAAAATAGACCATAATGTGCTGTGGTCTTCACATATCTCATGATGCGTCTCACTGCATCCAAATGTGGTTTCCTGGGGCTCTGCATAAACTGGCTGACTAGCCCCACTGCATAACTCAAATCCGGGCGTGTGATAGTCATGTATATGAGACTACCAACCATCTTCCTGTACATAGAAGGATCATCCAATTCCTCGCCATAATCAGCCCGCAACTTCACATTTTGCTCCAATGGTGTACTCATAGGCTTACACCCTGTCATGCCATACTTTGCCAACATATCCAATGCATATTGGCGCTGTACTAACCAAGTACCTGCATGATCTTTCACCACTTCAATGCCAAGGAAGTATCTCAACTCACCAAGATCTTTCATGTCAAATTGCCCACTCAAAGCTTTCTTGACATGCATCACATCTGCACCATGATCACCTGTG
Source organism: Cibotium barometz (assembly GCF_041138505.1). Taxonomy (NCBI): domain Eukaryota; kingdom Viridiplantae; phylum Streptophyta; class Polypodiopsida; order Cyatheales; family Cibotiaceae; genus Cibotium; species Cibotium barometz. The sequence goes on from NC_141067.1 coordinate 49,371,174, forward strand.
ATAATCAAGTCATCCACATAGATGACTAGTAATACAATCCCATGCTGTGTCTTCTTCACATAGAGTGAAGAATCTGCTGTAGAAATCTGAAAACCAAGTGAGATAAGATATTTGCTCATCTTATCACTCCAAGCACGTGGTGCTTGCTTCAGACCATACAATGCCTTTTTCAACCTGCATACGTGAGTGGGATATCTAGGGTGTACATACCCTTCTGGCTGTGCCATGTATACTTCCTCTTGTAGATCTCCATTCAGAAATGCATTCTTGACATCCATCTGATGCATTTCCCAGCCATTAGCTGCAGCCATAGCAATGACTGCTCTCACTGTGTCCATCTTAGCCACTGGACTAAACGTCTCATCATAATCCAATCCTTGGGTCTGTGCATAACCCTTTGCTACCAATCTTGCTTTATGTCTCTCAATAGAACCATCAGATTTGCACTTCACTTTGTAAACCCATTTACATCCAATAACATTCTTGTCCTTTGGTAGTGCAACCAAGTCCCATGTATCATTATGGACCAATGCATCCATCTCTACATCCATTGCTTTTTCCCATACATGCTCTCCAATAGCCTCTGTATAGCATGTAGGTTAGATGTCATATATGCATAGTGCATAGCAAAATCTTTGTATGTCAATCTGTCAACAGGATATCTGACTCTCTTGGATCTCCGCAATGCCTGCGGGTCACTCTGTACACCTGTAACTCTAGCATGTGGTGGCACATATCTGTGCGTAAAACAGGTATGCCAAGCTCTTCATCAAGTCTCTCAGAACTAGATGACTCATAACCTGTGATTCCAATTCCTTCGACTTTCTTCTTGCCTTTATCCATAGCACTACTCCCAGTGCTTACACTCTCATGCCTCAAACGTCCTGACCATGGACGTACACTGCTACTCTCAGCTGCTGCTGCTGGCCCAGACATAGTAGTAGAACTAGAACTTGCTTGTGGTGGCAAGTTCACATGTACATCAGCCTCAAGTGACTCAATAACACCTTCATCTTTTGCTTTGTACCAACTAGCAAGCTCATCAAACACCACATCACGTGAGATGACCACTTGTCTAGTTTGTGGATTATAACACTTGTATGCCTTTCGATCCTGTGCATATCCAACAAATACACATTTCTCTGCTTTAGGATCCAACTTCCTTCTTCTTTCATCAGGCACATGCACATAAGCTATGCATCCAAAAACTTTAAGATGTCCAATGTCTGGCCTGTAACCTGTGAGCCGCATCTCTGGCGTGCTTCCATGAATGGCTGCTGTAGGTGTTTTGTTCAATATATACACTGCAGTAGCACATGCTTCTGCCCAATAGTAATCTGGCATGCTCTTTTCATTAAGCATTGCCCTTGCCACTTCACATATTACTCTATTCTTTCTCTCAGCCACACCATTCTATTGAGGTGTATACCTGCAAGTCAATTGTCTTCTTATTCCATGCTTCCTCAAGAAATGCTCAAAAGCTTTTGAGGTGTATTCACCACCTCCATCTATCCTCAGACATTTAATCCAATAGCCATACTGCTTTTCTGCAAAAGCTTTGAAATCCATGAATTTTTCCAACACTTCACTCTTCTCTTTCAGAAAGTATATCCATGTCATCCTGCTAAAGTCATCAATGAATGTAACATAGTATAAACTACCTTTGATAGATGGGTTTTGTGCCGGACTCCATACATCATTGTGTACTATCTCAAGTGGCCTGTTACTCATATTTCCTTCTCTAGGAAACCTCAACCTTGCCTGCTTCCCAAACTGACAGGCTTCACAAACATGCATATGTCCATCATATTTGAACCTAGGCAAACCATTGACAATGCCTCTTGTTTGCATGTTCTTTAATCTCTGTATATTGACATGTCCAATCCTCTTATGCCACATATCAATATCCTGTACCACATTCCTGCTCTTTGAGAACATGGCTGATTTTATCTCAGGAATTCCAGAATCCAGCTTAAACAGTCTTCCTTCTTTCTTGCCTTTAGCAATCACTCTACATCCATGTTTGAAGTCTTCAACGAAGCATCCATGCTCATTGAATCTAACCTGTAATCCCTGTTCTACCATTTGACCAACTGAGGCCAAGCTTTTAGTGATCAAAGGCACATACAGCACATCTGACATAGACTTTGTCTGACCATTGTGCATGACCAATGGTACACTTCCAACATGTGTAATGACATGCTGGGTATCATCACCTGTTTCCACATAGCCTTTGACATCCATTGGCTTCATGTGCTCAAACCATTCACCATGGCATGTCATATGGTTTGATGCTCCTGAGTCCATATACCATGTATCATCATTCTCAGCATTTGTTGTCATAGAACCCACAACATGCTTCATGGCAAACAAATGATTTGCAGTTCCATCATTGCTGCTTGATGCATAGTTACCACCATGTTGTGCATAGTTTCCACCATAATGACCACCACGTTGTGCTCTTCCCCCTCTCAAATCATTCTGTTTGCGAAAGCAATCTCTCGCCATATGACCATATTTGCCACAATAATGGCATTCAACATCTTGCATAGAATTTTGTTGGCCTTGCCAACGTCCTCGACCACGGGGGTTACCTCTGCCGCCTCGCTGAGGTGCATATCCACGACCACCTCGAGCACCATATGAAGGCTGAAAATTCTGTTGTGGAGGCCTATCCTGCCATCCACGACCATTACCACCACGTCCACGTGATGCAAATCTCCCCCTGCCTCTAAAGCCTCTCTGCGAGTAGAAAGCCTGATTTCTGCCATCATCATGGCTAGAAGATGCATCCAGAAATGAATCACTGAGCTTGATTTCCTCAACCAATAAGAGTGAAACCAACTCATCGAAGTCGGGTAAACCTGTACTCCTCACTGAGATAGATGTATCAAAAGATTTGTATTCCTTGCCAAGACCACGCAAGGTAATATCCACCAAATCATCATCAGGCATGGGGGCATTTATTGTGGCCAATGCATCTGCAAACTTCTTGATTTCTTGCACATAATCATGTATGCTCCTTTTATTCCTTTTTACATTGTGTATCTGCTGTCGCAATTGAGACTTGCGAGCACTCGTATCTATATCAAACATCTTGACCAAAGTATCCCATGCATCTTTGGGATTCTCAGCATCCTGAATGTGTATGAGCATAGCATCAGAAATGCATATAGACAAATAATGCAGCACTTTGAAATGCTCTCTCTGACCATTGCTTATGAGCAATAAACTGCTGCTGTGTAGGTTGCCGAGGTAGCTCAGGCTCTGGCTCAACACCTGTAATGAGATTCCAAAATCCTTTTCCTTTCAAGAAACTCTTTATCCTGTACTTCCATGCTTGGAAGTTCTTCCTATCCAGCTTTTCACCAACAATCTGAACTGGATTGTCCGACATGTTGCTCAATGCGTACACCTTCCGCACACTTCAAATCTGTAAATGAGCCTTCCTCAGCTCAACCACACTCCAATGAATGTTCCAGATACTCCAAGATAGCCAACAAACTCCAAATTTGATGTAGGAAATCAACCTGTAATCATCCAAGATGAACTGACTCACGCAGTGCGGGATACCCTGAATTGACACGCCTTCTAAGGCTCCAAATCGCAATGTAATGGTGCAATCAAGTCTAGGAAACTTGCATTGACACCTAATGAACCTCAATGTTGAGTATCAACTCCATCTGACATGTGTAATTATCAATTTTTGAAAACCCCTTTTTCTGTTTTTGGAAAAAACCAGAAAAACCAAAAAAACCAGTAATGATTTGGCTCTAATTTCTTCAATATTTCACCAAATTGAGCAAACAGGCATTCATTGGCTTAGCAGTAGTGTCCATCAACTCCATGTAAGAGGAATTCGTCCAATTGTAAAACACCAAGGATTAATTGCTCAATTAAAATGCTCTGTTTCTCTGCAACCAGTGGACAACCTGTTTTAATCAGCTCATTCCCAGCTCAATTAGGCATCATTGACCAAAAAAATCACATAGCCCTCTTCTCCAATGTGTAAATCATCCAATTGCTAAGGAAGTTGTGGAAGGAACCAAGCACCCGATGAGAAATTGACCTCCTCGTAGTGAAAAAACCAGAAATATGCTCTGTTTCTCTGTTGCTGGCTGCGCCGCCTGCTGTAGGGCTCTTTGGGAGTGGTTGTAATGCTCAATGATGAGGTAATCAGGTCCCCAACACTCCTAGGTATGTGTGCAATCCACCAATGCTTTGATTTTTACCAAATACATGCTCCAAATGATTCAATTTTGGGCTTCTTTTTCACTGTTTTGTGAGAGCTCAAAAACCAGAGTTTTCCACTCAATTAAATGCATTCAAATTGCTCCAAATTTTGTTCAAGGCTTGCATATGGGTTGCTAATACATCCCTCTTTGTCAAATGCATATGTCTTTTGCCAGAATCACACGTATTTCCACCATACATCAAAGTTCCCAAGCTTTAATGGAAAGCTTCAAAAACCAGAATTTTTGCTTTGCTTTGATTTGCTCTATTTTGCTTTGATTTTGCCTGTTTCACCTGCAATCCGCTCAAGGATGTTTAGAGGACCTTACCCGGTAGGCCAAGCTCTCAGATCTGATAAGATTTGGTGTGCTCCAAGCTTCATAGCTCCAATGGCAAACTTCATAGCTTCTTTTCACAGCTTCTTCTCCCTCTTCACTCACTCACTCATAAACCCTAATAAACAGAACCTGGCTCTGATACCATGTTGAAAGAACGGTAGAGGAGGAGGAGACACACACACAGGAGCAAACCCTAATGTATATTGCAAACCCTAACCATAGAGGGAAGCCATGTCCACTCTCACACAAAGCATAATGCACTAATCCATAATCCACACAACACACAATGAGTTGTGTCCACACTCAACTAACCCTAGCTAATGTCCACACAATATGACCAGCTGGACACGCGGTCATTTATGTCTCACACATGTTCCTACCTAATCTGCCAGCACATAGCATAGCTGGCTCACACTGACATCGAGCTTGAATCTCAACACCTAGGACCATTCTTGGATGTCCCATGGCCATCCCAAAAATGACCTTGAGGCCTTAGGGTCATACGAGAATGGCCCTAGGGCCATTCTTCCTCATGTTGTGCATGGAAAAGAATGGCCCTAGGACAATTCTTGGATGTGCCATGGCCATTTAAAATTGACTTTGAGGCCTTTGGGTCATGGAATAATGGCCTTGCATGAAAAGAATGGCCCTATGGCCATTCTTGGATGCCCCACAACCATTCCAAAATGACCTTGAGGCCTTGGGGTCATGCAAGAATGGTCCTATGGCTATTCTTCCACATGTTGTGCATGAAAAGAATGGCCCTATGGCCATTCTTGGGTGGCCTTGGATCCCCTAGGTCCATTCATACTGTGCATGAGAAGAATGACCATGTGGCCATTCTTGGCGTCCTAGCGGCATTCTCAAATCTGAAGTTTGAATTTCAAACTAGAATTTCCCTGTCGAATTCCGAAATCAAATTTTTCCGCAGAATTCCCAAATCAATTTTCCCGCATAATTCCCAAATCAAATTTGAAATTTGAATTTCAAATTCAAATGATAATCTTCCCATCTTTCTCTTTTGTGCATAATGCTTTCCCCCTCTCCCCATATCAATTTTGAAATTTGGATTTAAACCACCCTCATCTGTAATTTTTCCACCCATCTACGTCCAACGTTTCTACGCTACATGTTCGCTTAATCAACATTTGGAGCACTACCGTCTCTACACTCGAATCGCACCCACGTTAGGTATGCAAATTGTTTTCTCATGTTATTAGAGCCATTTAAGTTGATTAGGTAATTTAATTAATATTACAATTAAGATTAATGAATTAATCTTAATTAAGATTAATCTTAATTTATATAGATTCAATTAATTATGTTTGAATGCATGTTTAGACACAATAAATTGAATTAATTTTAATTAGGATTCTTACTTAAATTTTTAAATATAATTAAACTTTCTTAGTTAAAAAACATACTCTGAGAGAGAGAGAGAGAGAGAGAGTTTGTGTGAGAGAGAGAGAGTGTGTATGTGTACGAGAGAGAGAGAGAGAGAGAGAGAGAGAGAGAGAGAGAGAGAGAGAGAGAGATAAACAACATAGAGAGAGAGAAAGAGAGAGATATATATAAACAACATAGAGAGAGAGAGAGACAGAAAGCCCTTATCTCCTCCTCCTTCTCCTTCACGCTCCCTCCCTTCGGCGCTCTCTGAACTGACGCTCTCTCTCTCCTCTGAACCGGCACACTCTCTCTCTCTCTCCTCTCCGTGCGCTTCCACTGTTTGCTATGCAGGCGGTCGCCTCTCCATTCGCTTGGTGGCTTGCTTTCAGGCATTTTTATTTAGCTAGATTAGGACGTTTTAAATAATATATAATATATATAATATAGTATATATTATTTACTAATATACTATAGTATATATATAATATATAATATACTATAATAATATATAATATATACTATAATATATATAATATACTATATAGGTGAGCTAAAACCCTAATATATAAAAGCATGTAAAAGTCTCTCCACCACATAGTGGATATCACCCAATTTTCAGGCAAAAGTACATGAGAAAATACATGGAAAAATGCCCCCTCTGGACCCCCCACGGTGGCGACAGTAATAAGGAGGGTCCTGAGAAACATGTGGTGCCAATGAGATCAGGATCCACCGCCTAACAATATATACTATATTTTATATACTATATATACTATATTATAGTATAGTGTATATATAATATACTATATATTATATACTATATCAATGCTCGAACAAAATTATTTCTAGAAAAAGTAGAAAACCCTTAATCTAAAATTTTAAAAATTATCACTTTTTAAAAATTAAAAAGTGTTACTACTATAACCCTTGAAAATTTGAAGGTATTCATACCTTCAACTCAAATTTCAAAAGGTAATTTTCAAAATTTGAAGTTGGGCTTACACTAAACCCTGATTGTTTTCTACTCTTTACTATATTATAGTATACATATAATATAGTATAGTATATACTATATTATATATACTATATATTAATTATATACTATATATAATATAATTAGTACATACTATATATACTATATTATATATACTATACTCCTGCAGTTCATCCGAAACTGAGGGGGACACAAGTGAAAATCGACCAAGTGAGATCGAATCTGACAGAAACAAAAATCAAAAACTTGGTAAGAAGAAAACAAGACATAAGCGCCAATGCTATCGAGCTAATGTACGCACTGCAATAAACAAGGAGAGATCCACCGCAGAATGGCTTAGTTATGTAGGAGCTATTGACGCTCATTGGAAGTTAGCAGATAATTGGGGACAATACCTCCAAAGTGTCATGTGGTGTATTCCGCAACCTCATGACGTCGCCCAATTAGAAATCGAAGAGAAGCCGAAACTAAGTCGTACTGCAAGAAGGCGGCAAAACCAAGAGTTAGCTCAGCAACAAAAGGAGGCGGAATTGAAAGAAAAAAGCCTGGCACAACAAGAACCAGTAGACTTACACCCTGCACCCGAGCATTTCAAATCATTCACCACCACAGGGGAACGTAAAGTGGTCTACACAAAAGCCTAATGAACGCCTACCAATGGGAGTAGCGGTGTCTACGATGGCCCTGCGGTAGTTAAGGAGATAGACTTAGCAGATTCGGGTGAGGAGTCTAAACCAGTTTTTATTACTCAAGACCTCACCCAGTCAGAGGAAGCAGCACTTAAGAAGCTTCTTAAAGAATTCAAGGCCATATTTGCTTGGACATATCATGATATGAAGGGTGTTCCACCCTCGGTGGTGCAACACACGATTCTAATGATTAGCACTGCTAAACAAGTCTAGCAACGTCCCTACCCAATGAATCCTAAGTATGCAAAGATTGTACAAGAGAAAATTGAAAAGATTGTAAAATGTGGATTCATATAGCCTATTGAGCACTCAGAATGGGTTTCTCCGATAGTCATCATACCAAAGAATGGGAAACTCAGAGTGTGCGTTGATCTCAAAAAGGTTAATGCAGCCACCAGAAGGGATCATTACCCCTTGCCATATTCTGAACATGTGCTTGAAAGAGTGGCAGGCAAGGAGGCATATAGCTTTTTAGATGGGTACTCGGGTTAAATCAGATCACAATTGCAGTCGAGGACCAAGCTAAAACAGCATTTATCACGGAGTTTGGAGTGTTTGCCTTTCGCGTCGTGGCTTTTGGCTTGACCAATGTACCTGCAACATTCCAACGATTGATAAACACGACCTTTAAGGAATATCTAAGGGACTTCTGTGAAGCTTTCTTAGATGATCTTTGTGTTCATTCCTCTTGGGATGAGCACTTCACGTGTTTACAAAAAATATTTGAAAGGTGTAGATTATATCGCATCTCATTGAATCCTTTCAAATGCCAATTCTGGGTTAAACACGGAGTTATCTTAGGGCATATAGTGTCCAAAAATGGGATTTTCACTGACGAGAGTAAAATCAAGGTCATTCTGGAATTGCCCCCACCTACCAACTATAAGGGAGTCCAACGCTTTATGGGCACGTTGGTTATTATCGAAGATTTATTCTATTCTTCACCGAGATAGCTCGACCATTGTATAAGCTTCTCATCGAGTTTATTTGGACCGAAGAGTGTGACCGTGCCTATGAGCTATTAAAGAAGGCCTTGGCGAGTGCTCCAATCTTGAGAATGCCTAACTGGGATTTACTCTTCCATGTGCATATTGATGCATCAAACTTTGCTATTGGGTGTGTGTTAACTCAACCTGGAGAACACAAGCTAGACTACCCCATTAGCTTTGCCAGTTGCCAATTGAACGATGCTGAGATGAACTACACCACTACAGAGCGAGAAGGGTTGGCAATGATATATGCAGTAAGGAAATTTTGTTATTACCTCCTTGCCACCAAGTTTGTTTTCTATGTGGATCATCAAGCATTGTTGTATCTGGTAAACAAACCATGCTCCACAAGAAGAATCACACGATGGTTATTGATTCTTCTTCAGTTTGATTTCACTGTTGTTGTGAGACCTGGCAAAAAACATGTTATGGCTGATCATTTGTCTCGCATACCTAATGGTGAGGCTCCTACAGGGGTTGATGATGACTTACCTGACACTTCCCTATTCATGGTGGAGACAATGCCTGAATGGAGTGAGAAGATTGTTAACTTTTTGGTTAATGGCTTTCCACCCAAGGAGCTTCGTAAAGATCTAGCTCGAAAGCTGATCAAAGAATGCGAACCCTATTGCCTGATAGTCAGGACTCTTTATAAAAGAGGAAAGGATGACGTTCTTAGGCGTTGTGCCTGAGAGGATGAGTATCTATACATTTTGCAAGAGGCACATATGGGTGTAGCCGGTGGTCATTTCTCAGGAGACTTAACTACGCGAAAGATCTTATAATCAGGGTATTGGCGGCCCACTATGTTCCAAGATACATCACTCTTTGGTGAAGGGATGCGATGAATGCCAACGATACAAGAAACCCCAGCGAAAAGATCAGATACCCCTACATCCGATCAAAGTAAACCAACCATTTGAAAAGTGGGGTTTAGAATTTGTAGGTCCAATTAGCCCAGCGGCCCGGAACACACAATCTCGCTATATTATTGTGGCCACTGACTATATGACCAAATGGGCTGAAGCGAAAGTGACACATAAGGCAGATGCAAGGACAACAGCCAAGTTCCTCTTTGAAAATATAATCGCACGCTTCGGTTGTCCTTTTGAACTTGTGAGCGACAATGGTACACATTTTATAAATGAAGTGATTAAGGAGCTCACAACAAATTTCATGATATCCCATCATAAATCTACTCCTTACTATCCGCAAGCGAATGGCCAAGCCGAGAGTACCAACAAGACTTTAATCTTTGTTTTGACAAAGACAGTTGAAGCTCATCACACGGATTGGGATCTAAAGCTTACAACAGCTTTATGGGCCTATCGTACTGCGTACAAAGTAGCTATTAATTGCACACCATTGAAAATGGTATATGGCCAAGAAGCGGTCATGCCGTGGGAATTTGTCATTTCTAGTCTTCGTGTTGCTACTCAAGAGGGTTGGGATGGTAATCCATTAGTAGAGCGTCTATATATCCTTGAGCGACTAAATGAAGAAAGACAATTGGCTGTGTACAATGCCCTTGTGGAGAAGGATAGAAGGGAAAAATGGTTTGATCGCCACCTAAAGGACAAGGACATCAAGGTTGGGGATAAAGTCCTGATGTATGGAGTGCAAAACGAAAAGAAGAAGCTCAAATATGTTGGTAAGGGACCGTATAGAGTATGTGAAATTACCCTACAAGGTACCATCAGAGTGGAGACTCTCGACGGAGTTGAAACCATTGGATTCCTTAATGGGAGTAAATTCAAAAGATACTATGATCCCCTAAGACAAGAGGAGTTATATGCAATCCATAAAAAGAAGGCAGCTAAAGAACAAGCTGAGCTTAAGAAAATACAAGTGAGAGTTGAAGCCAAAGAATGTCAACAGCGTGCTAGGCACCAACGAGAAGCCAACTTGGGAATTACGCAAGTATTTTTCGAGGAGGCAGCGGAGGATTCACTGGAATCTGACCCACCTCTAAGATACCCAATTGAGTTACAGAGTCCTTACGGGGAGGTGCTGTATAATGCATTATTGGATACAGGAGCTCAACACAATTTGCTATCATATGGCGTGTGGTGGTCAACTTGGAAAAAAACCTTTATCCAAGAGTGCTATCCAAGTTCAAGGTATCAACAAGAAGAAAACCCCTGTCTTAGGAATTCAGCACACTTTGGTTGCCTATGACAAGGGGACCGTAATTCAAAGCTTTTTGGTTATGCCTACTGGTACCATGGAAGGCACTGTAAACTTAGGGCGCAAATGGATGTTGGCCACCAAGTGCAATATCGATTGGGCAACCAGATGAGTCATAACGCAAGAACCAACACTCAGTATGACCGCTCAAAATCCGGCTCCTAAGCCATCAACTCTGGACAAAATGCTGGATAACAAAAAATCACAAAGTCCAGTTGCAAAACCATCTTTGATTGTTTGCCACCTCTCTAACGCTTCAACGCCAAGAGTGGAAACATGCAGGGTGGTCTCTAAAGCTCCGCTTACTATGCCAAAGAGTACATACAAATGGGTCCCAAAAGTTTCGTTTTAACAGCTACTTTCCCTACTCAATCTCGTTCAGACAAGAAGCCTCGTAGGAAGAAAACAGCTACCCACCCGAGAAAGGGCAATGTAACATCACGATGGATCCCTAAAAAATTATTAGTAGCCCATGGGTACTACGAGAGGAATGACCAGATTTGGGTCCCTAAACATAAGCTGAATCCCTCTACATCACCTGTAAAACCTTGCAAACCAATTGTTGCCACCCCAACGACAATTCAAGATCGTGGTAAGGGAAAGGTAATAGAGTGCTCCGCACCACTTCTTCCAGAGTTAGTTTGGATTCCCAAACAATATCGATCATTACCACCTAGCTCAGGAAGGGGGGAGCCACATGAAGCTTCTAGCTCCTCATGCCAGGCACACACTGATATAGAAGTTTCTACATGATCTACGCCTACTCTTGTCAACACCCAACAAGAGACCAATGAGTCTATGTCTCCCTTTGTAAAAGTATTCGGAAACCATTTCCTCCATTCGTCAATGGGAGCGTACACTAATATCTCTGCAATTGGATGTGGCCACAAGGGTCATAAAAAGCTATCTGCCCACATCACAACCTACGACCCGCTGGACAAATTGGTTCCAAGAGACTGCAACATCATTGCAGAAAATATGATCTACCCAAGGAAAGGGGGAGCATGTACTCACGCTCGACATTCTATTGCTTCCTCCCTAACCTTCTCCCCTGACCATGTAATTGCCAAATTCATGGGGATGTATATATATAGCTTCATACATAGAAAAGAAAAGAGAAAAACAAAAAATAGTTAAAAGAGCAAGAGCACAAAAAGAGGAGAAATATCCGTATACAATCAGGAACTAGATTGACCTATCATAAACCTACTGATGCTATATCTGTGTTTGCAGATATGGGAAATGCAAGAGCATCGCACACTTCATCCACCTTTGGTGAGAGGTATCATCTGTACCTTTCTCAGATATTCCACATGTGCTATCCTGTAATTGAAACTGAATGGGATCATATAGATGTACTAGCCAGAGAGGAAAATGTTGAGGAATTAGAATGGCTAATTTGCCTATTGACCATGACTGACCCCTACTCCGTAGTAGAGGACACATCCCCATTAGCCCAATGCTTTCCTTTTCCACAAGATGACTATCCTCACATGGTTACATTCTTGATGAGCTTATGTGGATGGAAAAATGAAAAGAAAATATCTAACAATGATGAATGGATGGATGAAACTCATGGCACTACTGAGGTTGACTTTATTTATTTGGATGATGCGGATAGAGGCTTAGCCTTAGGGCTAGAGCCAGGACTCTACAACATCCTCTTACCGTATCCTCAGTAGTAGTGTGGTGACTGGTAGGTAGGTTAGTGTTTTCAAGTTTTTTCTAGTTTGGATTCCTTAAACGAGTCTTTAATTTTTCACACTGATGTGCCTCTCGAGGTATAGTGCTTATTAGTTGGTTGTACAGGTGGAAAAGTTTGAGGTGGGTTCGCTTTCAAGTCCTAAGATAGCCGCAATGCTCAGACATAAATATCTCATCAAATTGCAAGCATTTTTCTCATCGAATCAAGGAGATCTCCAAAATACAGGTGTAATTCTTCCATACCCACTCTCTTTCGTTTTTACTGTTCAATTAATTGCATGAACTATTATGCATGACCACATGGAAATTGTCAATGTACTACTTAGTTTTTGAAGTTGCTTGACGTGCTACTGTAAATCATTAATGAGCTTAACTTTATTGGCTATATTCCTGAGCAGCATAACGTCTTTAGTTAACCTTGGAATACGATTGTCTTAGGTCTAGGTTCAAACCATCTTAATGTTTGACACACCTGGCCATGTGCGTGTTGACCTCTAGGACATAGCTTTTACCCCTTTGTCAAAAGGATGCAAGACAAATTATAGTTTACACTACTACATGTTAGCCTAATACCGGGGCTTATACCGGCGCTATTTAACGGGGTCTAAAAAAGCCTCGTCATCGGTATAAGCGCCGGTATAAGCGCTGGAACAGTAGCATCGGTATAAGCGTCGGGTGGTAATATCGGCGCCTATACCGGTTAATATACCGACGCTCACCGGGGGTAATACCGATGCATAAACCGGCGTCTATACCGGTGCATATACCGTGTTATATACCGGGGTCAATACCGGGGTGTATACCGACTTTAATACCGAGAAAAATACCACTGTATATACCGATGTCAGTACCGGGGTATATACCGACGCTGTAGCAAAATTTTTTTTTTGGGCAGAATAGTGCTGCCTGGCTGTTGCCTAGCTGCCTGCAATGAGCAGGATCAACAACAGCAAACAGACAGCACCATTCTGTCTAAAATAGAGCACAAAAACAACCGTGCTCGTTTGCATATTTTCCTGATCGACAAACAAGAAATTAAATTAAACATTAATACTCAAGAATGTTTTGATCATATTTCATTAGTTTGAAGGTCATCTTACATCATGGTAATGCCTCCCAATTGACGGTCTCTCCTTCTTCTTCAAGCATCTCAAACAAGGCCACAAGGCCATGTTTGTGAGCATACTTCTCCTCTCGCCTACTTGGTGGGCGATTCATGGCCAACTCCTGCACACACGATTAACAATTATAACTTTTAGAAATCAACATTTAGCCCACATACATACATTTAAATAAATAAAATTGCTACAAACACTTATGAATTCATGGCGCATGGTTTCGTAACCACCACTCCCGAGATGAGAAGCCCCTACTGTTTGGAGTCTTGCCCTTGCCGCCTCTCTTTGTTGTTGAAACCTGTCTGGTGTCTCGGTGAGCTCCTGAGCAATGGCTGCCCACTCCCTGTCATCTAGCTAAAAAGGTTTCTCCTTCCCCTCTCTAAATGCGTCCCTCGCCTCTGACCTACGATGCTCCATCAAAATGCGAGCTGTATACTGTATCCACTCATTAGAGACGACATTCATAGGGTCAGATGGCTGGAACTCTTGCTTTATCTTTGTGTTTATATAATTTTTCTTCCCCTTGTCTTGCTGATCCCATTTAGTCATGACAGAGTCATGAAACTGTATAGTGCACAATTGTCGAATGCGTGTCTTCATTGCCTTCCCTGCACTATCCATTATTGGTGCCCCATCCCTAATTGTGTAAATCTTGCTGTTGTCATGGTCATGTGCACCCCAGGGAGTGGAAGGTGACCCTATGGGTGTGCTATCATTAGATGAGAGCGAAGGACGACGCTCACGTGGTGGTGGTGTCACAGCATCTGTGGCACTACCACCACAACAACCTCCCCCTGAAGACCTACTACGTGAGCACCGTCTATGTGAAGAGGTGGTAGATCGAGCTCTAAGAGGAGTGGAAGGCTGTGTGGTATGAGGTGTGGGAGCTGCTGTCGTACCCACGGGTGTCTTCATCATCTATGTCTTCTTCCTCAACTTGTTTTTCAGCTTTCTTGGTTTGCACCTCTTCATTTGGATCTTGCTCTAGTTGCTCCTCTTCATTTGCTTGCTCCTCTTCATTGTTGATATCGGCTTGTTCTTGCTGCTCTCCATTACCCTGTGCATCCACATCACCTTGTTGTAGCTCAAATTCTTCAAAAATTTGCTTACTGCGGGGGGCGACTTGAACCACAAACAGCCAGCGTGGATCTTTTGGATCCGCTTTAAAGACAACCTGCTCACAATGCTCTGGGCGCACAGAAGTATCTTGCTGATCGGTCCATACCTTTGTGGAGTCCACTTGGATGAGGCCACTCTTGTCTCTACGTACAGTTGCATGTGGCCCATTCATGATTACCTTGAACCACTTCACATCAAAGATAAACAACTCAAAACTTCTGAAGCCAACCTTTAATATATCTTGAATGGTTCCAAAGTAATCAAGCATTCCAATAATTGTGTTATCATCACTTGCACTTGCACGACTTTCTTGAACAAACTATGCTGTGACACCACAATCAAAGGTTGCTCTTCTTTGGTCTATTCATTCTACTCGAAAATGACGTCCATGTGACCAAAACGCCCCATATTTGTGATACTACAAATAGCACAAAAAGTTGGTTGATGGAGAATCAAACACTGAGACATGTAGAGAAAAAAAAGAGAGACATGTAGAACTTAAACACTTACATGCCAATCGCATCCTTTTGTAAGCTCCTCCTCCTCCTCTGTTATAGGTAAACCAGCACATTTGGCTCTAAAATTGTAGCTTCTAGCCATCTACCTGTGGGAAAGTCCGGAAGAGCTTGCATACCTTCTGGATATGGGAGATTTCTTGTAGTGCGATTCCTTCTGAAACTTAAACGGTCTTGTACTCGCTGTCGCTTGAGAGCTTCATATGTCTCAATCCACTTCTCCATTACATGAGAGTTCAAGATGCAAAATTTGTTGATTTTTTCCCTCAAAGTGTTATCCATGTTTCTCTTAATGCCTTGGCCTTGAGGTTCCTCACCAATGACTCGCCTGTTGGACTCTTGAGACCATAGTCGAGGTATCTCTGGATCTGAGGAACTTAAATATTCAGTGATGTAAACAAGGGACTCTTGTATCAGCCACCCTTCTGACATACTACCCTCTGGGCGAGCCATTTGGCGAACAAATCCCTTTAATGTCTTCATAAACCTCTCCAAAAAGAACATCCATCTTGAATGGACTGTTCCAGCAACTGCAACCTCATCTACAACATGAACTAGCAGATGCATCTGGATTGTTAATAAACTTGTAGGGAAAAACTTCTCTACCATGCAGACTGCCTCTATGGAGTTTAAACGCGTTGTCTCCAAAGTGTCTCTCTTTATCTCTTTTGAAGAAATCCAGCGCACCAATGTGACAATCTTATAGATAGTAGCTCTAATGTCTTCAGTGAGGCAATCTTTTATTGCTATGGGTAGCACAAATTGTAGAAACTTGTGCCAATCATGACTCTTGAGACCACTAAGATCATCATCCTTTGTAAATGCACTTTTCAAGCAATGCATACAACCTGTAGGAGTCCGAAACTCTGAAATTGTCCTCTTGACTTGTTGTTCCTCCATCTTACTAAAAACCCATGGGGCTCTTGGAAGTAGCACCTTTCCATTGGGTCTAGTGCGAGCCCACAACTCTTGCATGCAACCAATCTCTTCCAAGTCATCCCTTTGGCCTTTAGTATCCTTTTTTCCTGTCATGGTCTTCCACAGAATGTCAGCTACATTCTTGAAAATATGCATCGGGTCAAGCAAATGGTTTATAAGGAGATCACCCCAATAGGGGAGTTGGTGAAAGATAGAGAGCCTCTTCATCCTAGGACATGCCAAGTTGCCACATTCCTCCCATTTGATCTTCCAATCGCTTGCCTTCAATGCACTTGGAGGAGGTCTTCCTAGATTACCATCCCGCAATTCATGATTTTCTGGAAGATACCTAACATGTCCTTGGTAGACATTCTTTCGTAATACTTTTGAGTATCTTGAATCAAGTCGAGGACCACATACAAGACATGCATTGTAACCCGATATAGACAAACCTGAGCATTCTCCATAGCCAGGCCAATTATGCATTGTCCACATGAGAATACCTTGCACAGTTGTAAGTCTTTGGCCACTCTGCTGCTTTGACATGTCCTTCACTTCAATTCCGTTCCACAAGGTGCGTAACTCATCAATAAGTGGTGCCAAATATACATCCATGTTCTTCACCTTGTACTTTCCTGGAACTATTAATGAGAGCAATAGATGACCTTTCTTTATTGCTAACCATGGCGGAAGATTATAATTCACAAGGCAAACAGGCCATGTGCTCCATGAAGAGCTCCTTAAACCAAAAGGGTTTACACCATCCATTGCTAGGCCAAGACGGAGGTTTCGAGGTTCTTCCTTAAAAGCCGGCCATTTCTCTTCAATGTGTCTCCATGTGGGTGAGTCAACAGGCACACGCATCACTTCATCTGTGGATCGAGTTGTGGCATGCCATGTCATCAAGCTTGCTATTGATTTGCACCTGAACATGCTTTTTATCCTTGGGATGATTGGAAAGTGCCTGAGAACCTTTACCGGGACAGCTTCCCCCTGAACATCTTCTCTGTATCTGTTAGAGCCACAATGGGGACATTCTTGCAAATGCTCATATTCATGGCGGAAGAGGCAACAATCATTGCGACAAGCATGAATATTATTGTAATCCATGCCTATGGATTTCAATAACTTCTTCGCATCTGCACGAGATGGAGGCATCTCGTTGCCAGGGGGCAATATCTGATCTTTCAAAAGCCTACAAGTATGGCAATATCTGATCGTTACTATTAAGATTTTCTCAAATACAAGTTGATAATTTATCATTTCAACAGTAGGTGTAATCTCCAAAAAAGACCTTACTTGAATAGTTCAGTGACACTTGTATTAGACCATCCAAAAATTGACTGCAAATTTAGCATCGTAAGAGATGCACGCAATACAGATATGTTAGCACCATTGTATAATGGAAGGCGTGCAAGTTTACGCATGGCCTCTTCCTCTGGTTCATAATTTGACCGTTGAGAATGTCGTGGTTGATGATCTTCATGTTCATGCTCCTCGAAGAGAGCTTCTTGTTGCTCGATGAAGGCATCCAACATTTCTTCCATTGGACCTTCTTCCATTTCCTGACCTTCTTCCATTCCCTCGGGTGCTGTTAATTGAGCTCCATCTGTCACTCCCTCCTGCGATATCCTCATCCTTTGTTGGGGACGAGAATTCACATGCACAATGTTATCAAGATGCGGCTGCACACTTGCTTGGTTGTACGATTGAAACCGTAAATTTTGCAAGCGCTCCATTGGAAATATGCTAGCGTCAAGATTTGGTACTTACATCGCATGCATGGACACGCTATTCTCTCTTCAAGATTGAGAGGCTCCATCTAGCAGGATAACATGTATATGCAGCTCATTAAACACAAATCATTATGCATTACAGAAAGCACTATGTAAACCATAAAACAGGGCTTCTTTTGCCCAGCCGCGAGGGAGATTTTAAAAAATAACATTTAAAGCGTCAAACGGGCTTCTTTTCCCTAGCCGTTGAGGGAGACTTGACAAATATTTAAAAAAAGCGTCAAACGGGCTTCTTTTCCCCAGCCGTTGAGGGAGACTTGACAAATATTTAAAAAAGCGTCAAACGGGCTTCTTTTCCCCAGCCGTTGAGGGAGATTTTAAAAATAACTCATACATTAGCTTATCTCCTCTCCATACAAAA